>NC_081314.1:92990438-94190438 GCF_026419965.1 Kogia breviceps
ACACAATTAGCTCATACATATTAAAAAAGAAAATGGTCAGATATATGAGTGGTTAATTGAGAGAAAATAAAAATAAATGGCTGATAAAATACAAAATATGTGAAGTCTTGCTCATAATCAAATAAGTGAAAACCAAAACAAAAGATACTTTTTCTCTCAGATTGGTAAAGGTTAATTTTCTTATGCTGAGGAAAGCATGGTAAAACTTAAGTTTTCCTACACTACTGGGAGTAGTGTTAATTTTGCAAAGTTTTAGAGGGGAATTTGCCAATATTTATTTTAGAATATTCATACCCTATTGTCCAGAAAACCTATTCTGGGAAGTTGGTCAAAAAAGAAAATATCACAAAATTATTCTGTGTTGTAAGCATAAGAATGCTTACTGCAACACTGTTTTTAATAGCAAAAGTCTACCTACAACCTGAATGTCATTTAATATAGTCTCCATTAATCAATTAATTACATTTATCCAATGGAATATTGTATACCTACTATAAAAGGATTAGTTTAAGTGTAATATTATGAAAAATTAAGAATGAAAACATGGACTTCCACTTTGAGCCGTAATGAAGTGATAGGGAACATATGGTCCCTCCATTCCTTCAACAGTTGGGAAACTGGACAAAGTATATGAAACAATGGTTTTCAGACCACAGTTGGACCGTAGATGACACATGATTTTGATTCCTGAGAGAAGATAAATGAGGTGGATGAACCCTGAGTTCTTGTTTTCTGTTGGAGGTAATTTTCAGCTTGCAACACTTGGAGATTTTACTGAGTTCAGGAGGCAGATTGTAGTTTGATAAGGTCAAGGTGGTTAGAATTTATTGTCAGGGTCCCCATTAAGTTTGGTTGAGTACAAACCTGTACATGCACAGGAAGAAGATTACCCAATGCTGGGGAAAGAACATCTGGAAGGCAGTAGGCTTGACAGTTCTTGGAGTTCACATGGGGCTGAGTAGAGTAGAGTTTGTGATTTCAGCAGCAAAGTGGAAAGATCTCTTAATATGCAGGGGATTTGGTAGATCCCCAGGAGGCATTGCTTTATACTTGGGCTGAAATATCCTAGACTATGAGCTACTCTGGACCTGACTTAACCTTAAAAATAAGCCTCAAAGTGGGTACAAATGACTCTAAATAAGTTAACAATATGCAACAATAAAATCAAACACTATAGAAATATAACAACATCCAGGAAAATGTAACATTAACTTTCAAAATGTATATTGTCCAATGAAAAATTACCAGACATGCAAAGAAGCAGGAAAATATTACCTATAATGAGAAAAATCAAGCAACAGATACAGATCCAGAAATAACACAGAAGATAGAATTAGGAGACAAGGGCATTAAAACAGGGATTATAAGTATGCTCCACATGTTCAAGAACATAGAAAAAAGTTGTAACATGATGAGGGGAGAAATGGAAAATTTTTAAAAAGACCACAATAGAACTTCTACAGATAAAAAATACAATATTTGAAATGAAAAAGATAGTTTAGATGGTGTACTAGTTTGTTAGGGCTGCCATAACAAAGTGGCTTAAACAAGAGAAATTTATTTAGAAGAAGTAAGAAGTCCGGGATCAAGGTATTGGTAAGGTTGGTTTCATTTTGAGGCCTCTCTCTTTGCCTTACAGATAGCAAACTTCTTCTGGTATCTTCACATAGTCTTTCCTCTGTGTCCTAATTTATCTTAAAAGGACACCAGTCATAGTGGTTTAGGGTCTACCTCAATGACCACATTTAACTTTTATTCCCTCTTTAAAGACCCTTTCACCCAATACGGTTGCATTCTGAGGTACTACGGGTTAGGACTTCAATATATAATTTTCGGTGGAGCACAAGTCAGTCCATTACAGATGGGATTAACAAGAGATCAGACACTGTGGAAGAAAAGATCAATGAATTTGAAGACATACCAACAGAAACTATTTAAAATGAAACACAAAGAGGAAAATGATCGAACAAAATGAACACAGAATAGGTGAGCAGTAGGATGAGATAAAGCAGTTTAACTTATGTGCCACTGGGTGGGGGCATAGAAAAATATCTGAAGAAATAATGGTTAAAAATGTTTGAAATTTGGTGAAAACTATAAACCCACAGATTAAAAATACTCGGTGAATCTGAGTAGGAGAAAAACCACACCAAACATTATAATCAAATTGCTGAGAACAAATAACAGAGAAAATTTTGAAAGAGACAGAGGAAAAGATTCAATACATCAGATGAGCAAACTACAAATGATTTCTTGCCAGAAATTTTGTAAGACAGAAGACAAGGTAGTGACATAATTAAAATTCTGAGTGAAAATAAATCTGTTAACACAGAATTCTGTACCTGACAAAAGTGTCTTTCAAAAATGAAGGAAGAGGAAATACTTTTTTAGACAAATAAAAGCTGAGAGAATTAATTATCAGCAAACTTGCACCACCATTAACTTCAGGTTAAAAAAAATTATACCAGATGGAAACTTGGGTTGATGTATTAGAATGAAGAATACTGAATGTATGTGGGGACATATAAAAGACATTTTTCTCATTTTTAATTTCTTTGACAGATAGTTGATTATTTTAAATGAAAATAATAAAACTCTAAAACATACAAAGAAATGTATGACAAGAGTAAAAAGGACAGGGTGAGAGAAATATACATGATGTGGCCTAATAATATTTGGTGTAGACTATGAAAAATGAAAGCTATATACTAGAACCACTAGAAACATAAAACAAAGAAGTATATTAACAAGCCAAATGGTAGAGGTAAAAAAATTAAAGTGTATATTTCTTTTGGAGAAATACTATTTTGAGAGTTTCTGAAGATATTAACTGTGATTATATTGTGAGTAATAAACTCTGGGTGGAGAAAGAGAAGTATTTTTTGCATTTCATTATATACTTTTTTTTGGTAGTATTTGAATATTCTTCAATAGTGAATGTATTAGTTTTAAATTTATTTATTTATTTATTTATGGTAGTCATTAGCTAGACTTATGAGCCATTTTTGTTTTCTTTATGCTTTTCTGACTTAAAAACTAATAATTGTCATTGTTAAAGAAATACACATTAAAATAATTATACGCATCCTACATTTTGACATAATAGTATAATGAAGGCATAATTATAATCCTACTTCAAATATTAAAATTCTATTCCATTATGAATAAATTTACTTGAATAAATCTTCACTGTACATGCATATGTTGATCTACATATTTCTTTTTTACATTAAATATTCAAAGGAAAATAAGGTAAAAGATCACGTGTAATTTAACTGGATAACAAAATATTATTTGTTGATAAAACACAATAAAGTTAAGTTTGAATTAAACAAAGTCTACTGAATTACACATGAAATATTCACTTACAATTTTGAAGGCACTACTTCCTGGGAAAGCACGTTTTGAGATGACCACCATGAAGTTTTCCAAGAAATGTGTAATAAACAAGAATCTCTTTTATTTCAGCTCTCATTAGGTAATGGAAATGCCACAATGGGGATTCTAGAATCTAAATGCCACTCTAATGGAAAGAATATTATTTTGGCATATTTCCTGCCTTGATACCACATCTAATTTTGATAAATGCTTATCTTTTGTACAAGACCTAAATATATAATACAAAGAGACAGTACCTGCTTTGATATAATACCTTACAATAACCAAGTTTTTATGATGGTCTTATCAGATCATATGGTTTCAAATGGAAATAAGTACATGAAATGCTATTTTAATAGACCAAAGAAAGTATAGGAACTTCCCTGGTGGTGCAGTGGTTGAGAGTCTGCCTGCCAGTGTGGGGGACACGAGTTTGAGCCCTGGTCCGGGAAGATCCTACATGCTGCGGAGTAACTAAGCCCGTGCGCCACAACTACTGAGCCCCTGTGCCACAACTACTGAAGCCCGCATACCCTAGAGCCTGTGCTCTAGGGCTCTAGAGCACAGAGAAGCCACAACAATGAGAAGCCCGTGCACTGCAATGAAGAGTAGCCCCCTCTCACCACAACTAGAGAGAAAGCCTGTGCACAGCAACGAAGACCCAACGCAGCCTAAAATAAATAAATAAATAAATAAATTTTAAAAAAAGACCAAAGTATAAATGCTACATCATTATAAGTAGAATTATAAAGCACAAAGCGACCTTAATTTTTACCTTTGCACAGAAAATAAACATACATTTTTGTCATTCTTTAGTTTACCCCTTCTTCGTGAGAGTGCTTAGAAACATATGAATGTTACAATGGACAATTGATGTGTAGGTCTGTTTCTGGATCTCCTTCCCCAATAAAGTCCTGAGGGGAGAAAGTTGAAAAGAACAGTGTAGAGTAAGTACTGAGCTGACTGATTTTCCTGAGTACAGAACCTCTTCTAGCAGGAATTTCATATTGTGGTCTTAAATGCTTCCTCCTGAAAAATAAGAGAAGCTTCTAAGTTGAGGGGGTGGGGAGAATAGGGCTGAAGGGACCAGAACAAATCTTTTTTTTGTCTTCTGCAAATATATCTTCCAAGTGTAATATGTTTTATTTGCCCATTCATTTATTAATTTAATTATGACATTAGTGAAATATTTAAAGTAATGAAGGACTTCGTACATTAGGAAGTCTGAACTTCATTTCACAGGCAATAGGTAACCACCAGTGTGTTTTAAAAAGAACTACATGGTCAAATTTGTTTTCTGGAAAGATTCCTCTGATAGCGGAGTGGAGGTTTGATTGGGAAAAGGTCACTTTAAACAAAGAGAAATATAATAGGAGAATGTTGCAGTGTTCTAGTGAAAAATATTTAGGCCTAGGCAGCACCAGTAGAGGTGGAAATAAGTGAATTCAGGGATACTTTGGAGGTTAAAGCAATAGGAAATTTGGAAGGTGGGTAGAGTAGGGAGGGTGGATGTAAAACAGGGAGGGCCAATGGTCAATTTTAGTCTGGGGAAATGGGAGACTGAATGGATGATGAGCCTTTCCTGAGGTAGCAAAGATGACTAAGAGAGAAGATTTGGGGACAGAGAGAGGATTGATTTACCTTTATACATGTATACATATACATATGTGAGAAATCTATAGGATATATGGAAAATCTAATATACAGTTATGAGCCAAGATCATTCATTTTAAATAGCATTGGCTATTTTTCTCTGATTTTAAAAGCAGTATATGTTCTTTGTAGATAGTTTGGGGAAAAATAAGGAGAAAGGAGAAAATAACATTCATCCATAAATTGTCCATCCTGACATGACACCTCCTGTGGCTAATGTTTTAAAGTATTTTTTTTCTGTTGATTTTCTTTCTTCACACATTGGGAAATACTTTTGTTTCTTGATTTTTAATGACAACTTCCCATGTAATTAAACATTCTTCCAAACACGTTATTTTTAAATATTTTATTAATTACATACAGTAGAAGTCACTCATTCTGATATATAGTTCTGTGAGCTTTGATCAGTGCATAGAGTTGTACAACCACCACCATAATCAAGATACAGAGCAGGTCCCTCACCACCCCCAGCAAATTCCCTTATACCTTTTCTTTGTGGTTAATCCTTCTACCAGCCCCCCAAACTGGCAATCAGTAATTTATCACTAACCAGTAATTATCACTTTGTCCTTTTCCATAATATCATACAATGGCATCATCTGAGAGTTACCCATGTTGTTGCCTCTTTATCACTGATTAGCATTTTATTAGATGAATGCACCAGAGATGGCTCATCCATATATGGGCTGAAGGACATCTGAGTTGCTTCCAGTTTTCAGCAATTATGAACAAAGATGCTAAAACATTCATATAGGTTTTTGTGTGAACATAATTTTCATTTCCCTTGGATAAATACCTAAGTGTGGGATGGCTGGATCATTAATATTTAGATATATAACAAACTGGCAAGCTGTTTTCCAAAGTGGCCATACTCTTTTTCATTCTCACGAGCAAGGTATGAGTGTTCAGGTTGCTGTCCATCCTCATCAGCACTTGACAGTAACAGTATTTTAAAACCATTTTAATAGACGTGTAATGTATCATTGTGGTTTTAATATGTATATCCTTGGTAATGATGTTGAGCATTATGTCATGTGCTTATTTGGATCCATATTCTTTGGTGAAGTGTCTATTCAAGACTCTATCCCATTTTTTAAATGGGGTTGTCAGTTTTCTTATTATCAAGTTTTCAGAATTCTTTTTTTAAAAAATGTATTTACTTATTTTATTTATTTTTGGCTGTGTTGGGTCTCTGTTGCTGTGCGTGGGCTTTCTCTAGTTGCGGTGAGCAGGGTCCACTCTTCATTGCGGTGCGCGGGCCTTTCATTGCGGTGGCCTCTCCTGTTGCGGAGCACGGGCTCCAGGCACACGGGCCTCACCAGCTGTGGCATGCGGGCTCAGTAGTTGTGGCTCACAGGCTCAGAAGTTGTGGAACACAGCCTGTGGCAGCTGTGGCACACAGTTGCTCCATGACATGTGGGATCTTCCCGGACCAGGGCTCGAACCCGTGTCCCCTGCACTGGCAGGCGGATTCCCAACCACTGGGCCACCAGGGAAGCCCCAGAATTCTTTAGATATTCTGGGTCAAGTCCTTAGTCAAGTATGTGATTGGCAAATATTTTCTCCCAGTATGTGGCTTGTTTTTCATTCTCTTAACAGGGTAAAGTTTATATTTTGTTAAGGTCAATTTATAACTTTTTTCTTTTATGGGTTGTGCTTCTGGTGTATCTAAAACTCCTTTGTCTAACCCACAGGACAAAGTTTTTCTCCTGCATTTTCTTCTATGTTTTATAGTTTTAGCTTTCATATATAGGTCTATGTGTTTGAGTTAATTTTTATATAAGATGTGAGGAATGTATTGGGTTCATTATTTTGCATATGTGTATTTAATTGTTCTATCACCATATGTACAATAGGCTATCATTTCTCCATCAAATCAGCTTTGCACTTCTGTCAAAGTCTATTGCCCATTGGTGTATGGGCCTATTTCTGCACTCTGTTCATTCCATTGACCTATGTGTGTATCTGTTCACCAATACTACACTGTCTTTATTACTGTGACTTTTATGGTAAATCTTGAAATCAAACCATATGCAACTTTCATGTTTTTCTTTTCAAAAAGTTTGTTCTTCTAGTTCTTTTGCTTATTCATATAAATTTTATAATCAGCTTGTCAGTTATCTGCAAAATAATCCTGCTGGGAATTGACTGAGTTTGTAATGAATTTATTGATCAGTCTGGGGAGAATTGACATCCTAATGGTATTTTCCTAAGTTCATGAACAACATGATATATCTCTCCATTATTCAATCTTTGATTCTTTCTTTAGTGTTTTTAGTTTTGAGGATGATGATCCTAGGCATTTTTGACCTCGTATTTTGTGGCTGTTATACTTGTTAGTGATAAGTGCTTTATGGTCAATTTCTTGATATTTTTTATGTAGGAAATGATATCTGAAAATAAAGTTTTATTTCTTCCATTCCAATCTGTACTCCCTTTAATTCTTTGTATTGCTTTATTGCACTGCCCAGGACTTCCAGTATTATCTTGAATAGCAGTGGTGAGAGTGGACATCCTTGCCTTGTTCCTGATCTTAGGAGGAAGACATTCAGGCTTCAGCACTGAGTATTATGTCAGCTATGGTTTTATGTATGTATGTATGAATGTATGTATGTATTTTGCTAGATGACTGTATTAGTCAAGGTTCTCCAAGGAAACAGAATCAATAGGATATATATATATACACACACGTATTTATTTATTTGTTTATTTCAAGGAATTGGCTCACACAATTATGAGGGAAGGAGGCTGAGAAGTCCCATGATCTTCTGTTTGCAAGTTGGAGACCCAGGAAAGCTAGTGGTGTAATTTCAGTCCCAGTCTGAAGGCCTAAGAACCAGGGGAGCCAATAGTGTAAATTACAGTCTGAGAGCCGGAGGAGACTGATGTCCCAGCTCAAGAAAACAGGCAGGAAGCAAAAAGGGTAAATTCCTCCTTCCTCCACCTTTTTGTCCTATTCAGGCCCTCAATGGATTGAGTGATGCCCACTACACTGGGAGGGGAGCAATCTACTTCACTGAGTCCACTGATTCAAATGCTAATATTATCTGGAAACACACTCACATACACAGTCAGAAATGATGTTTAATCTGGACACTCCTCAGCCCAGTCAATGTGAAACACAAAATTAGCCATCACAATGTCCTTTATCAAACTAAGGAATTTCTCTTGTATTGCTTACTGAGATCATGAATGCACGTTGAAAATTTTCAGACTTTTCTACATTTATGGAGATGATCATATGTTTCTTAATCTTTAGAATGTTGGTATGGTAGATTACACTGATAGATTTTCAGATGTTTGCCCAGCCTTGCATTTCAAGACAAACACCACTTGGTTATGATGTATTATCTCCTTCATATATTGCTGGATTCAATTTGATATTATTTTGTTTAGAATTTATGTATCTATGTTTGTGAGGGATATTGGTCTGTAATTTTCTTTTAGTGTTGTTGCCTGGTTTTGGTATAAGGGCAATTCTGGCCTCATAAGATGATTTGGGAAGAGTTTTCTTTTCTTCTATTTTTTGGAAGAGATTGTGTAGGATTGGGTTTACTTCTCTTAAATATGAAGAAATTCCTTTAGTATATCATTTGGAGCAGATCTGTTGTCAACAAATTCTTTTAGTTTTCTTTCATCTGGTAATATCTTTATTTCACCTTCATGTCTAATGGATATTTTCATTGACAATTAAATTTGGGGTTGACAGTTCTTTTCTTTCAATATCTAAAGTATTTGTTTTACTATTTCCTGGTGAGAAAACTGCAGTCCTTTGAATTTTTGTTCCCTAAATATAATTTATCATTTTCCTCTCACTACTTTGAAGATTTTTCCTTTATCTTTGGTATTTGTGTTTGGTCATGATATGTCTGGAAATACTTTCCTTTGAGTTTATCTTGTTTAGAGTTTACTAAACTTCTTGAATCTCTCAATCTATGTCTTTTACTAATTTGGGGATAATTGAGCTAGTATTTCTTCAAGTATTGTTTTCTACACCATTGTTTTTCTCTCTCTCCTTATAGGACTTGAGGGACAAGGTGTTAGAATTTTTGATATTGTCCCACAGGTATCTAAAGCTTTATTATGCTTTTTTTAAAAATATAGTCTCCTTGGGCTTCCCTGGTGGCGCAGTGGTTGAGAATCCGCCTGCGGATGCAGGAGACACGGGTTCGTGCTCTGGTCCGGGAAGATCCCACATGCCGCGGAGCAACTAAGCCCGTGAGCCATGGCCGCTAGGCCTGCGCGTCCGGAGCCTGTGCTCCGCA
The DNA here is from genome assembly GCF_026419965.1 of Kogia breviceps. Classification (NCBI taxonomy): domain Eukaryota; kingdom Metazoa; phylum Chordata; class Mammalia; order Artiodactyla; family Physeteridae; genus Kogia; species Kogia breviceps. Next base: position 92,999,735 of record NC_081314.1, read on the forward strand.
ACGGGAGAGGCCACAACAGTGAGAGGCCCGCATACCGCAAAAAAAAAAAAAAAAAAAAAAAAAAAAAAGAAATATATATATATATATATATATATATATATATATATATATATATAGTCTCCTCCATTCCTTAGATGGGATAATTTCAGTTGGTGTATCTCTGTAAGTTCCCAGATTCTCTTCTGTCTCCATTCTATTGAACTCATAAGTGAATTTAAAAAATTTTACATATTGTATTTTTTTAGTTGTAAAGTTTTCATTTTTATTAGTTTTTAATTCTCTACTGAAAACTTCTATTTTTCCATTCATTTCAAGTGTGTTTACTTTTAACTAATAGAGGAATAGTCATTCTGTGCAATTCCAATTTTTGAGTTGCTTTGTGCTTGGCAACTGTTGATTGTTTTTTCTTTTGCTAATTCATCATATTTTCTGGAATTTTTGTATATTGAGTACTTTTGGATATTTACTGCACACTTTGAACATTATGTTTTGAGAGTCTGGGTTCTGTTAAAATTCTATTGACAATGTTCTTAATTTTGTTGTTGTTTGGGCAGGCATTTAACTTGTTTAGTGTCACATCATAATTTTTTTCTCACCTTATTTAGTAGTGGTTTCAATATCAGCTTAGTTTCCAAACCTTTGCCACGTTGCTTTGGGTCTGTGCCACTTATGTGCCACGCAGGGATAAGTCAGGGACTCGGATGGTGCTTTATATTATAGTTCAAGTCTCAGAGCTTTTTCTACATTACTGTGGGTCTTCCCTATGCACTCACAACTCAGACATGAGCTCAGGACTTTTGCTGATTTATACACAGAATTAAGGAATTCCCTTCTTCAGCTCTCTTTTCTATTGGGTTCTTCTACACTTTCTGTCTTGCAGAGGACCTTTAGCCCTGGTCACTGGTCCAAAAGGTTAGGTTTCTTTTGGCGTCTTAGGTGTCACCACTACATTTCTATGATTGGGGTACACTCACAAATTTATATCATGAGGGAAAAGAGGAGAAAAATCCTGGGAAATTCACACTCATGTGGATTCCTTCCTCTAGCTTTGACTGTCCCTCCCTAATCTGCTTTTGTACACTATTCAACATCCTCAGTTAATTACTTTCTGTATTTTTGTCCAGAGATTTTAGCTGTAATCAGTTGGGGAGTTAGGTTATAGTAGGTTTATACATTTTGGCTAGCAATAGAAATTTTTATAAACATAATTTTTAATAGTTACATTATAATCTACCTTACAAATATTCTAAAATTTAGAACAGTTTTTCTATTTGGGAACATTCAAGTTTATTTCATTTTGGGGGAGTTTTGTCTAAAAACACTACAGAGAACATTATTATTGAAAATAAACATTTCTCCACATATCTGATTATTTAAGAATAAGTTCCTCTAATTTCATTCATCAAGTCAAAGCATATAAGCAGTTTTACTGCTAAGCCATTTTGACTTTATCTGGTAAATGATGGGACACATGTGCTGTAGTGACTTTATCAGTTTTGTGCTTTAGACAGAAAACTCTGGTGGCCCTGTGGAGAATGGGCTGAATGTGAAGGAGCTGGAAGTGGAGGGATCATTCGAGGGACAATTACAGCGTTTTGAGTTAGAAACTTTAAGTGCATGAACTAGGCACTGGTTATAGAGACGAAGAGGAGGAGATAGCCTCTGAAGTTATTTTTGAAACACAATTTTGGAGACAGAGAAGACAGGACCCCAAGATAACTCTAGAATGACCTGGACTTCGGATGACTCAGTGAGCCATGGAACAGGAAGCAAGAAGGAGAATAAAAAGTGTTCACTTGGAAAATTATTGAGGGAAGTGGTGCTGCTAACGGAGTTCCAGGTTTCAGTAGAGATGAGGAGATAAATGGAATATTCCATGGGAAAATTTAAGGGAACTAGAACATTTCTTTGAAATACCAGGGCATGGTGGTAAGGAATGAGATAAATATCATTAAGGAGAAAGCAAAAGGCAAAGGGGAGATCCAGACTGAATGGAAATGAGGCTGTGTGAGGGCAGGTGAATGACTAGAGTATGAAGTTTAGAGATATAAATAAAATAACAAAATTAAGGCTGAAAAATCTCCACTACCCAGTGGATCTGTGATCAGAAGTATTTCCTGGTGGATGCCACTTTGTTCCTCAGATGACTGTGAAGGAATTAATCCCTCAGCAGGAAGTCTGCCTCAGCTTTGTGGTTAGGTCACTGGCCATTTACTTGTCTCTTTAAAGATACTATCTGGTAACCAGCTAGTAACTACTTCTGGTTCCCAAACTCCTTTCCCAAATCTTGTTACCTCCATCCCCACCCATATGCTGAAACTTCTGTCATTGGTGAATTCTTTGTTGGCACTTAGAGAACTTAAACATTGCATCTGGCAGGTTGTGTGACTTCAATAAATTGTTCAGCCTCCCCCAGGTGAAGTTTCCTCAGCTGTAACGTGAAGAGGCTGGGCTAGATGATCTCAAAGATTCTTTGTGACTCATTCTTTAATTATATCCTTAGCATAATCATGTTTGTAAATCTGTTCTATAAACATTTGGAGAATATAAATAACACAAGCTGTTTGGTCAATTACTCATCCAGTCCTTGATCATGAAACCATTTCGAATGCATTATTACCAGACTAAGCAAAAGCTTGCAGACTGAACTATGATATTAGACAGATATCACTAATGGGCAAATTGTGGGTGAGGAGTTGGGGATGGGGAGGTAGAAGCTGTGCTAAATCTTTCCAACCAAAGTTATATCCACCAAATGGATGATTTAAACATTGGCAACTAATGGTACTTGTTTTGCAGTTGTCTAGTAAAACTCTGTAGTAGAGGCAGGGAGCATGAAATTCTGAACCTTTAATACCTAATATAGGGGCAAATCAAACACAGACAGCATTTAGGGGGTGATGGTAATGAATGAGTAGGAAATAAAAATCAACACACTAATGTGGAAGTAACTCAGTTATTTGGGTTTTAAGAAACACATTCTAGGGGTTCTCATGAAATATTTCTTATATCTATACCAGGAATGATAGTTAGGTGTAGCTCTGCTGGATTTAGAATATTGAGATGCTTTCAGGTCTCCTGAGTATCCTCCTAATATCCTGGTTGCCTGGGCTCCTTTCTTGGGATTTTTCTGAACCTCCTTGCAACTCAGCAGCTAAATGTGTAATGCCTGGAGTACCCTGCTCCTATGCAGTGGCTTTCACTGATGTCTGTGTGTCTGGATTATGTAGGTGATTACATACTTTGATTTTTTTTTGTTTTTGCGGTACGCGGGCCTCTCACTGCTGTGGCCTCTCCCGTTGCGGAGCACAGACTCTGGACGCGCAGGCTCAGCAGCCATGGCTCACGGACCCAGCCGCTCCGCGGCATGTGGGATCTTCCCGGACTGGGGCACGAACCTGCGTCCCCTGCATCGGCAGGCGGACTCGCAACCACTGCGCCACCAGGGAAGCCCCATATTTTGATTTTAACTCCTGTCCATACTTAGAAGTTTTGTTTTAAAACTTTAAAATGAGTTGACAACATTAAAACATTAGGATATTTCAGATAAAATCAGGATTTTCTATTTTTCTTGATAAATCAGAAGATCCGTTAAGACTAGGTCTAAATTCCAGCATGGCAACAATTATCAGGAGTTGCATAGTTACTGCAATCTCCAGATCAATAGAACATTCCCAAACCCCACCACCAGACAAAACAGACATGCTTGTGCTTTATTTATTTATGTTATCAGCCTTCCTCCTAAGGGAAGGTGACCACATGTCCTGGTTTGCCTGCAGCAGTCTTAGTTTTCCCCTGTTGATCTTTAATTCATCAATATTATCCCCTTTGCTGTCAGAAATGTCCTAGTGTGGATCAACAATTATATGGTCATGCTATTCAGAGGGATCTGAATCTGTGTTCTCTGATACAAGAAAGTGATACAGTTAACTATCAAGAATTTGTATGCTTAAATAATATTACTTTTTATTTTGGATATGATCCTTTACATACAAATTTTATTAAGTGCCTACTAATTGTAAGGCACTGTGCTAGAAGCTGGGGATAGAGTAAGCTCGGAAAGAGACATGCTTTCTTTTCTTAAAATATATGAACTCTATTGGAAAAGCTAGAGAATTACATAAGAATTAAAATAAAGTCTGATGAATAGTAACTTAGAAGAAATAAAGGGTTTATGGGACCATATAGAAGAGGACCTAAACTTGTCTACACACCAAGGGGAGGCTTCCAGAAAGAAGGAGAGACCGGAAGGATGTTAAGGATTTCTTAGGTTGGAGGGGAGAATGGGAGAAGGTTGTTCTAAGGAGTGGGAACTACAAAAATGAAGGTCTCACCATGAGAATGTGGCAGATCGAAGAATGAGAAAAAAATTCTCTGTGTCACTCTAGAATAGGCTTATCTAGGAGGTAGGAATAAGCGATGAAACTGGAGATATAGGTGGGGACTTGCAAGCCATGTTTAAAGAATAGATCATTTGTTATATAGGCAGTGGGTAAGGATTTTGGCAGCGGAATGGAAGGAAAGATCATTCTAAAGCAAGTTGTAAAGTAGATAGGAGGATAAGGAGGCAGTTCCAGTAATTCAGGGAAATAATGGTGATATGGCCTTAGAATAATGAGATGGAGGAAAATGGGTATCTCAAGCAGTATTTAGGGGATTAATTGGCAATATGTAGCGGTTAACCACTAAGTGTGGGAAGAAATAAAGGATACCTAGATTTCTGGATTGGAAAATGGAGGAGATGGAGCTGTCTTTCATTGAGATAGGGAAGACTTGAGAAAAAAAGTAAATTTGGGCTGGGGGATGATGATGAATCAGTTTTGGACAAGCTGAGTGTGGAGTGCTATGAGATGCCTAATAAAGGTGTCCAGCAGGTAGTTAGAGATATCTTGGGTTAGATTGCAGGACAAAAGGATAGATTGGGACTATGGATTTACAAACCATGTATGAATAAAAGCAATCTTGATACATCATATAGATGGAAACAATCATGATGTAATGTGATAAAGGTTATAATAGAAGAATGCATCAAGTACTAGCAGAACATTATTTCATAAGAGAAATACATATTTTTTACTCTGTATAAAACACAAAGAAAATGTTTTCAAGAAAAAGTTGGCTATGAAAGATTAGATTGGACAATCAGTAGAGGAGGTTGTGGGATTGAGAGGGCTTTATTTGCTTATTTGTTTTAGACAAATGACACATTGATCATGTTTAAACGTTGATGGAAAGAAACCAGTAGAAAAAGAGGCTGAAGGTTAGAAAGCAGAGAGAACAGGATAAAAAGAGGCTGAGTGTAGTTGAAAAATAGAATCAACGGCTCTACATATTGAGTTAAAATTCTTCTCTTGATCCAGAGGGACTATCTCCTGTTAATTATAAATTACATGATTAGCTTTTTAGGTAATATTATAGCAAATACATACAAATCTAGTGCACTTAAAATCCATTTACAAACAACCCATTCCCTGTCAAAAAGACAGTTTTTTCCTCTGAGTTTGTTTTCTGGGTCACCACATTGATGAAATCTTCAATGTTTTATAAAATTAAATATGTTCACTTGGAATATTGCTGGCTCCATTCACAGCTATTTCCCCAGCTTCCCCTCTTTACCTCCTGGATTCTTGAAAGGTAGCTCTCAAATTTTGTCAGGACAATCTCTCTAATGCTCATGTCACCTGCTCTTACCACTAGTTTGTGAATTCTTATTAAGTTAATCTGACAATGCATACACATTAAATTTATGGAAATGAAATCAAAGCACCTTTCTTTGTTCCTGGAAGCCGGGAGGTAGAACTAAAACCATTAACTGACCTCTGTTTTTATTTAGGCATTGAAGGGTGGCTTCATTTTTCTGGAGATTAGCAGAATCAACAAGTCACAGTCAGCTTAGGCAAGACATCAAGTAAAAGGAGAAAAAAGAGAATAACATAACTTTTATACTTATCCCTTTTTTGCAAGGAACTCAAGGAACATCACATGCATACACTCATTAATATCTCAGAATTTTCTCAGGCTATGAAAAGCATTTTGTAGTTAGAGCAAGGAGCTATTTGCGTAGAACAAGAATTCTTAACTCCTTTTGTGTTTAACAATGGTTACATTGATTCAGAAAGTTCCCATGCTAGAATATAAAGATCAGTGCAAAAAATAATATTCAATGTAATAACCAGTATTTTGACTAAAACATCACTGAGTCATTGAAGAATAAACTACATTTCTGTAGTTTGTTCAGAGTCTTCTGGTACCAGCATACAAATAGCTCCTGTTTTCTGGAATAATCTCTTCTTATCAGATCCCTCTTCTCCTATCCAGAAAGGAATAGAGGCAGGTCCTGGAATCATACAGATAGGGATTCTGTTCCCAGGTTGGTCGCTATGGGATCTTGAATGTTTTATTTAGTCCTTGTTCTTTCATTTGTAAAATGGGGAAAAATACTCTCTCACACAGTTGCCATGAACATTAAGTAAGATTATGATAGGGCCTGACATATGGTGGACACTTCACAATGATCTGTTTTCCTCCTTCTTCCAAATGGAAATTAAATGTCCAGGCTAGGGCTTCCCTGGTGGCACAGTGGTTGAGAGTCCGCCTGCTGATGCAGGGGACACGGGTTCATGCCCCGGTCTGGGAAGATCCCACAGGCCGCAGAGCGGCTGGGCCCGTGAGCCATGGCCGCTGAGCCTGTGCGTCCGGAGCCTGTGCTCCGCAGCGGGAGAGGACACAACAGTGAGAGGCCCGCGTATGGAAAAAAAAAAAAAAAAAAAAAAAATGTCCATGCTAATGCAGTTTCTCCCTTCCCTGCCTCCTTCCATCCTATTGTGCCCCACATAATCACTATTCTTTCCATATTCCCAAATCCATATTCCCTACTCCACCTCTGATTCTTCCATCTTTCATAAAAGCATCTGAGTAGAGAAAAGTAGGAAATATTACTTTTAGGTAGCCAGAGCCCAGTTTATAGAAACTGATTACCTATTATCTTTGTAAAGGCATTTTCAGCAATAGGAGGTCAAGTCTCTACTAAGTTACACCACGTCAACAAATTTAAAAGAAAATTTTGGTTCAGAATTTGAAACTTTTAACAAAGATATTATACAATATTGTATTTGTTATGTTGATTTGGCAGTGATTTTAAAATCTGGAAATTATAATACATACATAATAATTCAAAGATGAACTTGTAAATTGTTCATTTTTCTCTAGTTTTTTTCCCCTATTGGATGGTGGAAAATTGATACCAAAGTATCCGTTTCTGGGTGACTTCAAATTTCTAGAATGATTGCTTTCATTAAATTTTTTTTTTTCTAACTTATATTGAGAGGTCTTAATTTTACTTTTGAAATATGATCTCTAAAGATAGAAAACCAGGTCACCAGGAGAGGAAAAGATGGTGCTCTTTCTAATTAATATAAAAATCTTTTTTCATGTCAGCCACTTGAGGGATGGGGATGGAATGGAAGGCAGAATTAGCCTAACACTTATTGCTTATTGAACTCCTATCAGGCAAAGTGATCCTGATCCACATCATTGCTGTTACCTATGTAAGTGGATTGTTTTTAATATCTGTAGGTCATAAAATTGTACAATAAGAAGAATATTTAAATATCAAGGTGTTATTTTAAGCTTTTGTAATCATTTTTTCCTGTACTGGTAAATCTTATAGAAAATGCTAGATTATGTGTTTTTTTTTTAATGTTCAAACACTTTGCTTAGATTTTATTTTTAAAACATTTTTTAACATCTTTATTAGAGTATTATTGCTTTACAATGGTGTGTTAGTTTCTGCTTTATAATAAAGTGAATCAGCTATACATATATCCCCATATCTCCTCCCTCCTGTGGCTCCCTACCATCCTCCCTATCCCATCCATCTAGGTGGTCACAAAGCACTGAGCTGATCTCCCTGTGCTATGTGGCTGCTTCTGACTAGCTATCTATTGTACACTTGGTAGTGTATATATGTCCAGGCCACTCACTCACTTCATCCCAGCTTACCCTTCCCCCTGCCCGGGTCCTCAAGTCCATTCTCTATGTCTGGTCTTTACTCTTGTCCTGCCCCTAGGTTCTTCAGAACCTTTTTTTTTTTTTTTTTTTTTTTAGATTCCATATATATGTGTTAGCATATGGTTTTTGTTTTTCCCTTTCTGACTTCACTCTGTATGACAGAATCTAGGTCCATCCACTTCACTACAATTAACTCAATTTAATTTCTTTTTATGGCTGAGTAATATTCCACTGTATATATCTGCCACATCTTCTTTATCCATTCATCACTCGATGGACGCTTACATTGCTTCCATGTCCTGGCTATTGTAAATAGAGCTGCAATGAACATTGTGGTACATGACTCTTTTTTGAATATTGGTTTTCTCCAGGTATATGCCCAGTAGTGGAATTGCTGGGTCATATGGTAGTTCTATTTTTAGATTTTAAGGAACCTCCATACTGTTCTCCATAGTGGCTGTATCAATTTACTGTCCCACCAACAGTGCAAAAGGGTTCCCTTTTCTCTACACCCACTCCAGCATTTATTGTTTGTAGATTTTTTGATGATAGCCATTCTCACTTGTGTGAGGTGATACCTCATTGTAGTTCTGATTTGCATTTCTCTAATGATTAGTGATATTGAGCATCCTTTCATGTGTTTGTTGGCAGTCTGTATAGCTTCTTTGGAGACATGTCTACTTAGATCTTCTGCCCATTTTTGGACTGGGTTGTTTGTTTTTTTGATATTGAGCTGCATGAGGTGCTTGTATATTTTGGAAATTAATCCTTTGTCAGTTGCTTCATTTGCAAATTTTTCTCCCATTCTGAGGGTTGCCTTTTTGTCTTTTTTATGGCTTTCTTTGCTATGCAAAAGCTTTTAAGTTTCATTAGGTCCCATTTGTTTATTTTTGTTTTTATTTCCATTTCTCTAGGAGGTGGGTCAAAAAAGATCTTGCTGTGATTTATGTCTCCTTGCCCTCTCCTTGCGCACCAGGAAACAAAGAGGCAAGAAAAAATCTCCTGCCTCTTCAGCATCTCCAGACCTTTTCCCGACAGACTCCCAGCTAGCTGTGGGGCACTAGCCCCCTTCAGGCTGTGTTCACCTTGGAAGCCGGAGCCTCAGCTCCCAGACCCCGCCCACCCCCGCGGGTGAGCAGACAAGCCTCTTGGGCTGGTGAGTGCTGGTCGGCGCCAATCCTCTGTGCAGGAATCTCTCTGCTTTGCCCTCTGCACCCCTGTTGCTGCTCTCTCCTCCGTGGCTCAGAAGCGTCCCCCCCACCACCCCCCGACTCTGCCACTGGAGGGTCTTCCTAGTGTGTGGAAACTTTTCCTCCTTCACAGCTCCATCCTCAAGGTGCAGGTCCCGTCCCTATTCTTTTATCTCTGCTTTTTCTTTTTTCCTTTGCCCTACCCAGGTACGTGGGGAGTTTCTTGCCTTTTGGGAAGTCTGAGGTCTTCTGCCAGCGTTCAGTAGGTGTTCTGTAGGAGTTGTTCCACATGCAGGTGTATTTCTGATGTATTTGTGGGGAGGAAGGTGATCTCCACATCTTATTCCTCCGCCATCTTGAAGGTCTCTCCCAGATCATTTAATTTTTAAATATCAATTTAATTCTTCAGCGATTGGATGGTATTCCTCCCGTATGTGCCTACCAGAGTGTGAGTTGATTGAGATAGAACACTGAACATCTTTTTGGGCTCAATAATTTTGCACTTGTAAGAGTTGTTCAATAAATATTTTGGGACTGAATGCATAGATAGATGAATAAGTGATTGAAAACATTAATGACATTAATCCTGAATATTTACCCACCAATTTTAAGAATTTCTGATTGTCAGGTGACTATTTTTCCAGTCACGCCAACCTATTTGATATTTTGTTCTGAGGAAGGGAAAGAGGGAGAGAATAGACAAGACAATTATAGTAAAAACAGAACCAACAAAATCTTAGAATATGTTTACATTTCAAGGAGCCACCAGCTCTTGCTGTTGGCCTTTTCCAGAACAGAAAGTGTTTAAAACTAGCTGTAATCACTACAGCTGTTATGACAGGTTAGGAAAAGAGGCATATTTCTACCTGAAACACCTGTGCATCAGTGTATTTGTTGGACTTATTCCTAAAATAATGCTTTTGAATAATTTGTAATCATTGCTTTATCTTCAAAGCATATGCAAGCATTTAATTAATTAGTATAGTGATTTGGGGGTTTTGTTTTGATAAATAACTTGCCAATCAGGGGGTGGAAACCTGAAAATTTAAGTCTCAAATTGTTTGATAGTGTGGAAAAATGACTAATTTATAAGAAATGTTTACACAATTACACAAACACTTGACTTTGTAATTTCAGATAATCATCTGCTTTAAGGGAACATAGATTTGTCTAATTTTTCACCAGATTAACAAGACTATATATTCAATGAATCAAAAAATATGGGCTATAAATTGTCTTAAGAATAGTTACTGCTTCCTTTTCTCAATCAGATTGTTCTAGTGTCTATCCAAGTGCTTCTTTAAAAGCAACATCTTTTCTTAAAATTGCATTAAAGGATTATGGAATTGAAAAAAGAAATGTGCACAGAGTTGACTGTTGAATAACACAGGGGTTAATCCATATATAGTTTATATTTGGCCCTCTGTATCCACAGATTCATCTGTATAGTACTGTAGTATTTACTATTTAAAAAGATCCATATATAAGTAGATAAGTAAACCCCTGCAGTTCAAACACATGTTGTTGAAGGGTCAAATGTACTTTAATTTTTAGATTTTTATGTAATACCTATATATACTCTGTATCTATGTGTTTATATAGACATATAATTAATATACAAGTATGTGCAGATATTTGTGTGTGTGTGTGTGTGTGTGTGTGTGTGTATCAGCCTTCCATGTCAGTGATCTACTTTTTTGAAAAAGTGACTCATTTCTTTGGTTGAGTGATGTCTTTGTTTTAAATAACACAGTTTGTGGTTTTGTAATGGGATTCTTGTCCCAGAAATTTATAGAATGTATTTAAAGCTATTGTAGCACTTAGGTAGTTCTGGAGGACTTGGAGCACATTTACTCATACATTTCTATATTTGTGATTGTAGAAATTTCCTTTGATATGTGTACTGCTATAGTAAGGCATACTATGGTGATTTCTTTAAAATATTTGTAAGAGAATTACTTATTTTAACTCATAAGGAAACAATGCTTAGCATAGCACTTTGAAAGTTTTTCTGGGCAGATGAGGTGAACAAAAGGCAAAGTCTTTAGTGTAAATGGAGCTCTTTGTTGAAAGTAATGTAAAAACTGTACCTTACCTGTGTAGCACTGCTGGGAAAATACAGGGGCCCAGCTCTTTGTTATGTCTTCACAACCTAGACCAGTTCCTGGTTCTTCCCTTTCCTTGCTTCCCAGCTGCCTTAGAGATACAACATCCTCCCCCTTTCTTATTAAAATTTTCACCATGTAATCTATGTCTTCAGGGTTGTCTCTACCCATGATTGCTTGTGAATGTTGGCCTTGTACCCTAACTTGTTCAATTCTATCAAAAACAAGTATCCAGACCCTTTCCTCCTTAAGATTTTGGCCAGAGAATAGCTTTGGTAAAGCATAACCCTAGAATGGTTGCCTTGGGGGTATTTTCTCTCCAGCTCTTTACAGTATAGGCAATACTTAACTATACTTTATCTTATTTGATCATTGCAATGCGGAGGTGATAATTTCCCCCCACTTTACAGATGAGAAAGAGGGAGCAGGGGTAGGTAATTGATTTGCCCATTAATCTCTTATATATTAGAAATTGAACCCAGCTATCTGACTCATAATTATGAAACTCATTGATATAGATGTATATATGCTTTTTTGTGTAATTTGGAATCTACTTCTTTGAGGTGTAATCTGTGGTTCTGAGTAATACATAGTGTTTTATGGATTCAGGAGAATGTGAGAAGCATAATCACTTCTGGAAGCTTGAGACTAGTCATGTGGTTTCCTATCTGCAGAAACATCCCTAAAATTCTGGGTGAGTAAAATGTTAGATTTAGGGGAAATTTTGGATTAGATCTAGTCAGAAAAAGAGAGAGAGCACATAGAAATCCAGCTGAGGTCAGTGGACATAAATTCTCTTCTGGGACGTAGGAAAAGTGCATGTGATAGGGAGCAACGGCTGGCAATTAGCTTCTGCCATTTGGTCCCTTGGTGAGTCTGCTCTGAGTTCCTAAAATAGAAAATTGTAAACAGTAATGTGGATTGTGGGGCTTGAAGACAGGTACTTAATCAAAGTGCAATGCCCACACAGACCGCAGAACAAGGCCTTTTCTTCCTCAAGCTCATGGAGCTTTAACCTCCTTTTGCATTCACGCTTCCTGGCCCCACCTGAGCAGCGACCATGGGGACAGCAGCATTGTCAACAAGACTTCTCTGACAGCAGGGAGGAGGGCTGGGGTTAGGGGCCAGGGTTGGGGTAGGGCTGGGCCAGATTCTCCATGATAGTCGCTCTCCAGACTCAAAACCATTCTTCTTTTCATTGCCCATAGAATGATCTCAGAGTGTCTCAGTTAATGCAATTCAACCCTCAAGCATTTACACCAAATGTTTACTGTTCATGGAAATTATTATGCAGCACAGTAACCAACAATTTCATATATCCTAAAAAATGGACCATACAATTTGCATATTTGCGTATCATGTTCAAACATTGCAATGATGCTGTATATGATGAATTTGTAAAATAATTGTTACTTATACTGCTATTTTCACTATTTCTTAAAGCAATATCTGTATCCACCTAGTAATTCCTAAAAGCCTCTTTGTTCATGAGAAGTTATTTTTTTCTTCTGAAATATTAGAATATAGCAAAATAAAAACACATGTGCAAATTGTGATAAAGGTAAAATGTTTAAATAAAAAATTTTTTTAAAGTTAAAAATGGAAAAAACCCCACCATTCAACAGCTCAGTGGTCATCTAGTTGGTGTGTTAACCATGCCTTTTATCTTTATTCTGACGCTTTGACATCTGGGGCCTTGGAGGATCACCCCCTCCTAGGGTTAGCCAATAGCTAGAAATAGTAAATAATTCACCTGTGAGTGCACTTTTCCAATACACACTAACCAATCCTGAGTCTACAATCTAACCACCTCCTTTACTGAGTTCTCACAATCTGGACTACTATCCACCTGCCCAGCTACCAGATAGCTAGGGGCAGTCCCCATGCCTCAGAGCCCATTGGAATTATTCAAAACACCCAATCCTAAACCTGCTTACCCTGTGTTACCCCTTTTATTCCTATGGAAATCACAATAAAGGCTCTTGCCTACAGTTCCCCCTTCTCCCTCTGCCTCCTGACCAACCCTGCTCTTTCCTCATGTGGTCTTGCATGGTATGCCCCTTCCTCTTGGGAACTGTGAGCAATAAACTAGGTTTTTTCAATGGCAAATCATTTCCTGATCTGTTGGCCCTAATATAACTCAATTTTGTATTAATATCCTATATTTTAAAAGAGTTGGCAATGCAAAGAACTGGTATGGTGCTTCCAGTCCTTAGTTTGTATCCTATACAGAGTAATTAAGCCCTGGGCTCCTTCTCCTCACTCTGGTGTCTGAGTCTGTTACTATGTTTCTTTCTGGGACCAAATTTCTTCAATGGTGAGGATTTCTCTGCTCTATCCATGCAGGAGAAGAGGACAGAAAGAATGTGCACTGTGTCTCCTTCATAGTACAATCAACAGAAGCCTCCTAAGGAATTTCAGAAACCTTTGTACCTCTAATGATTGAAAATGAATAAATGTTAACCATCACCAACAAAAACTGATATTAAATACTCATATTTAAAAGGAATTTCATACCAGTAAGAAACATACTGGAGTGAAGAAATCAAGTCAGGGGTCTAATTACTCAACACGTGATTCAAATGGGGGATTGGGTTACAAAGAATAAGAAAAAAATGAGCTTGGTGCCTACAACCAGGATAAAAGCTCAAAGAAGAAAAGCAGTAAGTCAACTTCGAAGAAGAGATACTTAACCACAGATGAAGCTGTTTTTATATTGGCCCTTTGTAGAGATCACCTTTGTTCTAAAGTACTAAGTGGCACTATACTTACAGGAGTGAGCAAGTAACATCAGTAGAAAGATTAAGAAAAATTAAAGATTTATGAAGATGTAGTGAGACTGATCAATATAATGAATGGGAGGCTAAACACTTATTCCAAAGACATTGCCAGTGGGCTCAAGTATTGTCCCCCCAATTACTGGCAATGTGAACAAGACATATTGGTTAGACTCTTCAAGCCTCAGTTGTATGATCTGGAAAAAAGATATAATAATGCCTTAAATACACAGTTTTGGTCAAAGTTACCAAAAATTAAGAGAAATTAAAAGATAACCAGATGACGTATTGTTGCATATGCAGTTGGCACTCAATAAATATTTATTTTCACATGATTATAACACTAACTATCTGTGTGGTCACGAGTAAATTCCTTGATCTCTGTGCCTCACTTTCTTCAGGGTAATAGTAGAACCCACTTCATAGCTTGTTGTGAGGATTAAATGAGGTAATACATGTAAATTTGCTTTAAAAAGTACTTGTTATAAGTATTAAATCATGTCCACTATATATTTATCTTCTTTTTGAATTGCCTCAGGAAATTGTGGTACATTCTTTTTAAAAATCTGAATAGTTATCCTTAGAAGTGGATCTGGATATTTCTGGGTAGACAAATGTTACTATAAAATAATCTTAAGTATTTGTACAGCTTATAACAATTCTTTTTTTTTTTTGTAGCTAATGGGCTAGGATATGATATATAGAGCAAATTATATAATCATTACCACAGATGGTTCTGAGTTTAGAGTCATAGGTTTAAATCCATTTGGGACTTTATTTTTATTTCATTTTTTATTTTTCAAAATGTTATTGAAGTATAGTTGATTTACAATGTCATGTTAGTTCAGGAGTACAGCAATGTGATTCAGTTATATAATTCTTTTTCAGATTCTTTTCTCTTAGGTTGCTTATAACAATTCTTAAACTGGAAGATTAAAATGCTGAGACTAAGAAAGAGACAACTGTAGACACAGGTCTAATGGGATAATAGATCTTAATAGCTTCTTATGCCACAAAAACATGTAACTTGGAAGATGCAAAAGTCAGAATGTTTAAAGAAGAGAGTTTGGGTTAATGGCCAAGTTTTTTAATGATAAAACATTGAGAGAGAAGGACTGATGTGCTGATCAAGGCTCAGGATTTGGAGGCCAGAGGAATTCCTATGACTCTCTTTCCAGTGTGCATGATGGGGGCGGGGAGGAAAGATAAGGACACCCAAGTAGTGAGTGGAAGATGGAGGTCTCCTGTGTTTCCCCTCGTACAGTTTGCTAAGGCTGCCATAATAAAGTACCAATAACCAGGTGACTTAAACAACCTGAAATTTACTGTTTCACAGTTTTGGACGCCAGAAGTCCAAAGTCTAGGTGTCAGCAGGGTTGATTACTTCTGAGGGTTGTGAAAGAGAATGTGTTTCATGTTTCTTGCCTAGCTTCTGATGGTTTGCTGGCGATTTCTGGTGTTCCTTGGTTTGTAAAGAGCATCTCTGTGCTTCATCTTCAGTCTCTGCCTTCATCCTCACATGTGTTCTCCCATGTGTACGTCTGTGGCAAATTCCCCCTTTTATTAAGGAATCTGGTCATATTGGATTAAGGCCAACCCTAATAATCTCATCATAACTGATTATATCTGCAGTGACTGTGTTTCCAAACAAGGTCATATTCTGAGGTACTGAGGGTTAGGACTTCAAAATTTGATTTTGGGATGGAGGAGGGGACACAATTCAACCCATAACACCCCTGTTTAGGGAAAATTAGTTGGTGGTGGTACTGGGGGTCACTGGAATCTTGAAATTAGGCAGCAGATAAGGGTAAGACTCTATAACAAGAACCAAGTGAAGGTCAGTGCTTACAGAAGACATGCAAACCTTCTTACCTCCCTGGCTTCTCACTTGGAAAACACTTCCTGTTTTCTCCTTTATCTAAGTTCTGCCCTTTAAAGCTGAGATCAATTTCCAGCTTCTTCATGAAACTTGTTTGAGCACACAAGCTCCCTTTAAAGCTGAGATCAATTTCCAGCTTCTTCATGAAACCTTGTTTGAGCACACAAGCTCTTTGGTTATTTCTACCACCTCTAAATTCCTACAGCCTGTTGTTAGGAAAACTGACTTTTTATTTTATGCATGCAAACCTGGTTGAACCATATGAAATTGATGATATTAAACCATTTTGACCAAAAAACCCCCTGCAATTTCATGTTTCACCCCTAATACTTGCATTATAGTAGTGAAGATCCTGAGACTCTTAACTTAGAGTCCATGCCAAATAATAGATCTGCAACCCAGATCCTGGGCAAGGCAACTATGCCTCCAGTTTCTTATTTGTAAAATGGAAATGATAATATTACCAATCTCATGGGTTGCTGGAAAGATTAATGAGCTAATACACACACATATATATATATATATATATATATATATATATATATATATATATATATTTATGACAGTGCCATAACAGTGCTATGACACTCCATAATTGTTAGCTATTATTGTTGTTATTATTGTTATTTACTTAAGATTCATGATTCTTTCAGCATAGGGTTTTTTGGATTATACACATTTAATAAATATTTGTGGAAAGAATGACAGTGAATATATATTTTCTCAATTACATATACTCCAACACAAAGAAATATACAATGTAGGTAATCAATGCTTGCTGAAAATTATTAATCATTAGTACTAATTATGTTAATAATTAGAAAGGTAAACCCCAAATGAAGCTCTATATAAATTATAACCCCCATATTTTAATTCTGATTTGTGTTTCTTCATTTTAAAATTTCTCAAAGTTTAACTCACTGTAAATAAAATGTATGCTCTGGATTGCAATCTAAATTAACCCATCCATCAGGTGTAGGCTCTTGGCACTCCCTCTTTCTGAGATTTCTGAGATTTCTCGTGGTCGGTTTTCAATCATCAACAAATAAGAACAAAGAAAAGTCTTTAGCCAGTCATTGTGGCACTTTGTAATGGAAGTGCCCTGTGAGTTTACAACATTCTCTGAAGTTTAACTGGAGTCTTGTCAAATGACTGTCCATCAGTCCAAAACTAACCCAGGATTGGTCTCCTGATGCTTTACACTAGTATAAATCTATCCAAGAAGCTATGCACCTGATTTGAGGAAATTTGAACTTAAATTATAATATTTTAAGTGCATGTTTCTCTGCATTTTAGAGTTGATAGGAATCAGGCTTTGGTGTCTGAAGCCCAGGTATCGCTTACTTGATCTCACTTCTTAAAAAAAGTGTATCCAAGATCCATGCTGCTAGGAAATGGATTGCAACAGTGGGAGTAGTCTAGTTGCCTGTATCTATACAGAGCTAAGCATCTTAAGCTCAGAAAACAAGATGGAATCCCTCAGACAGCTTTTAGAAATCATCTGATCCAGTGTTTTCAGTTTACACATGAGAACACTGAGGTTACTGATCTGCCAAGTCAATGCAGTGAATGTGAGAGGTGAACTAGAATTTGGGACTCCAGTGGTTGTAGTTACTCTGTAACACTTTTAGGGTATATCTGTTTCTCAAATGGTTAAAATAAGAGATTCAGATTTGCGGTGCTGAAAACTCCAACAGAAAGTATATCTCTGAACTGTAATTACTGGAAGATCTTTAGATTATTAAGATGAATGAGGCAATGTGAAGGACAGCACTGTGGTGATCTATAATCTAGAAAATATACAAGAGAAGACGTTTAAAAGAACCCCAGGGAGTGCTGTAAAATCAAGCACCATAAAAATACACCATAAAATATTCATATTTTAATGAGATTTACATAAATATTTTGATGGGTAGAATATAATCAAATTAAAGAGATAAAGATAACTTCATTTTTGTGTTCTTTTTAAAAATAAAACTTGAATCCAGGAAAAGTAAAACACAAACAATTTTTGTTATTAAAGCGCTTCATTGGACTAGTTCAAACTGCCAGAGAGAAACTTAATTACAGAAAAAGAAGTTGATAACACAATACTGTGACCCTTAAAACTGTATTTCTAAGTCATAAACATTGAAAGTATTCATTTAAAGGAATTTTTATTGGCAGCCAAGAGCTATAGGACAATTTCTCAGTGTTTATGGAAGATTTAAAATTAGATGTAAACAGAAATTACTGCTCCCTTTGTTTGTTTTAATAGCTCTAGTACTCTCATATCTGAGGGGATGGAGGGAGGCAATACTGTGGTGATATCAGATGGCAGAATGGTAGGGGCATAGGCTGAAGGTTGGGTGAGGTAGGTGATGGGAGCCAGAATGAATGGCCATTGTCCTGCGTTTGGAAAAGAGTCTGACTGTGTTAGCTGGGAGAATCCAGAGGTTTACAAGAGAGCCTGGAATAAAGTATGGACAGAAGTAGACTGTGTTTCTATATATGTTTAGGGGCAAGGTTTTCTTTTTAAGTGTTCTGAAAGCCTGTAGAGGTGACTCTTAAGCAATATCTGCCTTGGAAAGCATTATTTTAATGATAAAAGTTCATGCTCATCATGTGAAATTAGAAAATTCGGAAAAACCAAAATTACTTATAATACAATCACTTAATATTATCTCCATTTACATTTTAGTATGTTTTCTTTGCAAACACAAATTAATGTAACTGAAGACAAAATCCACAAACAGTTTTTGGAATCATTCTTTATAAGATTTAGCAAATATTTATCAATAATTTTATTTTAAAAGCATGCCTCATTTTAGCATGTGGATGTGTCTACATTTATTTAGCTACTTAGGTTGCATTCAGTTTCTTGCTATTGTGATTAGAACTGCAGTAAGTCTTTTGACTGCATCTCTGGTGTTTTCCTTAAGATAGATTGCTAGGATGGGAAATACTGGCTGAAAGCATATAAATATTTTTAAGGGTCTTGATAGATATTGCCCAGTTGCCTCTCCTAATAGGTAATATCAGTTAATTCTCTACAGCAGCATATGAAAAAGTCAGCCAATACAGGGAATTGTAAAAGAAGAAGTAATCTACACAGATTTGAGCCAGGTGTGGACAGAGCAGTGCAGAGGCCTCAAGAAAGACAGAGGCTTGAAACATAAGCATAAGAGTGTGCATCAGGATTGCGCTCAGCCAGAGCCGTGTTTGTGTTTCCAAACCCTGGCTGCTCAGGGTAAGGTTCTTTTTTCTTTTTCTTTCTTTTTTTTAACTTTTAATTTTGAAATAATTATAGATTCACAGGAAGTTGCAAAGAAGTAGAGAGAAGACCAGTGTACACTTCAACCAGTTCCCCCTCAATGGTTACATCTTACATAATTATAGTACAATACCCAAGCCAGGAAACTGACATTGATATAATCCTTGTGTATAGCTCTATGTCATTTATCATGTGTCGATTCCTGTAACCACCACCACAATCAAGATAGGGAACTATCCCTTCACCACAAAGATCTCCTTTGTGTTCTCTTTACAGTCACTCTCACCCCTCCAACAATTCCTGGCTGCTGACAACACTAATTTGTCTTCCATCTCTGTAATTTAATCATCTCAAAAGTGTTGTATAAATGGACTCATACAGTATGTAACTTTTTGAGATCTGTTTTTTTAAACTTGGCATAATGCCCTTGAGAGCTATCCAAGTTGTTGCCTGTAGCAATAGTTCATTCCTTTCAATTGCTGAGTAGTATTACTGGGTGTAGATATACCACTGTTTATTTAACCATTCACTTTTTGTAGGACATTTTGGTTGTTTCCATTTGGGGGCTATTACAAATAAAACTGCCATGAACTATCATGTGAGGTTTCTGTGTGAACATGTGTTCATTTCTCTGGAATAAATGCCCAGGAGTGCCATGACTGGATTGTATGGTAAGTGTATGTTTAGTTCTTAAAGAAACTATCAAACCATTTTCCCTCATGGCTGCACCATTTACAACCCCATCAGCAAAGGATGAGAGATCCAGTTTCTCTGTATCATATCATGGTCAGCATTTTGTATTGCCACAATTTAAAATTTTACCTGTTCTCATAGATGTAGAAAGTTTTTAAAAAAATGATGCTTGGGCCCTACCCTAGTCTGACATTTGAATCAAAATCTCTGGAGAAATTGGATATCCCCACTTAAAAACATCTCTGCAGAGGACTCATATATGTAGTCAGTATTGAGCGTCACTGAGCTAGAGCAGTGGTTCTCAAAGAGCGGTCTCTGGACCTACAGCATCAGCATCACCTGGGCACTTGTTAGAAATGCAAATTCTCGAGCCCCACCCTAGACCAACAGAATCAGAAACTCTGGGGGTGGGGTCCAGAAATCTATTTTAACAAGCCCTCATGGTGATTGTGAGACAACCTAGTATATGAGAACCACTCACCTACAAGGTGAAAACAAGACTGAGCTGTTTTGGCAGAAAACATCCTCAAATTTAAAAAAGGATGCAATCAAGAGGTAAACATGGACTTGTTGATGGTAGATAATAGCTGTCTGGGATGGGGAGATTGGGGGCTGAAGAAAACATGGAGGACTGACTGTCCCTTTAGCTCTTTAAAGAAAACCAAGGGCCAAGGGTCTGGGTTTAGGCAGTGGTTCTGGGAACAAATGACAAATACTTAGAACTCTGAGGAGTAGCTGCTTAGACTGGCCATGAAGCGAAACTTACTTCAAGTGCTGTTTAACTGCAAATAACCTCAGAAATCCTAAAAGTCTTTATTTTATGTTTTAAGTTGGTATCTATAATTCATGTAGATTTGTGTAAATACACTAAAATTTGCTCAGAACAATTATGGACAAAGGTGAAGAAATTGGGGGATTATCAGAAGAAAGGAGTAAAGGGCTACAGGGACATGACCTGAAGTGAAAAGGCACACTATGTGACTTGGAAAAATTCTGGCCCAACATTTGGTAGCTGAATGAACTTATGTAAGTATATCCTCTCTGCGTCTTTGTCTGTAAAATGGGAATGCCTGAGACTGGCTGTGGTGAGATGGTCATGAAGTCACCCACTGGCCTTTAACAGCAAGTTTTGTTTATACGCTACTAAAGCTGCCTAATACTTATGTTGTCATTTGGACTATTTGTTTACATTTACACTGCATAGCTTATTTATCACTGAACTGAACGTGGTATCTTTGCTAAAACATGTTCTGAGTGATTCAGATAGAAACGTTATTTGGATATAAAATCATTCTTATGTGGATGTGAAGCTTTCCTTAGTGTTTCTATGTAAACTCCAGAAATACTGTGGTTTTGTTTGGCTAGATTTAGCTGCAGAGCAGGTCAGTTTCATTTAACAGTGTATCTCTAATACCTATAACAAATTACTGGCACATAGTAATATGTGCTTAATATATATTTGCTAATCATTGAATGAACAAAAGGCATGCCAGGCAATGTTCCTTACCTCTGATTTGGTACAAATTTGAAGTTAAATATTATTTTAATTGGAGCAATCAATTGCAGCTAGACCCACTGATCACTGTCCTCCCCTATAACAAGACACTATAGCTGGACTTTCATGTACCTCCTATCAGTTATTATTCATAGGGAGTCTTTGGAAACTTCTGTTTTCCTAATCTGTAAAAAATATGAAGTTGATAGAGCTATGGTTTGCTTTGCACTAATGCTGTCACATGACCAATGTTCTGGAACCAAGGTGAGCTGTAGTGTTGCCTGTGGGGATACCCAGCTGCAGTTTGCTTCATTGCCTCTTAGACATTGAAGTAAACATTATTCTCTAGTTAGACGAAGGAGGTAGCAAAAACCTAAATATCTTCCTAAGTGAGAAGGGGAAGCCAGCGACCCATGCTAACCCCAATCCTGGAGCCAGAATTGAACTTTGAGAGAAGCTGGAATTTGAACCTTGGGCGAAGTTTCCCTCTGATAGGTGTGCCCTTGTTATGATGCACTGAAGAGGCTCATAGACTTTATCCATCATCAGGAAAGATCTAATGTTATTTATGACTGACTAGGATTCAAAGCAGAGTGCAAACCTTTCCTAGTCTTTATTGAGAAACATGTATTTGTTCCTCATAAGTATTTGTTTCTCAATATTGCACAAACTTCTCACAGGTACTAGAAGTCCCCTATCCTTTTTCTTTCCTTTTTTCTACTCCTTTCTCTACTTAATCCTGTTGTAATGCCCTGTGGTCCATCTGTCAAACCCTATTTTATGGTGATCCTTGTATTTCTCAAAGCAGAGAACATACCAGATAAAGAAACACTTCGTCTCGCTACTAACCATCTGCTTTCATAGAAAAACTTCTTTGAATTATTGAGTTTAAATACCCCTCCCCACCAGGGGTGAGGCTAGGGTGGGGACAAAAGGCTGAAGCAGGAAGAGACCTGTGAATACTGTCTCCTTATCTCATAGGCAGGTTGATTGAGGTTTTCTTCATGCTTTAATAGTAGTTTGTCATTGCCATTTGGTGTCACTTCTGATCCCATCAAATCTTAGTGACCACTCTAGTTTCATGCTGTGTGGAAATGAAAGATAATTTCATTTCTGTCTTTTTAAATGACTCTCATAGAGGTAGTTATTCTTTACATCTCACTTTTAGCACTAAATTTACCCACCAGCACATTAATTACCAATGACCATCTTAACAGGGATTTGTTAATAACAGTAAACAACTGCTCATCAGGACAAGAATGGGACTCTGAATGGATTGATACTTGTGGGTGTTCCCATGAGCATGCAGGGAGAGGAGGGCTATGGCAGGCTTCTGGCAGCCACTAACATCACTATGTCACATTTGTCTTTCCTTGGGAAGCAGATGAGATTAACTGCCTGAGAGCATTGTCATTATTCTTAAATGAGTTATTGCACAGATATATGTAGTAGGCTGTTTGCAGGAAAGAACCAGGATACCAGAGTAAATGTTTAAGAAATGAGGTTTCCAGAAGCTGAGCTCTTACTGGCTTTCTCAGAAGAGGAAGCTTATTCAAATATGGGCTGTTTATTCATATACTTGATTTAAGTTAAGCTTTCTTTAGTGTTACTGTGTAAACTCCAATATCTTTTGTCTTTAAAAATGTAGACAACGTGTACATGTGTGAAGGACACTGTTGGTTTCTACCTAGCTTTCCTTCTTTCTTCTTCCTGAGTGAATCCTTTAAAAAAAAATCATTTCCAGATATTTACCTCTTCCTCAACAAGCCATGTGCCTCTGGAAAATCTGATCATCATTCCAGCTTTGGTAGTGGACTCATTGGATTAAGGATAGTCCTAGTGATTCTTTGAAGAGTGGGTTTGTGAACCACCTTTGGCCAATCAATTATTAGGGCAGTTCTTCTAGGAGGATCTGGAAAGAGTTTTCCTTACTTCTAAGAAAATTCCATAGAAGAAAAACTATCGCTGAATATTGTCATGTCTGGATATTTTCCGGAAACTGTGGTTGCCATACTATTCTATGTCTAAGGATAGAACCAACTATCCTGATGGATAGTTGAGGGTGACTGGACTGAGAAGAGGAAAGAACCCAGGCTCCAAACTGCTGAATTAACCAGTCCTAAAATCAAATCCAACTCTTGTAAGATACTTTAAGATCCAAACATCTGGACATTTATTGAGTTCTTTATTTCCTTGGCTATTTATGCAAGAAAAATGCTTTGCTTCTATAACATTCTTTGTGCTTTCTTTTCTTACTTTTTAAAATAACTATGCTTTGCAAAATAAATACTTATTCCTTGTATACTGATGAAGATCTGGGACAGGACATCAGGGATATCTTGTATTCTGAATTTGATTGAAATTGACACAAGGAACACATTGTCTGTAACTTCTTGTCTTAAACCAGAGAGTAGTTTTATATTTAATTCCCCTGCTAATAAGCTTCAGAACATTTAAGGCCTGGGTTACTCTCTTCCCTGACCCACACACGTCATGCTTCTCTGACTCTTTTACTTTGTTCAAGTAGCACCTTCCTCTTTTACTCTTCCATTCGGTTTTCTATAAAATCCTTCTTCTCTCAGCTATTTTCAAGTAGGTCAGCTCCCCTATTTCATCTTTGAAGTCATTTTGGAAATTGCTATTTTTTTAAATAGCAGTTGACTCTCTATGTTTGCATATGATTATAAAATATTCAAAATGTTATTACAAAAGATAATTCTTCATGAAAATTTTCTAATGTAATTAAAAATTTAAAAGATATTATAAACTATGTATATTATTTCTCAAAATAGTGTGTATCCATAGATTTAGTTTCATCTCATTTTATAGAAAATATAAGATGCTCCAAATTTTGAGATTAACATTTTCAAAGAATAGTAAACGTCGGTGGCCAGATTATAGTTGAAGTAGAGTTTTAATTTCTATTCCCTAGCAATTGATGGAAAATAATTATAAAAATTTTGATATGTTTTAAATGATTGCTTTTAATAGGGATGCTAGTAGAAGTGTAAGGGTGGCAAAATATCAGATTTTTTCAAGTTCTCATTTATTCATGTTTTATGATACATTTTTCCCATTTTGTGCATTTTTCTTCTAAAGAATTTAATTTAAAATATGTCACTGTAAATTCTCTAATGTTTTAACTTTCACACAAAATTCTACTTTTAAAAAAACATTTTTCTACCTGCAGAATGCTTAAGGTAATTGAAACGGAAGCTGGAACAACATAGTACCTTAAAAAAATCATATTTTTGCCAAACTCAAATGTACTTTGGCTTTGAAGAATTTTGTAGTTTCATTTTAAACACACACACACCACACACACACACACACACACACACACACACACACACACACACACACACAAAACAGCCCACGTTGTTTGAGCAGGTTCAAAATGAGTTGCCTCATCTTTAGTGTTTTCATGTTTTTCTCCTCCCCTTCTCTTTAAAAATGCTTAAATTATACTTCCTGGAAAGTTACCCTACGCCCAATTAAAAGTGAGTTCTATAGTCCATCAAATTGGGAAAATGTCACATACTATCCCCCCTTCATATTAATAATGCACATCATCATATGAAGGAGTTTGGGAATCCCAGTAATAAAGACATTTGTTTCATCCAGCCTTTAATCACAGGAGCATTTCTTCCTGTCACAGCTGTGAACATTCTTTGGAACTAAGGTTTCATTTAACACACTTTGGGAGGTATCATCCTGTATAAGTCTTCCCATCAATCCAAAGAGTAACTGGAGCTTCTCTGGTTGAGAAAACATAATTTGTGTAGCACTTGAATGGCTTTAAATTTTTAAAACGTTTTAATTGGGAATTGCTGTTTCACGTTGTCAAGGGAATCCTTGTAGACAAAGCAGTACCTCAGTACCGTAGATGATATCCCAGCCCTAGAAATACTGAACTTGATTGGTTATGGAGTTCTTTTTAACACAGTTTGCTAATTTACTAATTGCGTTCCCTGTTGCTGACTTCATATGGTAGGGAAGGGTGAGGTTTGCATTTTCCTTCACCTATAGCAATCTTTTGCTGGATATTTTATGTGTGGGGGTATAGAACTGGTCAAATGATTAGTGTAAATTGAATGGTAATGATTATTTCAACAAAGCCAAGGGAATTTTCCCCTTATGCCAGAGGTCATTTTAAAGTTTTTTTCTCTCACTGTTACACACAAAACATTCTAAGCTTGACTGGAGATACGAAACAAAGAACACAGTGCCACATGCTGACCTTCCTGCAGCCTTGAGATTCTGAAGATGTGCTTTGTGTTCGCATGGGCTGTCACTGCTTGATCTATTGCTTGATAAAGAAAGAGTCTCTATTCTCTGACCCCAATTCCTTCAAGCCTAGAAAAATTCTTCACATTAGAAATTTTAAATTGACTTATCAAGTTACCATTAACTTCCCATGTATATTTGGGAAATATTTCTCAATGTATTTTAAAGAAAATACTTAGGTGTTCATGTTTCTTTTTCCCATTCAAAACATGTAATTCATTTTGTTATGTTATGCTTTTCATAATTCTCTGATGTTGTCTATCTCTTGAGAAAATTTCTCTTTTTAAGATTCAGCTTCAGTAAGGGATACTATTAATGAGTTTTAAAAAAAATTAAAGTCATAGTGTGGCTGCAATCAGAGAAATTTTATAGAAATACATAGATAGCTAAAGGAGCATTTTCCATTAGGATTCTAGGTGTCTGACTTTTAGGGGTAAATTTTGAAGTGAATCTTGTACTCCAGAGATTTAGTTTTCTGTTTTAACCTTTTCATGGCATTTTATCACTAAACTTAAAGACACAGAAAAAAAAGAGAAGAAATTGAATTTAAAGAGAGAATTTAACTTCATCCTTCTATAATTTTGGAAATATGATCATCATTTACTCATTCACTTACTCGTTGATTCACTGACTTACGAACATTTATGGAGCACCTGACTTTCTCAAACAAAACTTCCAATGTAATTGGATAAATATGTTACCTGTCTTGTGGCTTCCACCCCTCGTGGTCCTGGGAATGTGTCACTCATTTCCATCCTTAAGTTTTTGCCTATTATTCTCTTCGGCTATAAGTCACTCCTTTTGACTCTCTGCCTATTTAAACTTTATGCATGATCCAAAGAGCAGTTCCAATCTCATCTCCTTAGGAATTCTGCTTTGTCTCACTTAAATACTTATTTAATAATCTTTCCTCTAAACTCCCACAGCACTTCCAGAATGAACCATATAATTTAGTACTTAATTGTATATAGTATCATATCATTTATCTATAAAAGATTTATCTTTCTTGTTGCATCGTTACACTATATGGTCATAAACAACAAAGATTCCTGTTCTTTAGTATCGTTCAGAGCACTGAGAACACAGTAGATGTCCAATAAATGCATGTTTATTGATTTGCTGATTATTTTCATTTGTTTGGGGGGGTACAAATCAGTTTAAGGGAAAGGACTTTGTTATCAGACTAACTAGACTGAAATTCAGCTGTATCGTTTACTGGCTGTACTTTGGGTAAACTGCTTAAATAAATTTCCTCATCTGTTAAGTGAGAGTAACAATAGATCCCCTGCACACATCATACAGGTTGATTGTGAGAATTAAGTGACACAGAACATGTAAAATATATATGTACTAGTGCCAGGAACCTGATAAAAACTCAATGAATATCAGTTGTATTATTATTAATGCAGCTAAATCAATACTCTTCTTTTCATCTGAAATGTTTTGCTGGAAAGAACATTACTATTCTTTTTCAGAAGTCTAATCCTCTCTTGACATCTGTTTCTCAGAGGACTCAAATTAACACAGCTACCTAATTGGTTGTTTTAAAAAATATTGTTTACTTCTATTCACATATCACATATGTATAGGTTCTTGTGCCTCTGCTTATGTCCATGATTTTGATTTAGAACATTCTGCTATTTATATTTTAATACCTTTGTCAGCCATTTTTTAATAAGAGACCTCAGTCAGATTCCCCTTTATGGGACTGAAGAATCCATAATTAAAATTAATTTTAAAAAATTAAATTAATAGACTGAAGACCCATTAAAAAAGTAATACTTTCTTCTTTCTCATGGGAAACAAATGGATTAAGAAACATTAAAGCACACTAAGGTTTTTTGTCCCTTCCCTTGTCACTCAGCAAGAGAATAGGATGTGTGTTGCTTGCAAAACTCCCATGAGAAGACCCTCATTTTCCAGAAATTCTGCTTACTTATAGCTTAACATTTCTACCAGAGAATAGAGAGGAGCTGTCCTGTAATGTCTTAACTGAGGTTAGGAAGTTGTGTTTGGATATCACATGGAACTCACCTCACATGAGGTGAGAGTTGTGGCTGGATGTTACCCAAGGCTCATGACTTCTGTCATTGAGAGGTAAAAAAAGAGGGCAGGTGACCTCTTCTCTTTGAAGCTCCTGCTCTTCATGCATAGAGCTTGTCTGTGGGTGCACCATTTTGTCCAAATAAGCTTATCAACTTAGGGATCTTGGACCTACAATGTTTGAAGTAAAGCTCATCACCTTCAGTTGAGGGCTGGAAACAATGCAAGTGTTATTTACATTGAATGTCTTGGGTAGGAAACCAATGAATTAAAAAAAAAAATCCTTTGGTCTTTGTCCCTGGGTATCTTAAAACTTTTATTTGGTGACATAAAAAAATCACAGCAAATGCCCAGCCCAGACAGGGGAGTTGCTATTCACTTTAGCAACGTTCTATGACACTTTGATCTATTTCATTTTTTCCGCAGAATGAGGCTCTCACCTCCATCAGCAACCTTGTAACTACTGCTCTTGAATACAAACACAACCTGTTAGAAAATTAGGATTTTGAGGAAGAGTATGTGGTTTTATCTGCATAAATAATATCACTATACTGCTTTAGAAATTGGAAGAGTAGGTACAGTTCTCTCAAATGGTTTTGTTAAGTTTGTTTACTGTGTCCTTTTTGAAGCATCAGCTTTACTTATCCAGGAACCATCCACAGAAGAGGTAGGTTGAGATTGAATAATGTATCTATTTCGACAATTCTATGAAAAATGTGTAATCCAAATCCTTTGATGATGTGGCAATTGAGAAGTCTAGGTAGGGAATATGTTTGCTTTTTTAAAATTTTGGTTGCCAATAACTAATAATAATAATGTACCTTAAACCTTCCTTTGAATGATGAGCTGTGTACTTCTTAATGTCAAGTGTGAAAGAGGTGAAGTAATAAGAGTAAAATAAAACACTTCGCACAATCTTTTTTTCTTTTTTTGGCTGCTTTGGGTCTTCGTTGCTGTGTGCAGGCTTTCTCTAGTTGCTGCGAGCAGGGGCTACTCTTCATTGCGGTGCATGGGCTTCTCATTGCCGTGGCTTCTCTTGTTGCCGAACTTGGGCTCTAGGTGCGCGGGCTTCAGTAGTTGTGGCTTGCGGGCTCCAGAGCGCAGGCTCAGTAGCTGTGGTGCATGGGCTTAGTTGCTCCGTGGCACGTGGGATCTTCCTGGACCAGGGCTTGAACCCGTGTCCCCTGCCTTGACATCTGTATTCTTAACCACTGCGCCACCAGGGGAGTCCAATTCTCACAATCTTAATTGATTCTCTGTGCGTGTGTGTGTGCAAGGTGCAAAATGCCTATATTGTGGTCTGTGTTGCTTATCTCTACCTCAAGGTTTCTTTGCAAATGACAGAATGATGCTTAAAGAACTGAATTCTCTAAATTTCAATAGGTTGTTCAAAAACAGCTGCAACACCAACAAGAGAATGTATACACTTAACTTTGAGAGAATTGCAGATTTATTTTTCCATACAATGTTTTCCATGAAGGTGCTCAACAAATATTTGTCAACTGCTCAATTTGCCCAACATTAAAAAAACAAATTGTGAAGGCGTGAAACAGCTCTTAACCATTCCTGTACTCACATCTATCTTTTCATTTTACAAGTCTTTCATTTTGCAATACTAAAATCTCTATCTGACATTTGCACATGTTTTCCTGTGAATTTTTGCAGATAGCACAGTGATGTTACTGTAGAATATTAAGAAGGAAGGGAGATCTTAGAGTATCTAGTTTTCAAGTATGGCTTCTATCTGCCGGCATTAATATCACCCAGGAAACTTGCTGGAGATGCAATTTCACAGGCCCTACCCCAGACCCACAAAATCAGAGACTTTCAGAGGTGAACGCTACAACTGATGTTTTAACAAGTCCTCTGGATGATTCTGAGGCACACTGAAGTTTGAGAACCACTGGTCATATCCAATCCTTTCATTTTACAATAACAAAATGGTGACTGAGACTACCTCAGCCCTTTTATTCTGTACTCTCTCCAGGCTTTCATATCACATATAGCTTCAAGTACTATCTATATGCTGTTGACTTCCAAACTGGAATGTCTAGACTATTTTCCTAAGACACATATCCAACTGGTTACTTGACACCTGTACTTGAGTGTCACAGGTACCTCAAATTTACAGGTACAAGCATTTTATCTTCTCCAGTGTTACATATCTCAGCAAATGTGCATGCTTTTGCCCAGCTGTTCAAACTAGAATCCTGGGAATCTTCTTTCCCTCACCCTCCTTTATTCAATTCATCAAAATGTCAGTTCTACTTCTGAAATAGCTGAAAATAATTCTTTCTCCATCTCTACTGCTACAAGCCCAGTGCAAGCCATCATCATCTCTTACCTCCTTCGTCCCTTGTTCTTCTTTTGACCATTCCGGTGATTTCTAACAAGAGGAGCCAAAGCAATCTTTAAAAATTGGTCATGTCAATTCTGTTTAATAGCTTTACATTGTACTTAGGATAAAATCCCAAATCCTTCAGATTGCTTACAGAGAGACCCAGATCCAATGTCTCTGCCTAATGCATCTCCCAGTGCATTCCTTTTAATTCCTAAACATGGCAGGCTCTTTCCAGTGCTTTGACAAATATCATTCTTTCTGCCTTGAAAACTTTCCCCTGTACTCTTTACTCAGCCTCTTCCTACCATCTGACATCAGCTGAAATGTGTGGTCTCAGTGCTGGCTGCCAATTATATTCGCTTGGGTGAGATTTTAATAAATAATACTATCTGGACCTCAATCTCAGATTCAGTTCCTTTGATCTGGTATGGGGTCAAGAAGTCATTGATCTTAAAGCTCCTCCAGGTGATTTTAATGTGCAAAATTTAGAAGTACTGGCTTAAATGTCACTTTCTCAGAGAAGCCTTCCCTGACTCACTTCCTGTTAGAATTCCTAATTGACTATACTTTTTGTTTATAGTATTTATTGCACATTATATGATTGTATTTAATGTTTGTCAACCATGCTCAGTTGTAAGCTTCAGGAGGGCAGAGGCCCTGTCTCTTTCCTTTGCCTGTATTTCCAGCACTAAATAGTGTCTGGCTTAAAGTTGGTGGTCCATAAATTACTGGTGAATAAGTTACTAAATTAATTTATAAGGTTTTAAAACTAGTTTATGGTAGAACCCCATCTAAAACCAAGCTTCCATGACTTCTGCTTCTATAATCTTAGAATGCAGAGGATCCAATGGTTTTTTAAATCTTACATGCCCAAACTGGGACAGTTCTAATTTAGCAGCAGCCTCCTCTGGCGGAAGATGACGTGGGCCGTTAGTTCCACTCCTTTTAGTAGCAACCCCACACCACATAGCTACATTCTGCTTCATTTCTGAACCCTAAATTCCAGATTGGTCCTAATGTCTCCTGGGCATATCCTGGACTCTCCTAATAAACGATGTACTATTGGATTTTTATGAGACTTAGATATGCTTTGACACAAATTTCAATTCAAATCTTGTGATACAGAGAGCTGTCAGGATATAGTAGCTCTTTGGTAAAGAGGTGGTATTAGAAGATTTAGCTAGTTCATGTTCACATATGTACTATATTCCTCTTTAATGTGCCACCTTATATTCTACTGTATTTCATTGAAACATAGCTGCAAGCAAAGAGAAAAAGAACATTCAACCAGTCAGACAGTACTCCTTTGGAAAGGTCATATTCATACTTTTGAATAATAACCCGCTTTCCCCCAAAGTAACATACCCAGTAGGCAATAGTGGTTTGGCAGATAAGCACTAATTATGGATATTGATTACTGTTCAAGGACTCATGGTGCTTCTTCTTTTCATTTTTTCTTTTTTTTAACATCATTATTGGAGTATAATTGCTTTATAATGTATTATTAGTTTCTGCTATATAACAAAGTGAATCAGCTATATGCATATGTATATCCCCATATACCCTCCCTCTTGCGTCTCTCTCCCACTGTCCCTATCCCACCCCTCTAGATGATCAAAAAGCACTGAGCTGAACTCCTAGTGCTATGCAGCTGCTTCCCACTAGCTATCTATTTTACATTTGGTAGTGTATATGTGTTAATGCTACTCTCTCACTTCGTCCCATGTTATCCTTCCCCCTCCCTGTGTCCTCAAGTCCACTCTCTACGTCTTCCTCTTTATTCCTGTCCTGCGCATAGGTTCTTCAGAAGCATTTTTTTTTTAGATTTCATATACATTTGTTAGCATACGGTATTTGTTTTTCTCTTTCTGACTTAACTTCACTCTGTATGACGACTCTAGGTCCATCCATCTCACTACAAATAACTCAATTTTGTTTCTTTTTAAGGCTGAATAATATTCCATTGTATATATTGGCCACAACGTCTTTATCCATTCATCTGTCGATGGACACATAGGTTACTTCCATGTCCTGGCTATTGTAAATAGTATTGCAATGAAAATTGTGGTACATGACTCTTTTTGAATTATGGTTTTCTGAGGTTATATGCCCAGTAGTGGGATTGCTGGGTCATATGGTAGTTCTATTTTTAGTTTTTCAAGGAACCTGCATACTGTTCTCCATAGTGGCTATATCAATTTACATTCCAACCAAGAGTTCAAGAGGATTCCCTTTTCTCCACACCCTCTCCAGCAATTTTTGTTTGTAGATTTTTTGATGATGGCCTTGATGACTAGTGTGAGGTGATACCTCATTGTAGTTTTGATTTGCATTTCTCTAATGATTAGTGATGCTGAGCATCCTTTCATGTGTTTGTTGGAAATCGATATGTCTTCTTTGGAGAAATGTCTATTTAGGTCTTCTGCCCATTTTTGGATTGGGTTGTTTGTTTTTTTGATATTGAGCTGCATGAGGTGCTTGCATATTTTGGAGATTAATCCTTTGTCAGTTGCTTTGTTTGCAAATATTTTCTCCCATTCTGAGGGTTCTCTTTTTGTCTTGTTTATGGTTTCCTTTGCTATGCAAAAGCTTTGAAGTTTCATTAAGTCCCATTTGTTTACTTTTGTTTTTATTTCCATTTCTCTAGGAGGTGGGTCAAAAAGGATCTTGCTGTGATTTATGTCATAGAGTGTTCTGCCTATGTTTTCCTCTAAGAGTTTGATAGTGTCTGGTCTTACATTTAGGTCTTTAATCCATTTGGAGTTTATTTTTGTGTATGGTGTATTCAATTTCATTCTTTTACAAGTAGCTGTCCAGTTTTCCCAGCACCACTTATTGAAGAGGCTGTCTTTTCTCCATTGTATATACTCTTGCCTCCTTTATCAAAGATACGGTGACCATATGTGCATGGGTTTATCTTTGGGCTTTCTATCCTATTCCATTGATCTATATTTCTATTTTTGTGCCAGTACCATACTGTCTTGATTACTGCAGCTTTGCAGTATAGTCTGAAGCCAGGGAGCCTTATTCCTCCAGCTAAATTTTTCTTTCTCAAGATTGCTTTGCCTATTCGGGATCTTTTGTGTTTCCATACAAATTGTGAAATTTTTTGTTCTAGGTCTGTGAAAAATGCCATTGGTAGTTTGATACGGATTGCATTGGATCTGTAGATTGCTTTGGGTAGTATGGTTATTTTCACCATGTTGATTCTTCCAATCCAAGGACATGGTATATCTCTCTATCGGTTTGTATCATCTTTAATTTCTTTCATCAGTGTCTTATAGTTTTCTTCATACAGGTCTTTTGTCTCCTTAGGTAGGTTTATTCCTAGGTATTTTATTCTTTGTGTTGCAGTGGTAAAGGGGAGTGTGTCCTTAATTTCTCTTTCATATATTTCATCATTACTGTATAGGAATGCAAAAGATTTCTGTGCATTAATTTTTTATCCTTCTACTCTACCAAATTCATTGATTAGCTCTAGTAGTTTTCTGGTAGCATCTTTAGGATTCTCTATGTATAGTAGCATGTCATTTGCAAGCAGTAACAGCTTTACTTCATCTTTTCCAATTTCAATTACTTTTATTTCTTTTTCTTCTCTGATCACTGTGGCTAAAAATTCCAAAACTATGTTGAATAATAGTGGTGAGAGTGGGCAACCTTGTCTTATTCCTGATCTTAGAGGAAATGATTTCAGTTTATCACCATTGAGAACGATGTTGGCTGTGGGTTTGTCATATATTGCCTTTATTATGTTGAGATAGTTTCCTTCTATGCCTACTTTCTGGAGAGTTTTATCATAAATGGGTGTTGAATTTTGTTGAAAACTTTTTCTGTATCTATTGAGATGATCATATGATTTTCCTCCTTCAGTTTGTTAATATGATGTATCACATTGATTGATTTGCATGTATTGAAGAATCCTTGCATTCCTGGGATAAACCCCACTTGATTGTGGTGTATGATGCTTTTAATGTGCTGTTGGATTCTATTTGCTAGTATTTTATTGAGGATTTTTGCGTCTGTGTTCATCAGTGATATTGGCCTGTAATTTTCTTTCTTTGTGACATCTTTGCCTGGGTTTGGTATCAGGGTGAGGATGGCCTCAGAGAATGAGTTTGGGAGTGATCCTCCCTTGGCTATATTTTGGAAGAGTTTGAGAAGAATAGGTGTTAGCTCTTCTCTAAATGTTTGATAGAATTTGCCTGTGAAGCCAACAGGTCATGGACTTTTGTGTGTTGGAAGATTTTTAGTCACAATTTCAATTTCAGTGCTTGTGACTGGTCTGTTTATATTCTATTTCTTCCTGGTTCTGTCTCAGAAGGTTGTGCTTTTCTAGGAATTTTTCCATTTCTTCCAGGTTGTCCGTTTTATTGGCATATAGTTGCTTGTAGTAATCTCTCGTTATCCTTTGTATTTCTGCAGTGTCAGTTGTTACTTCACCTTTTTCATTTCTAATTCTGTTGATTTGAGTCTTCTCCCTTTTTTTCTTGATGAGTCCAGCTCATGGTTTATCAATTTTGTTTTTCTTCTCAAAAATCCAGCTTTTAGTTTTACTGATCTTTGCTATTGTTTTCTTCATTTCTTTTTCATTTATTTCTGATCTGATCTTTATGATTTCTTTCCTTCTGCTAACTTTGGGGGGGGGGTTTGTTCTTTTTTCTCTAATTTTTGTTTTTTCTCAAATTGCTTTAAGTGTAAGGTTAGGTTGTTTATTTGAGATTTTTCTTGTTTCTTGACATAGGATTGTATTGCTATAAACTTCCCTCTTAGAAATGCTTTTGCTGCATCTCATATGTTTTGGATTGTTGTGTTTTCATTGTCATTTGTTTCTAGGTATTTTTAATTTCCTCTTTGATTTCTTCAGTGATCTCTTGGTTATTTAGTAGCGTATTGTTTAGCCTCCATGTGTTTGTATTTTTTTACAGTTTTTTTCCTGTAATTGATATCTAGTCTCATAGTGTTGTGGTCAGAAAAGATACTTGATATGATTTCACTTTTTAAAATTTACCAAGGCTTGATTTGTGACCCAAGTAATGGTCTACCCTGGAGAATGTTCCATGAGCACTTGAGAAGAAAGTGTAATCTTCTGTTTTTTGATGTAATGTCCTATAAATATCAATTAAGTCCATCTTGTTTAATGTATCATTTAAAACTTGTGTTTCCTTATTTATTTTCATTTTGGATGGTCTGTCCACTGGTGAAAGTGGGGTGTTAGAGTCCCCTACTATGATTGTGTTACTGTTGATTTACCCTTTTATGGCTGTTAGCATTTGCCTTATGTATTGAGGTGCTCCTATGTTGGGTGCATGAATATTTACAGTAGTTATATCTTTTTCTTGGATTGATCCCTTGATCATTATGTAGTGTCCTTTTTTGTCTCTTGTAATAGTCTTTATTTTAAAGTCTGTTTTGCCTTATATGAGAATTGCTACTTCAGCTTTCTTGTGATTTCCATTTGCATGGAATATCTTTTTCCATCCCCTCAGTTTTAGTGTGTATGTGTCCCTAGGTCTGAAGTGGGTCTCTTGTACACAGCATATATACGGGTCATGTTTTTGTATCCATTCAGCCAGTCTGTGTCTTTTGGTTGGACCACTTAATCCATTTACATTTAAGGTAATTATTAGTATGTATGTTCGTGTTACCATTTTCTTAATTGTTTTGGGTTTGTTTTTGTAGGTCTTTTCCTTCTCTTGTGTTTCCTGCCTAGAGAAGTTCCTTTAGCATTTGCTGTAGAGCTGGTTTGGGGGTGTTGTATTCTCTTAACTTTTGCTTGTCTGTAAAGGTTTTAATTTCTCCTTCAAATATGAATGAGATCCTTGATGGGTAGAGTAATCTTGGTTGTAGTTTTTCCCTTTCAATACTTTAAATTTGTCCTGCTACACCCTTCAGGCTTGCAGAGTTTCTGCTGAAAGAAACTCTGTTTACCTTATGGAGATTCCCTTGTATGTTATTTGTTGCTTTTCCCTTGCTGTTTTTAATATATTTTCTTTGTATTTAGTTTTTGATAGTTTGATTAATATGTGTCTCAGCATGTTTCTCTTTGGATTTATCCTGTATGGGACTCTCTATGCTTCCTGGACTTGATTGACTATTTCTTTTCCCATTTTAGGGAAGTTTTTTACTCTAATCTCTTCAAATATTTTCTCAGACCATTTCTTTTTCTCTTCTTGTGGGACCCCTACAATTCGAATGTTGCTGCCTTTCATGTCGACTCAGAGGTCTCTGAGACTGTCCTCAATTCTTTTCATTCTTTTTTGTTTATTCTGCTTTGCAGCAGTTATTTCTACTATTTTATCTTCCAGGTCACTTACCCGTTCTTCTGCCTCAGT
This sequence comes from Kogia breviceps, assembly GCF_026419965.1. Taxonomy (NCBI): domain Eukaryota; kingdom Metazoa; phylum Chordata; class Mammalia; order Artiodactyla; family Physeteridae; genus Kogia; species Kogia breviceps. Next base: position 93,036,140 of record NC_081314.1, read on the forward strand.
TATTCTGTTATTGATTTCTTCTAGAGTATTTTTAATTTCAGTTATCATGTTGTTAATTACTGTTTGTTTGCTCTTTAGTTCTTCTAGATTGTTGTTAAATGTTTCTTGTATTCTCTCCATTCTGTTTCCAAGATTTTGGATCATCTTTACTATCATTGCTCTGAATTCTTTTTCAGGTAGGTTGCCTATTTCATCTTCATTTATTTGGTTTGCAGATTTTTACCTTGCTCCCTTGTCTGTAACATATTTTTCTGTTTCTTTTTTTTTCTTTTTTGATTTGTGGGGCTATATTCCTGTCTTACTGATTGTTTGGCTTAGGTGTCCAGCACTAGAGTTTGCAGGCAGTTGGATAGAGCTGGGTCTTATTGCTGAGATGAGGACTTCCAGAAGGCCTCACTCCAATTAATATTCCCTGGGGCCTGAGGTTCTGTGTTATTCCAGTGGTTTGGACTCAGAGCTCCCACCACAGGATCTCAGGCCTGACCTCTGGCCTGGGAACCAGGATCCCACAAGCCGGTCACTGGGGGGTTTTCCCATCCCCTTAGGTGTCTGTGGTCCCCCACCAGTGCCTGATAGGTGCCCTAGTTTTGCAGAATCGTGAAATCCGCATCCTCCTAGTCTGACATCTTGACTCTGCCCCTCCATGGTACTTCTCTTTTACTGACAAAGGAGTCTAAAGTCAGTGACAAGCTCTGGGCTATATTGTCAGCTTCTGTTGTGAAGACATTCCTACATAACATTATTTATTCATCTATCTGGGTTCTTCTTAAATCAGATTACAAAAATTTCCAGGACAGTCGTGATTTTAAACACTCTACCTTACTAGTGTCTGAAAACAGCAAAATGCCACAGGAATTCCCCAAATTTGGCAATAGCAGTGGAATGACTCAAGTCAGAGGTTGAAGAGAAATGGAAAATTCACAAAAACATATGCAGGAGATATTATGTGCTTTACTAATCTTCCTCTCTTCGAAGACCTCCCTAATGTTAATGCCAGGGCAATTGCTGTGTCTGCCTGAGCAAGGCAAAGCTGAGTCACTGATTCAAGATGATAAGGATGACAAATATTTCCAAGTGTAATTGAAGGCAGTTACTTGCCTACATTGCTAGCATTCTTTGAAGTGTGTTCAAAAGAAATTATATTTCATATTAATGTCAAAATGAATTTAAAAGTCAAGAAAATATATACTTTTCCAGCAACTGGGTAAAAGGAATATCCAGTTAAAATAATAACCAGTAATCACAAGTGATATTGTGCACATTGTAGAGATGACATATATATTGCTAGCATTGGGAATTTGATACACCTTTATATACTCAGACAGACAAAGAAAAATCGATTTATTTTAGGGTCTATTAACTTACAAGTAGAAAAAGGGAGACTTTTTTTTTGTAATTTCAAGGAGGGTTTTCTCACTTTTAAGGAAATAATCTTTTAAATAAACATGTTCTAAAATTATATTTTAGTGAGAGTTTGTGAGCAGAATAAGGTGAGTAGAAAGACTCTACAGAGCAGAGGTAGATAACAGGATATAAAGATGTTTGGCATAAGAACATTAGGATTTGAAATACATGCAAAGAAATTATGTGGGTTCATTGTCTCATTGTTATGTACATATGCTATGATAGAAAGGTTGTTTTTCTTAAAAAATAACTTTTGGACATCAGAAACAGAAGAGTAGCCAATTTTTTTAGAAGAAAAAATATATTAAAAAAATACATAAATATTAAAAAAATTTTTTAACAATATATAAATTTTTAAAAAACAGACTAAAATTTTTACTAAATATAATAAGATATTATCCATTTTACTAATAGTGAAATAACTAAAGTGACAACCTAAATTTAAGTGATTATTTTATTGAGTTTTGCATTGCATTTCATATAATTTTATTTTTTCAGGAAAAAGTATTTAGTCATGTGATTGATACAATTTTATCATATGATCTTAAATATTAATTTAGATATGGAAAATATTTTTTAACGGTGTGTCTCAAATTTTGTCATGAAACAAAACATATAGATAATAAGTAACATGTGATAACTTTCTATTTTTACTCTCATTCTGGATTTCAGTAACTGAATTTCTTCATTTTGGAAGTGAGTCTTCTAAGTGAGAGAACTTGTTTATCAGCTCTAGAAAATGGCTGTAGGGTTGAGATTTTCAGGCCTTGGTGTCTAGAGGTACTTCCTAAGGACAAAGTATTGTGTTAAGTGTTGAGGCCTCCAGAAATGTCCAGAAAATTGTTCCTTCTGTGGAGAGGAATCTCACCTAATGATGAAGGCAGTCATGAACACAATTAACCACATAATTAAGTCAAGTGATAGTTACTGATGTTGAGCAATAAATAAAGAACTTTGGAGACAAATACACAAATAAGACTAATTCTGACTGAGTCTCTGGCATCTGACTAAAAAAATAATCTTTCTATTCCCATGTTGTCTAGTACTAAGTCTTGCACATAGCAGCTGTTCCATTGTTGGGATAATGTTAAGTCAGTGCATGTACTTGAGCCATCTTGCTGTGATGGAAAAGGCCACTTGACTTTTCGAGAAAGGGACCTGCTAATTTTAGTTTCGCTCAGCTGACTGAATCTTAAAACAGCAAATTAAGCTTAAACCTTCCCTTTAAGTTTAAATATTTTAAAAGAAGTTTTTACCTAATATTTTTCATCAACAGAGTAGGTGGATCTTGAAATGACATTATTTGGGAGGAACTGGGAAGACCATGTGCCTCAAAATATATTCCTCTTTTACTTACTTAAAATTCTTTGACAGAAGGTTAATTTCTTTGTTAAACTCTCAACTCCTTTTGAATACAAATGTCCCTGAATAGGGTCACACATCATTCTGTTATAACATCTGAATGTGAGTCAATTGGCTCCTTTTCAGACCACAGTTTTGTTAGTATAAAGTCAATAAGATATGTCCAGGGAAGGTAAGGGCACCTGGGCCAGTGTGAGACATTGAGAGCCAGACTCGGAAGAGGGGAGCAGGGTTTTGGAAGAGGAAAGAGGAGGCAGGTTTGCCAAACTTCACCAGGACTTGTCCTAACAGTGAGGTTTTGCACATGTTACGATTGTTTGATAAACCTAATCACTGTATTCTACAAACCTAAATCCTTCCAATTACTTTAACTTAAATTGAATTTAACTTAATTGAAAGAGAAATTACTGAAATTGAAATCAATTGGACATTCTGCAGGTTTGGAGGCAGCTTAGGATCCTTTGTGAAGGTTGGACTCTGAAGCTGCATCCAGAGAGCAGTGATGCTAGCTAATGACAAGTGCCAGGTCAAGCATTCATAGTCACACTGGAGGGGTCACATTATATAGAATAAGGTTATGCCCCAAAAGTACAAAGGTATAAACTACTTTAAATGGCCCACTCTTCCTATTTTTATCCCTTCTTTTTACAAATGGTGGGTCATTTATAGTCATCACTATATTTGATACTGAGGATAAATAACAAAATGTATGTAACTAGTTAGCATTTATTAAACACCTACCTGTGTGAGGCTTGGTGGCAATACCTGTCATGCAGTGTCCTGTTTAAACCTCACTAATGAGGCTCAAATCAAGTGATCTAGACTCACACGAAGAGTTAACATAAAACCGAAGCAGAATATCAAAGCAGGACAAAGTCTGATTCAGATCTTTTAACCACTCTGCAATATCACCTTCAGAAAGGATTGGAAAGAAAGACAACTGTGACCCCGACTCTGTCTCAACCTCACTCCATCTTTGTGTTGGTCATTTACTCTCTGACGACCACGTGAATCCAGGAGGCTGTATTACGTCAGCCCAACTGCTCTTCAAACTCAAACATTCCATGCTTCTCTGTACCTTGGGGTCTGTTAGAGGTGGTAATGGGGTGGGCATTATCTCTGAGGGAACTTTATCTCTTACTTCATGATAAGCACATTTGGCAAATGAGAAGAATGAGCCATTTGCTCTCTTGCCCGTGCAGAGCTCAATGTTCGTGACCTGCGGGCCTCCCAGAGCCTGCTTTCTCTGCAGAGCCCCTTGGCTGTGAATCACAGGGCATGCCATTGCCGTATATGGATGGATCATTGGGCTGCACGAGTTAACTGGGATTACCAACGACCATAATGTTGGTGTTTTGATCCTCAGCCACTCGGCTTTGAAGCTGAAGGGCAGGGCACAGGCATACTTATGTGTCTTAATTTGGTAATAATAGCATGCTTTTCTGATGACAAGGAATGCTGTGAATATCCTAGTTTATACTAGGCATACTGTTGATATTTGATACGACATTAAGTTAAACTGTGGCTTGTCCATTTGTCTAAATTTTGTCACTTAAACTCCAAACACTTGTTATGAATAGACTTGGGATGTGGTGGAAAAGTAATTAGGAATTGGACCTTTTACTTTTCTACCTAAAATCATACTTTTGTAGCCTTCTTAGATATTATCAGGTGATTTTGCTTATCTTTGTTTACCCTTAGTTGTTAGATGAAAATAAATATTCATTTGACGTTGCTTTGTTTTGAAGTTACCATAGTCATAGGCTGATATCATTGCATGGATTTTTAGACCCATAGAATATTACTGCTCAAAGCAATCTCAGGGATCATTTAGCTTAATTCTTTTATCAGGACATTTCTCCCTATCCCTAGGAAAAAAGTGTATAGATTTTAGCATCAGAATTGCTTTCAAATTCTTGCCTTACCATTTAGTAGCAACCATGGGCAAGTCATTGGACCTCTTTTAGCCTAAGTATCCTCGCCTGCAAAAAAGGGGTCAATTATACCTATCTTTACAGATCTGTGCAAAGTACAAACGTATTATGTAGCTTAGCTTCAGAATATTAGCTCAATAGTTGTGTTTTCTGCCTTCTATTTTAACTCTACAATAATATGCTTTATTTCAATTTTAATTTAATTTTAAATTAAAGTAATTATATCATGAGACATTTAAATAGTTTTATATATATAGTACTTTCTTCTTTCCTTTATTCTGAGGATATAAGAGTAATTGTAAGATCAGATATGGGGGTCTATCTAGATGGAAAAAGAAACTTGTGAGAGAATAAAAGAGGATATGCCTTATTTAAAATTTCCAGAGAGTAGAAATAGGGATGGTGAAGTAAAGGAGGGAGAATGAGTTTCTGAAAAATTCCTGGGGTGGAAATGGGTATGAATTTATATACAGACTGGAAGTATAATTTAAATAATACTATGAAGGGTAAAGATGTAAGATAGACTTCATGACAATAAAAAATGAAATCCTTTGATATGAATAGTGTAAGCCTACTAAAAATTTTTCATATTCTAAAAACCATGTAGGAAACAGAGGATGAAAGCCTGAACTAAATTAAAAACAGATTCATCAAACCCATTGTCTGGAATTAAGTGAAGAGGGTTAGTGGCAATTTTTTTCCCTTCCTGTGTCTTTTTCTGGAATAAAGACATATAAATTGTCAGATTTAGAAACATGATTAAAAAATGTTAAAGTATTAATTAATATTTCTACTCAAGGCACTATTAATCCATTATGCATTCATTCATCATTCATTCATGCATGCATACATTATTGTATTCAGCAAATATTTTTGAACATCTATTGGACAGTGTTCTATGTGCTGGGAGATAGAAGTAAATAAAAACTGAAAATAACCCTGGTCCTTATGTGTTAACAACCTGGTAGGGAGACAAAGGCAATCATTATACACACACAGAGGTAAAATTATGGGGATGAATGATATGTGCCACATAGAAAGGGAAACTTAAAACAGGGGAGAGAGATAGGGAGCAACAGCAAAGGAGAGGGCTGCAGTTTTAAGCTGTTAGGTCAGGGAAGTCCCATGGTTGAGTGCACCTTGCATTCTTTTTTTTTTGCGGTACGCGGGCCTCTCACTGTCATGGCCTCTCACTGTCACGGCCTCTCCCGTTGCGGAGCACAGGCTCCAGACGCGCAGGCCCAGCGGCCATGGCTCACGGGCCCAGCCGCTCTGCGGCATGTGGGATCTTCCCGGACCACGGCACGAACCCGTGTCCCCTGCATCGGCAGGCGGACTCTCAACCACTGCGCCACCAGGGAGCCCCATACCTTGCATTCTTGAAGGAAAGCTTAGAGGCCACTGTGGCTAGGGCAGAGCCAATAGTGAGGGATTAAGCAGTCATGGGAGATGAGGTCAAATCGGCAATAGGAACCACATAATGCAGGCCTGGTAGGGCATTGTAAGGATTTTGGCTTCTACACAGAATATAGCAATCAATTTATAATATTTTTAAGAATGGCAGCAAAGAAAATTAATCCACCTAGTTGTCCCAGAAAACCCGCAGACCTGTTAACTTCATCTTTTTCTCCTTGTCTGCTTGCCTGATCCAACCACCTACCAAGGGCTGAGCTTCCCTTCTCTATCAGCCCTGACACTATCTTAGTCCCGGCCCTCATCTTCTGTCATCTGGACTCTAGCATTAACCTCTCAACTCCTTTCTCTGCCTCTGTATCTCTGTTATCTTGAATCCATCTTTCTTACTGCCAACTGATGTCTTTCAGAAACACTGATCTGTTTGTATTGTGCTGCTGATATAGCCTTTGAAGTTTGCGCTTTTTCTAAAGTCTGGCCCTTTACCAGGCTCTCGACAATCTAGCTTAGATGCACATTTCTAGTCTCAACTCTGATGCTTCTCAGTGTGTACCATGCTCCTGAAGTATGTTCTGAGCTTTCACACTTGGGGCTTGTACATGCACATTCCTCTTCCTAGAATGCTTTCATGTCTTAAGTCTATCATACTCTTATTCAACCTCGAGGCTCAATAACAATTCACCTTCTTTAGGAGCAGTTCCAAGCTTTTCCAGGTAGAACCAATGTATCTTTCTTCTGGTGCTCATTAAACTGTTCCTCTCTTTGTCATAGCATGTCTTACTCTTTAATTCCTTTTTACGTATATTTCTTTCTGCCAGATAATAAGCTCCTGAAGCATAAAGACTATGTCTTATTCCCCACTGTATCCATATTACGTAAGGGCCATGCCTAGTACTTAGAGAATGCTCAATAATTTTTTATATATCAATAAATAGATAAATATATTACTATATGAATGGGTATGTGTGGCTAGTTGGATATGGCTATGTTAAAATAATTAATATGAGCAAAAGTAGTCAGAGAAGGTTATCAGATATCTGGTAAGCTTTGGGCAAATTAATTTCTTTTGATCAAATATTTTGGCCTTAGGGTTTTTTCTTTGATAAATTGGGAGGGTTGAACTGGATGGTCTTTAAGATCCCTTTCAGCTCTAAAACACTACTCATTCATTCATTCATAATTAGATGCCTTTTATGTGCAAAGCATATGACTTCACCAAATCACAAACCATTCTTTTTATTCTATTTTGTATTTTGACTTAGTTAAATACTATGATGAAAACATAAATAAATGTATGGTATTTCTTTCCAGTCTGTCATAAGCTTATAAGATTAGAACACGTTTAGGTGCAACCTAAATAGACAGCATTAAGGGAATTAAAAACAGAAAATAGATACTAGAAATTTAAAGTAGCATTTCATGCTGACTGACATCTTAATACCACTAAGACATGGAAAAATCCATGTCATCCTTTCTACATAAGATAAAGGGATTTGGAAGAATATCTTGTTACTATACATGCTGGAACATATCCATAGAACTGCTATAAAAACATTTCCATTTTCTAAAACAAACTTTTTTCATTTAACAGATGAGAAAATGAACTGATATCTATACTAGTTGAACCTGAAATCTTATAGAGGGAAAGCAAGGAATGAAATTTATAATAGAATTGACTAACCTAAAAATAATCTCCTGAAATCTGTCAGTAGTTCCCCAAAAGTAGAATTTCTTTTTTAAACAAAGAATCCCGGCCTTGAAGACTGCTATTGACATAAAACAAAGGGGACCAAACTGGAAACATTTTCTAGGAGTGAATGGAAGTTGACGTTATTTTCAGATTAAGAAATACTAATTATAGATTATTCTTTATTTTCTCCTTCAACTCTCACTTTAATGCTATTTTATTCAAATTTATTAAACAGAAATATGCTATTATATAACACCTATCAAAAAATTGTTTGGATCCAAATTAGGTATTCCATAAATCTGTCTTTATATTACTTGGTATCACACTGATGCTAACCAAGGAAGTGACCACTGTATGGTTGGCTATGGAGACTATGTCATCATGTGGGATTTTCTATAGCAGAAAGAGTCATGTATAGAAAATGAGGCAAATTCTTGTATGTACCAGAAGGTTTCTGGTTTTTATGCTGCAACTTCTTGCCTCCAGGCCACAGCTTCTTGCATTCTAAATTAGTCCACAAATATTTCGTTACTGAGGGCCTTTATAATTCACACCAACCCTCATGGATACCAACATTAATATATATATATATATATATATATATATATATATATTTTTTTTTTTTTTTTGCGGTATGCGGGCCTCTCACTGCCGTGGCCTCTCCCGTTGCGGAGCACAGGCTCCGGACGCGCAGGCCCAGCGGCCATGGCTCACGGGCTTAGCCGCTCCGCGGCATGTGGGATCCTCCCGGACCAGGGCACGAACCCGTGTCCCCTGCATCGGCAGGCGGACTCTCAACCACTGCGCCACCAGGGAAGCCCTAATATATATATATTTTAATCAAACTACATTAAAAGAATAATAATTCATTTTCTCCTTCTTTCAAACTAAGCAATTATATGGTCTTTCCTCTATTTTTCTGAGCCTATCTTGACAACATTTCTACTCACTCACCGTCATCTCCACTGTCCTTTTACTTCTTTGAGCTTGTTGAACTTGTTCCTGCCTCAAAATCTTTGCCCTTGCTATAACTTATGCCTGAAATATTCTTCATCTAGATTAGTTATTCTCAACTGGGGGTGATTTTGCCCCCCTCAGGGGACATTTGGCAATGTCTGTAGACGTTTTTTCATCATCAAAATCTGAGGTGGGGGGTGCTACTGACATCTGGTGGGTAGACACTGGGGGTCCTGCTAAACATCCTGCAGTATACAGGAAAACCTTCTTCTCTTTCTTATTTGGCCCCAAACGTCAACATTTACAAGGTTGAGAAACCCATCCTTAGATTTTCTCATAACTAATTCTTTATAATCATTTAGAAAGCATTCAGGTTGTAGTTCACACAACACCTATCCAGAAGAGGCTTTTTCTAATTATCCAGTGTAAATGGTTCTGCCCCTTCTATCACCTGATCACTCTTTGTTCTACTAACTTGTTCTTATAGCACTTAGTTTTTCTAAGATGAAAATTTAATATAATGGTTGTTAAATATAAGTTTTATATATAAGGGCTTCATCTCAATTCACAATTATATCACTTCTTACAGGAGTGACTGGCACATAGTTGACAATATTTTTGAATGAACATTGGAAGACAAATAAGATCAGTAGGTCATAGTTAGGGTTATACATACTTAATTAATAAAATTTCAGCTCAAAGGGAAAAGAAAGTTCTTCCAGCTCTCTTACGAAACATGATGGCAGAAAAGGTGTGCTTTCTTCACATTTAAAACATCTTGAAGAAGTTATGCTCTTAGTAATGGTAGAATAGATTGTACTGGACTAGCCTCACAAATAATAATTATAATCTTTGGACAAAATAATAAAAGCAAACAAACACATGCACACACAACTATTCAAAGCAATAGAGAGTGACAAAACAAAACAAAAACACAACAAAAAAAGAAACTGTGGCAGACACTGAACTGGGTCAGTTTGACTTTTATTTGGTTTTTCACCTGAGGATATTCCCCAGTCCAACTTAGTAGAAACAGATGAGCTGAACCAGATGTTGGAATTAGAAGACTAAGACTATAAAAGCAGCTTTTATAAATACGACAGGGGTGTAAAGGAAATCATGGTCTTAATGATGATCAGATAAGGAATTTCAGCCTAAAAAAGAATAAAATGGAAATTCTAAAATTTAAGAATGCAATATTTAAAATGGAAAAATTTACTGGTTGGGGTTAACAGGTGACTGAGGTGGCAGAAGCGATGTTCAGTGAACTTAAAAACAGATCAATAGAAATTATCCAATCTGAAGAGCAAAGAGAAAAACAGATCCCCAATAATCTTACAATAATATATTTTCATTTCTCCCCTCTTGGTCTATAAGCTTGGTCTCATACATTTTATTTCTCTTTATGCTATCATCCTGATGTTGTATGGTTATTTTTCTTCGGTTAGCTTTTTAAATAGTCAATTATATTTTAAATGTCTTTAAATAAGAGAAATGTATGTTTATACACAGTTATCATTTCTAGTGCTTTCCATTACTTTGCATGATTCATATTTCTCCATTTTGGATCATTTTCCTTCTTCATGGAAGATTCCTTTAAAATATTTTGTCTTATAGGTCTGCTGGTGATGTATTATTTCAGTGTTTGTATGTCTGGAAAGTCTCGATTTTGCCTTCATATTTCATACACTTTACTTTTTAGAACAGTTTTAAACTTATAGAAAAATTAAAAGATATTATAGAGAGTTCCCATGGATCTCACATCCAGTTTTTTCTATTATTAATATTTTACCTTAGCATGGTGCATTTGCTGTAATTGATGAACCAATACTGATATATTTTCATTAACTAAAGTTTATTCAGATTTTCTTAGTTTTTATCTAATGCTCATTTTTGTTCCAGTATCTCATCCATTACACCACAATACATTTAGTTGTCATGTCTCATTAGACTCTCTTGGCTGTGATACTCAGACTTCCATTATTTTGATGACTTTAATAGTGTTGAGGGGTACTGGTCAGGTATTTTGTAGAATGCCTGTCTATTGGAATTTGTTTGGTGTGTGTGTATGTGTGTGTGTGTTTCATGGTTAGACTGTAGCATCTATGCTTGAAAGGCGTTTTCACTGGATATAGACTTCTAGATTGATAGTTTTATTTTTTTTAAGTGTTTTCCTCTCTATGTATTGTGTCATTTTTCTCAGGCTGATTTTAATATTTTCTCTTCATCATTTTTTGAGCAATTTGTTTAATGTGTGACTTAGTGTAGTTATTTTCATGTTTCTTTTGTTTTAGGTTCATTGAGCTTCTTAGACTGGTGAATTTATATATTGGGTTGGCCAAAAAGTGCCTTCAGTTTTTAAGTAAGAATAAAAGACACATTTTTTACTTTCACCAAGAACTTTATTGAACAATGTATTCACCCTTTTGTTCCACTACCTTCTGCCATTTTTCAGGCAACTTCATAACTCCATCTTCCCAAAACTTTTTATTTTTTTTGAGCAAAGAACTGTTCCAGGTGCCTTTTACAGTAATCCAGGGAGTTGAAATTTTTCCCATTAAGAGGATTTAATGAAAACCTAAATAAATGGAAATCCAAAGGTGCAATGTCTGGTGAATATGGCGGATGAATCAGAACTTCCCAGCCAAGCTGTAGCAGTTTTTGCCTGGTCATCAAATAAACATGTGGTCTTGTGGTATCCTGATGGAAGATTATGTGTTTTCTGTTGACTTATTACGGTGCTTTTCTTCAAGTGCTGCTTTCAGTTGGTCTAATTGGGGGCAGTACTTGTTGGAATTAATCGTTTGGTTTACCGGAAGGAGCTCATACAAGAGGACTCCCTTCCAATCCCACCATATACACAACATCACCTTCTTTGGATGAAAATCGGCCTTTGGTGTGGTTGGTGGTGGTTCATTTCACTTGCCCCACAATCTCTTCCATTCCACGTTATTGTACAACATCTACTTTATCCTGCCTGTCACAATTTGTTTTAAAAATGGAATGTTTTCATTACGTTTAAGTAGAGAATCACACGTGGAAATACAGTCAAGAAGGTTTTTTTCGCTTAACTTATGTGGAACCCAAACATCAAAGCGCTGAACATAACCCAGCTGGTGCAAATGATTTTCAATGCTTGATTTAGATATTCTGAGTATGCTGGCTATCTCCCAGGTGGTGTAATGTTGATGATTCTCAGTTAATGTCTCTATTTGATCCCTATGAACTTTAACTGGTCTACCCGACTGTGAAGCATTGTCCAGTGAGAAATCTCTAACACGAAACTTCACAAACCACTTTTGACACATTCAGTCAGTCACAGCACCATCTCCATACACTGCACAAATCTTTTTTCTTGCATTTCAGTTGAGTTTGTACCTTTTTTGAAATAATATGTTGAAAATATTGCTGTTTTTCCTTCCTCTTCGATATTAAAATGGCTACACAAAAATTCACCAATTTTGGTAAGTATTTTTTTAAATGCACACTGATATGACAGCTGTCACATACAGTCTAACAAAATTGTTTCAAATTAAGTTAAAGACAACTAAGTGCTACTAGAGCCATCTTATGGAAAAAACCGAACGAAACTTTTGGCCAACCCAATATTTGGAAAAATTTTTGCCACTATTTCTACACATATTTTTTCCTCCCCTCCTCTCTCTTCTTTCTTTTTGGTACTCAAATTACACTTGTACTAGGCTGCTGGAATTTGTCCCACATCTCACTGATATTCTGCTCTTTCGTATTTGGAATCATTTTTCACTGTGTTTTCTTTTAGGTAACTTCTATTTTTATGTCTTCAAGTTTATTAATATTTTCTCATACAATATATAAACTGCTTTTAATCCTATCCAGTTTATTTTCATTTTAGACACTGTAGTTTTCACCCCAAGAAGTTAGATTTGGGTCATTTAATATCTTCTGTGTTTCTACTTATCATGCTTAGTCTTTCCTCTAGCTTTCTGAACAAATAGAATACAGTTGTAAGAACTGTTTTAATACCATTCTCTGATAATTCTAATGTCAATATCAGTTCTGGTTTGGTTTTGATTGAACTTTCTTCTCATTATGGCTTACATTTTTCTGTTTCTCTGTATGTCATGTAACTTTAAAAAACATTTTTTTTCATTTCATTTAATTTATTTTTTTATAAGCAGGTTCTTATCAGTCATCTATTGTAACTTTTGATGAGATACTAGACATTGTGAATTTTACCTTGTTGGATGCTGAATATTTTTGTCTTCATAGCAATGTTCTTGAACTTTGTTCTGGGGTGCAGTTAAATTACTTGGAAGCAGGTTGATACTTTTGATTCTTACTTTTAAAATTTGTTAAGTGGACCAGGACAGCATTCAATATAGAGCTAATTATTTCTCACTACTGAAGCAAGAGCTTACTCTACCTAATGTCCCCACGAAGGTTTTACAGTCTGGTTAGTGAGAAGGAGCATTACGTCATTCCTGTGCAGCTTCTGAGGACTGTTCTATTTTATCCTTTTGGAAAATTTTCTCCAGCTTTATGTTAGTTTCCTTACATGCATGCACTGATCAGTACTTTGAGACAAAATTATGAATTAGACTTTATCCAATTTAGAAATATATGCTCATCCAAAAACACATTTAAGCAAATAAACAATCCATACACTGGGAAAAATATTTCCTAAACACATTTCAAAGAGAATATTTTCTAAACACATTTCAAAGAGGACCTATATCTAGCATACATAATAAAATTACTATGATGCAATTATAAGACAATCCAATAAACAATAAGCAAAAGACTTGAACAGATGCTTCAAAAAGGAAGGTAAATGAATGGACATAAGCACCTGAAGTGTGATCAGCATCATTAGCCCTTAGGGAAATGAAGATTGGAACCATATGAGATAATTCTACACAGACACTCTAGTGGCTAAAAGAACTGACAATACAAAATGCTGGTGAGAATTTAGATGAAATAGAATTTGGCGAGAAAATAGATAGAACTAATGGAACTATCATTTGGGAGAGTACAATGTTACCATCATTTTGGCAAAAATGTTTGGCAATTTCTTATGAAGTTAAATGTATACCTACTCTATGACTTAACAATTTATTTTAAAGCTATTTCTCCAAGACAAACTAAAGTATATTTCCAAAATAAGACTTGTACATGAACATTCATAGCAGCTTTATTCATAAAAGTCCCAAACTGGAAATGATCCAAATACTTATTAAAAGAATTGATAAACAAATTGTAGTATAACCATATGATGGAATACTACTCAGGAATAAACTGCTGATATAAAACTACCACATGTATGAATCTTACAGAAATGCTGAACAAAACAAGCTGGAAACAAATATATTATGTGATATATTGGCACACATATATTGTGTGATTCCTTTTATGTGAAGTTCTAGAATAGGAAAACTAATTTATGGTAAATAAAAGCAGAGAAGTGGTTGCTCTGGGAATGGGGGATTACAAGGGATCTTTCTGAGATGATGAAAACATTTTATCTGTTGATAGGGTATAGGGTTACATGAATATATGCATTTGTCAAAACTCATCAAATTATATACTTAAGATTTATGAATTTCATTATATATAAATTTTACCTAACCTCGTGCACTGTTATGCAAATACACAATTATAATTACTAGGCTTCATTTTTGCATTGCTGTGGTTTAACAACTCTGTAACCATTTTGTGTAAATTCTAGGATTGAGTGAATGAGTAAAAGCAGTGAGACTAATAATGGCAACCAGATTTTGTGCAGTTAATAACAGATTTACAAAAGTTAAAAGAGGTAACACTTGAATGTATGCTATGGCTTTGGATTGGAATTGGTGATACTAGTATGAATTCATAATTTTGAATAAATATGTGTATATTTGTAATATTTTATAATTATATATATATTTATTTATTTATTTATCTAGCATTGTCCACTGCTGAGAGAGCCTAGAAAAAATGATACACCAGTAACAGTGAACACACTAGGGTCAAATATTGGTTTCTTCATATAACTCTCCATTAACAGGAACCAGGTCTCCTGGGAGAAATGACTTATTCTGGGGCTGGGGTACAAAAAGTACAAGAAAAGTCTGGAATGTCTGTGTGCCTGAAAGTGAGGAAATGATAAAAAGAATTGTGGAGATATATTAAAAGAACACATAACTTCTCTTGAAGGGAGACCCACTAACCAAACTTGGAAAAATTTGAGCATTAAAATCAATAATGATAGTAATGGACTATATAGCCCATTAAATAAAATAAGAGTGCATAAGTTCATATTAACATAACTAAGTAAGTGAATAAATAAAAGGGGATGAAGAGAAAGCTCTTTCTGACTCTTGAATGGCACTTCATAAATGTAGAAGGAATGATGAAGTTAGAAATCATCAGTGGATGCTAAAACTAATGAGGGGAAGTCTGATCAGAACAATGATGATCAGAATAATTATCTCCCCACAAATTATTAATTACAAAGAAAAAATAGTAGCTTGGGGGGAAGAAATCTGGCACATATATCTTTTAAAAATTGAAGTTTAGTTGATTTAGAATGTTGTGTTAGTTTCAGGTGTATAGCAAAGTGATTCAGAGATATACATATATTATATATATATTATTTTTCAGATTCTTTTCCATTATAGACTATTACAAGATATTGAATATAGATAGTTCCCTGTGCTATATGGTAGGTCTATTTATCTATTTTATGTATATAATGATGTGTAACTGTTAATCCCAAACTCCTAATTTATCCTTCCCTTTCCCACCTTTCCCCTTTGGTAATCATAAGTTTGCTTTCTATGTCTGTGATTTTATTTCTGTTTTGTAAATAAATTCATTTGTACCATTTTTTTAGATTCTACATATAAGTGATATCATATATTTATCTTTCTCTGTCTGGCTTACTTCACTTAGTATTCTAATCTCTAGGTCCATCCATGTTGCTGCAAATGGCATTATTTTGTTCTTTTATATGGCTTAGTAATATTTCATTGTATATATGTACCATATCTTCTTTATCCATTCATCTGTTGATGGACACTTAGGTTGCTTCCATGTCTTGGCTATTGTAAATAGTGCTGCTATGAACATTGGGGTGCATGTTGGCAACTATCATCTTAACTAAGTGATTAAAACTGTGTGTCCAATATTGGAACAAAAATATTTCATATGCCTTCTGAAATGATATACTAAGGAAGACATAACAACATTTCTGTTTTATTCCTGCCCAAGATATCTGACCTGAATCTAATCATGAATAAACATCAAACAAACCAACTTGAGAGACATTCAACAAAAATTTTTTTTTTTTTCATTTTCAAAATAGAAGGCTTGAAAACTTTCTCAGATTAAAGGCGATAAAAGAGAAACAAATGCAATGTATGATCCTGAATTGTATTCTGGACCAGAAAAAGAAAAGTTGTAAAAGATACTATTGAAACAATTGTTGAAAGTTGAATGTGGACTGTGGATTAGAGGATAATATTGTACGAATGTTAAGTTTCCTGATTTTGATCGTTATACTATGGCTATGCAAGAGAATGTCTAAAGCTATACAGACTGAGGTATACAGGGTCAAGGGGGCATTATATCTCCAACTTACTCTCAGATGGTTCAGAATGATAGAGCAAATGAAACTAAATGTAAACCATCGGTAAACCTAGGCAAAAGGTGCACAGAAGTTTCTTAAAACTTTTCTGTATGTTTGATATTTTGTCAAAATAAAACAATTATAAAAAGATTTATAATGTAGGTTCAGGATTCCTGATTGGGAAGCATTGGTCTGGTTTGTATATGGGATGGCTCAAGTCCCTACTCAAGAGTTTCTTGACTTCCAGTGCTATCATATTTCCCAATGGAGACCTGCAATATTCTTTTCTCAGAGAGATGCTTAGGTCAATCATTTAAAGACCTTTCCTGGGATGTTGAGTAGAGTGTGAAGATTATTTTTTCTGAGATAATGGAAATATTCTATATATTGACAGGGGCAAGGCCTTCTTTCAAGTGTTTTTACATATATTGTTTCCCCTCATCCTCACAACAATTTAGGATTTGGGTTTTGTCATCACTATTTTAAGCATCAGACAACTGCAACTTGTTCAAAGGACTTGGTTAGTAAGAAGCAGAGTCAAAATTTGAAATCTGGTTTATTTAAAGACAAAATCCTAGCCCTCAACCCAAATGACACATTCCTTCCCTGACCTCAGGTCTGACTTCTCACACTGAACTGTAATCATTAGTCTCTTTTCCCTCCAGGGAGGGAGCTAGGAGCAAGAGGGTTTCTCTTACTTTCTAACTTTTCTTTTTCTTTGTCTCCAGAACCCAGGACATTGCTTTGCCCATGACAGCTTAGTCAATATATATAGTCTAAATAACATTTTTAAGCCCCTCAAAGGCAAAGATTCTGTCATAAATATATATTTTATAGCATCCATTCCACCCAGTATTATGCTAGAAATATAGTGTCCTTAATTACATTAATGGTAAGTTGGATAGGTGAAACTGGTGAAATTTGTGAAACTAATCAGGTGTAAAAGGAGCTTTTCTTTGCAGTATAATTTTGCTTATTAAAGAAAATGCAGTGTTTATTTCACATAGTTATTCATTCATTTCAAAGACTATGATAAGCTCCTATTGAAAAGACTTCATTGGGTCTGCTTTATTTTCATCAGTTATTATGTAGTAGACCCCTTAGCTGATTCTTCGTTTGACTTCTAGTGATTTATTCATTCATGCAGGCCCTAGTATGTTAGACAAGGTACAATGGACATTTCCACTAGTCTTCACAGCACACACCACTATGTTTTTTGCGCAGTGGTATAATTTTCCTTCCTGCTGGTAAGATTTGGTGTTGATATTCTCCCTGTGAATCAACACTCTTAGCACATCTGTACACAACATGCAGCAATGCAGAGATGTCAAAACCCAGCCCAACACTTGACAAGTAGAGTGTTATTAGCATTGGTAATAAGACTACCTGAGTTTGTCTGCAGAGGTCCCTCAGCTTGGGATCATTCACATTCACTGCACATAACATTCAAACCAGGCTCTTAAATGAGGCAGCTTTAGGGAAGACAATAGAAACCCTGACAATAGGCCGAAATATTTGGGTAGAAATCCATTCATTCTAATTAAGAGAACCTCTCAGACCTGTCTCCTGGCAATTAACACAGTTGTGTGTGGTCCTATTATTTGCACTGACAACAGCAGTCTTAGGTTCTATAGGCTCTGGGAGTCCTCTCTCCTCCGGAACTCCACAGATCAGCTCTCCTCTCCACAGATCAGCTCTCCTGTCGGTAAACAGATTCTCTTTGACTTGCAACAGCAAACACTTTGAACATTTGCATTTCACTTATTACTTGTGCTGCTACAGGCTGAGCATGACCCTGTTATAGAAACAAATCCAGCTGAAAACCACACAATGGCATTGGTTATATAACTATTAGACTTCCTTGAAATATACTTCTTAGGACCAAAAGAAAGAAATGGGATCTTTGCACCATGGGATTAGCTTGGTCTGGTCTCGTTTTTCATTTCTCTTAGTAAAACCACTTTCACCTTAAACCTAAATTATAAGAACTCAGCTCTTGTCCATAGTAAGAAGCCATCAGAAAGAATGTCAAACTTTGTATTAGAAAGCATGGTGGGAATTTACAACAGTTTTTAATGCAGTTTTTTTTTCCCTTGACAGTTATTATCTTGACAGATGAAGATTAGGGTGTTTAGGAGTGGTAGGCAACTGGATTTTTTATGTGTGGAATAAAAGAAATCTCAAATTGAGTTTCAAAATTTCAAATGGTGCCCTTCCTTTGATCTGTCACATTGTGTTATCTTCCATCACATTATTACACAACTCCTCAAATTTAAAGGAGCCAGCTGTTTCTTTTTCCAGGTCATATACTAATTTAGAAATTTGGTGTGAAGTAATGATGAATAATGGATGAACCAGCTTTCTGAATTGGAGTCCCAGATTCTGAGGGACTTGGGAAATCTTCAGAGCCAGGTGGGATATTTGAACTTGAATGCCAGGGAGAGACCCACCTGAAGGAACCACTAGCTTCTCTACCTGCCTGGCTGTCTACTCACTGCCAGATGGAGTTTGCTTCACTTAGTTTTGAGAACAAGTCATATTGTCACATGTGAAAATGGAGAAATATTTGGTTCTAAATTCTATTTGTATGTAGAAATCCTGCTTTCTTAAAGTAACTGCTAATACACAGCACTCTGGCATAAGTTTGGAAAGTACACCATATTGCTTTCAGGAGTCTTTGCTTTGCCAATAAGATCAACCAAAATCTGTTTCTGCTTTGCATGCTTGATGTTTGCGTAGGCTTCACATTCCTTTTAGATAAATTTGTCTATTTCTTTGATGAACAAATGACACTGAATTAAGATTTGTTTCTTCAGAAGACTTGCAGTAGTACAAGGGAGTTGAATCAATACTAAATATTCATTTGGAGTATAGAGTATAGGATTATTGAAGTGTGAGCTTTTGAGCTTTTCAAAATTCCCCCTGAAAAGATATCAGGTAATTTAGAAATTCCCAGCTAATCATAATGTTTTACTGCTTCTCTAAATTTTCTCCATCTGTATTCCTTTTGGAAAAGGCATTCCATGGTAGCCTCCTGGATGCAATGGAAAAATAGAGTGATAGTATAATTAGAAGATTTGAAACTGGTTACATTACCAACTAAGGGTAATGAAGAGTGGCTTCAAATTATCCTGCTGTGGGGCTTCTCTTAATTTTCTTAAGCCTTGTGTTGTCAGAGTTTTTAATCTATTAAAATATAGATGATGTTTTATTAGATTTGTAGATGACCCAAAGATGGGAATGATAGTGAATATGCTAGATGAGAGAATCAGGACCAAAAGGATCTTCGCAGGCTGAAATAAAGGCTCAGTCTATCAAACTGAACAAATTTGAGCTCTTGCTTTTGGGTCCAAAGATAGCTTCACAATACCTAATGTAGGAGATGTTTCTTTAGCAGAGTAAAGAAGGGGTCTTGCATCACAGTAAGTGCAATGTGAGGCAGCAATGTGATGTGGCTACACAATAATATTGTGATTTTGGATATATTGCTAGATGCACAGTACAAAGATGAAGAAAGTGACAATGTGTTCCTGTTGGTTCAAAACCTGGGGAGTTCCTGTGGTGATATCTGAAACTACTCCTCCACTACATGTACACAAGGAGAGGCAAAAGAAAGAGGCAGGCTACCTCAGATTAGTTGGCAGTAAGTTTAATAAGCAAGGAAACGTACATACGGGGACTTGTCTTGGGCAGCCCCAAGAGAGTAGATCTCTGCACCCATCTGCCAAAATGTTGAACATTTATATAGAGGCCTTAATGGTGTTCAGTCATGTATCCAGGCCAGATAGTCTCAACAACACCTTGCTCTCTCTAGGTGCATCCTTGAAAATGGCTCTGGCTGTAAGAACAGTGGGCAGGAGATTCCAAGGACAGAGTTGGGGGTGAGGAGACTCTGATTGCCTGGGTCCAGGTTATTATGGGTCAGCTGGCCTTCTTATCCTCTTGATGATCTCTTCCAAGAGTTCTCTTGGTATGTTATTGGTCTTCACAATTTGTAAGACAAAGACAAGCTATAGTGTGATAAGCAGCAAGCAACATGGTATCTTATATGGGAGAGTCAAAGCTATAAGAGAACTTTGATCAGGAGATAAGAAGCTTCAAATTGATTTGATGCCAATATTTGTAAGAAAATGTCAAATGGAAGAAGGATCAGACCTTCTTGAGATGACTTCAGTGAGTTGAACTAGGAGCAATGGGCAAAAGTTATGGGGAGATGGACTTACGTAACTTAGAATAAGGGGCTTTCTGACTGGGGTGGCAAAAGATGAACAGGCCACCTTGCTGGAAACATTCAAACCAAAGCTAAGTGCTAACTTTGAAGAAACCTTATAGGGAGAATTCAGATGGCAGTTGACTTTGATAGCTGGTTATGGCTATTTGTTCCCTGAAATTCCTCACTATTCATCTTATAATGATAATATGCCCAAGTGAACAAACCTCGTGAATTTGAACTTTGGTGAGAAATTACTGTCCATTACACATAAGAAACAGTTATGATATAGAGATGATAGAACAGTAATCCTGGCAAGTCCCTGTTTGGGGAAATTTTTAAGCACAGGAAAGATAATTACTATCTTGACTTAGAAACTTTCATGGTTACAGACTGACATCTGAAGCAGTTAGTCTCTTGAACCATCTATGGTTACTTGTGTACCAGGGATCTGTATCCTGTCTTTAAAGTTGTTGTTGGTCAGACCTTTTTCTACAAGTCTTTAACCTCAATCAACCATGTATACTTTCACTTTGTGACATGGAATGGGCTTCTTGTAACCTCTGGCTCATGCCAGGCAGAGGAAAAAAGCCTGGTCTGTAATTGTTTACTTCCTCCTCATGCGTTGCTCCTCATGGCCTCTTATCTTGAATGGTTTCAAGGATGTGAGTTAGAACATATGATTTGATACTAACTAGTATTATAAGTTCTATCCGTTAGAAAAAGATATTCGTAACTCTAATATTAAGATTCTTTGACATATGGTGAGAAGAAAATAGTGATGAAATTATTCCGAGAGCATTGACAACAAATTTGAATTAAAGTTATATGATTTTGGCTCCTTTACCTTGATGTGTACATTTGGGGAGAAGGGACAGGAGGATACATAGTCAAGGTCAGGGAGGGTCACAGTAATGTTCACTGGCCGTTAGCCAGAACTTACTGATCATCAAAGTTACCTGGGGATTAAAAATTCTCTGGGGAAGTTTCTGATTCAGTAGCTTTGGAATGGGGCTGAGGAAGCTGTGTTTTTAACAAGTATCACTGGGGGTTCTTATGATCAGATCCTATTCTAGACAATTTCAACTTACATTTCAAGCAGGGTAGAAAGCTATAGATGGGAAGGATTCTGTAATAGACCAACCTGGTATACAAGTTAAAAAAGACATCACTGTTTTCCAAAAAGATATCCAGAATTGACCTGCTCATTTATGCAAGTGGCACTACCTAAAAACTTTATGTTTAAGTCTTTAAATCATGAATTATTGAATTGACTCATGTATCCTACTTCTGCGAGAACATTTCTTTCCATCTGCATTTTGGAAAGAGTCTCAGGTAAGCTATTTGCCATACATGAATCCATCTTGTGACTTTCAACACAAATAAGTTATTCTTTTTTCAAGTAACAACCAAGCCACTAGCAGATGATTTAATGAGCAAAATTTGCCTTCTCCTTGTGAAGGAAAATAAAGGGCATCATCAACTGCTGACTGTGATGTGTGGGAGGAGATTTAGTCAATTCTTTCTCCTTTGCTCTTGCCAACTATTTCTCATGTCCTTGTTCCTTCCTTTCCCTTATTTTTCATAGACTGGCCATTTGGTGCTTTTCCTTCTTAATTCACGTCCTCCCTTATGGGCACAGTTATAACACTCAACTGTGTTTGAGTTGGCTGCTAAGTCTTTTTCCCTTCAGAATAAAATCTGAGACAAAAACTTGAAAGGATAAATATAAAAACTATATTTTGATGAATGCAAATTATCTTCCTCCCTTTCTCACAAAAATACTCATAACCTTTATGAAACAGACTTTTCTTGAGTATCTTTTTTAAATGCATAGGTATGACTTCCAGAGCAAGTAGAAATGTTATAAACTCTGGATGACCGTGAACCTTTCCACCAACAGTTTGTTCAGTTCTCACGAGTCTGTGCTGTTCAGCAAATGAAGAAAGGATCTCAATGACTACTGTAATTTCAAGGGTTGACAATAGACAAGAGATCTAGACATGAATGTTAAGTTCCTTCTTTTTCCCTACTTTTAAGGAGAAATATTCAAAAGAATAGGCTGAAGAGATGATGAGATTAAATATGGTGGTTTATACTGAGAAATGATACAAAGATGAATCATGGAAAATACTTCTGGTAAATTCCCTACTATTTGAATTGAAGTTCACATCACTTAAAGTGGCACTTAGAGTTTGGGATTCCTCTGTGCTCTTCCTGACTGTGACATTGCATGCAAAAGACATTTATTATTTTTCTCTTGCTATCTACATTGGTATTCTTTGTGTTTGAGGACAGAACCTGGCAATATTCTTTAAGATTATTTGAAGGTCAAAAACAACTTGAATCCAACTCTATGAGTCACATTATTTTATAAAATTCTTCCTCTTAAAACTTCTGTTTCTCACCATTTGAAAACGTCCTTTAAATGATTTTCATGCTATGTAATATTGAGTCATGTCAAACTGAATATTTCCCTGCAAAAATTTGGTAGCATTGTTTCAAGAAGTCTTTTTGTATTACTTTCCAATAATGACTTTAAAAAATTCTTTGTATTTGATTGCATTGTTTTAAAAAAATCTTATTGATATATAAAGCTTTTATATTATTTTCTTCTAGAAATTCTCATCTTTCAATTAATATTTATATTAGTGTTTGCTATTTAATATCCCTTTATGCTTTACAAATCAAACATATGGATATTATAAATGTAGTCTTATTAATATATTTATATTTGTAAATTATTTTATTTTATGTATAGATGAAGAGGGTAAATAGTATACACACACGCAAATTAGATAATATAGCTTGTAAATGAGTGACTTGAGATTTAGTGAGAGAGGTAAAGTGATTTGTCCAATGTTACATAGTCAGGGAATGGCTCAGCTAGTTTGCAGGCTCGGCTTCTTTGACTCCATGTCCAATTCTATCTCTGCTTACATTAACGGTAATTGCTATTGTTGCTTTTGTTTTAAACATATTGTAAAGCTTATCTGAATTTCTCTTTTGTAATTTATTGGCATTTGTTTCTTTAATTCGTCTAATTTTTAAGCTACTGGTGGCTTATAGAGTGAATTATGTAATTTCTTCAAAACTT
This sequence comes from Kogia breviceps, assembly GCF_026419965.1. Lineage (NCBI taxonomy): Eukaryota > Metazoa > Chordata > Mammalia > Artiodactyla > Physeteridae > Kogia > Kogia breviceps. The sequence continues at coordinate 93,059,798 of NC_081314.1, forward strand.
GTATTTAAGTAATAATCACTAAATTGGTTTGCAACCTAAAAATCAGTTTATTTAACTGATAGCTGCTGCTCTAATTAGTGATGCCTAGTAAATCAGATGCAGATGTTTAAGGAAATCAGATAAGGATACAAAACATAAACCAACATGCATTTTATCTTATTAAGTTCACTGAAAATTTACCAATTTGGATAATATTGGGGAAAATTATGAATAAGTTGTTAAAATTTCTGAACCAGAAAACATTAATTCCCTAAATATTATAGAGGGTATAGTATAGCATGAAAAAATGTGCATATTTTAAAATACTTGTGACCTTTATTTTCAAGTATACACAGTAAACTGAACTTACAGAATTATTTATTGAGAAGTATGTATGAGAGAAGTAGTATGGGGTAATTGAAAGAAATGGGTTTTCCAGTGAAGTGCCCTTTTTCCAGTTGTATGCATATTTCTGAAGGTAAACTCTTTCTTTATAAAACGATGTTACTAACATCCACTCCTCAGAGGATTAAATGAGATCATATAAGTAAACTGCCCATCACGAAGTCGTTGATCAATCCCTCCTTCCCTGTTGCTCTCCTCGTTTGCTTTCTCAGCACTGTTCTGAGATACAGTAAAGAGAAAGGACAGGCTACAGACTGCACTTCTTGAATGTTAGTTGAGATGCATCTTTTTGGTGATATATACCCCTCGATACTTCCTTTTTGTTTTTCTTCATTCATTCACTTACCTATCATATATTTAGCAAGTGCTCATGATATGCCAGGTACTGTGTGGTGAACAGAAGCAATAAGGAACACATGCTTGAATTACTGGCTGAGGTCATAAAGGTAGTTTGTCTGACTCCAGTCCAGGCCTTTTTACATTGCCCATGCTGTAAAGCAAGAAAAGCAAGAATCATGCAAAGGAACCAAGAGTGAACTCTTATAAATGAGTGTGTAATTAAAATGCAAACTGTTACCCATAAATGCTTGGGGAATCTCAGCAAGTGGACTGACCCATCAGGCTGGAGGTGCTGTGGTGTGGGTCGATGGGAGCCAGTGGGTTTGGGGGGGTTGGGAAACATAAGATGTTCCCTGGAGGGAGGGCATGGAGGCAGGAAATCACATGTTCTTATCTAATAGTGAAGTGGCCAGCATAATGCATGGAAGTTCATGTTGTAAAGTCACCTGAAATAAGACTATTAGGCCGAGATGAAGTTTGATTTAGGGAAACTTGAAAATGAAAGTTACATTTTGTTATAATAATGATAGCTAATATTTATTGCACATTAACTGTGTGCCAGGCATTATTCTAAATGCTTTTAATATATTAACCCATTTAATCCTTGTTATAAGACTATGGTATAGTTATTATTATTATCATTTTACAGAGGAGGAAACGGAAGCACAGAAGGTTTGACTCACTTGCCAAAGGCCTTACAGCAAAGATGTTGCAGAGCTGGCCTTTGAATTCAAGTAGTCTGGCTCCAGAATCCACGCTTTTATTACCTTTGTTACACTAACTATCTCATAAGCATGGTGTAGGAAGGAAATTACAGTTTTCGATGAGGGGACTGATGCAACTAAAGCTATACATAGGGAAGTGTGTATATTGGAGAAGGGTAAGATCAGAGACCCCAGGTGGCATTTCAGTAATGAGTCAAAAAGGGTCTATAGCCTAGGGTGGGGTTATTGGGATGGAGACTTTGGGAACTTACTACATGTGAGCTATGAGGATAAAAGTAATTCTAAGTTGCTCCAAGTTATTAAGACTGATTGCTTGGCAGGAGGATGGTGCCATTGACAAAGATAGGGAAATTAGGGCAGGTGGCAGTGTTGGGGAAAAGCACAATGAATTTGGCTTTATACACACAGATTTTGATTTAGCTTTTTGAACTTGTGAGGCTAGGCTTGGAAAGGATTGAGAGATAGATACGAAAGTTTTGGGAGTCATTAGCAATGAGGTGATGGTGAAAGTCACAAGCATAGATGCGCTCACTGTCCAAGGGAGAGACTGTGAAGAGAAAAGAACAGATGGAGCGGTTAATAAGTAACACTGGCTAATGGCTAACCAAAGGTTGCCAAGCAAAGAACCTGTCAGATTTGTTTAAACAATGGTTTTTAAATTGTGTTTACACCAGTAATTTGTTTAGCAAACCCTGTCCTCCACATAGTTTATGGGGAACTGGGCAACTGAGAATCAGTTTCAACAGTCAAGTTAGAGTTTTGAGGAAACCAAATAAATGAAGTTTGTACCAAACACAAACACACCCCCTCCTCCCCCATCCTTACCATCACCTTACTCCTCTTAGTATGTACCCCCCATCTTCCCAAAGGAACCACATAATTCTTATATTGAATCTTCTCTCTCCTGAAAGCTTCCTTTTATTTTTTTTACCTAAAAGATAATTAAAATGAATTCAGTGGCTCAGCATTTTACCCATTATGGATTTCATAGTCCTAATTTATTAAGGAGCTTACAAGGACTCTTTTTCTTCCCCCTTAAAATATTTACAATAATCTATTACTCATTCTGAATTTTAAGTCACTTAGCTTTCCCTGGAAATAGCAATCCATTTTATGTATCACTTTTTGTTTACCACCATTTTATCTTTCATTCTCCAGTCTTCAGACAAAAAAGTTTACTGATACTTTTTGTACTTCCTTTAGAAATAGAAAATGTTTATACATTATAAATGTTATTTTATTCCAATGTGTAATTCTTTAAAATATGCCTTATCCCAAGTGACTTCCCTGAATGGTGTGCTCTATTAATTAAAGCTTAATTTACTAAATGCCACCCTCAAATTACATCTTGATTCCTTCCTTTTTTTAAATTGAATACTAGGTCCTTCCAAAATTGTCGTTCTGTCTTTTTTGGTGACACTCCACAAATCTTTGCTGATGCTCGGTTATATGGCTTGATAATTTTATTAGTAAATAATAATAACCCATCACATTACTATGGTTTTGAACTTAATTATGAGCAGTGTACTATATATTTTTAACCTTCTTTTGAATCTTCAAACTGACCTTTAACTTCTTTTGATAGAGTTTTAGCTAAACATCAGCCTCCTCATAATCAAATTGCTTATAATTTCCATATCATTTGTTTCCAGATGGTGAGGGTTCCATCGTGCCTACTTTTCATGAAGAGCTGCCTTAATTTCTTTTAGACTTCAAATCACAGAGCTGGAGGTGCTGACAGTAAGGCTATATTAAAGAATAGGCCATGTCTAGCCAGTTGGTTATTTTTTAAATGTTTTTTTTAAAAAATATTTATTTATTTAGACTGTGTGGGGTCATGGTTGTGGCATGCAAGATCTTTAGTTACAGCGTGCGAGCTCTTAGTTGCGGCATGCATGTGGGATCTAGTTCCCTGACCAGGGATCAAACCTGGGCCCTCTGCATTGGGGAGCACAGAGTCTTAGCCACTGGACTGCCAGGGAAGTCCCAGTAAGGCCATCTTAAAGGAGTGGTGCTGCCATTAGCACTTCTTTGCCTGCTGCAAATCTCTGCAAACCACAAAGAGACAGATTGGGACAGAGCTTGCATATCTACCAGGTTAGGCTTTGAAATTTCTTAGTGGATCCTGGTTGATGGTTGGGACTCTGTGGTTTATGGCAGCATTTCTCAAAATGTATGCCTAAATGCTGTAGTATATAAATAAATGTTACAAATAAAAGGAATTCTATAGTCCAATATGTAAAATTCTGGGTTTATCAATGTTGAGAAGTTGTCTCTGCTCTCTGACTTCTCAGAGCCCTCAAATACACTAATATGTATTGTGAACTTCCACAAGGGAGATGTTGTATCTTCTGCATCCCCAACTTTTCCTCCCTTCTTGCATATTATAGGACCATTTCATCAGACCACATTTTAGGAAATGCAGGTCTAGTTATAGTTTCCAATATAAACATTTTTGATGGGTTGATTTGTTTTTTCCATTAGTTTTCCTTAATCCCAGGACCATATTTTAACTTTGAATATTTTGTCCTAAACTTATTTTAATTTCTCCATTTCTCAGTGAAACTGTAGACAACCAGTTTAAATTTTTACCTTTGCAAACTATTTTAAAATTTCATTAATAGTTAGAGCAGCCTGGAGCTTTTGTTAAGTCGTATAGTTTTTTTTTCCATAACAGGAAATTAATGTCCTCAGTATTCAAAAATTATTTTTACTGACATCGTCACTAAATGCATTTATTTGAGAAATATTTATTGAGTACATACACTCAGTCATAGGATAAACAGCCTTTCCAGTCTGCCTGGGACTGAAGCAGTTCTGAAGACACAGGGCTTTGTGTGCTAAAACTGGGGAACTGCCAGACAAACTGACACTAGTGTGTCACCCTCAGCAATGTAGCAATAAACAAGGACATTCTAGACAAAGGAAACAGCATGTATCAATGCCCTGAGGCAGGAACAAGTTCATTTTAGCTAGGAATAGAAGTGTTAAATTAAAGGGGTTTCTGTCAGAGAGATAGGTAGAGGCCCGGTCATGTAATGCCATATGTTGAGAATGGGATTATGATTTCATTTTATGGACAAATGGAAACAACTGGAGGATTTTTTAGCAACGACATGATGTTTTAACTAAAAAAAAAATCACTCTGGTGAATGAGTGGAAAATGTACTATAAGGTAAAAAGAGGTTATTGTAGGAAGTCTAGGTGATAGATGATGGTGTCACAGAGGAATAACTAGGAGGGTGATATAATTAGGAAATATAATTGACTGGAATTGCTTAGCAATGGTATCTGGGTACACCTGAGTTTTAGGACAGGTGAAATGGATGGATGGAGGTGTACTTTACTGAGATGGAGAATATCACAGTAGGTGCAGTTTTGGCAGGGAGAGTATTGTGGATCATGATTTCTGATTTGGAAATGTAAAGTTGAATTGCAGGGCAGCAGTCAAATGGAAATGTCAAGCAAAGAGTTGGATATAGAAGTCTGGGTTTATTGGAGAGGTCAGACATAGAGCAATATATCCATCAGCACATACATAGTATTTAAGGTGATGGGACTCTATGATACTACCCAGGTGGAGAGTTTAAAAAGTAAAGTAAAGGGGCCCCATGAGTGAGCCTTGAGATGCCCCAATAATTTAGATGTTATGTTAATTCTTCTGAAAAAATTTACTCCCTCAGTCCAGACTCTGAAAATAAAGATTAGCCAAAGTCTATTTGGAACCATCTTGTAGAGAGTGCATTCAAATTCCTGATGACCAGCCTTGGTTTGTTAACAGAATTATCTGTAGAATGGAAGAGGTGACACCCATCAGGCTATGGCAGCTAGATGAAAATTCCTCCTGAGAGTGAAGCATTTATTTACTTTGTCCTTATCTGATAGTTATATTTCGGAAAAAGAGAACTGTGGTCCCAAGTGGGTCTTAAAGAACACCTATGAAGTCATGAAAGTACCACATACCTATATCTGGAAACATGTACCCTCATTATTGATGCTTGCATGTTTGGTATGTTTCAAATATAAGCCACTAAAAATAAATATAATTAAAAATATCTGTACCAGTCCCTGAAGTATATACGAAAGAGAGAAAAACATGCTTTCAAAAGATGTAGGTTCTGTATCCAGTATTGCCGGGTAGAAGTCAGGAGAGGGCTTTTATGGGAAGGGACCTTTGGGATCTATCACAACCATGGCTTTTCTCTTGACAGGTGTATCCCTTCCGTGGGGAGAGATGATTCATCACAATGTATAGTCTGATGAAAAATTCCTTACAGCCATGTAATTTCCTGTGTTTTAGTTTTGTTTCACTAGTAGCTTTGGACATTTATTTAGTTTTCTCAAGTAGTTTTTCCCAGTGGGAAGAGAAGGCATCAACGAGCAGTATATTTCTCACAGAAAATTAATAAATAAATTGGCACTTTTGTAGAAATTAGTCTCTGGGGCTCAGGAAGCATGAGGCATTTTTCTGAGGATGGTATACTCCTGTGAGCCAAACGTCCAGGTTTTGGACCCGAGAGAAGTGAAGGACCCATCACGGAATGGCAGAGCCCAGCAAGCGAAGGTATCTGAAAGAGCTTAGTGTGTGTCACGGCTGCCTTCACCTCACAGGCTCAGCTGAAGTCTCTTTCTTCCTTGGCATCTGCTTCAAAGTTTATTTCGAGCATTTGCCTCCCAAACCTGTTTCCTCTTTAGGGTCTGCGATGTGTCGTACATTTTTGATTCTGGCCATTCCTTTTATATTGAATTTGGGGCCCTTTTTTGCTAATGCAGACACACTCTCCCCACCTTCTCACAGGGATCAAAACTGTGGCCACCCAAAACAACTCCAGCTGAATTCTAGAGCTGCCTCTGTCTCACCTCTTGTCTTCCTCAGATGCCTTAGGACTCAGCACAGGATTTCAAGCAATGTAGCCCTGAGGAGACATGGTTAAAATTAGTTTGCTGGACTTGTCTAGGGCTCTTTTCAGTTTTCTAGAAATTAGTGAAGTGTCAAGAGAACTTAGATAATATGAGCCTTTTTTTTTTTTTTTCTTGAAACTTACATCCTTTCAAATGAGCAACCCTTGAGGTGCTGAGTTTAGTTGGTACATGGGCTTCCTAGGGCTGGAGTAACAAAATATCACAAACAGAATGACTTAAAGGAAAAGAAATGTATTGTCTTACAGAAATCCAAAGTCAGTGTGTCAGGAGAGCCATGACCCCCCAAAGGCTCTAGGGAAGAATCGTTCCTTGCCTCTTCCTGGCTTCTGGTGGTGGCTGTCAATTGTTGGCATTTCTTGGCTTGCAGCTATAGCTCATCAGTCTCTGTTTCCATTACTGCATGGTGTTCTCCCCTTGTGTGCCTATGTTTCCATGTCTATTCTCCTCTTCTTATAAGGACAACAGTCATTTGGGATTAGGGCCCACCCTAATGAGCTCATCTTAATTTGATTACATTTGCAAAGACCCTATTTCCAAATAAGATTTTATCCACAGGTACCAGGGTAAGGACTTTAACATATCTTCCTGGGGAGACACAATTCAAACCCTAGCATTCGGTATAGAGACCAGACTTAAGATTTAGAGTAAGTGTTGAGAAAATATTCAATCATTATCTGGACATGAAGATATGGACCTGGCTCCTCTGACTGCAGGTATTATCACACATGCTCCCTTTTCTCAAAGAGGACTCTTCCTCTTAACATTATAGCAGACTAAGAGTTTGTCATTGTTTCACCCTTGAAAATTTATTTTGCCCCATATCGTTATTTCATTGGGATATCTAGACATAACACATAAACTCACCAAGTAGGTAAAATAAAGAAAACATTTATTTATTGACTTTTGAGCTTCAGAAGCTAAGGACCTTGAATAAAACAACAGAGTTGGATAAATGCTTCCTGATACAAATTTTTCCTGCATCAGTGGAGGTGAAAAACTCTATGATTTAGAGGGAAAAGGAAGAGCTCTAGAGGAGTGTAATATAAACAGTGAAACTGAGGGAATAAAATCAATAGAAGGAGTTGCTGGTATGGATCTCTGAGAGAAGACCCTACCTCTGCCTCCTCAGGTTGGTGAGATCAATAGAATTCTTTTACAGATTCAGGATATGAGAGTAAAGGAGCCCTGTACTCGCTTGTTTTCTGGGAGCCCTGGGCATGGCAGCTTTACAGATGTTTTCCTGTATTATCGTTATGTCAAATCTCAATGAAAGAGAGTTGTTTCAAGGGGTACTGAACAGAGAGGTCCTGAGACAGCCTCAGAATGGGTCAGCAGTATTTTTTTGTAAATCTGGGAAGGGTGTAAAGGACAGGTAGGAGGTCTGATAGACTTGATGAAGTCTTGAAGGAAGGATAACTGTGCAGCTAGATATCGGATGGAAAGGTGGATGACCCTGCAGTTTTTCGTGTTAAGGGCGTAGTGATGGTGGAGGTGACAGTGTGGTAATAAATCTTTCAGTAAATCCCAGGGACAAGACGACTCTCCTGACCAGATAGCTTAAGGCTACGTAGTCCAGGGAAGGAAATGAAACTTCATGGGAAAGAGCAAAGGAAGAAACCCTGAGATGATGGGGAGTTAACTCCAAACTACCCAAGATTACCTTTTTACTACTTGACTGAATGAGGTCTCAAGATAGAAACGAAGTTCATTTATAGAAAAATTAAGTTACCTCCTTTTTTTTTCAGTTTGTGGTCTGAACTATCATACCTACTACAACATCTCTGCAGTAAACAGATGAGCAAGTAAACATGTTACTCATCTTTCCTGGGAAAAAGTAAACATCTTTTCCAGTAAACAAATGAGCTCCAAGGTACTCTGCAAAGGATATACCTGTGGATCAGACAGTAATCCCCCAGGAGGACAGGGTCAGTGTTTCTGTCATGATTATATCTCAAGTGCATAACATGAGGTGCCCTGAAAGAAGGCATATTTGCTAAATAATGAAGGGGTGATTCAATGTTCTTTAGGTCCAAAGGAATCCTGTGGCATGGTAAAATGAAACATCATATATAGGAGAGCATGTATGACACCGAAAAATGAAACTAGTTATTACCATTTTCCTTCTGGCTGAAGTAGCCAAGCCTGGAGTTTTGTGAGCACTGATTCAAGGAATAATAAAATGCACTTCAACATTTCTGAGCTCTAATTGTCTCACATATATCACCATAATAATTTCATATCTCTTTAACTTCTAACTACCTAGATGTTTATGATAATAATAACTAGGATTTAAGATAAGCACAAGTGTGCTAACCTCAGCTCTTTGTGTATTTTATCTCATTTAAGAGGTACAACAATTCTATGAGGTAGTAATTGCTCAGTCTCGTTTTTCAAATGAGAAAATGAGGCTGAGAGAAGATAGGTAATTGACTTCTACAGCTGGTGCATGCTGAGACACAAAATCTGGGCTTGCTTTTAGCCATTCTGTTATATTGCCTCCAGGCAGTGGAAAATATATTTGGAAGCAATTTGTTTTTTAGTTTTTGACTTTTAGTATTAAGTATTTAATATTTTTAAAACACTTGTGATATCCACCTGCTTCAGTAGTTGATACCACCCTCTCTTTCCAGCCTATCTCTATGGCAGAGAGGGGAAGAACAGTCCTGCCAAGGAGCTAACTGCAAACCAGTGAATCCATTGAAGGCACAAAGGAAAACTGCTACTAAGGAGGTCACTGACAGCCATCATTGATTGTCCTCTTCCAGTGATTGCAGAGCTGGGTCTTGCTGACCATATTTGGGCTGCAGCAAGTGACAAAGAAATCATAACCATTCTTGCAGAACCCCTTGGGTCACACTAGTAGCTTAGGGAAAGTATCAAGCAGACATGCCTTTTACCTCTTGTTTTCAGTTTTTCCAAGGCTACTGGGGCAGCTGCTCCAGTGGTGCACCTGTCTCCCCTTCATCCTTATCACACCTTGCTTCAGTTGCCATTAGGCACTGAGTATCTGGTTTGCGGAAATGGATGGAATATCGTTTCAGAATACAACCTCATGCAATATTTATACCCTCTTCTTCTCCCTAGCTCAAAATGGGACTTTAAAATTGCCTACTGCATGTTTTCCAACTTCACCTTGTGAGTTTACCTACCACTTTCCCCACAATATACAATTCCCAGCAATGCTGTAGCTAGATAAGAGTTTGTCAGTCATGTATTTCTGAAAACCTGCCCCTCCTCCACTAGCATGGTTCTCTCTATTCCAACTCCAGTCTGCTGAAATGGTCACTTTCCTTCTGAGCTTTCTCTTCCCTGTCTCTGCTGAGGGGATACAGGCATGTTGCTGGGGTGGGGATTTTATCGATAGAATGAAAGCTTTCTCTGAATGTGATGCTGATGCTTTGCGACTTAGCAGCCAACAATGCGGCCAAGTTTCAGGTTCCCCCACACATTGCAGGTCTCTGCTTCCAATGCTCAGTGCTGGGTGTGTTTACTAATGATCACCCCGCCCCAACCCTTTCTTAAAAAGTCTTTCCTGCTCATAGTGTAGCTGTAGACCAGGGGTCAGCAAGTTATAGCCTGTGGAACAAATCTGGCCCAACGCCTATTTTTGTAAATAAACTTTTATTGGAACACAGCTCCACCCATTCATATATATTGCCTGTGACTGCTTCTGTGCTACAACAGCAGAGTTGAGTACTTTTGACAGAGAATATATGATTCCCCAAACCTAAACTATTGACTGTATGGCCTTTTACAGAAAAAAAATGTGCTAACTCTTGTGTACACTATTGCCATGACCCTTATTATGCATTATTTCCATAACCCCAATGGCCAACACTCAGTGTACCAAGAGAACCAATCTGGAAGCTTGTCTCCTCCAATCAGATTCTTTCCCCAAGGAATTTGTGATGATAATAGTCAGGGGTCCATTTGTAAGCAGAATTTAGGAAGTCGATCCATGTCAAGACTGAAGAATGAAGCCAGTCTGTGGAGAGAAAGAGAAAAATTAGATCTTGCTTCACTGAGAAAACAAAAATGTTAGAAATAACAGCTGTGTTGGCTCCTACTGACTTTCCTTTTCTTGGTGTTAGTCTCTCACAAGGCCCAGCTGCATATTTTGACCTTGGATTTCAGGAGATAACCTTGTATTCTTCCAATAAATTTCCCTTTTCCCTTAAGCTCATTTTGTGACCAAGTCAGTGAGTTGAGGCCTTAGGTATGCTTAGGGTTTTCATTCAACATCCTTTCTTTCATAAAGTTTGCTTCATCTTGCCTTGGCTGCACAATTCTCCTCTTAAACATTTAAATCCAGTCATAGCATATCTGACAACAATATTAATTAGATGGGAAATTGATTCCTGTTGGGGGAAGGAAGGATGCTGATGGGAGAATAGGGTTAGGAAATGATCACTTTGTGATCATTTGGGACTTTTTCAAATTGTGTGCAGAAGCATACAGAACATTCCACTCTCTTTACTTTTGTGCTTTTGTGAGAGTACAGATGGAAAATATTTTTTGTTCACTTCAAAATAACACAGCCCTGCTTTTTTCAACATGATGTTTTTGGCATCACTAATCATGTGGTGATTTTTCTTCATTTTAGTACTATTTGGATGTTTTCAAATGTATTCCCAAAAATATCGGGGAAGAGAAAAATCTCTGGGCTTTGGTGAGCTTCCCCAAATATCTAATTTGCATGGTAAACAGCTGAAACATAAAATGATACTTTGGTTAATGCAGGTAGGTGTGATGTCCTCTTAACAACCCTCTTTTTTTTTGCATTGATTTTATTAATTGTTACGCCGAAATTGGGGTCTCATGAACTTTTAAAAAATAACATAGCAAACACACAAATAATAACCAATAAGATTGCTGTTAGGCACAGTCACCAAAATCTCTCTCTTCGGTTATTCATTCTTTAAAAATTGGGTGTTACAATCTTTTGTTTCTAGATATAGGCAGACATCTGATGAAGACACAGCCTGAGAAGAAAGTGATAGAGTTTAGGGGACACAGTGCTTACTGATCTCTGGATTCTTTCAAACTTTTATGGGATTTATAGAATTTATAATTTTTCTTTCCTGTGACAGTATATGGCACTGCTCTTCTAGAACACTTTAAATGCAATTAATGGTTTGCTTAAAAGGTTTTAAGCAATATTTTATGGGTTGTTGGAAACATTAAACTTAATTTCAGAGAAGTCACACTGGCTATATAAGGAAGCATGAGGTTTTTTGAATTTCATCCAATAGAATAATTTTAATGCAATATCCTAATGACTAAAGAAATGATAAAACTCTTGTTCCCATATTATTTAAAATTTTCAAGAAATTTGAGGTTTATTCCATATTATTTAATATATTTCTACAGATTATAAGTTGTATATATTTATTATTTTGTTTGGATTTCTCTTTATTCTTAATATTTTAGGTGATATTTCAAAGGTGTTTATATACCTTATATTTTATGCTGAATTAATTTTATTTCTTTAACAAGCACAAGTTCTTTCTGTGTGCTAGACACAGTGGTATATAAGTACTTAAAAAATATAGCTAACTTAATCCCCACAACTATATGGGGTAAGTGCTGTTATCTCTGTGTACAGTTGGGGAAACTGAGGCACAGATTGATTAGAGTAGCTTGGCCAAGGTCATGCAGTCAATAAACTGAAAGATCAAGATTTGAGCTAAAATCATCCAACTCCAGAGCTGATGCTTTTAACCACTCTTGTGTATTAAATGTTAGCACTCATTCATTCATTCATTTTGTAGAGAGATACAGATTTTGCTCCTCAGGAAATTACCTCTCATAATATTTGTTCTGTAGAGTCTGACATAGGATCTCTTGAAACATGTCAAAAAAAAAAAAAAAAAAACTACACTTGTGAATCAGTGAGCATTCTTGCTCAGATTCAGCCATCAGACATTTCCAAACACACCACTCTGTCCAGGGCACAGCAAGGAAAGAAACTGGGTGACAAAACCATTGCCAAGGTCAGTGTCAATTCCAAACACAGGGCAATGCCAACTCTATTCTGTTTGGAGGTAGATTGAGGTTAGGACAAAATGGTCAGATGAGCAGTCCTCTATTCTAAACTACTTCTCTGGGTCTGAAAGGAGCTAGATTTACTTCAGTCAACCCAATTTTCTTGCATTATCACCATAGGTTCAAGTTGTCATATGAGTTAAAGGCAAATGTGCTCAAGATCTTAAGGAAAAAGTTTGTTTCTGAGAACTTTCTTTCTTAACCAACAAGAGCAACTGCTTTGTTTCATTAATTTAATTTTTTTCACCATCATAAATTTAAAAGATTATTTGACTTAAGTTTGAATTGAGCATACTATTTTGTATTTGCCTTTTCCCAAGAAGAAATGTAGATACTGGAATAATCTCACACTTTCATCTCTTTCTCTCTTCTTCTCCTTCCTTCTTTCCTCCTTCCTTCCCTTTATGTTGAGCTTCTTTCAACATTAGGAATAACAAGGTGATTTAGGTCTTAATGCCTGCCCAAAGGAGCTCAGAGTCTTACAGGAGAGATAGACATCAAAACAAAGAACTGTAAATCAATGAAATGAGCACCATAATGGGGATATGCCCAGGGTGTATGTCAGAGACAAGCCCCTTAAAACCATGCCAGGAATCCGTACTAAAGAAATGACTGTCAAATGCAGAAGCCCGTCAGAGGCAAGAGCAGAGTAGAGAGGGAAGCCATCACCAATGCCTGGTATCAGAGAGAACCTGGGAGTGTAGAGGAACAGTACTACTCTCAAGACCCTGAAGTGATCCAAAGAAAGAAACAATTATGAGTAAGTGGAGGAAAAATGTCCGGGAGGTTTATTTTAATCCTACTAGACTGAGTCTTGCTACCACAGACTCCTTTTAGAGGAGCAGGAGTGATAAGGCTTCCACACAGAACTTCTGTTTGCTCTGTGGATGCTGGACCGCATGGGACACCAAAGGAACACAGAGGAGAGAGTGATTTATTCTGCCTCTAAGGACTGAGGAAATGTTGCTGAAAAGATAGTTCATTACTTGAGATTGGCCTCACGGGTTGATAAATAGCAGTTCTCCAGGAAGAGAGTTGGGAAGTAGGGATGGAAAGAGGGGCAAATTATAGAGACAAAAGAGTGCATGGAAAATTTGAAAAAGGCTGTCCTGTCCTGTTCACTATGGTTGGAATATAGAACCTATCTCAGACTGTTGTTTTGATCTGCCTATTAATCCCGCTTTCTCCTACTCCATAGTATCTTGTGATTCTGGTGGGCGCCGTCATTCCCAGTACCCCCCTACTCCGCATGGGGACTCATCAATGACTCAGGCATAGCCAGTGAAAATTTCCTTTTCCTCTGACCACAGTGAGTCCTGTAGAGATGCTTGGATAGCAGAGTCTGCCTGTTTGGCTTTAAATTCCAGTCCTGCCATTGCTTACCACAGTGATCTTGGGCAAGTTACTCTGCCCCTCTATGCTTAAGTGTCTCAACCTCCAAAATGGGGCTGATGATAGGGTTTTGTGAGGACCAAATCAATCACTTTATATATATATATATATATATATATATATATATATATATATATATATGGCATGGAGAACAGTGCCTGGAACATGGTACACACTCTCCATGGTGGCATTTATTTACTTAGAGTGGAGAAAAATGTGCTTTGCATTTTTGGTCAAGTGGTTGGAAGAAAGTGAGGTAGGGACTGAGGGTAGACGTTTATTCTGCCACATGGAGCAAGTCTGTCTATAGCAGGGGTGAACGTGGCCAGCACCTAGGGAACAACAGAATCAAGATAGCCATTCACCCATCAGTTTATGTGTCGATCTCTTTATTAACATTTATCTATTGTGGGACCAGCAAATTCCTTGACTAGTTTGGGTTGGATTCCTGTCACCTGCTACTTAGAGAGACCTGTGTGAGGTTTTATAGGAAGGCTTCAAGAGAGTTGAGGCTCAATAGGATTGGTTGGGGAAGGACTGCTAATTGAGTTTGGACTTCATCCTTTAAGCTACGGTATAACATTAAAGCTTTTCAACATGGAAGGACACAATCAGAGATGTGATGAAAAAACAAACAGACAAAACGCTGGTCACCGCGTGGAAAATAGAGTGATATATTCAGGCTTTTTCCTACCTGTAGCTACACTTGTGCATATTTCAAAATTATGGTATGGAGCTATATTTGGCAGATGATTGCTATAATGAAGAGACTTATAGCCCAAATGACTTTTTTTTTCAGAGATAACCACGATGATTCTGGGTTTGATTCTCTTTAAAAGTAACAATGATGAAATTAGGAGCACAGAGGGGTAAGGCTTGACTCAATAAGGAATTGCCTTTTATGTGCAAGAGTGTTTAGCATTCTTATGAGAAACATAGAACTTTTACACAATGTTTTGCTACTCAGCTGAGCTGTTTTGGAAGAATTTGGGGGTTTTCAGGTCCTACTTTAATATTGCAATATTCTTCTAATCGAACAGCTCCTCCTGTTTTAATTACTCTTCCAGATGGAGCCTCCTAAAATAGTACTCTAAGAAAGCATATCACTTCCCCACTGAGAGGTTTCAGTGACTCTCTTGTCTATTGAAGAAAATGCAAAATCCTTAGTCTGCCTTTGAAGTTACAATCTGGTTCTTACTGCCGTTGGTGAGCAAATATTTTATTGAGTACCTACTGTGTGCCAGGAATAAGAGAGATCATCTCTAATAGAAATATAATGACTCACATATATAATTTTAAGTTTTTTAGTAGCCATATTAAAAAAGTAAAAATAATTAGTTAACCTTAATTTAAATAATACATTTCATTTAATCCAATATATAAAATATCAAAATATAAAGAATATTAAATATTACTAATGACGTATTTTACATTCATTTTTAAGAAATCTCAAGTATCAGTTTATATTTTACACTTACATCACATCTAAATTCAGATGGAAAATTTTCATTGAAAATCCTTAATTGGTATTTAGATTTCATAATATGTACAGTTGAAAAAGGAGACCCACATATCTACGTTGTTCCAAACATACTTAAGAATTTTCAGTAAGTAGGTTGAGTATCAGTTTTTAGATTTAAATTTTATTTAATTGAAATTAAACACAATTTGAAACTCAGTTCCTTAGTCTCTATAGCCACGTTTCATGATCTACGTGTGTCTCATGGCGGCATGTTAAATAGCACAGTTTCAGAAGCATAGGCCCCACACTCATGAAGTTTACATTAACTCACCTTTCCAGCTCTATCTTCTATTGCTTCCCTACAATGGCAGATGTATTAAACCTGTCTCGAGACCTTTATTCATGCTATTCCAGGTAAGTTTGTTTTATCCTTCAGGATTAAGTAATTTGCCTAAACTAATGTCATGCAACCAGGAAGAGATGCAGTTAGTTTTAAATAACGGAAGAGGTGAAATATAGTTTGAATACCTTTTATTAATATTTTCTTTCCTGTAGTTTGGAGGTGATATAGAGGAATTGGCAAAGGATTTGGAATCAGACATATTTGATTTTGAATGCTAACCCTGTCACTGACCAGGAATATGATCTTGGGAAACACACTTAATTGCTCTGCATCTCAAGTTCTTGCTCTGCAAAATGGAGCTAATAAAACCTAATAGGAAGTATATAATGTAGAGGTTAGGTTCAAAGTGTCTGATGTTAAATTCAAGTTTCACCTTTGAATTCCTAATTTTGCAACATTTAGCAAGTTTCTTAATCCCTATGCTGCAATTTCCTCATCTAAAAAAATGGGAAAAATAATATTATTAAGCTCATAGATTTGTTCTAAATATTACATGATTCAATCAATATAAACACTCAGAATTATAACTAGATATAGTAAACAGTCAGCAAATATTAGCTGTTATTATCATTATTCCAAGGCAGGGCTTGGCATAGATAGAGTACTAAATATGTTTAATTAACTTTCCATTTTCCTCCACTTCTCCTTCCTCCTTATAGTTATATCTTTATATTTGTATCCTTTACAGAATATAATAATAAATTTTGCATATACTGTGTACTCAATAAATATTCAACTGAATAAGTGGACGTCTCAACCACTCTTTTATATTATTTGTATTTTATCCAAGTACATCAATATTATTTTCAGAAAGTGCAAATAATTGCATGTGAAGTAGAGATAGTAAACTAGTTACTAGTACATAGTATTTTATATTTCCCTGGGCTTGTAGTGATTTTAGTTACGTTTGAGGCATTCTGAATTTCATATGCATAAAACTTCCTATTATTCAGTCAATATGGTCCTCTGTCCAATTCTGATAAACTTAAATTAGAATATCTTTCAAATTCAACCACAGTACCAGACTGTACTGAAAATGAATTCATAAGGGAGGCAAATATTGTCATAAGCAGTGATAAAAAGATTTGAATAATGTAAAATGCTACAGCAGGAACTGTAGAGGTATAATGAATATTATACATATTGTGCTGTATTTCTAGTTCTTAAATATGACCTCCCTCCTGTTCTGAATCTTTCATTGTGCTCCCAATTTTATTTGTCAATTATTATGATCTGTTCAATCTCTGAGCAAAATCATTCTCCTCACCTTTAAAAACTTGAATTTCTCTCTCTGCTTCTCATTAGATCTTTATTTGGACTCCAACTTTCTTAAGTGAAAATTATGTACTTATGTTCATGTCTTGTTCTTGTGCATTGGCAAGATGGAAGTTTTAAAAAACTCAGTAATCACTTTTCTGACCATAAATGAAATGTATAGCACTCTACCAGGCATTACAGACCAGGAAGAGGACAGTCCCTGACATTTAGGAACTCATAGTCTGGTGACGGTGACATCACATGCATATATAAATGTAAAACAAAACCAATGACAGTATATTTTATCATAGTAAAACCAACAAGTTCTTTGGAAATGTGGGGAGGGAGTGATGGGTTCTACTGGTAGTGAATAAGGAGGAGGGCAGACTTCTTAGAGGAATTGAGCTGGGTCTTGCTTACCTAGCTGGTAAGACTTCCACCTAAGAGGCAGGCTGAGGGAGGGTCTTGAGCAAAGACACATAGAATGGGAAGAAAACAATAGTAGACAGTCAATAAGATGAGGTCAATAAGGTGGAGTTAAGTCACAAGTTGGGAAAAAAACAGAACAGAATCCAATTGTGGAAAACATTGTAGTCTACTATTTATTTTGATGAATTGAGAAACCAGTGAAGATTTCCAGTTGCCTTGAGATAAAAGTGAATGAATGCTTTTGAAACATTGAAAGTTTTTAGTTTATTCCATAGCAATTTACCTATCCATAATTAAATTAAAATCTATTACTTGGTCCTGCATATCATTTAATTGAAGATATTTGTATATATTTTAAAAACTGAAAATGCAGGTAATTTCAAACCTATGCAGCTTTGATAACTTTCTTTTTTTGCTTGATATTTAAATTAAAACTCTGATAAGGAATTTTTTTTAACTGAAGTATAATTGACATACAGCATTATATTAGTTTCAGGTGTACAATAATGATTTAACATTTGTATACATTGCAAAATGATCAACAAGGTAAGTCTAGCTTTCATTTGTCACCATACAAATTTACAAAAATTTTAATAACATTATTCAACTTAGTAAATCAAATTATTTTGAAAATCCAGTTTTTCCCATTTATTATATTATTTTTTTAAATTGAGAATGTAGAGCATTTCTGTATTATGCTAAATGATTATAGTAGTTTCCTATTGCTATATAACAAATTATTATAAACAGTGGCTACAAAAAGACATTTATTACTTCACAGATCTGTAGGTCCGAAGTCCAGGCATAGGATAGCTGAGTCTTCTGCTTGGGGTCACACAAGGCAGAAATCAAGGTGTCAGCTGACTGCATTTTCATCCAGAGATGAGTGTGCTCTCTCAAATCAGTTCAGGTTCTTGGCTGAATACAATTCCTTGTGGTTGTAGGAATGATGTTTCCATTTCCTTGCTGGCTATCAGCAGTGGATCATTCTCATTTCCTAGAGGTCACCCTCAACTCCTAGCCATGTGGCAGGAATTGTTTCTTCTCACAATGACAGCATATGACCTCTTCTCAGGGAAAACCATTGCGACTTGTAAACTTCAGATCTGTGCATATACACACATATATATAGATGTATATATACGTGTGTTTATATATATATTTATAAAAGTATGATCATGAAATTCATCATAAACATTTTATATGCCAATAAAAACATATTGAATTATTTTTAATGACTAAATAGTATCCTATGATGTGGTTGCACTATAATTTATTTAGTTCATTTATTATTGTTGGATATTTACATTGCTTTAAATTTTCAATATTACAAATAAAGCTGGTGTCCACAGATATACAGTACCTATGCCTTGTGTAGTCCTGTAGGATAGATTTTAAAGTCTTTAGGTGCCAAATTTACCACTGCTGGTAGGCACCACTGAAGGTTATGATAACTATCACATTTAAGACAGTCCCTGTGTTAGTGTTGAAACAGGTTGCAGTGTAACTCATAATACTTCTAAGCAGTTGTTAATATTGTTAGTAAAATCAATAGCTTGGGACAGTGGCTGAAAGGATAGGTGCAATGCTAGCATGTGTGTGATGGTTAATTTTATGCATCAACTTGACTGTGCCACAGAGTGGTCAGATATTGGTCAAACATTATTCTGTGTATATTTGTGAGGGTGTTCCTGGATGTGATTAACATCTGAATCAGTAGGCTGAGTAAAACAGATTGCTCTCCCTAAAGCGAGTGGGCTTCATTCAATCAGCTGAAGTCCTTAATAGAACAAAAAGACTGAGTAAGAGGGAACTCCTCCTGCCCAACTGCCTTTGAGTTGAGACATCTATCTATGTATCTGTGTATGTATGTATGTATGTATGTATCTATCTATCTATCTATATCTATCTGTCTATCTATCTACGTATCTATCTATCTATGTATCCATCCTATTAATCTTGTCTCTGCAGAACCCTGATACAACGTGTTTTATTTGTAGGTAGAATAAGTTCTTTTTTTTGGCAGTATTAGTCTCATAGGCAGATAGAAGCACAGTGTACTACAATCAGTGACCTTTGGTTTTCTTTTCTTAAAAGACAGACGGAAATCTTTTATTATGTTATCTGAACAGATTGGATTCTCAGTTTCCTCATCTGTAAAAAAAAAAAAAAGGGTTTAGTTGTAAGTTTTAAATGAGATTGTTTCATGGACCATGGTGCATGGTAAGTACTTCATAAAACATTAGTGCTTTTTTCTCCTCTTCATAAGAATCTTAAAAAGCAGGCAGATTGACTGTTTCATATGTGATCAGAAGCTGAGCATCAAGATTCCTTCATTAGAGGCCGTGTTCATTTGTGTGCCAGCAGTTCTTGAGAGAGAATTTACCCTGCCCACTGTTGCTGAGTTACTTTTTTTTTTTTTTTTTTGCGATACACGGGCCTCTCACTGCTGTGGCCTCTCCCGTTGCGGAGCACAGGCTCCGGACGCGCAGGCTCAGGGGCCATGGCTCACGGGCCCAGCCGCTCCGCGGCATGCGGGATCCTCCCGGACCGGGGCACAAACCCGTGTCCCCTGCATCGGCAGGTGGACTCTCAACCACTGCGCCACCAGGGAAGCCCTGCTGAGTTACTTTTTAACAATATCCCATTCGTGAACACATGGGGTGGTACTGAATAACTGCAACAGAAGTAAAGGATGACTCTCTTCAATAAAAAGAGAGTTTTATCTCTGTAAATATGATCTCGCTTAACCCCAACATAAATCACCACAGCATATAAGTACAGGAATGCCAAAGATGCATTAATGCTAACCCTGAAGTGTGGACTCCCCTGGCATTTATGTATAATGTAGGAGCACAGGTCAGATCATTCCTGCTTTTTCTAATTTAAATGAATGTATATTTTCAAGTTCTGTTCCCCCAAAATAAATTGAATGGAGAATGCTTCATTACATGTTCAGCACATATAGAAAATGACTCTCAATTTGATTGAATTAAAAATTGCTATGTCTTAAAAAATACGAAATGCGAATGATCCATTTCAATTGTATAATTGCCAAATAAATGGCCTTTTGCTTGTTGATATGTACTCAGTGATTGGTTGTTCATGAAATGTTGACATTTGCTTCACTTGTTTATCTCTTCAATCATCAGTCAAGCATTTTCTCCTTTCCTTGGGGAGTTGTCAATGTGATACAGCATTGAGTAGTAAGTCAAAAAGGTTTTCAGTCTCCATGCTTTTTCATCCATTTTCTGGTTGGTATAGTCTAGATTGGTCTTGCTTCAGTTCTACATAAGGCTCCCAATAATTGTTCCAAAGGTCTGTTGACAAGAAGAAAGCATTGTATAGTGGAAAGAGCATGGATTTGATTTAGAGTCAATCCTGGATTCAAAGTCTGAACCCCACTGCTTCACGGCTGTATTACCTATAGGGCAAATTATTTATACTTTTAAACCATGTGCTTCTTCAACTCTAAAATGGACTATAATGTGTCCTGTGCTGATTGACGCCTATGAAAAGAGTATCTATCTATCTATCTATCTATCTATCTATCTATCTATCTATCTATCATCTACTGAAGTGTGGCACCTGATAGTGTGTAAGCATTTGACTCAAACTAGGGGCAAATTGCCAAAGGCTTTGGCTAGTCTCAGTGATTTTTGAACATCTCAGAAGAGTCTGATCTAAAGGAGGATCTATTGCCCAAATACTGTTTGAGAAGAAGGTAAAACATAGAGATCTAGAAGTAGCTAATGTCATCAGTATTTCATTTTTTCCAAGAATGACCAAGTCCAATGTAGGCATGCTCTCTTCCCAGACTTCTTCCCTTCCTCACCTTCTCATTCCCACAGACAACCATCTTGAATACTTAAGGCTTTTCTTGACTTCCATCCTCTCAGCTCTATTCTATATTAAATTTTAAGGGGCTGCTAACAAAATGTACTTTGCTAATCTCTAGTCTTTCCAAAATAATGTATATAGAAGCCCATTTTTCTTTAATGTAACTATTGATATGGTTGTATTTAGGTCTGCCATCTTGCTATTTATTTTTTATTTGTCTCATGTCTTTTTGGTTCCTCTATTCTTCCTTTCTTGCACTTTTTATATTTAAAAATCTTTTTAGTATATATTTTAGTTTCTCTTTTGAATCTGTTGCTATATATGTTTTCATTATTTGTTATTGATTTCTCTAAGGATTATAATATGTATCTTTAACTCATTGCAGTCTTCTAAGATTTAATGTTGTAGGCTCTGGGTAAGATGGAATAAACACACGTCAACCTTCCTCTCCTATTGCAACTATGAAAACTTGAGAAACTATAGACAGCGTTCCCTGAAAAGAACTCTGAAAAGTAAATGTTGACATGAAAATTGGGAAAGAATACCAGATTCTGAAGTACCACTGAACTGGCAGAGAGTTTACCAATTTTTACTTCCAGTATCCCCCAGCCCAAACTCAAGAGCAATCTGAAACCCTGACATGGGCAATGTGGGACATACAGAAAGAGATCCAAGAGAAATCCACCAGTTCTGGCTTGAGGAGTAAAACAGGGAAATTTTAAAGCTCAGAAATAGTGGGGAAAATACCCCAGTGTCTCTTTTGGGCTGCTATAACAAAAATAGCATTAGACTGGGTAGCATATAAACAGCAAAAATTTATTTTTCACAGTTCTGGAGGCTGAGAAGTCCAAGATCAAGGCACCACTAGATTTGGTGTCTGATGAAGACCCTCTTTCAGGCTGCAGACTGCTGACTTCTCTCTCTGTCCTCACATGGTGGAAGGGGTAAGGGATCTCTCTCTAGGGTCTCTTTTAAGGGCACTAATCACATTCATGAGGGCTCTGCCCTGATGACCAAATCACCTCCCCAAAGCCTCATCTCCTAATACCATCACCTTGAAGGTTAAGATTTCAACATATGAATTCTGGGGGGCACACAAACATTCAGCCCATAGCATCCAGTTTTTTTCCTCTCCCTTTACCTTACTCTCAAATCCTCAGGACCTGGCTATTGTGCAATGAGGGCAGTGACATGCCAGGAAGAGCAGCTTCCTCTCCTTTTAGTGCAACTGTGGCTATGAGGGCATGGCCAAAGCCTGTTGGTTTTCACTTTCCTGTCTCTCTGGTCTTCCTCTACATGGGCCAGGATGTAGTACAATTACAGAAGTGGGCAGTTTCTGGCCAGGAGATGTAAAAGAGGAGGCACAGGGGATCAGAAACTGCTGCAGAAGTCTCAGAAAAGGGGAAGCACGAAAAAAATGTACTCCTGGGCTCATCCTTGACCTGTACTTACTGGAGTCTGATCTTTATTAGCATACTAATGGCTTTGAGAACTAAGATAAAGACATATAGATATATATATTTTTTAATTTGAGAAATAAGATATAGACCACCACTGGGTAGCTAACTTGTAGGACAAATTCGAAGTCTGCAAATAGAGCCTCTAGATTTAGCAAATAAAAATACAGGATGCCAGTTGAATTTGAATTTCAGATAAACTCTATATACATACACACACATACATATATATATATAAATAAATGCAGATAAAAATATAAATATTTTAGTATATGTATATCTCATGCAATATTTGGTGTCCTATATTTTATCTGGTAGCCCTAACTACAAAGGCATTGATAACTGAACTAACTTTGAAACCATAGGCCACAGAAGATGGATTGGAACCTGTGGGATGAAACTAACCAAGTCATGTGCCTGCTAAAACAAAAATATCAATATTCTCCATAGGGTTTATACAAGATGTAGATTCTCATAAGGAAATATTCAAAATATCCAGAATTCAATGGAAATTATTCTGCATACAAAGAATAAGGAAAAAATATCAACTTTCATGGGAAAAGATGATTAACAGATGCCAATGGCAAGATAAGAATCACTTGACAAAGGCTTTAAAAGCAGTTATCATAAACGTTAAAACTGAAAGATTAACAAGGAAATACATAACATAAAGAAATGAAAATTTTGAACTGCAAAATATAAAAACTGGAACAAAGAACATCAGGAATAAAGGAAGATAAATAAAATTAGTAAATACAGTAGAGAAATCTCTTGAATTCTTTAAAATATACTTGGCATTTGAAAGCAAAAAGGATAGTATTTTCTGATGGGAATTTAAATGTTTATAGTTGTCATATATATGACAACTATAACATAAAGAAGGAAAAATAATAGCACCTGTATAACAATATGATTTCTACATTACAACTGAAATGGCAAAATATGATTCTAAATAGAGTGTGAACAGTCAAGTATGTATTTTGTAATTACTAGAACAACCACTAAAAAATATATAAAGATATATAGTCAAAATCACAGTAGACAAATTAAAACAGAATACTAAAGGTTGGTATTGAATTAGTTGCAGTAAAATAAATATATATATAATTAGACTATAGAATTCTATATTGATATTCTATAAAACATCAATATAGTTTTATACCAAAAGTACAGAATAATAATTTTTGCTTTTAGCTATCATATGACTTTTAAAGAAATTAAGGGAAGACAAGAAAAAAATATATGTATACACATAGTCTTTTTTATTTACCATGGAAGAAGATAAGATCATATGGTGTGCACCAAACCAGAAGAGAGAAATCAAAGAGCTTCTCAGAGGAGGTGAAAAGTCGAGGAAGTATGGTCATGCATTTTGGTGAAGCTTCAGTTAGTTTTGTATGGATAGGACAAAGGTGGTAAGTCAGGAGTGAGGGGAAGTAGATGAGAGAAATGGACAGGAGCTAGATAATGAAGGACTTCGTGGAATTTTCCTGTCTCTTTCCTCTGGTAAGCTTTTTCATGTGAAGTTTCCATGAAATATAATAACTGTGTCAGTTTTGCTCAGTGTTGTAACCCTAGCAGTTATCATAGTGCCTGGCACGTTGACTGAATGAATACGTGAAATGAGTGTTCTGAATGAGGATGCATCTCCCATTCTGACCTTATAACCACATCCTCACCATGAATCTGTACAGCTTCTTCCGTTTCTCACAATCCCTTCCCCCCTATATCCATAGTCAAAAACCACGTACTTCTGAAGTCTGCAGTCTCAGTGCTCCTACTCCAGTGGGGAGGGGTCTCCCTATGTGGCCAGGCATGCTCTTGGGAGCAATGTATGTGGCTACCATTTTTAGAGCTCCTGCTGGGATTTGGGATTTGATAACTTTGGGGATCAGATTGATCAGGCCGATACTCCCATTTTCCTGTAAAGTGGCTAAGCTCAAATGCTCTCTCCACCTGCCTCCAGATATGTACACAAACACACACACACACACACACACACACACACACACACACACACGCTTTATTCTGACCAGCTTTTTAAACGTTAGAGCAGCTGATCTGGAAGAGAGAGGGAAAGGCAGAAAAAGAGAGTCTGAGAAAAGCAGAGTCAGAGAGAGATAATAATTTTAAAGACATTTCTAAACTAATGTTTTTTTTTTTTACAAATCTTTCTTCTATCATGGTTGGCTATGACATAGAAGTTCTAGAAAACTCCATAGAATCTTGTGCCTGTGCTTGATCAGGCTGCAGTATTTTTCAGGAAGGCTAATTGTGTGGAGCAAAAGGTCCTGCACTCTGCCAGGGTCTACTTAATTATCAGTGACTAGCGTTAAAAGTATTAATCGAGACTTGAAAAGTCTCAAGTTAGTTTGGGATGTGATTTCCTGAAATCTTGAGAATATCTTGTTTGAATGATTTCTGAGTATTTAAATTAGTTAATTTGTTATTGTTTTCTAAGGTCATTTTATTTTCTAAGATGAGATTTTGATTTCGATCTTCCTCCTGTCTTTGGTCTCCAGAACCCTAAATAAGTAAGTCCTATATAACAAAAAGCCCAGGTCTGAAGAAAGTTGTAAAGCCTGGTTTTAAAGTAATGTGGTCCTAGTTCATTTAGAAATTAGATATCCTCAGCTGGGAATGCAGGGCTCATGTTACCCTTTTTACCTCTGCTACCTGATATATAATAACAAAACTGAAGAAACAGGGAAACACTAAGGCAATTTCCTTTGAATTGTAGGATTAAAAAATAATTGAGAAAATCTAACAAAATCAGTTCCTTTAAGTGCAGTTTATTGCAATTTTAATATTTTATGGTTGCATTTTAACTTTTATCTCATAAATTAAAGATTAACAGTCATGCCTAAACCGGAATATATTTTATCCACTTACAAAAATGCATTGACTAATGCTAATTAAATTTGTTTAATCAAGCTTAACAATGCTACATGCTGTTACTCATCAGAAAGTAAGTACCATACACATTTCCCAAAGTGCTCAAGCTAGAACACCACTGATTTTTTTCTATTGGGGTATCCAAGGGTTCAGCCATCTGTTATTTACTCTAATTTTTAATAAAAAGTTATTATTCATCTTTATTGCTAATCATTTGCCTTGCAAACAAAAAACATTTTATGATTATTATTATCATTTTAACTCCATCACAGCCAAGGAGACACAAAGGAAAATGGTTTGTACTCAATTGCACCACATTAATGTTTGCAAATGGTTTAGCTTCAGTGGCAGGAAGACGTAGGTATTATAGAGGTAATACCTAATATCAAATTATACACAGTAACATTTAATCACCTTGCCCTAATGCCTTCAGCAGACCGAGGTTTTCCCCAATAAAGTAGGAAAATGTGATCACTCTTAACACCCTGAAGGACACGACAGTGGCTGTGTCATTCTTTATCGTGTATTGCTTTTGTTCGTAGCTAATAACATTTAGACTGTTTTAACCCACACCCTGCAGATATACAATAAATCATACTGATAGAGAAAGACTAAAACCTGTTGATGAAATTGCCTTCAAGCTGCACTAAGCACAAATAAAACCCATGAATTGAGATAGGTGGGGTCAACTTCAGAATGGAGAGAGGTGAATAAAGTTCTGTGTGAGGAGAAGTTACATGTTAAAGACACTTAGTGGGAAATTGCAGTGCAGTGTCTCCAATGATAATCTCCAGTACCTTGGTGGAAGGTGTGAAGCAACTGACTCCAGGGTGACATTTTAAGATGGTATCCAGGAAGGTTCATAATGCTGGCAAAGAAGGACATGGTAACAGAAACTCAAGCATTAAGGGGTTAGAAAGAAAGATAATAATAATGCCCAACACTTATTCAGTGTTAACTGTATACCACACATTATGTCAGGCGCTTGATATGTCATTTTATCTTTGCACTGACCCTCTGAGGTAACTATTTTCATACAATTTTTTCAGATAAGGGCACAAGCTGAGAGGAGTTAAATAACTTCTCCACAGTCAACAGTATTGACATTTGTAGCCTGCAAGTCTGAGGCTGTGTTCTTATTCACTTTGTTATTCAAGTGAGCTAACAAGGAAAGCAAGTCATCAGCCAGCATTTTCTAAGGTTATTGGAGGAAAACAGCATGTTCCATAGAAGATACTTAATGACTCTGCTTCTGGAAACTGCAAAAGTTAAGATTAGTAATCTTAGTAAATGTAATACAGAGACTAGGGCAAACGCGGAATAATCTGGACTTCTGAAAATGAACACATGTTACAATAAGTGTAATCTATTTTGCCAAGGCCATGGAGCCAGTGACTCCCCAGTTTTAGGGGTAGAACTGCAGTTTTAGGAGTAGCATTTGATATTTGGAATGGTAAAAGCCATGTAAGTTGCTCTCATGTGTAAGTGCTGTTTAATGAATTTTATTTCTCAGAATATGCTACCAACAATGAGTACAATAATGTGGGGAGGAGGGTGGGAGAGAAGAGACTGCCTCCTGCGCTTTTCTTTAATGTGTTGGCATCATAAGAGAGATATCAAAATACATATAACCGTTTCCCTGATCTTGGGGAGCTGATAACTAGCTAGAGAGATAGGAGGTGTATAGGTTGTAAAATAAAACAAGTGTAATATAAAGATGTCAGTCGTCCCCAGACCTTACTCAGGGTAACTTTCAGGTCTTGCTTCACTTTTCAAAAAAATCACTATCCTTGTGTTTTAGCTGCTAACAGCAGGATTTAGAGCATCTTCCATTTCTTAGACAGTTCATTTTGAGTTCCTGATGCCAGAAAGGCTGCTTTTAATTAATTATTTTCTCGATTATTCTGGTTTAAGTTTTTTTTTTTTTTTTCTTTTTCTTCTTTCAGCTCTCTGGGAAACAGAGAGCTGCAGAGTGGGCCATCCTTAACACAGCAGTGTCCATGTTTAGGAATGTTAATTGTCATTGTTTCCCTTGTTCTGCATTGAACCCACAACAAATTAAAAGTAGTTTGGGTCCTGGGTCTCCCTTTTGAGTGGCTGAGCATCTAGTGGGATATGGAATTGGAGAGAACTCCCTACCCTCTGCCTTTTTCTAGTGAACCTGCTAGAATCTTCCTCCACTACCCATCTAGATGAAGTCCTGGACTGGATTTTGGGAAACCCCTTTCTTCCTTTTTAGTCAAGCTAGCATGATGGCTAAGAGCTTGGGCTCAGGAGTCAGCCTGCTTGGATGTGAATTCAATCTCCATCATTATTACCTGTGTCATGCTGGGAAATATCCTGCCTGTGATTCAACATCTTGGACCACCAAATAAGGGCATTTGTTTCTCCTCCTAGGGTTACCGTAAGCATTAAATGAGATAATTTACATAAACCAACTAGCGAAAGTCATGTAAACATTCTATAGAAATTATTTGTCAGAGCTGTTATTATTATTATTATAGGATATATTGCTACATGGATATGAGAGCTGATAAGTCAAAATGTACATAGAACTTAAACTGCAATTCTGAGCTTTAAATAGGATTCTTCTTGGCATCTACATACTACCCTGTGGAGCTAATCCAAGGCAACAATCCCGCCACCACCCCTCCAAAAAAAACCCTCAATATTAATTGATGCTTCTTTGCAGGTAAACATATTAATTTTCTCCTATATTTACTTTCATGGTTCATAGGACATTAATAGTAAGAAAAACTCTTTTCATGCACAGCAAATACAGACCAAATCTAGTTAAGATAGGAAAAAAGCCTTCAATATTTTCTCATTAGAAACACAGATGCTAGAAATAAAAAGGCTTTTTCTTATTAACGACGAATACCTAAAACCATAAGGACATGTAAAAAGACAAACATTTTCCCCAGAATCCTTACCCTCAGTTCTTTAAAAAATGATATTTGTGCCCAGAGAAGCAGCATTACCAGAAGGCAACATTTATAGAAGTGATGTCAGCCAGCCCAGCTGTCATTAATACTTATCATATCATCTGGGCATTTACTTTCCTGAGAGCACCTGGAAGTGAGGAAAATTATAATGACATAAATATGATTAATTATATATTTTAAAATGTGGGTACACCTATATGTATTTGAGCCCTCTGATGTTGTTTGGCATAAATTGTAGTTCAAAACTCAGACTTCTGAAGCCCCATGTAACTAAGGTTTATGTGGATTAAAACTAGGTTACACAGGATGAGTAACAGTGCAAATAGAATTTTCCCAGAGTCCACTTTTTATCACATGGTGGCATTTGTACATGGTGATCTTTAAGTTATGGCAAAAAGGCAGAATGGAGGCCTTTATAAACAGGGAACTGAGGCCAAAGCAAGGACTGCCCAGCTTGGTTTCTAGATTGTGCTCTGGAAACTTCTGATCTGGATTTCTACCTGTTTCCAGGTGGCCTCTGATGCTATTCCCAAATAATTTGTGTCCCTCTTCTAGCTTATTCCTTTGATCTTGCTTTTTCTGGCACTGTGATTGACACTATCTTTACTACATTCCATTGGTATTGGAGGTCTTTTACCCTTGATCTATTGGTGTTTGCTCTTTCTACAACCTTGGGCCCCTCTGAGTCACTTACCAGAAACTTGTAACATCTCTGTTGACAGTAACTGCCAACATGGAACCTGAGGCCTAGGACATTTTGTCCTCCTGAGAAGGAATAGGGATATGAAACTGGAGCACCACAGAAGAATTATTTGAATGAGATTAAAAGAGATAATGCATATAAAACATTACCACAGAGCCAGGCACATAGAAAGACTTCACGCCCCTTTCCATGTGAAAGAGGCGTGAAAAGTTTTAGAGCAGCATATTTGGTTGTTTTCTGCCATAATGGCATAGTAGGTTTGTGAAATGGCAAATATAAGTGAGAGCTGCTAATTTAGGTTTGTCCCAGCAGAAGCACTGTTGCTTAATTCCTTTTGGAGAATATTAAATTATTACCATATAGTCTGCTTTCTACTTCACCTTCCTGTGAAGTCAGTTCTTATTTATCCTTATAGACTTACATATATTTGAGGCCGGACCAAAAAGACAGTGGAATTTACTTGCCTATTGCAATGGACTAAATGTCTGTGTCCCCCTGCAAATTCATATGTTGAAATCCTAACCCCCAATATGATAGTGTTGGTACATGGGGCCTTGGAGGTAATTAGGTCATGAGGCTGGAGCCCTCATGAATGGGATTTAGTGCCCTTCTAAAAGAGACAGAGGAGCTTGTGCTCTCTCTCTGCTCTTTGTCAGGTCATGTGAGGATACAGCCAGAAGATGGCCATATGCAAACCAGGAAGCAGGACCTCACCAGACACTGGATCTACTGATGCCTTAATTTTGGACTTCCCAGCTTCCAGAAGTGTGAGGAATAAATATTTGTTTTTTAAGCCACCCAGTCCATTGTATTCTGTTACAGCAGCCTGAACTGATTAAGACACCTATTTTGATTCTGCAGCATGCTTCTCAAATTTGAGTATGCATATGAATCACCCTGTGGTCTTGTTAAAATGCAGATTCTGGGGGCTTCCCTGGTGGCACAGTGGTTGAGAGTCCGCCTGCCGATGCAGGGAACACAGGTTCGTGCCTCGGTCCGGGAGGATCCCACATGCCGCAGAGCGGCTGGGCCCGTGAGCCATGGCTGCTGAGCCTGCACGTCCGGAGCCTGTGCTCCGCAACGGGAGAGGCCACAACAGTGAGAGGCCCGCGTACCGCAAAAAAAAAAAAAAAAAAAAAAATGCAGATTCTGATTCAATAGATCATTGGGGGCAGGGCCTGAGTTTCTGCATCTCTAACAAGGCTCCTCCCTTGTCCACAAGATGCTGCTGATGTGTGGATTGCACTCTGAGTAGCAAAGTTCTAGAAGATCCTAAACCAGTCTGGTATATGAAAAGTGGGACAAATGAGATACAAATATCCATGCTATGTTGAGAAATTAAAACATAGACAAATGTGACAAATGGCTTTGAGTAGCTAATCTTTAATTCAGGAAGTAGAAGTAGTAAGGTTCCAAGAGTACTAAATATCTCTCTATAAAAAAAAAAAAAAGAGTGAATGTTCTTTGTCCTATGTTCTTTGTCCAGGTTTGAATACTTTTGAGAAAGGCATCTAAAGTATACTCTAAATTCATATGAAGCCAGACATCATTTCTTTAAGCATCATTTTAGGACTTAGATGATATTCGTATAATAGTATTGCTCATATTAACTTTGGGAGAAGAAACAAAATGAAACCATTAATAGTGAGCCACTCCCAGTTATCACAGGAACAACTTACACATAAACCCCAGAAGTTACAACACTCACTGAAATGGAGACTGATAAACTGCTCTTTACAGGTAGTTCTGAGAAGAAGAATAAACAGGTTGCACGTGGGCCTTGTAAAGCAAGTAAAAATGATTTCCAGCAGGTTCACTATGGTGTAATATGCTTTGCCAAGCATTTCCTTTACTCATTCAAAGCAGTTTCCAAAGAATGCTTAATCTTAGGCTTCTGGTCCCTTTCCACTTATCACATCAAAAATATGTTTGCAGTAGCTGTAATCTGGAATACTAAGGTTAGGAAAAATATTCAGTTTTTGCCAAAATAAACAAAATTTAAATACAATGATTGTTAGTGTTTTCCTCATGTGAAGAATTAGATGTTTAAAAAGATTAGATGTTTCTCTAAGTACATTTGTTCTAGTCATTCTTGAAATGGAAAGTCTATGAGATCTCTCAAATGCTTGAAATTCCACTATAGGGATAAAGGGGTGGAGCAGCGGTCCTAATCCTTCCTGGGGCTCGAGGTACTTTACTTATATCTATTTGCCTCTTCTACTTTCACACTTCTGCCCCTTTTTACTTACCCCCAGGTTCAGCAAACAGGCTGTCCAAGACTGCAGTTCTTTGGAGATTTGACAGCACAGAAGTGGAAATCTATGACAATCACTTAGCATAGGGACTGATTTTATGCTTCTGCTGACCAGGGCAAGTTTCCTTGTGTGATTCTGATGCTAATGCATGTTCAGTGCATATAAAAAGAGACAGGAGTGTGCAAGGAAATCTGCTAGTGATGCAAAAAGAGTGGAGAGAGATTAAGAGGCCAACCGTATCATCCCCTTCGTTTTCCTTCGTTTATCTCGAGGTGAAGCAGGGATGTCTCTGTCAGACAGCGGAGATCATGGAGAGAGATATATTTGTCTTTTTGATCTCAGAGAACAAGACCAATGTTTCTGTTTTTCTACAGCTTCTGGCATGATAAGGAAAATAATCTGTCTGTGTGTTAGGGGATGGGTTTGGGCTCTGAGTAGCTGATGTCCTTTTATTTCTTGTCTTCCAAATGGGAAGAGCAATTTCCACTTGGCTTGTTATTTTCTTGGTTTTGATTAAATTATTATATGAGATTATGCATGTGAAAGTGGGGTACATGCCTTCTTAATGAATAATTAAATTTCATATCTATTTTTAAGATGTGCCTTTCCAACTAAGGAAAGTGACTAAAAGATTTTGACTAGTACAAGGCAGTCTCACTACTTTTCCCCCAAAGATGACCATGACAATCAGAGAAAATTCTATAATGTAATAATACAAGAGGTCACCATCTCTATTTACTTGGCGATGTCTGCTCAGATCCTTCACTGACAATGGTTGTGGACCGAGTCTATTCCCATGCATTGAAAAGTGTTTGGGCTTTGAGACGAAAACTTCTGTCACTCAGAAAGCTAGAAGAGCAGGTGAATTGGGGCAATTTGAGGAAAGGAGAGGAAAATTATTGTTTTTTCCTTCACAAAATGGGAGATAAGAATTTTCCATATAAGGATAATAGAAAACCTAAATTCAATGATTGAAAAGGACACATAGTTTTTTTATTCATTCTTTCATTTATTCATGTATTCACTCCTTCCAAGAAGTATTTATTAAATGCTCTTATTGTTTCAGATATTGTGCTGGTGATGAAGAGAAAAATAAGGAATGGTTGTTACTTACTAAAGGAGCTTACAGGAGAAGACAGACATATTAAGAAATGATTATACAATACTGTATTATATGTATAGTGTATAGAGGCAGCTGTAAAGTACACAGTATAAGAGAACAGAAAATAATGCTTCCTCTGGGTTGGGGTAGGGGGTCATCAAGAGAGACATGACAGAGGCCATGATGTGTGACGTGAGTCTTGAAGAATTGATAAGAGTGTGCATTAAAAACCTTAAAACTGTTCGTATCCTGTGAATCAGCAATTCTGCTTCTTGGATACTTAGGATAAATAGCCTAAGGAAATAACCAGGCATATACATGAATGCTATTACAACAGTGTATAAGAACAAAAATGCATCCACAGTGTGGAATATTAATGTAGCTATTAAAAATTATGTTGTGGAAGAAGACAGGAGAAAATATTTATTATATCTTTGAGTGAAAAAAATAGTTACTTGTAAGTTTGTACTTTTTTTTCCAAGCGTGTGTATATTTGTATATGTGTTTATATAAATATATATATATATATATATATATTTATTTATTGACCAGAGTAGAGGAGTATGTTCTGTATAAACACCTTTAGAACAACCTCAATGGCTATTTGGAAAGATGTGTTTCCCTGGATATGCATGGTATCTTAGTTGGCCACGAACGTACCTAGGTCCTAAACTCTGGAATGTGTGACTGTTACTTTATGTAGCAAAAATGACTTTGCAGATATATTTAAGTTAAAGATCTTGAGACAAGGCAAGTATTCTGTGCTTTCTGAATGGGACCTAAATGTAATCACAAGCGTCCTTATGAGAGAGAGAAAGAGGGAGGTTTTCCTACAGAGGAGAAGGTGACTGACGTGATGGAAGCAGAGAGAGATTTGGAGATGCTATGCTGCTGGTTTTAAAGATTCAGGAAGGGGCCGTGAGCCAAGAAATGTAGCTCTAGAAGCTGGATAAAGCAAGGAAACAGATTCTCCCCTAAAGCCTCCAGAGGGACTATGTCCCTGCCCGCATCTTGACTTTAGCCAAGTGAAACTGATTTCAGATTTCCATCCCTACAGAACTGTAAGGGAATAATTTTGTGTTCTCTAAACCACTAAATTTGTGGTGATTTATTATAACAACAATGGAAAATCAGTAAAATAAGACTTTGTATTTTTACATAGTATCCCCAGGGCTTTTTGTATAATTCTTCCCAGGCTCTTTTTTAGTCTTGAAGGACTAGCCTCCATTCTTCTTTCTCTCCTCTGAGGATGGTTCATTTGGACCTAACCTCTTAAGACTCTTTGAAACTTCAACATTTAATGAATAAAAGAATATAAAGGAAGGCAGAAAGCGATAGAGCAGAAGTATAGTTTTATAAGAATTATATTTAAAATGAAGAGATTGGCTCAAATAACCCTTATGACTTATTCAGATATATTTAAAAATGCAAAGTCTGCTATAGTTTTGTTCTTTAAATAGTATATTTTTATAATCTCTAGTTCCAATCTCTCATGCTACTTTTGAGAGTATTACATATTGTATATAGCTAGTTTCTGATCAATGGATATCTTGTTTAAAAATACTGTCTTTAAAATAATTGTCAGTGTTATGGTTTAATACCAAGAAATTGTAATGGTGGAAGCTTGGACATCACAGATATTGGGGATATAATTTGGGCAGACTGGTTGTCTTATATTTCGGGCATTTCCATAATAAGATTTAAGTGAGCCTGACTTGTATTCATTCGTTGTTAGCTGTATCACTGCTTTTCTTTGAGAGCCAGCGTCTGGCAAGACTAGTCTGTGTTTCACTGGCTCTCCATTTCCTCATTTCCATTCACTCTTCAGCTCACTAAAATCATGAACTTTTGTTTTATTTTTGTTCCTGTGGTGGCTAGCACAGTGGTTGCCACAATGTAGGTATTCAATCATTGTTTTCAAATCAATAAATGTTTTCATCACCCACCTTCCTCCAAGGGAAGAATCCTTCCAGGGATTTTGATTGTGCCTTTTATTTTCTATTAAAGAATAGCAACCTGATATCTAATGAGGCTAAAAACACAGAAAGCTTCATTTTCCAGATATTGCAACCTCAAACTGCTCTCCAAAGTATGCTGAGAAAGGTGGTGTTTGAAGGACACATAGGCTAGTCATTTCTCTAAATTTTCTCTGCTCTCTTCTTGGACAGTCTCCAGATCCAGAGGACAGAATGCTGTCCTTTTGGACTATTGCCTTCACCAGATAGTTTTTGCCTTCACGAAATAATGCTTCATTGTTCTTATGTAACTTGGTTTCACTGAGCAATGATCCAGGAAAATATGAAACCTGTTACATTTCCTATACAAATATTTTGAGACTATAGCGTCCCTATAAAAAGCCTTTATGAGAAATTTCTTTTTTTTTTTTTTTTTTTTTTTTGTGGTAGGCGGGCCTCTCACTGTTGTGGTCTCTCCCTTTGCGGAGCACAGGCTCCGGACGCGCAGGCCCAGCGGCCCTGGCTCACGGGCCCAGCCGCTCCGCGGCATGTGGGATCTTCCCGGACCGGGGCACGAACCCGCGTCCCCTGCATCGGCAGGCGGATTCTCAACCACTGCGCCACCAGGGAAGCCCAGAAATTTCTTTTATAGGAAGAAGTACTAAAAAATGTGTTGCCTCCTCTTAAGAACTGCTTTGATTTTACCAATTAAACCTGTATAACTCACTCCATTTTTGCTTAAACTATTAGGAATGCAAATTTGGGTTGCCTTTTTTTAAGCAGCTAATAACATCTTATGGCCAAAGTCAGGGATTGTGAAGAAGTTTCATCCTGCACAGCGATCAATTCCTTTTGGATAACTGGAACACTGGCTGGAAAGTTACATGGCAGCATGAAAACTTAAAGGGGAGGGTGCTGTGATCTGCCTCTTAACTGTCCCATCAGCGAGACTGTAAGGGAGGTGGCAGGAATGTGGGCATTTGCTGGTCATGGCCTAGGAATTCTGTGTATTAACCTCAGTCTTCACTTTCAATTCTAATTTTCCTTGGCTCCAAGTTTTTAAATTTTGTATTATCATATTCATGTATGTAATTTTGTATCAATTTCTTTAGACAATTTGTTCCATGGGGTTTTTCAGGGTGACAGAATCAACTTTACCAAAACTGGATAAATTTGAAACTGGGCAAGCAGTCATTTCACAGAGTAATATTAAGAAGTTTAATAAACAAAAATAATCTAATCGAATACTTTATATTATGAGTAAACAAATACTCTAATATTACTTATACAATGTAATATATATTATATATATATTACCTGAAATGTACCAACTGCATACAGACATTAATGATAACACAGGTTTTCAGTCTGCAAAATCTATTCAAATGATCACTTCATCATTAGTAACTCTTTATTCCTTTTCCTGAAGAGCTTGGAATTCTTTTCTTTACATCTTCCATTCTTTCAAGTTTCCCACAGGACTCATGGGTATGGGCTGACTTTTAGAGGAATTATTTCTCAGCTTTGTCTGGGTCAAACCAGTCTCACTCTTTCCCACTGTGTGTTTATTACATGCCAAGCCCTGTTCTATGTGCCAGGAATTCAGTAGTGAAGGCAGAAGGCCATTGCCCCTGCTCTCTTAGGGCTCACAGCCTAGATCCTGCCTTCTTGAGCCAGATCTCTTGGCATTTTGTCTTCAGGAAGCCATGATGTTGAGTAGCTGTTCCTACTGAACAGAGAATCTTACAGTACAGCTACCATCCCTAACGTCACTGTGTTGAGAGGTCCTTGCCTCTCACGTTTATTGTCTCTCATCATTCTAGCAGCCTATTTTAACTTGGAGGGAGAATTGCTTTTTGCATTCTGTTCAATAGCTAATATGTCCATTCAGTCAAGCAACACTCTCTCTCCTTCCCCAATTCTATCTATGCGTTTAATGTGTTTGTGGTAAACTATTGCATTTTGTCTTTATAGGGAGGCAGAATATAAATAACAAATATTCTAATGAATACTTGACATCATATGGCCATGCTTTTCTACTGATACATAACACAGTTCTATTAAATACATGCAGATTTGCCCGGCTCCTAGAAACTTATAATCTGTTTAGCACAAACCTCCAGTGTTCAGATTGATCTCTTGTCTTTGCTTTTCCTTTTCCCCTTGCCTTCTTTCTGCACTCTTTCTCTTTCCTTTCCTTTCCCTTTTACTACTCCCTGACACTAAACAATGTTTACATCAATGGATTAGATTCATATTTCCTGTGATATTAAGCCTTTAGCAGAGTATTCAGTTTTGGTTTCCTTCAGTCACTGCCCGATTCTGTCCTTACAGAGAAACCATAGAGCTTGTTGCCCTACATGATGATGTCAACTTTTGCTTGAAAATTTATAGTCAGAGCTAATTAATACTGCTGATGGCTGGAGACATTTTTCCTCTCGTGGCAGTTATGTTGAACTTGGTCAATGTGATGGCTGGTTGGATGAAGCCAGGAGGCTGTTAAAAAAAAAAATAACAAAAAACTTGACTCATTAAAACATTTTCAACCATAAATTTAATTTTAAAAAGATGCCTTAACCTCTCATTAAACTTTGATTTGCAATTCCATCAGGCTTGGGGATTTGTTCTATTAGAAATCTCTGCTGAAACAGCTTCTGAAGTGTGTTTGATTCAACTGAGGATTACTATGTAAAGGGGGCATTTGGTCTACAATATTTTTAGGAGAGTTAGCCTCCTAAAAGACCACTTTTTCTTTCCTGACTGAAATGTTCCAGAAAAACAATTAACTGTCTGTGAGTTGCTGGGACCCTCCCAAGCCTGCCCAGGTGAGTCCCGTCTGCTATGGGACATAAAACTCTGCCAGACTCCAAGAGAAACAGAAAGAGAGTTGATAAAGGAAGCAGGAAACCTAAACTCTGAAGGTGAACATCATCCTTAGATGAAGTCCACATCAACTCTTTTAAATACCACCAGAAAACTCTCCAGATTGCCTCTTGTAAACTTTGCTAGAGCGGTCTAGGAATCTGCCCAATTTATTACTACTTCATAAAAAGAAAGTCGGCCATGCAGAGGTCAAGCGTGCATTGAGCTCTCTCAGTTAATAATTGTTCAAGACCAGAGTCCCAGTTTGCTCACTCAGCTTCTTGCAGTCCAAAGTTCCACTCAGTTCCCTGTGATACTTGGAGGAAAGCTCAGAGTTTTGCCCCTTCCTTTCTCTTAGATGCTTTCACAGTTGGGAACATTACTGTTTTCAGCTGAAAGAGCAACAAAGTGTGAAGTGGCTTTAAGGTAATGTGCCAGTTTTGTCAGCTATCTGTTCTCACTGTCAGCTCTGGCTCAGTGCACCCTCTACTCCACTTTCCTACAGCTGTTATTGCCACAGAGATGGAAAAGACCTGGATAGACTACTTGGCTCAGGTTTCTGCCTTCAGCAAAGTTATGGTCCCACTTTGCAGGGTCCCCCAACAGCACACTCTGGAGGAGCAGTCTCTGAAGGGGTGATTTCCAGTAGCAGCACAGTTGGCTGAATTACAATGCAAAGGAAATCATATTTATCTTTGGGGTTTTTCACTTCTCTCTTGAGACCCTTTCCCATCTTCTCATCTTCCTTCCCCCCATCCCTTGGTGGTGGCATTCTCTAAATGATCGGAGCAGACCATTGGCTGTCTAGTCAGGCTCTCCATCAATTTCTTTTCCTTGGGCTCTAATTTTTAAATGTTACTGTGTATCAGAATCACTGTGATTGTTAAAGGAGTGATTGTTAAAGGAGTAATTGTTAAAGGAATTCAGGATGAGAGTTACCTTTGGGAAAGAGTTGAGGGGAGTAGAATGCAGAAAAAAAATTTCAGCTCAAAATGGGAAAAAAAAACATGCACAGACACTTTGCTCTAAAGGGTATATAGTAGGTAGAATGGTACAGTCTCTCTAGAAAATAGTTTGGCAGTTTCTTTCAAAACTAAAAGTGGACTTATCGTTAGACCTAGCAGTTGTATTCAATGACATTTATCCAAGAGAAATGAAGACTTATGTTCACACAGAAACTTGTACACAAATGTTCCTAGCCACTAATTCATAATAACCCAAACTGAAAAGTACCCAAATGTCCTTTAATGGGTCAGTGGTAAAAGAAACTAGTATATCCATATTATGGGATATGATTCAGTAATAAAAAGAAACAAATTATTCATACACACAATAACTTGGATAGACCGCAAGAAAATTCTGCTGAGTGAAAAAGCTGATTTTAAAAGGATAAATACTTTATGACTCCATCGATGTATTATTTGTGAAGTAGCACAATTCCAGAGATGGTGAACATACTTGTGGTTTACAGTGGTTGGGAACTGGGGGGAAAGGGGATGGGTAGGTCTATACCCGTAGTAACCTGAGGTAGCCTGAGGGAGTCTTGTAATGCTGCAGTTGATTATCTTGATTATGGTGGTGGTTGTGTAAGGCCACATATATGATAAAATTATATAGAGCTATATACACATATAAATACATATGCACACATACACAGTGCATGTGCAACTGGTGAAAATAAGCTCTGTGGACTATTTATTGGTTTTGATAATATAATTGTGTAGGATATTAATATTGGGGTAGGCTGGAGAGGGATACACGAGATTTCCCTGCACATTTCTATGCAACCTCATGAATCTAGAAGCTTTTATAAAAATTTTTAAAAAAAAAGAATTTTAGACTCATTCCAGATGCAAGAGGAGGGTTTTTACAAGAGTGAGAGTGTCAGGAGTTGGAATTCATAGGGGGGCCATCTTTGAGTACTAATTAGCAGACATCCGCAGAAAGTCATCTCAGATCGTCCAATGCCCATTTAACTTGCAGACTTGTGAGTTAAATAAATGTGTGCCCTCTATGCTGCTGAGATTTAGTGGTTGTTTTCTAAAAGCATTAATATGACCATAACACAGGTAAGATCGATTTTTATTATAAAATGTATTCCTGTTGTGCCCAATTAAATTAAATGCCCAAGGAAGACAAAGGTGATAACTTACATTTATCTGCATTTGCCATGATTTTTGATAGTATGGTTGGAATATGGTGATACTCAAGAAATATTGATTGCTTTCTGAATATTGATAGTTACCAAGTTCAAGCTCATTTTGATAAGAATATTCCTGAATCCTTTATCTCATATCATATCAGTAATGTTGAAAATTTCTAATTGTGAGAAAGTAATGGATCTTACTCTTGAAGCTTGGGAAGACCCCGTGTTCAAGATATATTAATAAATATGATAAATTTGTTACAAAATTAATGCCATCATTTTTTTCTGGCGAATTCGTATACTTTGTGAACATTATTTTAAAAATGTGGCTATATAAACCATCATCTTTCCGTTTCTCTCTTGGCGGTCATGACAGAGACAAGTTTAATGTTCAGTAATATCAGGTTTCACATTTTTTTGTCCCAAAACTTTTCTTCCCACTTATGCTATATATTTTTAATCAATCAACAATTTAATTGGTAAATTAATAATTTAATGTTTTCATGAGTCAACTACATGAATGTTAGAACATGCAACAGTTTGTTTCCTGTTAAAGTTTTCTGCAAATTTACTAGTTTGAAGTAAATTTAATTGAAGGATAACATTCATACAGAAAAGGGCACGAATCATAAGTATACATCTTAATATACATAAAAAGAGCATATCAATTAAACCACTACTTTCATTAGGAAATATAGCATTGTTATCATGGCAGAAATTCCTCTTGGTCCCCTACCCAGTCACTACTCACCACTCTCCAAAGGAAATCTCTCAAAAGTTTTCACTAATTCTAATTGCTTAGGTTTGCATGTTTTTGAACTTGGTATAAATAGAGTCATACTGTATGTACTCATTTTTGACTGTCTTATTTTGATCAATTTTGTGTGTGTTTGGTTCATCCATGTGGTTGTGCATAGCAACAGTTCATTTATTTTTATTATTGTGTAGTATTCCTTACGTAGATATGCCACCATTTGTTCATCTATTCTACTTTTGACGGAAATTTATAATGTTGCACAGTTTGGTATTACTATGAGTAGCGCTGATAGGAACATCCAGGTGCATGCTTTTGGTAAACATATTTATGAATTGCTGTGGAGTGCAGTGATAAGATCAAAGAGGATGTCTAGGTTCAGCATTCATAGGTATCACCAGTTTCCCCAATTTACACTCTCAGCATCAGTGTGTGTGTTTGCCACAGTCCATATCATTCTGACTGACCCTTAGTGTTATTCATCTATTTAATTTTAGTCA
The DNA here is from genome assembly GCF_026419965.1 of Kogia breviceps. NCBI lineage: Eukaryota > Metazoa > Chordata > Mammalia > Artiodactyla > Physeteridae > Kogia > Kogia breviceps. Next base: position 93,100,571 of record NC_081314.1, read on the forward strand.
TTCTGGTTGGTGTGAAGTGATATCCTACCAGGTTTTCATTTGTATTTCCCTAATGAGGCTGAGAAATTTTTCATATGCATGATGGCCATTTGGATATTTACTCTGGCGGAATGCCTGTATGAACACTGTTGGTCCTCTGTCCAGAAACCCCTGGATCCTGCATTTCTTCCCCAGCTTCTGGGTATATTTCCTTCTAATGGTTGTACTTGAGACTAACTCTCTTCAGAGAGCTATCCTTGGGCTCCTGGAGTTTGCTTACTCAGTTAGCTTATTTAGATTTTTCTTTAACGTTCTTGGCAGATTTTAGAATCGAGGTTATGCTTGCCTATTAAAGAGCTAGGAATTGTTTCTACTTTTGCAAACTCCAGAAGAGTTTGTGTAAGCTTGTTGTTTCTAGCTTATGAAAAGTCGTACTGAAAAAGTGCTGTCTTTTCACCTTGAGTTATAGTTTTTTCCCATTTTCACATACCACCAATGATCATAATTCTTAAAGTGGGGGTCTCTGAATCCCTAAGGGGATCTCTAGGAGTTATGCAAAGCCACAGCGTGAACACCTCACATGCTCTAGGACATCCATTTACATAAAAACATAAATTTATTTGTATAATAAAACAAATATGAATATATTATGGAATGCATCCTGTAATAAGAATAGGAAACAAATAGGAAGCAAAATTCATGTGAATTTTAAAGATAAAACCTGACATCACTTCTTTAGTCCTAGTCCTCTCTGGATTATGCTTACTCTCTTCTACATTAAGGGCACTTTAGGGTAAGAATTTGGAGAAACAATGAAATAATGTCTTCCATAATGACAGGATGACATCATGACAAAGTAGAAAGAATGTATCTTTTGTAATCCAGAGATGTAGATTCAAATCTGAGGTCAGTCTCTTTCTAGCTATATGTATTACCTTGAGTTAGTTAGTTTATTTATTTATTTATATTTCAACAACTATAAAATTGGATACAGTAAAGGGTGATTATATTGCAATACATGTACAGTGGCTAGATATAAAAGTTACTTCCTTTTAGTTTTACTAAGGTTTGCAGCAAATAGTGAACGTGGAGGTCTGGAGCCTGTGTCAAGGATGAAAATGGGAAATGGAGAAGGGGAGACCAGGAGAAATAGAATCCAGAACCTCTGGTTGGGGTGGAAGTCACTAGGGTAGATGTAGGGATCTGGGTAAAAGTGAGTCATGAGTTGTGGATTCAAGGTTTCTTTTAGTTGCTGAGCACCCTCTATACCTATATCGAGCCAGTTCTCAAATTTTAGTATAGATGAATTTTTCTAGGCCACATTAATTTATCTTTTCTTTGAACCTTAGCAGAACCTGGCTGTGATAAATAAGTACTTGCTCACAGAATTATCTGTTTTCAAATATAATCTTGTTCCCCCAGGGAGACTGTAGGTTTCCCCAGGAAAAGGACCTATCCACAGCATCTAGTACAATATAGTCACATACCTAGTAGAGATTCAAATTGTCTTATTGAACATGGAATATTTGAAAAGTACTAAACAAATTAAACTTGTTATAAAGACTTGATTCTTCTCCTGTGAGTGAACACTTCCTTCATTGGTCAATAGTTTATTCAAAGAAATGCATGGCATTTCTAATAAGATCTATCTGGGATATATGTATATATATATTTTTTAATATTGTTTATATATTACATATGTAATATATTTTGTATATAAGAATATATATAAAAACATATATATATATGTTTTTTCTCTGTTGGTGTTAAGGAACTATGTCTCTCAAGTCACTTGTCTGCATGTTTCCCTCTCTCTCTTATGAAAAATACAGATACCATTGGAACCATTGCAGGGAGCTTGCATTTGTTGCAAATACATGAGATCTTATCACCAAATATAGGCTAGAAAAAAGTCATTTGGTAGCTGTTATACTAGTAGCAAGTTTTTTTATGAAATTATTCTGAGAAAGTTTCTGCTTTGTTCATTATGAACAAACCATTTACCCTGGTCTCTCATCATTAGCAGAAAGTGATTGTTGGGAAATGTTCTCCCTGAATTTTACATAAGCAGGACTGGCCAATGGTAGGCTTGCTGCCTATGACAAAGTATTTCCTTCTGTCTCCCATAGTTTCTGAAATTCTGATAGTCCTTTGGGATAATGATGTGTGTTTTTAAAAGTTCCCTGTTCCACTTCAGTTAAGTTATCTGAATGAGGAACACATCACTATATTAATATCTTGTTTATTAATTTATCAAATTGAATAGATTTAGGAAACTGGGTGTTTAGTTTGCTTAGAGATTAAGACAGTGGTTCCTGAAGTTGCATATGGAGTTTAAGAGTTAAGAAGGCTTCCTATGACGGCCAAAATCAAGGACCCTTGGATCTGGATATTTGGGGACATAAAGAAGGTAGATGAAGACAGAAAGGAAAATGCACCTAAAAGGAACATAAACATAAAGGCTTAAGGTTTTCTCTCCTTGACCATTTTCCCCAAGTTTAAAAACCTTTAGTTTAGTAACTACATTTATCTAAGAGCTTTAAAATCTAGCACCGGAGGAAGGAAGTCTGTAATTGCTGTAGCAGAAATCACCAATTAGAAAGTCTATAAGTGCTGATAGGTAGCATAAAAGTGTGGATTGGACTTGGTGAGACCAGAGATGAAGTGGAGACAGTACACCCAATAAAATATTTTTCTATGAACCTAATGCAGCTGGTGAACCAATCAGTTCCCACTGCATGCTTTTTTTTAAAAATTGAAGTATAGTTGTTTTACAATGTTGTGTTAATTGATGCTATACAGCAAAGTGATTCAGTAATACAAATATATACAGTCTTTTTAAAAAATATTCTTTTCCATTATGGTTTATCATAGGATATTGAATATAGTTCCCTGTGCTATACAATAGGACCTTGTTGTTTATCCACTCTATATATACAAGCGTACATCTGCTGACTCTAACCTCCCAATCCATTCCTCCCCTAACCCCCGCCCCCTTGACAACCACCAGTCTGTTGTCTACATCCGTGATTCTGTTTCCATTTCATAGATAGGTTCGTCATATTTCAGATTCCACATATAAGTGATATCATATGGTATTTGTCTTTCTCTTTCTGACTTACTTCACTAAGTATGATAATCTCTAGTTGCATTCATGTTGCTGCAAATGGCATTATTTCATTCATTTTTATGGCTGAGTAGTATTCCATTGCACATATGTACCACATCTTTTTTGTCCATTTATCTGTTGATGGACATTAAGGTTGTTTCCATGCTTTGGCTATTGTGAATAGTGCTGCCATGAACATAGGCATGCATGTATCTTTTTGAATTATAGTTTTGTCCAGATATATGCCCTGGAGTAGGATTGCTGGATCATATGGTAATTCTATTTTTAGTCTTCTGAGGAACCTCCATTCTGTTCTCTACAGCGGCTGTACCAACTTACATTCCTACTTACACTACATGCCTGCTTTTAATGATTGATACTTTATTTTGGAAGAATACAGTTATAATAGCAATAGATTTTTTTTTTTTCTGAGCTGAAGGGAAAACTTCACAGGGCATCCTACTATGTAAAAGTCAATATTCACAATATTGGAGGCTAGAGTAGGAAGCTATAAATGACTCCTTTTGTTGATTTACTGACTAAGCCAACTTAAGGTAATTTATTGAGTCTTCTACATAGTCAGACATCTCAGAGATGATTTTGATTAGACAAGATAAGTGTAAGATGCTATCGTAAAAAAGATAAAACATTATTTTAAAGACTGGTGTTTTGGGAAGTATTTGGAAGTATTAGGTGTACCTGGACTTTTTAAGACGGCAACTTGGCACCATCCAATAGTTCACGTTCCATGAGGCTGCTTTAGAATCAGGTCTGGAAATAATTTGCTTTGCATTCTTGGAGGCATATCCAACCTTGTCAGTTTCTTTTTCTTTCTTTCCTTCAAGAAATCTACAGCAGATACCTGGACATCTGAGAGCTGTAAATGTTTTGTGCATAATCCAAAGACTAGCACATATTTTCAAAGGGAAACGCTTTTACTACAAGTACTGGTTTCAGGTATTCTTTATGTACTTCCCCAGCTATTCCCCCAACCCCTAATCCATTTGTCAGTTTCCCAGAATAGAGAGGTAATTGCATGACATCTCTTTTAATTCCACTGCAGTCTCCATTTTTCTCCTTTTCATCCTTTGATGTTTCAAATTCTTTTGTATAATATGGAAACCTTCACCACACAATATTTTATTGACATGGTAACATCATACTTTAGTAAATAAAGCCACAAGTGTGAGCTGTGTTGTTGAATTAACCATCAGTTTAAGAGCATCAGTGGAAAATGCCCTGGATTAAATTCTTGACATTGTATTTTAATTTTCTTATACATGAATTTCCCTATATACAAATTTCACTTTTGTTTTCAACCATTAGTAAATTCCAAGAAATGTTCCTTCAAAACTGAAGGCATCTGATTTTTTTTGAGGTGTGTCTTCCAAGTTGGAAAAACTGATTTTTTTGTGTGGTGCTATTGAATATGGAAAGTTGTAGTACCATTTGGTGCAGTGATTTTCCATGACATCTCATGGCTCTGCCAAATGCGAACATTGTGGTAGTATTCAATATCTTCAGATTGTAAGTTAACTTAATATTGAGACTTACAATACTGCCACTTCAAAAACCCAGATGGGCTGCAGAGTCTCAAAAAGTTTAACATTTTCTGACCTTCTGTGCTCGAAAAGAATTGGACTGGAAGCCAGAATATGTGGGTTCTAGTCTTGGCTCTGTTACTAACCAGCTGTGTAGTTTTGGACAAGTTAATTTTCTTCTGTGATCCAGGCTTTTCTCCATTATAAAATGAAGAAGTTAGGCTAAAATGACTTCACACGTCTCTTCCAATCTAAGCCTATGTTATGCAAGTGATCTCTGGGTTCAAATCCTAGATTTATTACTTGCCCCAAGCCTGCTAGGGTAAATTTGTTTCTCCATTCCTCAGTTTTATTACTGGTAAATGGGTACGATAATAGTACCTTGTGAGGAGTAAATGAGCCATATGCAGAGACTAGCACATAGTTAGTGTTCAATAAAGGGCGGCTATTATTATTGTGAGTCTGGGCCTAGCAAATCAAACACTGAATTTGAGTCAAATCACTTGTATTTGAGGGCTACATTCTCCATTGACCAGGTGACCTTATAAGAAGTGACTTAATTTTGAGAGAAATAACTTCACTGTTTCCAACCTCCCCCACTTAAAATTAAAATAAATTAATATCAACAACAAAAACATCTGAACCTTTAGGAGTTCATGTGCTATACAAACAAAAAAATCATTATATCATCCCTATCTTTATGTTCTTTTTTTAAAATTTTTTTATTGGAGTAGAATTGATTTACAATGTTGGGTTAGTTTCAGGTGTACAGCACAGTGACTCGATTATACATATATCCACACTTTTTTAGATTCTTTTCTCATATAGGTCATTGCAGAGTACTGGCTAGAGTTCCCTGTGCTATACAGTAGGTCCTTATTAGTTATCTATTTTATATATAGTAGTGTGTATGTGTCAAACCCAATCTCCCAATTTATACCCCTCCTTACCCCCTTGTAACCATAAGTTTATTTTCTACATCTGTGACTCTATTTCTATTTTGTAGAGAAATTCATTTGTACCATTTTTTTTAGATTCCACATATAAGTGATATCAAATGGTATTTGTCAAACTTATTTCATTCACTATGACAATCTCTAGGTCCATCCATGTTGCTGCAAATGGCATTATTTCATTCTTTTTTCTGGCTGGGTAATATTCCATTGTATATAAGTACCATAGCTTTATGTTCTTAAACACATTTCTTCCTTAGGGTTCCTGAACAGCAGAGTCACATTTCATTGCAGAGAGGCTGTGTGGGAGTGATTAGAAGCACAAAGTGATCTGTAGATCTTGAAAGTTTTTTTACTAAATGTAGTGGCACATATAACTTCAGACTGACGTTAACTCTGTTTCTATCAAAAACAGAAATCTAAGTTTTTTTTCTTCTCTTCATTCTTGTATTGATCTCTATCCACATAACCATGCACTTTAGGTAAATTTTATGACATGTCCTTGGGCTCTCAGGAAAGTTCTAGGCCCTCCCTCAGTTTCTACTTCAATGATAGATGTCTATCTGGATTTCTGTTGAATGTACAGAGGAAATAGGCAAGGATAGATTTGAAAAAATTTTTAGTTACAAGGCTATTTAAATACAAATAATACAGAACTTTTTATAATGGAAAAGTAAAAACCCCCTCTCTACTCTATCCTTTCCATTCCCAGCTTCACACCTCAGAAACAACTACTTATTCCCATTTCTCTACTTAGTTCATCTGGTGATGCCTCTATAATCCTATTAACCATGCTACTATAACTACTGCTCAAAATATTGACTTTAGAAATTGTTTAAAATTTCCTCCTACTATAGAGATGCAGAATTTCTCATTCACCCATCTCTGTCTCCAACTTATTGCTAATATATATTTTTTTGCTACTCTACATTTTTTCACTTCAACTTCTATTCATATAATTTAAATATTTATTTCTCATTTCATAAATCATATAGAATACTTTCTTCTCCACCTTGGAAGAAGAGGATGTATTTCCTCTGTCTATTCTTATTACATCTATCTGGAAACATAATGAACTGTGCACAGTCAAATTTAATGACTTCTGTGATTTGTCTGTAGATTGGTCTTAAAAGTTTAAAAAAATGTGCTTATATCATTATGGGAGGTACGTTTATTCACTATATACCCAAGTAATTTACAATGATAACATATCCTTTTCTGCAGTTCCAGGGTCACAATCCCTGTGACTCACAAAATATTCTAGCCTTGGTATAAATTTCAAGTTTATTTTTTTGATATATATTTCACCAATCATTCACACTCATGCTACTGTGTTATAGTTTGCCTTTCATTTGGACCATGCCTTTCTTGCACAGTTATATTTCTTTTCCTGGAGTTCTGATTGCGTTATTATTTTTTTTTTTTTCAGTTTTTGCAGTTGTACGATTTTTCAAAGTATCTTGGATGACTATTAAAAGTCTGATATCCTCTTGGGCAGAGGTACGGTGGCTATCTCTCAAATCATATGTCTATATGACGATATGAAAAAAGTTGTTGTTTTATTGCTCTGGTAACTGAATGCTGAAGAAGGCCAGGGGGCCAGGTTCAAAAACAATATACAAGAGCAGTGCTTGAATTCTGGACTCTTCTTGAACCTTGTTGCCAAGACGACTGAACACTGCCTTACTTGCCGTGGGTACCATCATCACTCTGCCTATGGCTTTATAACTTTGAGCCACTTATTTCTGAGAGGTTGAAGGTGAAAGTAAATTCCAGGAGACACCATTGTGAAATTTTTGGTTCTACAGTGATTATAATAATAACAAGATGCTTAGCAGGCTTATTGTTGGTTCATGATGTAGCTGAAGCAATATTTTTGTCTTTTGGGAATTTTGAACTGTAATTACTCTGGACACAACCATGGGGAACATATTTACCTCTTATCTCCGAGGTCTTTGTTCATCTTGAATCTTTCCAGATTGCCGAATCGAATGATCTCTGAGAAGAATGTGGTGATGAATTAGATGAAGATCACAGCTGGCTCATGCATAATTGCCACTTGAATTTGAGGGATATTTAAACATATTAAAGCTGCCAGATGGTATGTGGTTCAGACTGATATGCTGTGGGATCATTGCAGACAGAGACACTGGTTGTTTCCTGCCTACAGTGGCAGTGGGTGGGTGGTGATGTGGATGTGCTTGAATATATTTTAAAACTTTTCACGATTTAAAAGCTGAGGCAGAATCTGATTCTACTGACCATAGATGAAAAGACTTTATAGTTTCTTTTGGTCAGATATGCTCAGAGATGTTCACTGGAGTTGGAACACGGGCATTCAGACACTTCTGTGCTTTTTCTGAGGAGAGTCCTTGTCTGACAATGTCTTCTTCTTCACCAAATGCCAGGCTTTGGTGAAGAAGAAACATATGCAGGAGAGAGAATGAGAGAAAGGCTTAGCACACCTAACAGTTAAATAGATTGAACTACAATGCTGACATTAGCCAAATCATGCTAATATCCAATGCCTGAACATAACCCCCTTAGCCAGAAATTTTAAAAAATAGAAGGTCTAAATGGTTTTAATGTAATTTTATCAAGCCAGGAAGGAAAATCATTAACTACTCAAGTCCCTAGTATTAAAATGACTCTCAGTCTATGCAGGCTATTGTGGATCAGTAGGAAGGAATGTCAAAATGGGTTCTGACTTCACCTAGGATGGGATAGAAAGTTTTAAAGGTTGACTTTGGTACCATCAAGGGCTTGCTATTGTCAGTTCTACTGTTCATCTACAAATGGCTCAATTCCATGTAAAAATGTGTTCTATTTTTAAAAGTCAAATGGAATGAAGTTAGGCAATTGAATGCCCTAGAATCCTTTTGCATAGAAGCAATAGAACAGACTAGAATTTTCTTCCAAAGGTGAAGTAAATTAATAATGTTTTCTGGGCAATGGGTAAGATTATTCATTCCGATTTAGCCTAAAGGACTCAGAACCTTTTTTGGATATCTGAGGGACTTCCTTGTGGAAAAGGGACTTGATTTATTATGTGTAGTTTCAGGGAGCAAAAGTCACACCATTGGATAGCTGTTAGAAATCTCGGATGCAAATTAATGTCCCATTTTTAGAAATGTACAAGATCAAGGAAAGTCTTTTATGTAATAATTTAGTTCCTGGTATTACCTTACTTTTCCTTTTATTTTCTCTAATTTCCTTCATTTGTTTAATTTAAATTTATTTTGTTGTATTTAATTGTGAACATTTTTCTAATAATGATACAGAGCATTAAATAAACAAATACATAAATAACCAATGAATGAAACCTGCAGTATAGCAGGTTCTCACTCAGTATGAGAAGAAAAACCAAAAAGAAACTTCATAGTAGTGATGTAGACATTGCTGGTTGTCACACAATATACCCATGACTACAATGATACAGGGTTATGCCCTTTGAGGGGTTTCAAAGATTTAGCAATCTCTTTCATGCATATATCTTATCCCATGAATTCTTGTATAATGAAAAGAAAGAAAAATCTTTTAGATTGTAAAAAGAAGAGTGAAAAGAAAAGATATACCATTGAGATCCCTTCTTGGACATATCATCGCTAATCTGTGTTGCTTCTGCAAAAGACTAACTTTTTCATTTGCTTCTGAACTGCCTAGATAACAATCACAAATGATTATGCTTAGAATTTTGAAGACAGCTGTTCTTTAGGGAACGTGTTTTACATCAGCTCATTTATGTTGCAGCCCCAAATTTGAGACAGAAAAAGTTGAAAGACTTGACCACAGCAGCAGCCAATCAGTAGCCAAGACAGAAAATAGATTTCAGCTTTGTCATTCAGGGTAACTTGCCATTCACCAGAATATGCTCATGATGACACATACTAAGGTATGATCAAGTTGTAGCTAGACGCATACCTAAAAGGATCATTTTGATAGGCATTTTATAAAACAATAAAGCCAAATTCAAGCACACTACACAGTTGCTGCTAATGAAAGATAAGTGATCTCATTTCAAACTGGTATTCAGAGGATCACACACACAGTCCACAAGTGGCCACAAAAAGAGATTTGGTTTAAAAATAAATCCAATCTGAGCCCTATCTTAGATTTAATCTCAATAACAATCCCAACATAATAACATTTTCTGATATTCCTTTTGCAGATATAAAACTATTTGTCATCCCATCAGATTTTCCTGTTTCTCCATTAATTTTGAAGAATATAGAGAAAAAAATGTATGGACACCAATGGGGGAAAGTGGCGAGGGGGTGGTGGTGGTGTGATAAATTGGGAGACTGGGATTGACATGTATACAGTAATATGTATAAAATGGATAACTTACTAGTTATCCATTAGTTATCTTATTAGACCTGCTGTATAAAAAAATAAATAAAATAAAATTCAAAAATTCAAGAAAAAAAAGAATATATGAAGCCCATTCCCCAATCTATTGAGAGAGAATGCAGAGAAATGCAGCTGCTGTTATCTGAAGGAGGGATGCAGTGCACAGGGCAGATAGTAACCAAGCGAGGTTACGTGCATCCATGTAGTTTGGAGAGGAGTCAGAAGTATGCTGTAGGAGAATCTGGACCAATATGCAAAGGATCAAGCAATGGAAAAGAAACAAAAAGAAGAATGGAAAATAGGAAGAAGTCTGAGAACGTTTAAACAATTGGATATAAAGAAGAAAATGTCAAGATTTTAAACATTTCATGACTTCCCCCAAACAGATTTACAAGAGTGTAATTACAGTTCAAAATGCATATACATTATAATTTTGAAGTTAGAAAATAGAAAGTGCTTAAGAATAGTGTGAGACAAACTCTTAAAGCATCAGCCTTCATCTAAATTCCAAGTGCTGTGAGGAACAACCATCCAACATGAATCATGACTGATCAGTTTTCGTTTTTAGGTTTTTGGTTTTTTTGGTTTTTTTAGTTTTTAAAAAAGACAATTTTCGGGCTTCCCTGGTGGCGCAGTGGTTGAGAGTCTGCCTGCCTATGTAGGGGAAACGGGTTCGTGCCCTGGTCCGGGAAGATCCCACATGCTGTCACTGAGCCTGTGCGTCCAGAGCCTGTGCTCTGCAACGGGAGAGGCCACAACAGTGAGAGGACTGCGTACCGCAAAAAAAAAAAAAAAAAAAAAGAAAAAGAAAAAGTCATCACCATACCCAAGGTGTTCTAGGTTTTCACCTATGTTATCTTCTAGGAGTTTTATAGTTTTCCATTTAAAAGTTAGGTCTGTGATCCATTTTGAGTTAATTTTTTTGTAAAGGATATATGGTGTGTGTCTGTATTCATTTTTTTGTCCAGTTTTTCCAGTACCATTTGTAAGAGACTTACCTTTGTCCCACTGTGTTGCCTTTGTTCCTTTTTCCAAAGATCAGTTGGCTGTATTTATGTGAGTCTATTTCTGGGCTCACCATTCTTTTCCACTGATCAATGTGTTTATTCTTTTGCCAATACCATACTGCCTATTTTTTTTTTTTTTTACCATACTGTCTTGATTACCATAGCTTTATAGTAAGCCTTAAGGTCAAGTAGTATCAGTTCTCCGATTTTGTTCTCCTTCTTTAATGTTGTGTTGGCTACTCTGGGTCTTTTGCCATTCCATATAAACTTCAGAATCAGTTTGTCAATATCCATAATACAATTTGCTAGGATTTTGAACAGGACTACATTGAATCTATAGATCAAATTGGAAGAACTGACATCTTGACAATATTGAGTCTTTCTGTCTATGAACAGGGACTATCTCTCCATTTATTAGTTCTTTGATTTCTTTCATCAGAATTTTGTTGTTTTCCTCATATAGACCTTGTATGTATTTTGTTAGAATTATACTTAAATATTTTGGGATGTGCTAATGTAAATGGTATTGCATTTTCAATTTCAAATTCCACTTGTTCATTGTTGGTATAGAAAAAGCAACTGACTTTTGCATATTAACTTTGTATCCTGAAACCTTGCTGTAATCACTTATTGGTTCCAGAAGGTTTTTTGTTTTTCTTTTAAAATTTATTTATTTATTTATTTATTTTTGGCTGTGTTGTGTCTTCGTTTCTGTGCGAGGGCTTTTTCTAGTTGTGGCAAGTGGGGGCCACTCTTCATCGCGGTGAGCGGGCCTCTCACTATCGCGGCCTCTCTTGTTGCACAGCACAGGCTCCGGACGCGCAGGCTCAACGGCCATGGCTCACGGGCCCAGCCGCTCCGTGGCATGTGGGATCTTCCCGGACCGGGGCACGAACCCACGTCCCCTGCATTGGCAGGCAGATTCTCAACCACTGCGCCACCAGGGAAGCCCCCAGAAGGGTGTTTTTGTCAATTCTTTTGGGTTTTCTACATAGACAATCATGTCATCTACAAACAGTTTTATGTTCCATCCCAATCTGTGTATATTTTATTTCCTTTTATGCCTTATTGAATTAGCAAGGACTTTCAGCACAATGTTGAAAATGGAGTGGTGAGAGGGGACATCCTTGCCTTGTACCTGATCTTAGTGAGGAAGCTTTGAGTTTCTCATCATTAAGTATAATGCTAGATGTAGGATTTTGTAGATAGTGTATATCAAGTTGAGAAATTTTCCTTCTATTCGTAATTTAATGAATGAGAGTTTTTATCATGCATAGGTATTGGGTTTTGTCAAATGTTTTTCCTGAATCTATTGACATGATCATGTAGTTATTTCCTTTTTTCTTTTTTTTTTTTTTTTTTTTTTTTTTGTCTCTTGATGTAATGGACTATGTTAACTGATTTTCAGAAGTTGAGTCAGCCTTGTATGCCTGAGATAAATCCCTCTTGGTTGTCCTGTATTATTCTTTTTATACATTGTTAGATTTGATTTGCTAATATTTTGTTGAGGATTTTTCCATTTATGTTCATGAGAAATATTAATTGGTAGTTTTCTTTTGTTGTAATGTCTTTGTCTGGTCTTGGTGTTAGGGTAAGACTAGCCTCATAGAATGAGTTAGAAAGTATTTTCTCTGCTTCTATCCTCTGAAAGAGATTTTAGAGAATTGGTATGTCTTCCTTAAAACTACTCAGTTTTTTGATGCATTAATCCCTATACTTGTTTGATCATGAGAATCAGGAGCAATGTGTAAAAATTAAGCTTTCCGGAGTATACTGTATTTACCAAATCAGATTCTCCAGCTAAGTAACCTGGTAATCTGTAATTTTTACAAGCAAACCAAGGTGATTTTTAAGATCTGACAAATTTGGAAAACAGTGCATTAGACAATGTTGCTTAGGAGCCAAAGCCATGGGCATAAGCCCCATCTCTGCAGAGAAGGTGTTTTGGGTGGATGTGTTGGCCCAAGGTGACTCTCTCACTGTAACTGGTCATTGAACATAAACTCTCAGTCATAATAAGTTTACCCCCCAATTCATGGAACATTAATGAAAATTTACCTTCTGTTGGTTCTCTTCTTTGTTTTTGAAGAACTGCATTAAAATTACTATCATTGTTACTATAGTCACTCTTTACAGTACTTCTTTACCTAGAAAGTTAAATTAACTTTACAAGCCTCATGAAAGACTTTATTTTAAGCCACCACACATAGTTAATTAACAGCATATGCTGTGTGGACTCCAGTGATTGCAGCCACAATAGATACTTTATGTAACAATGGAAAGAGAGTCACTCTGAGGCCAACTCCATTTCTTTTCTAGGGCTAAGAACAAATGAGTGATTGATGCTATAGACTATAAGTACCTCCATTTGTTTTTGTATCTTAATCCATTTTATAGCAAAAAGAGCTTCACCACCTACAAAATCTCAACTTTCCTCTTCTTTTTAAACCAGGAATATGAGTGTTATAAAAGAGATTACTGTTGTCATGAAAATAATATGTGATTTATAAAGTCAAAACTATACCTTACTCAAATTACTACTTATGCTGGCATTTGCTTTGTGACTTTGGGCTTTTTATTTAATTTCTCAGAGCGTCAGTTTACTCATGTTTATAATGAAAGGTGTTAACACCTCCTTATATGGAGAATAAATGAGATAAACCATGTGTTGTGGACTGGATTTTTCCCCAGTCTTTATTCTCTTCTGCCATGTGGTCTTGCAATGCATAAGAATGAGTGATGTATACTTCCTACGCATTGATCTGGGCTTCATCATGCAGCTCATTTTGGTGGATGGAATGAGGGCAGATGTGATAGAGTGCCAGTTTCAAGCTAAGGCCTTAAGAAACCTTAGAGCTTACTCTTTTTTTTTTTTTTTTTGTGGTACGCGGGCCTCTCACTGCTGTGGCCTCTCCCATTGCGGAGCACAGGCTCCGGACGCGCAGGCTCAGCGGCCATGGCTCACGGGCCCAGCCGCTCCGCGGCATGTGGGATCTTCCAGGACCGGGGCACGAACCCGTGTCCCCTGCATCGGCAGGCGGATTCTCAACCACTGCGCCACCAGGGAAGCCCAGAGCTTACTCTTTCACTCTCATGATCTCTCATAAAAAGAACATGCCCTGAGAAGTCATTGTCCGTTCAGCCTAGAATGATCTATAATGAATACATGTGGGGAAATCCTGAAAATCCAAACTTCAACCTGAAGCAAAGATGACCCAGACAACTCACAGACCCATTGGCAAGAAAAGTAAATACTCATAAGTCACTGAGTTTGGGGTAGTTTGGGATGCAAAATTATTATCGTAACAAAAGATGGCTAATTTATTATGTAATACTTCTGACATAGTAGGCTCACACAAGCATTAAATCTCCACTTAAATATTGTGTCATTTAGTAATGTTTGAATTTTAAATACAAGAATATACAGCAGAAGGATATGTAGATATAATCAATAAATATATACCTACTATTATAGGAGAGATGATGGACAAAACATGAATGTGCATATCCATATACAAGTATTAGGAGCATATAGGAGGTGGGTGGGATATTAGGAACTTTGAAAGGAGAATTGGCCTAGAATTGAAACGGAAACTATCGAAAAGGACAACTAAAGAAAAAAATCTAAAGTAGGTAAAAGAAGCAGTTCGTTGAACACTAGGAAATAAAATTCAGTTTGGAAAATGTTTCATTCAGATTTTATTTACTTTGCTAAAGTACCATGGCAGCATAAAGAATTTGAAGACAGGAGTTTATAAGCCCACTGGGAAGATAAGACCCACAGCCGTATAAGCTAGCACAGTAATGATGTAGCACACAACAGCACAGCAGCAAATGAGAGACTATGTACAAAGTACCTAGCCAGTGTCTAGCACAGAGTAAATGTTCAATATATTTTCCATGCTTTTCCCCTGACTGGACACAGAAATATTGGCAGTTTCTCCCAAGTCAGGAAAGAAGCTCCTTTTTGACTGTGGCTGCTTAAACATAGGACCAATATTTTACTAATCTTTGTGTCTTCCGTGTTTCATATAAGAGACAAGCATATAGAGAAAGCACTCTACAAGCTGAAGGGAAAGAGACAAAAATCTCTAACATACCTTGAATTCGTCAATTGCAATATTTACCATCTAAGATTATAAAAAATTTGTTCTTTTTTTAAAAAAAATTTTCGGCCACATTGGGTCTTTGTTGCTTTGCGTGGGCTTTCTCTAGTTGCGGCAACTGGGGGCCACTGTTCATTGTGGTGCGCAGGCTTCTCAGTGCAGTGTCTTCTCTTGTTGTGGAGCATGGGTTCTAGGCACACGGGCTTCAGTAGTTGTGGCACATGGGCTCAGTGGTTGTGGCTAGCTGGCTCCAGAGCACAGGCTCAGTAGTTGTGGCGCACGGGCTTAGTTGCTCCGCGGTATGTGGTATCTTCCCAGACCAGGGCTCGAACCTGTGTCACCTGCATTGGCAGGTGGATTCCCAACCACTGCACCACCAGGGAAGTCAACAAAATTTATTCTTCTAAATTAATTTATCACTAAAGTTAGTTTATGCTTTTTCTGAACTTCATTTTTGACACTTGTAACTGACCTGCTCAAAATTTCTGTTTCCAGATACTGTACTTCACCTTCTTGTCAAATAAAAAACACTCTATTCACTTAGGAAAAATCCTTTAAGTAAATACAACATTTATTTGCTTGATTGATGTACTTGTTTTACCTAGACATACAAGGAACTAATGAGTTTGGCATTCTTCAGTCTTGTGCACCTGTAAAATATAAGACAAAGAGCTCAGGCCTTGCCTTACGTAGATTCTGTAAGATACCTTACAGAACATCGATTATGATTTGTGCAATACATTTTGCTAAGACCTTTAGAGGACATGAGGAAGAATAAGACACCCTCCCTTCTCTCAAAGAGATTACAGTTTAGGAAGGAGGATTGGAAAGACACACAAAGACCAAAACACAGAAAATGAAGGTAAAGGCCATAAATGACTTTAAAGCAAAAACTGCATTTTACTTTCAAAGGTCTCAGAGAAACCATTTGCCTACAGTCAAAAAAAAAAAGCCAAGGAAATAAAGGAATTTACCTACAATTAGTGCTTAGCTTATCATCCAGAAACCTGACCAGAGTTAAGTGTGAAAATTCAATCTTGAATATGTACTATCTTTGTGGAGGTTCTGAGCGTCTGACTGGTAAATGCAGAAGAGCATTCTCTGGGTACATTAGCAGGCAAATGGGATATTAACCTGATGCATTAATGAGTTCTTTAGAAGTCCTCCTGAGCATAGCTGCAGTACTAGAGTTTAAAAGGCGTTCATCTCAACCACCTCTATCCTGGAGCCTGGCATTAGAAATCAGGAAGGTTTTATTTATTTATTTATTTATTTATTATTTTTTAATTTTTTTAACATCTTTATTGCAGTATAATTGCTTTACAGTGTTGTGTTAGTTTCTGCTTTACAACAAAGTGAATCAGTTATACATATACATATGTTCCCATATCTCTTCCCTCTTGCGTCTCCCTCCCTCCCACCCTCCCTATCCCACCCCTCTAGGTGGTCACAAACCACCTAGCTGATCTCCCTGTGCTATGCGGCTGCTTCCCACTAGCTATGCACCCTACGTTTGGTAGTGTATATATGTCCATGCCACTCTCTCACTTCGTCACAGCTTACCCTTCCCCCTCCCCATATCCTCAAGTCCATGCTCTAGTAGGTCTGTGTTTTATTCCCATCCTACCCCTAGGCTCTTCATGGCCTTTTTTTTTCTTAGATTCCATATATATGTGTTAGCATACGGTATTTGTTTTTCTCCTTCTGACTTACTTCACTCTGTATGACAGACTCCAGGTCCATCCACCTCACTACAAATAACCCAGTTTCGTTTCTTTTTATGGCTGAGTAATATTCCATTGTATATATGTGCCACATCTTCTTTATCCATTCATTTGTTGTGGACACTTAGGTTGCTTCCATGTCCTGGCTATTGTAAATAGAGCTGCAATGAACATTTTGGTACATGACTCTTTTTGAATTATGGTTTTCTCAGGGTATATGCCCAGTAGTGGGATTGCTGGATCATATGGTAATTCTATTTTTAGTTTTTTAAGGAACCTCCACACTGTTCTCCATAGTGGCTGTATCAATTTACATTCCCACCAACAGTGCAAGAGTGTTCCCTTTTCTCCACACCCTCTCCAGCATTTATTGTTTCTAGATTTTTTGATGATGGCCATTCTGACTGGTGTGAGATGATATCTCACTGTAGTTTTGATTTGCATTTCTCTAATCAGGAAGGTTTTTATCTGATCAGGGGAGCGAGAAGAGTTCAAGGGTTTCTGGACTTGTCAGACTTGAGACTGCTTGTCTGTGAGGCATGACCACTGCCTGTATCTACACTGTGATTAGATTGAAATGAGGATGCTTTAATGTTGATATATATTATTTTAAACATTTTCCCTGATTTCTTTTTATGTATCACTCTTCTTCCTAAATTCAAATTACTTATCTTTATCTCCTTATTTTAGGAGTTTTGACATTGGATAATCAGAAATAAAATCATATTTTAAGAACGATAGTCATCATAGCCAAATAGACATTAAGCTTATGATGGAACAGATTTGTATATGTGTCAAAACCCATTTATTTTTCATATCCACAAAGGACAGAATAAGGGAATAGGAATATAAGAGATTAATGTAAAAAAGAATTTCATAACCACATATAAGGCTGTGAATTTTCCTTCTCTAAATTTAGTTTTCTTGTCCTGTTCCTTTCTGCTTAGGTCTAACTTTAGTATAGAGGTAGCCTTGATGAGAAATTATTTCTTTAGAAACTGAAACAAAAGTAATAACCTTCCCCTGACTGCACTTAAACAGTATATACTGGATCCAGTTGATACAGGCTCACAAGATTTTACAAACCTACTATTAATCATAATCGCTATTTAAAATTAAATTATATAGAGTTAAAATTAAATAAATTGTACTAAAAACAAAGGTAATAAATTCTCAAACCTCATCCCTTTCTAATGCTTTTACTGCCTTCTTGAGGTTTCTTACCTCTTTGAATGTGGAAATGCCATTTAATGGCGTGTTACTGCACCCATCCTTCCAACTCTGAATTCAGTGATGCTGATTTCAGTGGTGTTGATAGCTTGAAGCCAGCCATGGTGAGAGTATTTACACCATGGAAATCAACAAGCGCTATGATAAAGGTTTGATTTATTGTTTTGTTGATTGTCTAGACTTAAGAAAGTACCTAGAGGAAGAAAATGTTAATAATGAAAATGAAAATTAAAAGTGTGTCATGTCCAGTGCTGAAGCTGAAAGAGGGTTCAGTTTTATGCTTAGAATTTGTACAAAAGTGCGAATTAGTTTAACTGCACATCACATATCATATTTAATGACAATAAATTTATTGGTCAAAGAATTACTGGATTGAGATGCAATTCTGTTTGTCACATAATAAGTGAATTTGCACCGTAGGTTGGCTATGGAAAAAAGACAGGCAAAAATTAATGGAAGCATTCTGTGACAATCTATTGGCTGCATGTAATTTATAATAAATAGTATTTCATATGTTACTTTTTATAAATTGTGTGCCACACATCTTTTAATAAACTTGTAGAAAATTACCTATGTGTTTATATGCACACATTTTTTCCCCCTGAGAACTGCTTGTTAAACATTTACCACACACCACTGCAAAAGATTACCTGAAAGAAAAAAAAATTACCCTTCCACTTATAATTTTGAATATTTGAATAAAATATTTCTTAACCAAATCATTATTAAGCTGGGGAATTCTTTAACTTTTTTGTTTTGGGGAAAAGTAAGGCATGAGGGAAGAAAAGAAAACATCTATGGATGAAAAACAGCATTTAAAAAACACTGAATCAGTGACCCCTCAAGGTTGTGTTTAGTTCTGAACTAAGTGACACAGGCAGCTCAAGTGTGAGTGGATTGTAAATTAGATTCAGTACATGCATTTTTTTTCCCCTTAGTATTTATTGTCCTTCTCATGAAACATGACATTATTTTAAAAGTTTTAAATTTTGAACATCCCCACCCCCAGAGTTTGAGTCAAAGCTTTTAAACTTGGAATGAGATTTAGAAGGATAAGGGGTTTCCCCTTCATCCATTGGAGAGATGTGGGAACTCTGACATTGGTGCTTCAGAGAGAAAAAAATCATTTTCATCAAAGCCAAAACCAGGGGTTAAGCAATAGACCAGTTCTTTCAGGCAAGGTAATCAATATGTTAAGGTAACAATGTTATTTCTTTATCAACTATTGGTAAGAGTAAGGTATAATATCTGGTCTATAGCTGACATTGAACAAGAATGCCGATTAATCTGTCAATGTAAACATGTATATTAATTTTGGGGACTAACTATCCTTGACATGATTAAATTTTGAGAAGGACTTTTAGTTAATGGTATTTGAGGACTAGGACAACAAGAGCCAAACTTTTTTTTTTTTTTGCGGTATGCGGGCCTCTCACCGCTGTGGCCTCTCCCGTCGCGGAGCACAGGCTCCGGACGCGCAGGCTCAGCGGCCATGGCTCACGGGCCCAGTTGCTCCGCGGCATGTGGGATCTTCCCGGACCAGGGCACGAACCCGTGTCTCCTGCATCGGCAGGCGGACTCCCAACCACTGCGCCACCAGGGAAGCCCCAAACTTATTTTTACAATAATTTAATTCACTGTGTTGACTATCCCTTGCTGGATAATAAACCATCCCAAAACTTAGTGGCTTAAAACAATGTTTTACTATGTCTCAGAGTTCTGTGGTCTGGCTGTGGAATGCTTATGCTGCTCTTACTTGACATCACTCATGCTTTTCTGAGGGGTCTTCTGAGTTGGAGTTAGAAAGTCTTATGTGTCTTCATCTATATGTCTGTGATGGCTGAAGGCTGGGACCTCTCTTTCCATAGAGTCTCTCATTTTTCTGTCCCAGCCTGAGCTATTTTTCATGGTGGCTGGGCTTGGTCTCAAGAGTTAAAGTGGAAGCTGCCAGCCTTTTGTTGTATAGGCTTGGAATTGACACAGCCTTACTTCTGCCACATTTTATTTGTCAAAGAAGCCATAAGTCCAGTATAGATGTAAGGACAGAGGAAATGGATGCTTCCTCTTGATGGGAAGAGCTGCAAGGTTGCATTGCAAAGGTTCATGGGAAAGATTATTGTCACTTTCCACAATCAACCTCAGCCCCATCCCCTGGAACATCTGTGATGGTTGTTTGATAACTTTCTTTTATTTGTGAGTCTCTATTGTTAGTTATATCATAATAATTAAGTCAGCCCTCCTACAAATGTTGTCTGAGAGTACATTAAATAACATAATTATCAATCGTTAAAATATGTGGTATCTTAAGGACAAATTGTTCTGGCTAAGAGACAAGATTGACTCAGTGGTCGCCCTTTGATAAAGTGCAAAATGTACATTTGCATTAAGTCTCTGACACTACTGATCATGTAAGGCTGGCTATCAGTGATTTTGTAGCTCAGTGCTTGACAGACTGGAATGTCCTTTCTGCCCAAACTAGTTAGAAGTTTCAATATTTGGAATTTGCCTACCATTACTTCCTTTTCTAAAAGCCAACTTGTCTGACCTTTGAAATTAGAAGAAAGTGTCATTGCATTGGCTTGAACGAATTTTGAATATTTTCTTAAGAAAATTAAAAAGAAATAGCAAAAGAGAAGTTCGGAGGTTGACAGAGTTTTGAGGTGTGTGGTTGTGATGAGAGTTGGCATGGAAGTAATCTTTTCTTTAAGAACTAAATTCCTATTCCTGATACACCTTAAATTCTGGGTCCTGGATCTTACTCTTGCAGTATACAGGGAAATCGAGACCACTGAGGCAGAATGCTATAGTGGTTGTTACAGGGGAGAGAGAAGAAAACTGGCTTCTTTTCTGGGAGGGAGGCAGTGAGAGAGGAAGAACAATCAGAATTGGACTCAGCTTGTAGTGTTTTACTAACCATAAACTGAGGTGTGCGGGAAGTTTTTCAGCGCAGAAGTTTTGATGTTGCAGTCCACGTGACTGTGTGCAGGAGGATTTTACTGCAGGAATCCGGAACATAGGTTTTGGGATAGGACAGACCTGCCTTAGATGACTCGTCTACCAGCTGTGGGATACTGGGCAAGTTATTTAAGTTCTTTGAGTCTAGAGATAATAAATAATATTAGTAATAATAATAATAGCTATCTTGTACTATCAACAACAAAGAGTTGTTGTGAGTATGAAGGGAAATACTGTTAGCAATTAGTATAGCAACTGGCTCCATAGAGTTCTAAATAGCTTAAAGCTACAGTTATTATTAGCTGTAATTAGATATTAAACTTAAAAACCCATAATTTTTTAGAAATTATAAAGTCAAACATAGCCCCAAATAAAACTATTAAAATGGACTTATGAGATGTTGTAGACCATTATATTTAAGTATGTTCTTCAAATTTGTATTTATTTTGAATATAAATTTACAACTCTCCAGTTTGTATTGGTGAGTAGGATTAGGTTAACAAAAAGGAAAATATAAAATTATTGTTCCTACTTTAAATTCTGAATATCTCAGTTAGCTACCTTGAAATGCAATGTTTGTGTTGGAAAGTCCTCTGCCATAAAGAGCATACACAATCTTACAGGGTGGGGTGAGGGTTACAGAGTTGTTTATTTGATTTTATATTCCATTCATTTCTAGTAAGACATTTGTTCCCTTCTGATCTCTTATTTGAAATATTCTTTCAGCTCTTCTCTAATTGTCTAGTGTAGGGCCCTTTAGCTGATGCTTTTTCTTAGTTGTATAAAGCATAAAGAGATTTTTCTATAACCCTCCCATCTCACCTCACTAGATGTTAAATTGGTAGCATGGGAGCTTTCTAAGAGCTACCAAAATACCTGAAGTTTCTTCTATTGCAGCCCTATAACCTTCGTAAAGTACATTTCTGACAAGAACGTTTCTCTCTCCAAAATCTCTTTTGTTCTTATTTGTATTTCCTGGCCACTTTACTCCATGAAAAATGACATTACCATGACAGAAAATGAAATCACAGCCACTTAGAAGGTTTCTTTCTCAGAAATGTTTTATAAAAAATAGTGGGAGTAGGTATGGGCCTGAAATGGGGTTTTCAGTCAGTCTGGTTATTCCATCTGAAATTATGTTCTTCACACCTACCCCCAACCTCTAGGCATCTATTTACATGAGTCAAAATGCACTCAAGAGAGGAATCTGCCAAGAGGAAATTTAGGGTTAATGTTCCTTGGGGGGAAATAGTGAGATGAAGATGACAGCATGGTGCCTGGCCAAGGATCTTCAGCTGCTTCTTATTTAGTGTCTAAAGCAGAGGCTTAGAGGCTTGCTATCATGACGGCATCTTTAGTATTTGGGTAGGCGAATGCTTGGAATTTACGTTCAAAAGTCCACATAGAATTGGGGAGGTTGGTATCCTCCTCAGTTCTGTGTTGAATTATGTGAGGTCTGATGAAGGATTGTTTTAGCTATGCGGTGCTGCATAACAAACCACCTAAAAATAGCGACTTAAAGCAATAACAGCTTTCTTTTGCTCACTTTTCTGCATTTTGTGTGGGGTTTGGCAGGAATAACTCAATGCTGCTCAACGAGGTGTCAGCTGGGGCCTTTCTAAAGCTGGGGCCTGGAATGATCTGAAGGTCTCTCTTTTTACACATCTAGCAATTTATGCTGGTTGTGGGCTGAAACCTTAGCTAGGGCCGCTAGTGGAAACACATGGCCTCTCCATGTGGCTTGTGTTTCCTCACAATATGGTGGCTGGGTTATAAGTGCCAGGATTCTAAAGGGGAGAGTCAGGAGGAAGCTGTATCCTTTCTGTGATCTAGTCTTGGAAGTCACACAACATCACCTCTGCTTTTACTCTATTGCACTCAACTGCCGTTAGCTTCCCAGGTTCAAGGGGAGGATAAAGAGAATCTACTTCTTGATGAGGGATTGGCAAAATCCTGGAAGAGCATGCGGGACCGAGAGTAATGCGGTGACCAATTTCGGAAAGTACCATCTTCCATAAAGACTCATGTGGTTGCAGAAGTTCATCACACTTAAGCAGTTTCAGAAGTGCTGAGGAGACATTAGGGATGCAGGTTTCTCATACAGTGTTTAGGCACCAGTTCTAGTGGTGCGGTGTGCCTTTTTTTTTTTTTTTTTTTTTTTTTTTTTTTTGCCGTACGCGGGGCTCTCCCTGTTGTGGCCTCTCCCGTTGCGGAGCACAGGCTCCGGACGCGCAGGCTCAGCGGCCATGGCTCACGGGCCCAGCCGCTCCGCGGCATGTGGGATCTTCCCGGACCGGGGCACGAACTCGTGTCCCCCGCATCAGCAGGCGGATTCTCAACCACTGCGCCACCAGGTAAGCCCGTGTGGTGTGCCTTTTTCCTGGCTCTTAGGCAGAAGACAGCACAGGAGATCCAGATAAGGAAACAGGAAAGGAATGATGCTAGTCTTTCATGCAGCTCTCCAGGAAACCCTGACGTTTTTGAGGCAGTTATGCGGGTGAAGGCTATTAGGCACAGAAATGTGTGTATCAGTGCTAATGTGAATTCATTTGTGCCACAGGCTGGTAAGTCCTAGAGCAATGCAGGCTAATGAGAATATCCAACAATCACTAAGAGTAGCTTTAATCCTGTATGGTTTTACACCAATGACTTTGTTTCTGAATATCCCAGAATTATTTTCTTTCCTCCTGAATCCAACTTCAAATTGACTCCTTCAAATTGAAATCAAAGAGCATTGAATCCTTTTAAAATCAATGAGCAGTTCTCTTTGCTACCATGATTTTACAGAAATTTACAGATAACCTGTTAAATCCCTTATTTGCACAACGGCATTTGTGTAACTGCATTATTTGTTATAACTGCATTCCTGTCTTGTCTCTTGTTTATTTGGGTAGACGTTAGATCATCCTTTAAACAGTTTAGTCTCTAAAAAGTGATTTCAGAGAGATTTGACTTAATTTCTGCTGGAATCACAATTGATACAAGTTGCATTTTAAGTGCTTTAATTTTTGCTGAAATCCCAAAGCACACAATCCATGTAGTCACTTTCATCATTCTTGACTGATGTCCTCTGCTTACCTAAAGTAGAATCATTGCAGATTTGGTGGTCAGACTCTATATACCTACCAACTCTTCTCCCAGTATCTCCTCCTCCTCATTAAATACGCTGTATTGAACAATGCCAGAACCAGTGCTAGACCCTTGGGTGTCTAATTATTAACTTCACTCTCTGGCACAGCTGTTCACTGCGACTGCTTCTATGGCTTTTCACAGCAACTCTTGGCAGTATTCTGCCCTCTATCCTCTAGTGACTTCTTTCTCTTAGTAATCTGTTAGAAGGAAACTTAGAAAGCTTTTTGAAAAAGCTGAGCAAATTATACTTACTGGGTTGCTTATATAGTATGCTTTAAGTAGATCTTATTTAAAACGGTGGGGGGGTTAATAAATTAGAGATGCACCTCTTTTTTTTTTTTTTTTTTTTTGAGAGTTGTTTCTTTGACTCTATAAACTTTATACTATAAGCATACTGGTTTGCCCTTAATTAAATTCTCAATCAACTTACCCAAGAAAGAAAATTAGTTTTATTAGGATGTGGTTTCTTAAATTTCCTTTGGAAGCTCCCATATTTTTATGATATATGCCATATTATTCGTGGTTTTCAGGCACATTGATTTTGAGTTTGAATAACAAAATATGATTTACCTGACATAAAAATTCATCATAAAACTAAAAGTATATCTGTGAATTTTTCCCCATTTATCTGCTGGCCTAAGTTGGCTCAGGTTTAGCATGTTTAAGTTTGCTAGGTGTGAAGGTTAATTTTACATGTCAGTTTGTCTGGGCCACAGGGTGCCCAGATATTGGGTCAAACATCATTCTGGGTGTTTCTGTGAGTGTGTCTTTGGATGAGATTAACATTTAACCTGATAGACTGAGTAAAGCAGATTGCCCTCTCTAATGTAGGTGAGCTTTATCCAATCAGTTGAAAATTTGAATAAAATAAAAAGGCTGACCATCCTAAGAAAATTCTTTCTGGCTGACTGCATTCAAACTGGAGCATCAGCTTTTTTCCTACCTTCAGACTTTGAAACATCCTCTCTTCCTGGGTCTCGAGTCTGCTGGCCTTCAGACTGGAACTGTATCACTGGCTCTCTCGAGTCTGCAGCTTGCTGACTCACTCTGCAGATCATGGAGCTTGCTTGCCTCCATAATTGCGTGGGCCAGTTCCTTATGACAAGTCTATCTATCTATCTCTCTGTCTATCTATCTATCTAACCAACCACACTCAAATACACACACATCCTATTGGCCTGTTTCTCTGTAGAACCCTAATGCACTAACTACCAGTAGGGAACCTCAGAGTTGGAGCCACAAGCTGTAATGAAATTCCCATCCATTCTTCATATAAAACTTTTGAGGTATACACAGTTTAACAGACAATGAAACTGAGGCTGAAAGAGGTTAAAAGGCTCTTCCAAGCCGTGATAGTAAAGGGTGGGCTCAGTATATAATGGAGGATATAATGGAGGAAAATTTAAAAACCATGATTCTTCCACCAAGATGGCATTCCTATGGGATAAAGTAGGCTGGTTGGTCCTATCAGTGCTGACTATCTGCAACAGGTCTCACCTGAAGATAGGTGAGGCAATCATGGAAACTCTCCAGGGGAACTGGGATGGCACAGTGACGGATCCACCATGGGCCAGATCAGTTTGAATCTGAACTGGATCAGGTAGTCTATACCTGACATGCTACCTGATGTCCCAGTGCCTTTTCAAGTAATGAGATAGATGATACTAAACCCAATATTGCAATAAGAAAGAAGAACCCAAGTAGGGACTTTGGAGAGCTTTATCTACAGAACCACAGGAGTTACAGGCCTTTATGTAGCTAAGTACGATGACCAAACTGATCTGGCCCATGATGGATGCAACCAAGTTGATCAGGAAAGAGGCCCAGAGGCCATGATAACTCTGCTGTGACTTGTTCAGTGTCTTCAAGAAATGAGACAGTAGTTTTGATCTGCATTTCTCTAATAATCAGTGATGTTGAGCATCTTTTCATGTGTCTCTTGGCCATCTGTATGTCTTCTTTGGAGAAATGTCTATTTAGGTCTTCCACCCATTTTTTGATTACATTGTTTGTTTTTTTGATTGGGTTGCTTGTTTTTTTGATATTGATCTGCGTGTATATTTTGGAGATTAATCCCTTGTCAGTTGCTTCATTTGCAAATATTTTCTCCCATTCTGAGGGTTGTGTTTTCATCTCACTTATGGTTTTCTTTGCTATGCAAAAGCCTTTAAGTTTAATTAGGTCCCATTTGTTAATTTTTCTTTTTATTTTCATTACTGTAGGAGGTGGTTTAAAAATGATCTTGTTGCGATTTATGTCAAACAGTATTCTTCCTATGTTTTCCTCTAAGAGTTCTATAGTGATCAAAACTACAATGAGGTATTACCTCACACTGGTCAGAATGGCCATCATCAAAAAATCTACAAACAATAAATGTGGAGAGGGTGTAGAGAAAAAGGAACTCTCATACACTGTTGGTGGGAATGTAAATTAATACAGCCACTGTGGAGAACAGTCTTAAAAAACTAAAAATAGAACTACCATATGACTTAGCAATCCCGCTCCTGGGCATATACCCTGAGAAAACCTGAATTCAAAAAGAGACATGTACCGCAATGTTCATTGCAGCTCTATTTACAATAGCCAGGACATGGAAGCAAACTAAGTGTCCATCGACAGACGAATGGATAAAGAAGATGTGGTACATATATACAATGGAATATTACTCAGCCATAAAAAGGAATGAAACTGGGTCATTTGTAGAGACGTGGATGGGCCTAGAGTCTGTCATACAGAGTGAAGTAAGTCAGAAGGAGAAAGACAAATATTGTATATTAACACATATATGTAGAATGTAGAAAAATGGTACATGAACGTATATGCAGGGCAGGAATAGAGCTGCAAACTTAGAGAATGGATGTGTGGGCACGGGGGTGGGAAGAGGAGGGTGGGATGAATTGGGAGATTGGGATTGATGTATGTGCACTGCCATATGTAAAATAGATAGCTAGTGGGAACATGCTGTATAGCACAGGGAGCTCAGATAGGTGCTCTGTGATGACCTAGATGGGTGGGATGGGGGAGGGGTTGGGAGGGAGGTCCACGAGGGAGGGGATATATGTATACATTATATATACATATAGCTGATTCACTTCCTTGCACAGCAGAAACTAACAGAACATTGTAAAGCAAGTATTCCCCAATTAAAAAAAAAACAGAAATGAGAAGGTAGCTGGTAATGAAAGAGATGAACTTTATTCAGACCAAAGATTAAGCCTCTAGTCAATTACAGGGACACCTCTGACATATAATGGGAGGTACTGATCAATTCCTGTCTCTCCATGCCATCAGGAGGGGGAGAGGGGGCAACATGTCAGGCCCTGCCTCGGGTCCCCGGCTTTGTTCCTCCCCATTTCCTCGCTTCTGGGGCTATGCATGGTTCCTGCTGCCACTAGCTCTGACTGTGTTCTGAAGCTATTCTCCTCCAGGCAGAAACTTCTGCCCCAGCCTGAGACAGGCTGTAGGGTTATGTTCTATCACTGAACCTAGAATCTGGTGGCACAGTTGGTAGCTGAATCACTGGGCTACCAGATTTGTCCCAGATCCATCCCTTCTCCTGACTTTCTTCCTTGGATATGTATGTCTTCCTTTTCTCTTTTTTCCTTGGTAACTGTGTGAAAAACTAGCCTTGGCCCTTTTATTTAGTTCTTCAATTACTTATCAGGTGTGTCTCAGCTGGAACTCTGACTAGCCGCTGATAGTGGCTTAGGCCTCTACCTCACTTTCCATTACACCTGTATTTGGAATTGGGTAGATTTTTATTTCCATCTGACCTGCCTCTCAGCTGATTCTAGACCAGGGACATTGGCTTGAGCTGGGGTCTCAGGAGATGGACTTGGAGGAGGGAAGGAGTGGGAATGATCCCAGGCCGGGTTCAAAGGGAATCGAATCTAACCTCTGGAGGAGTTAGGGCTGAAAAGTGGAAACTAGGGCAGGTGCAAGATATCAAGTCAGGGATGTCGGAATTACAGCGTTAGTAACTAAGAAATAGGACGAGTGGTAGGTTTAGTAGACAGAGCCTGGCTGGATCTGCAGAACCCCGTGTCCCGGAGGCTGAAGGCCTTGTGGAAAACAACAGAGAGCTCTGCCTCCTGTTGAGGTGAGTGGTCAAGGCATCTTTAGGATCACACAGGTTAAATGTGTGTTTCATCTTTTTCTAGCTGTGTGACCTTTGGTAAATTATGTAATTCCTCTGAGTTTCTACTTCTTTGTCTACAGAATGGCACCAATAATACTTGCTCAAGGACTATTGTGAGGATTACAGAGAGAGAGAATAAGGTTACTAACCATCGTGGCCTGCATAAGTTCTCTCCGTATGGTCACCCTCCGTACAGCTCTATTACTAACGGCATGGCCTCGGGGAACTCATTTCATATTTTTGGGCTTCTGTATCTTGTCCAATGAGTGAAAAGGTCAAGTTAGATCATCTCTAAGTCTGCATCCAACTCAAACATCCTACAATCTATTCTAACCTCTTACTTGGCAAGGGATTCTTGCTTTCTAAGACTATCTTGCAACCACCCTGCGACTCAGGCCCAAACCCACAAATTAGATTAAATCCCATTATTTGAAAAAAAAACAACAACTCTTTTGAAACATTAAAGCCTACATATATATTTAAATAACCTTGTCAAATTTGCTCTCCCTACAGAGAGCTTTTCATTATTCTTTTTCATTAAAATAAAAATCCCTCTGGTTGACTTTCTAAATGTGTTTTCATTAGGCTTTCGGCCTGTTAACCATTTTCAACCTAATATTAAACCCTGTCCTCCTAAAGCTGAGTGCTCTGTTACCTCCTGAGAAGTCACCCACGATGATGAGAGAGTGGGCACTTAATATGCTAAATAATAATAATATAAAATCTAAATGTGTAGTGATCACTGGCTGCCCGACAGGGGTCTGTCACTCGCTTCCTTTATCAGTCATTTTTACTGTAAAATTCTGTGTTGAGAGGGGAGGGTAAAAACCCTGCACCGCAAGTGTCTCCAGGCTACAGGCTGTGGAAAATAGGGTATCTAATAGCCAGAAAATGAATATGCAACCTCCAGAGAAACATATGCAATGAAGGGAAATGGATTCTCAGATTAGGAAATTTAGTACCAAGTAAGAAAGGGACCTAATTTGCAAGAGAAAAGAATAGATGTAGTTGATATCCTCCCTACTGATAAAATGCTCTTGGATATAGTTTTTCCTCTTCTTTATTTCAAAAGCTTTATTTTAAGTCAAGGGTTTCCTGTTCCTTTATGTTCTATAAACCAAGTCATTCAGATAAGCAGCCCTTTGCTCTATCAACTAATTACTTTCTGATTTGCTTTGATCTATTATTCAGGCAGTAAATTCCAGCTTCATTGCACCCATAATGTAAAACCCAAATGTAATCACTGTTTCAAAAGAAGATAACTAACTGTAAAGTTGTCCATTTGAAAGAGCAAGGCATTGCCTTTGTCTCTGGAAGTGTAGAATGTGATACATACACTTTCCATGTCATTCGGGTAGTTGACTTGTTGCAAACCCAGTTGACACTGGTTCTTTTTGCCAGAATACAATCATCAAGAATCATGCTTTTAGAATTATAAATTATATGTGATGCTGTACTATTTCTGTATCATGATATAATATGATATGACGGTTAATTCATGAATTAAAGTTTTTTTTTTTCAGTATGGCTTATAGAATCAGTACTTCCTAATCAAATCTTCACATACACTATCAACTTCACTACAAAGTTGTTTCTTCTTTGGCTCAACTACATTAAAAAATATTCCTGCATAGATTATTATTATTTTTCCTAATTCATCTGAACAAATTGGGTTTATAAATTAGAATTCTCTTACAATCAATTAAATCCACATCACTCCATATGTTCAAAGCCAGGAGAGTCACTTGTGAGAATGTTAAAGTCTACCATGATTACTTTTACTTCGATCTGTGTGAAAATACAATTCACTCATCATTTGGCTTTAGGGAGAAAATCCATTTTTCCAAACTCCCCGTGCAAACAAGAATTTGAACTCTTCAAATGACTCTATAAACTAAAAAATATTCTGACTATGGGCTTTTCTTTGAAATTCATTCTTTGTCATCTCTTTTCCTCTCTTTCCCTCTCTGCCTTGTCTCCCCCTACACTCTCTGCATATGGAGATATGTGGACTGTGCCCTTATGCTTCAGACTGGTTCTGAGCATGGAAGGGATTCTGCAGAGCATGAATTCCAAAGCATTCAGATATTTTATGGACATTTCTCCTCCAGACATTGCCTGGATAGCTTTTAAGATTCTAGGCACATTAAAAGAGCAGTTGACCTTATTAGATTAGTTCTTCATTAAGCAATGCTTTAACATACATTACTCAAGCTCTATCATATGGCCTTAGAAATAGTTGATCATCTATTCAGAACTATCTATCTTTGTGATTCTTAAGTAATTCACTCTCTCACACCCCAACCCCCTACTCCCAGTCCCATGTAGCAACTTTTCTAAAAAATTTTATCTGGTTTCCTAAAGTTATCTGTGTTATTCTAAAGCATCAAGAATTCGGTTCACAATAAAACTACCATTTTTTAACCTACATTATTTACCTGGCAAGCGCTTTGGAGCAAGGTGACTTTTGCCTTCCTTTTGAGAGCTGGGGATTTGATAATAATTAACTTTCTTGATAACCAGAAGGCAGTGAGAAATTTGAAGCCCGTAGTACCTGTTGTATAAACTGGCCAGCAGCCTTGTCAGTTGTTCTTTGTGAAACGAAAAGAATGATTAAATTGTATTCTGATCTTATCTATTATGAAAGTGTTCCCAGCTTACAAACAGGATCGGAAGGATTTGGTGCAGTACAAATAAGACTGGATGTTGGTGGTAGCTTGTGAGTTTTCTTAGTCTTTGGCTCCTAAGAGCAGAATTATATGACTTTGCAAATAAGGAGGTAGTTGGTATTTAAAGTCAATACTGCTACCATAAAAATTAACGAGTGTTCAGATTTTTATATTATGATACTCCTGCTGTTGACAAAGCCTGACCTAATTCAATTGCTTTAAAATTTCACTGCAAAGTGCTTTTGTAGTTGCCTCGTTGGCCTTGCTAGAAAAAAATCATCCTTTTTTGGCTGCTTGATCTTTAACTCTCTGAACCAATTTCCTCATTAGTAAAATGGAAATAAGTATAGTTTCTGCCTCTTCGGTTGTGATAGGATTGAATGAGATCGTGTAAGTGGATTAGGTGAGATAATATATGTAAAATGTTTTGGATGGTGCCTGATGTACAGCAAGCACTCAATAAATATCAGCCATCACCATCATCACCATCATTATCAACATCATTGTCATCGAAGTCATTTGGCTCCTGATGAGTTTAATTCTGAAAATAAATTGTTCCTCCAAACTTCAGTAGTTGGAGGGTGGGAGACTTACTGGAAATTGTACTCTTAGGTTCCTGCCATCAGTCTGGTCACTCTAGAAATGTGCTCATAGTCAAACAACTCTTAAACCCTCCTCCTAGGTAGAAGGAGAGAAATGCTATTAACTGTGGTAGGGCTGTATGTTAAGAGAAAAGCTATCTTTATTCATCTGTTCCCCAAATTTTATTTTCCCTTGACTTGTAGGAAGTAGAATAATGACAGAACTTTCCTAAGTCCACTTGGCTCCACGTCCATCTTCTAGGTTATTAAAGTATTCTCGGAATCTTTATTTTCATCAAATCAAAATCCCCTAATTGCACAGTTTATATAAGAGCTCATGGGACATGTTCCACCGCGAAAATGTTTTTAATGGTGACACCTGTTTTTGCTTTTTTTGGACCAGTCTTTAATGTTTTTGAAGACTTCAGTGCCTATTTCTGAAGTTTGTGAGATCATAGAACATAGTACTTCTACTGATGGTAAATATGGTGCTTTTGAGTGGGAGAAAAGGGCTGAAGCTATCTAGTTCTGGCCAAAGGAAGGGACATTTCCTAGTTGACAACTGTGGAGCAGTCGCTCTCCTGGGCATTTTACCCTCCACTAACTTGGTACAAATGAATGGAAAGAGCTGGTATTATAGAGCATCCATGATATGCTAGTTACTTCATCTAATAAAAGCTGATATGTATAGAGTGTTTTGTATGTGTATTACATAATTCAACTTATCTTATCCTGGGATATAAAGTCTCTGAAGTAGATTCTCTTATTCTTCCTGTTTTACAGATGAGCAACCTGAAACAGAGAAAAGTGACACAACTTGCTGAGGTTACCCAGCTAGGAAGAGGCAGAATTGAGACTTGAAGCCAAGAAACCTGGCTCTTCACCACCATATAATCCCCACAGTAGCCCACTGGGTGGATATCACTTTCTCATACTGGACAAACAGAAGCTTAGGGGAGTGAAGTAGCTTGAACTTGCCTTCTACCCGCTACCACGCTCAGGTAAGAGTGTCATCTCACACATATTAGTGGCCAATTATGTCTTGGCTAAAGGTAAGCAAAATGCAGGTTTGGATGTGGTTATGCCCACCTGTGGTTGTCTGCCAGAGCCCTGCATGCTGTTCCGGGTGGAGCAAGGTCATGAAGGTGCTCAGGAGGGGTCAGGGCAGGTATGAGAAGACAGTGAGGTCTGTGGAAGGACATTCGAAAATAGTTTGCAATTCTCCTAGCACATCTGCAGGCTGATGAGAAAATGACTAAACCTCTAGAAGGTGGACTGAGCTTGTTCTCTAGGGCCATGATCTCTGCAGGACCCTGCTGACAGGGGAGGCTGGGTTAGCATCCTCCTCCATCCTGAGGGTTACTAGCTAAGGAAGCTTTCTCTGCAGACGCTAGTGGTCAGACTGAAACAAAGGTAGGAGAAGAGGGAAAAGAAGAGAACCAAAGCAGGGGAGACAAAAGGAGGGAAAGGAGTGGGAGTAAAGAAAAGTACGGAAGACAAGGTACAGAAAGGAACCCAATATTGGAGTTTATCTACTCCTGTCAGAGGGGAGAGTGAGACTGCTCTGGACCCAGAGGTCTCCTGTTCCCCTGCTCCTGGGGAGAAAGCAGGTTCCTTCCCCTCCGGGCTCTGCATTCTGCACCAGCCAAAAAATTCATTCGAAAAATTAAATTATGTCTGAGGTGCCAGCGCCCCTCCAAATGCCCTGGAGGTCAGAACAATCAGGATTTAAATTAATTGCTTAATGGAAAAAACGTTTATGAGAACAATGCTGATAATTTGCTAAAACTGGGGTATGTTTGTAACTCTTGGAAATGAATTGCTGGTTACAAGAATTAATGCTTATAGAGAAATTGTGATTGAAATCCCTAAAGTTAAGTATTAATTCCTTCAAGCAACTGGTAATTAGTGAAGAATTGTGCACTTACAGTCAGTATTACATTCAGCACTTAATTATATACTGTCTCAAATTGTTTCCCAGTTGTTGCATGTATGTTCATCTTGCCTCCCCAGACTCGAACATAAACTCAGTGTGAGCAAGTGCTGGGATTTGTTCTTTCATTGGTGTCTCCCGCTGTGCCTAGCACAGCTCTAAACGCCCACAGATACTCAAAAGTTGATGGATGCTGATTGCAATAAATCCATGAGCTTAGAAAAATTTGGCCTTTGGAAGGGAAATTTATTTAGTTATCCCGGCATGCCAAGAGCAGGGCAAGTTTCTCAGAACCAAGAAAGTCAACACGTTATGTAGCTTGAGATTGTATGTGTTAAATGGAGAAGAGAATTTGAAAGGAGACATCCTGTCTGAGTGAAAAGAAATTGTAGATGACTCAAGGTCAGGTGCTTGCTGTGGAGCAGCTTGATTTGGATTTTGTTGATTTACCTACATTTTACAATGCCTGAAAATAGTCATTAGGCCTGGAAGGGGATCAGGAACAGAGGGCTCCAGTGATGCATGGCTGCTTCACAATTTTCTGGGATCTCCATACTCTTCAAAAGCTTTGTCTATTATATCTTTATAAAAAACCAACTGAAAAACAAGGCTTTGCTACTATCCGCTTGTGAGGGACAAAAATAAAAAGTATTTGCCATTTTGTTTACTAAGTTAAGTTCATTTCTCTATGTCAGAGGCATATGAATAATCTCAGCTATCAGGAATATTCACTTATATTTTCAAATTTTTCAGTAAGTAAGTCTCCATTTTAAAAACATTTAATGCATTCATCTTAACCAACAGCTGTCTTTGAAAGAATACTAAAGATTATTAGTCTCATATGTGTTCACTTTAATTTTTTTATGAAAGGTGGCAGTGGTAATGGAAGGCTGGGAAAATATAAACAAATCTACTTTATAATAATTGAAAGGTAATTAAGAGATGACTGCAGATCATACTATTTCATATCAATTCCAGGTAAAACTCTTACACAAAGGAAAGGCCCCTATGAACCTGCCCGTATCTATTTCTCATAACTCTTTCCCACTGCTCTTCACATTACGTACTATATTTCAGTGCCTTCAAATTGCTTATGGCTCCCTGTATAACACAACACATTCTTCTAGTTCTGTGATTTTGCTTGGCCTAAAATGTCCTTCTTACTTTTCTTGGTAACTCTGACTTATCTTTTAAGATTTCTCTTGGGCAAAGCTCCCAGAATACCTCTCTCCCTAAATCCTCAGATTGGACTAAGCACCTTAATGATTTATCTGTGTCACTGTGGGCACCCCAGCAAGCCTCAATGCCATCTCTTTCCACAGTACATGAAAAATCTGAATAGATGTCTATCTTCTCCATTAAGGTGCAAATCTACATCCCTTTTTCTTCTCCTCCTCCTTTTCCTTCTCTTCTTCTCTCTCTCCTTTTCTTTCTTTCCTCCTATGTAGCTCAGTGCCTAGCAGCACACAGAAAGTACTGTATAAATTTTGGTAGTTATTGCTATTGTTGTTATTAAAGAGCAAGAATGAGAATGGAGTCTTCTTGTGAAGTTGAGGTAAAGAATATTATAGATTAGAATTTTCCAGATTGGAGAGGGTCCAAGGTTCTCCTTTATATCTGTGTGTGTGTGTGTGTGTGTGTGTGTGTGTGTGTGATTTTATCTAAGATAAATACATGTCCTGAATATTTTCCTCCATCAGGATTTTGGAGGAAATAGCATTATTTGAATGTTTAGCTTTGCTTATGTTAGGAGTCTCAAACATTTTTGAATATTGTATTTAAAACATGGAATTTTACATTAGATATGAAATTTTATACCTAGTGGATTTGTGGGGTTATTTAAATGTAAGAAGGTTACTAATGACTAAAGTATGCTTTTCAAATCTTCAAAATACACAGCCATTAATCATTTTAGAAGCAATAAATGAATCAAACAATGTGGTCTAGTAGAAAGAGCCCTGGAATGGGATTTGGGTGCCTTTAATTGGCTATGTGACTTTTGACAAGCTGCCTAACCTCTCTAGTCCTTATTTTGATTAGAACAAGAAAGACTACCAGAAGGGAATTTAAATTCCACTCTAATGAATTCTTTTCTGGTGTTTTGATTCTACATTACAACATTTAAAATTATCTAGTACAAATAGAATACCTGAATGAATGCAAGAGCGGAAGTGGAGAATGAGAGATTAGGATGGAGTGTGTCTCATCAGGGACAACTTCTGGAAAGTCCTAATTCAGTCTTGAAAGAAGTGATAGGAAGCTTTACAAACTGGGATTTAAAGGTGAGCTGAATTGTCTGTTTGATTATTTCATTCTTTTATGCGTCTCCTGTCTGTGGGAAGTAAAGGAAGCAGAAGAGTATACCTGACATGAAGCTCAGATGTTCATACCTTAGTTACCAGGGGTACATGGTGAGGGGGACACTCTGTCAACAGAAATGGATTTCCTGGGGTGCCAAGGGGTTTATGATGCTTTGGAGGCTCTCTTTTCTCCCCTTGTGACTTTTTGAAAATATATATATCTTAAACCTCCTTATATGAAATATTATCTTCCCAGATTTGTTCTTGTTCCCTCTTCTCCCTTTCCTCGCCTGCCCTAACATCTTTTATCTGCTGTCTCTCTTTTTCTGATCTCACCCACTGCCTTTCTTCTTCCTGTTTCACTGGACTTCAGGGCGACCATGGTAGATGCAGCAGAATGGGATTAAAAATAAATGTCCCTTCAAAAAGTGTAATTAGCTAAAAATGGCTTTATCTTTTCTGTTCCTACATCTGTTGTATTTCCTTTTATATTGTAAGTTATTCAAGTATAAACATTCAAACATATGAGGTGCTTTGATTTTGGCTTACTTGCCTGATAGCAGTAAAACATAAGATGTTGTTTTAGATTATAGGGAGGGAGAGAAAATTCATTTTTTTTAATCATTAACCTGGTCCACAGGGGAGAAAAAAAATTATAGGGTCTTGACCTTACTCTCTTTCTTTCATGAAAGAAATTCAACATTTTCCTTCATGCTCCCAACCCCTTTTTAAAATAAGAAACAGAGAATGTAAAATGTTACCCAGTAATCACAGAAAATATTCTGAAGTTCTGCATGATGGTATGGTTATTTTAAGGAAGAAAGAGACAAAGGAGACAGGAGGAAACAATATGAAAATGAAGAGAGATATAGAGAGAGCTTTACATGTATAGACAGAGACCAGTGGGAAGGCAAGAAAGGTATAATGGCAAGAATGTGTGCTTTGATTCCTAATTTGTGTTAGTTTTCATTCCGATTTGCTACCTTTTTGCTGTGGGACAATTTACCCAATCCATTTCTCCATCAGTTTTCTTATTTATTAATGGGGAATAGAAATGCATATTTTACTGGGTTACTTGTGGGATTGAATGAAATATCCATTCTATAAATATATACCAAGTCACTGTAATGTTTACTGGTTTCTGCTGTAACCATTTGTTTCTGGTTCTTATCTGACTCCTTAATCAATACTTTTTCTTATGGTCACTGCTCTTTTCCGTTTGTCATGTTGTTGATTCCCATCTCATGGTACTGCAGGAGACCAGAATACGCCAACCCAGACTCTGACTGTAGGAGACTATAGTACACCACTCAAAACATACCTCTTTGACATGAGGATGATTTTGAGCTAATTATTTTGAGAAATAGTAGACACAGGAGAATCTCTGCAAAGTAGAAGTTATCTTTTCATAAGACTATCTCCCATTTGTAAAGATAAACATTTGTAAGGATATTTCCCTCTCTATACCAGAAAGAGGATGATTCTAAATCATAAGAGAATCCTGTCAGTGGAGAAGGCACTAATATAAATCCACATTAAAAACCTTTACTCTTGTCTGTCATACTTTTTCCTGGTCACCTTCCCATAACTGGCATCTGCCCACACCCTCCTTTCTTTGATTTAGCTGAAGATGATATTTAAGCGTGAATTCTAAGCCTCTTTGAGTTACTCTTTGAGTTACTCATTTCCCTGGGTATGTCTAATGTATATATGGGATATACATGTTACTGTACTTCTGTGTGTTTTTCTCTTGTTAATCTGTCTTTTGTTATATGAGTCCCAGCCAAGAACTTAGAAGGGTAGAGTCCCTGCACGTAAATAAAGCAGAGGAAAGACACAGGAGACATGATTCATAGGTGATTACCACATCTTTTAATGCAAAGTTTTGATAGTCATGTTGCTTTTAACAAATATTATAATGACATTCTTTCCCTTCAATGTGTGTGGCTGTGTGTGGAAGGTACAATATTTATCCAAGAGCTGCTGATTTTCTGTGCTTGCTGAAGAGAGACAAGGACAGTGCAGAACCAGACACTGAATATAATTTAATCCTTCAGCTGGTCCTTTATTTGACCTACTGTTTCATATAACTTCTCAAATTAATTGTTGATATCTGGATGGGATTATTAGTACAGCCATAGTAGGTATGAGCCAATAAGAGATTCAGGAAGCACACTACATTCCATTTATTTTTATCTTTCAATTTCTAGTGATATTTTCATAATCTTTGAAGGCATTTTTATGGTAGAATGAATACCTGTGCAGAAACCAAAATAACAAAAATAAATGGAAGAACATCTGGCTGATTCAACCACATTAAAATTTGAAGTCAAACTGGGCTTATTAATACTTATGACTTGAAAATATGTCCTTGGATTTTGTCTAACAGTATCCAATGTGATATGCAATGATCAAATGATTAGATTTTCTTAGTTATTTATATACTGAATAACTTGAATCTTTTGTTATTTGAAAATAAACAAGTCTTTAAAAACTCAATTTATCACCTCTCATTTTTCCCTTTAGGATAATAAAACAGCATTTACATGTTTGCTTATGTTTACATAGAGCTCAAGTGTGTGATTACAGTAGCTAGAAA
The DNA here is from genome assembly GCF_026419965.1 of Kogia breviceps. Classification (NCBI taxonomy): domain Eukaryota; kingdom Metazoa; phylum Chordata; class Mammalia; order Artiodactyla; family Physeteridae; genus Kogia; species Kogia breviceps. Next base: position 93,138,877 of record NC_081314.1, read on the forward strand.
TGATTGTTATTTTGTCCATGTTAACTTAGCAGTTTTAAAATGTAAGGCTCTAGTAAGTAAAGGTGCTGTACCACGGTAGGTATTCAAGTACCTAATGAGTTCCGTGATCACTGAAACTGTGGCTATGGAGGTTTGTGTCTTTGTCATGAGCTGTACTAGCCTCAGATGGGATCTAGAGATAAAGCTTAAAAATATGTATTTTAAGAGATGTATAAGTAATAATTATAGTTACCTCTATTAAGTACTTATTTTTTGAAAGAGTCCTAAGTATTTACATATATTATCTCATTTTGTACTCTCAACAATTCTTCAAGCTAGCTATTTTTATCACTGATTAAAAGCTGAGGAAACTGAAGTTCATTGACTTTACAGAATTTGCAAATATCTCATATCTGCTAGGTGGAAAAACTGGGATTAAAATCTGTTTGTTTGATTCTAAAACTTGAGATTTCTATCTATTAGGTTAATTGATGTTCTAGATATTTAACCAGATAAAAGAAATTTAGTAACTTCTTTGGCATTTATCAGTTATTTCATTAAAAATATTTTTGCAGCAGGGAACTCTGCTCAGTATTCTGTAATAACCTAAATGGGAAAATAATTTGAAAAAGAATAGATACACGTGTATGTATAACTGACTCACTTTGCTGTGCACCTGAAACTAACACAACACTGTTAATCAACTATACTCCAATATAAAAGTAAAAAAAAATTTTTTTAAAGAAAAAATATACTAATTCTGTAAGGCTTTGTACCTCTTCCCTATGGCAACATTGTTGCCACTTACCAGTTTGGAGTAGCTGAGATTACCTGAAACTTTAGTGCAGAGAAAATCAAGAGCAGGATGTCTGAGATAACCCTTTCAGAAACAGGCTCTGACCTTACCAGGTGGAGGGCAGGGGCAGGGCGGGCACCATCTCTTCACCCTAAGCACCTCACCAACCTGGGGATCTTGGACTACAGATTGAATAAATGGGATTAGCAAGCACATATTTTGTAGTTCTCATTTTGTTTCGGTTTGGTTTCTGCATGAATTGGATATTTACACATTCCTACTTTCAGCCTCATACATAGATTAAGCAGCTCATTCCCTTTGCCTGCAGTCAGCTCCTGGTTTTAGTTCATTCTAGAACTGAAAGTACCACCCCCCGACCAGTACGCATATTATTTTATTTTTCTAGACTTCCTATCATCACTTCCTAGTATCTCTTCTGGCCTCCACCCAAAGAGGAAGAGAAGTTCCGGGCCCAGGTTCCCTCTACTTCCCAATAATCCTTGAGGTCCTCTGTGGTCAAGCAGCTTCCCGATCCCCTGAGCAATTGTGCTCAGTTTCCATTCACAGACATTTCCATGAATAGTTTCTCCTTTGGGGGCACCCTGACCCTGTTCAGATCCTCTGATTTGTTTCCCCTTCCTTTCCTTGCCTTCATTTCTTCACCCAACCATTTTCACTGCCCTACTCCTTACCGAGCTCTTCTTAATTCACTATTTTAAGTTTCTCTAAGGCAGGCCCTATAACTTTTTTTTTTTTTTTTTTTTTTTTTTTTTTTTTTTTTTTTTTTTTTTGCGGTATGCGGGCCTCTCACTGTTGTGGCCTCTCCCGCTGCGGAGCACAGGCTCCGGATGCGCAGGCCCAGCGGCCATGGCTCACGGGCTTAGTTGCTCCACGGCATGTGGGATCGTCCCGGACCAGGGCACGAACCCGTGTCTCCTGCATCGGCAGGCGGATTCTCAACCACTGCGTCACCAGGGAAGCCCCCCTATAACTTTTTATATCTACTTCTTTCTGATCTGTCAATCTTTTAAAAACTTCTTTTTCCCTTCTCATATTTATTTGATTTTGATCACTATGTGAGCATTCTCTGAAGGCTTCTCATCACATTTTTCACTTTTTTCTAAACATTAGTTTACCTAAAACTGATATCTGTGTGGTTATTTCTGCCGCATCCAGGGCCCCCCAGATTCTTGAGACACTTCACCATCTATGATTACAAAGAGGGTCAATGCTGAGCTGTATTTCTGCCTTCAGTTTTCTAGTGTCCCAGAAAGCTTATTCCTCACATAAATTAATAGGCATAGAGGCAGCCTTGGTAGAAGTTAGGTAGTGCTATCTGTACATAAGGTTAAAACTGCATAGAGTCCAAATTAAGCTTGAAAAAACCCTCTGAAATGTCCAGAGTACAGAATAGATGCTTTTTAAAACTTGCAACCGTGTACACTGTTATGCATCTATAAATATGCAATGTACACAATGATGTTCCTTTTTAGCAGGAACGAGTGGTTGGCTTGTGTTTAAAAGCTATGGTGAGAAAAAAATATAGATGTGCATATGCAAACATATGTGTGTGTGTGTCTATACATATATAGTAATCTTTAAATATTTGAATCACATTCAATACAATATATAAAGTGATCACACACACAGAGGCATAAGGGAAATGAAAAAGATTAAAATAACAACAGAAGATGCACATCTCCCATCTCACACTCATTCTAGGTATGGTGTGTACTTGCTGGATGTAGTGGTCAGCAGAATTATCTGCACTATTTAAATTATTTTTCTCACTTTTTTTTTTCTCCTTTTTCTTTTGGTTACTTACTTAAAACAGGCAAAGTAAAAAAATAAGCAAACAAGTAAGGTCCAATCCTCCTGAATTGGTGATTACATGATATAACAATACCAGATTCATATTTTAGAAATCTTATTTCATCTAAACACAACGTCTAATAATACTAGTTCATGTATCTTTCCAGAAATTTCAATCAAGTTTTCTAATTCATTTAACAAGGATAATGAGAGGGAAATTCATGGTTTAGATCTGTACCTTCTATCTGTAGTTCAGATCAGTGCTCAGCTGGTAAGAATCACTCACATTGTTGCAAATCTAACAAAATCTTGCGAAGAGAAACCTCTAAAATGACAAATACCAGTCTTGTTATTCAGTTCTGCTTCACTGAGCTTAAAATAATGATCAGACTTGAACTGTCACCTCTCATTTCATTTCCAGTTTCTTCTCTCATATGTATCTTCATATACACAATCTAAGACAGTGACTGAGGCAAGCACTGTCCCTTCTGCCTGGCCTCTGTGGACCCTGCACTCAGACCGTGGTGGGGCTAGAATTTTTAGATCGAAGTGTCTTAGGCTTGTCAACCTGTTTAGAAGGTGAGCTAGATTATTTTTCTGAAGCCATGTTTGCTGAGCAAGCACCTTCTCTTTTCTTAGTTCCTGTGTTCTTTGGAGGAATCCTGGGGATTAAATGGTGAGAGGCTACAGTTACTGGTTTGCAGTTTGCCTGGACTAAAATTCAAGCCCTTCCAATATCCTAGGTTTCACATGCATAGAGATCTCTGTTCTCATTCTTTTTTTTTTTTCTTTCACAGCAAATATTCATTGAGCACAAGATTTTTAAAGTCATTTTTAGTTAATCTGCTTCTGATAGTTCATTGACATATTTTTGGTCATTATTATTTAAACCCTGAAATATAGATCAACTTACAAACTCTTTCTCTTTTCTGTTTCTTCCAGCAGAAATTTCTTTTGACTGTATTGAAGCACCTGAGTGCTTAAATATCTATCTTATTTATATCGACATAAATTACCTGGTTTGATAATCTTTTCCTCTATTTAGCAATCTTCTCACTTTAATAGGCTTAGATCTCTCACATTGCATTGCTTGGTCTATAAGAAAAGGGGTAACAGCATAGCCTATAAAAAAAAAAAGTCAAGATTAATAACAATAGTCCCACATATTGAGGATCTGCTGTATATCAATACAGCATCATCACTTTACACCTTATCCCATTTAATCCTCACTTTGTGCAGGTTTTTGCCTACATCTTATTGATGAAGACACTGGCATCTCGAGAAGTTAAAAATTATAAAAGGTATTTTGCTAACATTCATTCACAATTATGTATTAAACTCTTCCACAAAGCTAATTATGCACAATCTTTTATTCTTCCTTAGAAGTTTTACGTGTTTGGCTTTTTTCTTTTTTCCACTTATATTAGGTTTGAGGGTAGAAACCATGTTTCATACTTTTTCATGTCCTGACATCACTCAGCTAATAATTTTCATTCAATAAGTAATTATAAAATTAAATTATTATAGTTAGTCATAAAAATTTCCCCTCCACTTTGATAAGCATGTTTGCCCCTTAAATAGAGAAAATCTCTACTGGATGCCATTGCTGACAGTTTTCCTGGGGATCCGTGCTGAGTGCAAGACAATACTCTCACAGGTGGGCCTTGTATAAGAAGGACTGGAAGAAGTAATCACTGTTCACTCTCTTACTTTACTCATAATAGGGGAAGTCATTTATATTTCTTAATTTATATAATGTGTCCTTCCAATTCCATATGAGAAAAACATGAATTTCCTTTTCAAATTTTAGTGTGATGAGTAGGGGGCAGATGTTGAAGTGTAGTAATTGTATCACTGAGATGGATACCAAAGGTAGAAGCTGGTCTAAAAGAAAGGCGGGGCCTCTTAGCTCTATTTTTTTTTTTTTTTCTCTCTTAGTTCTATTTACCTTAGTTCTTGCATAAAGAACACTTCTGTTTCAAAAGGTCTTGGGCCTTTACAGCATCCTATTAAGACCACCAAGAACTGAAGATCCCAGTGCTATTACCAATGAGGCTTTAGGGCTGAGATCATTGAGAAGTATGTCTTACAGATGAGCTAGCTAAACTTTGAAGTATCAAACTCCAGAGTGTTACAGAATCCTCATGTGCAGGTTGTAATAAGGACTTTGGTACACACTCCTGAAATGATTTCATAACTTTTTTCATTTGGAGTTGTCTAAACTGAGTAATTACCTTGGTCATCCTCTGCCTGTATTGACCTCCGTTCCCAGCAGGCAACCTGGAGGGACTGGTGTTTTCATTTTTGGGTGTGATAACATCATCAATTTGAGAAATTTAAAAGTCTTACTTAAAAAAGCAGTGGTTTTCCTGACAAGACTAACTTTGTGGAGAATGAAAAAGAAAGAAAGCTTTAATGAACACATAACTGTGTCTTGATTCTGCCTTTCTTTTTTTTTTTTTAAGAATTGACTGTTGTTTCTATTCTCCTCCTACTTAACAAGAGAAAAGAGTATGTGTTTGCTTTTGGCACAGAAAAAAGGGCAAAGATTTGACCTCCTCTAGGTTAATTTTTTGTAGCAAGAGAAAGATGGTGGATGTCATGTTAGAAATTTTGGAGTGAGAAAGTGAGAGCTAAAGAGCATCACTCTTGGTTACCAAAACCCAGCTCAGCACTCTTTTGGTTACTAAAATCCAACAAAAACTCTTCAGGGAGCATAAGTAATGGGGAAAACGGGGTAGGGACAAGGGCAGCACCAAGGATTAGAACTGGGGACTTCATTGCTGTCAGGGCTGTCTTTCTTGCCATCTTTCCTCTTTGCTTTCCTTTAGTTATTGGCCTTACAGTCTCTTATTGCAATCAGACTTTCTCCATGACTCAGAGAACAGAACCACAAGCAAAATTCCAGTTTAGTGACTAAAAGGAACTTTTTCTATTGACTGCTTATTCTGTGAACCATCCTGTAGAGGGCTGCTCTTGGCCTGGTTTATGCCATTTACTTATGCTTGGACCACTCAGCATGCCGGGTCACCATGACTGGATTCTACACCTGGTTTGGATAGTCACGGGCCCTTTTCTTAAGTCCAAGGTAAATGATACTGTGATTAGCAACCTCTGCAGCAACAGCCATGTGGTTGGAGTTTGGGAGGACTAGTTTGCCAAAGGAAATGAGATTTACTTCCAGAACAAGGGCAAAAAGTAATGGGTAGGTGGGTAGATAGGGAAGGGGCAAAAATTATAGTTATCGAATACGAATCTACTGTTTTAGATTTCTGCGCTGAATAACAAATTGCCACAGACTCAGCAGCTTAAAATACACCCATTAATGATGCTCTCACAGTTTCTCTCAGAAGTCTTAACGAGACATAGTAGGGTTCTCTGTTCAGGGTGTCACAAGTCTGAAATCAGGGTGTCAGCTATGGCTGCCTGCTAATCTGGAGCTCAGAATCTTCTGACAAAACCACCTACAGGAGATATTGCAGGTTCAGTTCCAGACCACTGCAATAAGGTGGATACTGAAATAAAGCGAGTCACAAATTTTTTGGTTTCCCCGTGCATATGAAAGTTAGCTTTACATGCTACAGTAGTCTATTAAGTGTGCAATATCATTGTGTCTAAAAAAAACCACAATGTACATGCCTTGATTTAAAAATACTCCGTTGCTAAAAAATGCTAACCATCATCTGAGCCTGCAGTGTGTCGTCATTTTTTTGCTGGTGGAGGGTCTTGCCTCGCTGTTGATGGCTGCCGACTGATCAGGGTGGTGTTTGCTGAAGGCTGGGGTGGCTGTGGCCGTTTCCTAAAAGAAGAAAATGAAGTTTGCTGCATCAATTGACTCTTCTTTTCATGAAAAATCACTGTAGCATGCAGTGCTATTTGAAGGATATTACCCACAGTAGGATTTCTTTCAAAATTGGAGTCAGTTCTCTCAAATCTGGCCACTGCTTTATCAACTAAGTTTATGTAATATTCTAAGTCTTTTGCTGTCATTTCAACAATCTTCATAGCATCTTTACCAGGGCGAGATTCCATCTCAAGAAACCACTTTCTTTGCTCATCCTTAAAAAACGATTGATTATTCATCCCTTAAAGTTTTATCATGAGATTGCAGCAATTCAGTCACATCTTTAGGTTCCACTTCTAATTCTAGTTCTCTTACTTTTTCCACATCTGCAGTTACTTCTTCCATGGAAGTCTTGATCAAAATCATCCATGAGGGTTGGAATCAACTTCTTTCAAACTTCTATTTATGTTGATATTTTGACCTCTTACCAAGAATAATGAACATTCTTAATGATATCTAGAATGGTGACTTCTTTCCAGAAGGTTTTCAGTTTACATTCCCCAAGTCCATCAGAGGAATCACTATCTATGGCAACTGTAGCCTCACTAAATGTATTTCTTAAATGATCCTGAAAGTTGAAATTAATCCCTGAATCATGGGCTGCAGAATGGATATGTTAGCAGGCATGAAAGCAACATGAATCCTGTTGTACATCTCCATCAGAGTTTCGGGAGACTAGGGGCATTGCCAATGAGCAGTAATATTTTGAAAGGAACCTTTTTTTCTGAGCAGTATACCTCAATAAGGGGCTTTAAATATTCAGTAAACCATGTCGTAAACAGATGTTCTGTCATCCAGGCTTTGTTGTTCTATTTACAGAACACAGGTAGGGTCAAGTTAGTATAATTCTTAAGGGCCCTAGGATTTCTGGAATGGTAAATGACCACTGGCTTCAACTTAAAATCACTAGCTGCATTAGCCCCTAACAAGAGAGTCAGCCTGTCCTAGTCAGCCTGTCCTTTGAAGCTTTGAAGCCAAGCATTGACTTCTCCTCCCTAGCTATGAAAATCCTAGATGGCATCTTCTTCCAACATAAGGCTGTTTCATCTACTTTGAAAATCTGTTGTTTAGGGTAGACACCTTCATGAATTACCTTAGCTAGATCTTCAAGATAACTTGTTGTAGCTTCTACATCAGCCTTGCTGCTTCACCTTGAACTTTGTTGTTGTGGAGTTGGCTTCTTTCCTTAAGCCTCATGAACTAACCTTTCCTAGCTTCAGACTTTTCTTCTGCAACTTGCTCACCTCTATCAGCCTTCATAGAATTGAAGAGAGTTATGACCTTGCTCTGGATTAGGCTTTGGCTTAAGGAAATGTAGTAGCTGGTTTGATCTTCTATCCAGACCACTAACTTTCTCTATATCAGAACTTCCGCTATATCGGTAATAAGGCTGGTTCCCTTTCTAATCATTCATATGCTCACTGGAATAGCACTTTTAATTTCCTTCAAGAACTTTTCCTTTGCATTTACAACTTGGCTAACTGTTTGGTACAAGAGGCCTAGCTTTTGGCCTGTCTCAGCTTTCAACATGCCTTCCTCACTAAGCCTAATCATTTCTAGCTTTTGATTTAAAGTGAGAGACCTGAGACTCTTCCTTTTACTTGAACACTTAGAGGTCACTGTAGGGTTATGAACTGACCTAATTTCAGTATTATGTCTCAGGGATTAGAGAGGCCTGAGGAGAGGGAGAGGGAAGGGGGAAAGGCTGGTCAGTGGAGCATTTGGAGCACACACATTTATTGATTAAGGTCACCATCTTATATGGGCATGGGTTAATGGTGCCCCAAAACAACTTCAATAGTAACATCAAAGAACACTGATCACAGATCACCATAACGAATACAATAATAATAATAAAGATATAATAATAATAATAATGAAAAGTTTGAAATATTGCAGGAATTACCAAAATGTAACACAGAGACATGAAGTGAGAAAATGCTGTTGAAAAAATGGTGCCAATAGAGTTGCTTCAGGCAGGGTTGCCACAAACCTTAAATTTCTAATTAACGCAATAACTGTGGGGCACAATAAAATGAGGTATGCCTGCAGTGGTTTATAGAGTTCCATTCCTTGTGGTTGTAGGACTGAGGTCTCTCATTTCTTGCTGGCTATTAGCCAGATGGCATTTTCAGGGAATATAGGCCTCCTGCCATGTGGCCCTATCCAAAGCATGGCAGTTTGTTTCTTCAAAGCCAGCAGGAGACTTTCACTGTGAATTTCCCTCTTAGAGAAGCCTTGGATAACTCTTTTAAATGGCTCACCTAGTTACGTCAGGCCCACCTAAAACAAACACCCTTTTGATTAACTCGAACTGATTTGGGACCTTAATTATGGCTGCAGAATCTCTTCATCTTTTCCATACAACTTAATCACAGGAGTGACATCCATTATAATCACAGATGATACTTATACTTATTGGGAAAGTATTATATAAGATATGTACTCTAGGGTGTGGAAATCTTGGGGCCTATCTTAAAATTCTGTGTACCATATCTATGTACCCTAAAAATAGAAATAATATATAATAACAATAGGGTGGATATTCATATATACACATGTACATACATATATATCAATAAATTATTCAGAGGTATATTTAGATTGATATATTTGGGATAAGCTTTATTTTTGTTTGCAAATTCCAATTAGTATTATGCTACATAAAGTTACTTCTTACATTTTCACTTGGAAATGTTGCATAAGAAGTAATTTCTAAGCTTCCTTCACATGAATTTTTTGTCTTTAATTTTCTCTCACCTGTGCCTTGAAATTGAAAAAATTTGCTTCCAGCTGTCACTATTATCTCGTTTCATGGCTCTGTCTGAGGTGTCCTAGAGAAAATGATGGTTTTCAAAGTCTGTTAAAACCAACTGCAGTATGTAAACCAGGGTCTTGGCCCCCAACCAATTATGGAGTCATTCCCACTTCTTAGGCTCTTGCATTGGTTCAGTGATTGCTTTCAGGAAAGTTTGAATGGCTCTGGTTTTGGCAGACTTTAGAGGTTGTGGTCTTTTTTTTTTTCGGTACGCGGGCCTCTCACTGCTGTGGCCTCTCCCGTTGTGGAGCATCTCACTGCTGTGGCCTTTCCCATTGCGGAGCACAGGCTCCGGACACGCAGGCTCAGCAGCCATGGCTCACAAGCCCAGCCACTCCGTAGCATGTGGGATCTTCCCGGACCGGGGCACAAACCCGTGTCCCCTGCATCGGCAGGGGGACTCTCAACCACTGCACCACCAGGGAAGCCCCAGAGGTTGTGGTCTTTGAGGTATCAAAGTGTTTCGAACTATGCTGTTTAGGATATAGGCAGTACCTGGAATATAACATTTTCTTGCAGTGCTGAAGTTTTTCCAAATAATTATCAAAAATATTTTATTAAATGTTTATTTTGCTCCTCAAACAGCATCAATTGCTCTACAGTTTGGGAATATCAGATGGACAGAAGGAAAATACAGCTAGTGGCCTAAAGTTGAGCCTTAGGAAATCTAGGGCTTATCTGGATCCATATATTAGTTAACCAGTCAAGTAAGTGCTTCCTTTTTATTTTATTCTATTTTTTATTTTTTTATTATTTTTTTTTTGCGGTACGCGGGCCTCTCGCTGTTGTGGCCTCTCCTGTTGCAGAGCACAGGCTCCGGACACGCAGGCTCAGTGGCCATGGCTCACAGGCCTAGCCGCTCTGCAGCATGTGGGATCTTCCCAGACCAGGGCACGAACCCATGTCCCCTGTATCGGCAGGCGGACTCTCAACCACTGCGCCACCAGGGAAGGCCCTAGTGCTTCCTTTAAAAAAAAAAAAAAAATTCTCCTTTTTCTCTCTTTTTTCCCCCAATGAATATACATGCTAAAGTGATTAACTAAATGGTCTTATAATCTTTGTCTTGGGTGAATTTTTTAAAAAATGTATTTTAAGAAATGCTTCAAATCAAAACACCACCACTGAAAGCTGCTTATTAAATTACCAATAGCTCATTGAAGATAATGATGATGGTGATGTATGTTAATGATAATAAAGATTTTCACTTGTTTTGAAAATTTCAGATGCTTTTGAGGGCTGTCAACAACTGCATTTAAGCTGTATTTTCTGATTCTGACATACTTCCTATTACTGTGCCATAGGCAGTAATTTCCATTCAGTATATTTTGTTAAGAGAGAGAGAAAATTTTACCCCCTTTTCTGTAATCATATAACATAGCCTTTAGATTGAATGAAAATAAAAATATTATAATTCCAAGAAATTTCTTGGTTGCCCCAGGATATTGGGCATTGGTTGATATTTTGAGGCAAATACAGTTTGCAGTCATCAGAATCTTGTTCCTAAATTACTACACTAATAAACTCTGCGAGCACTCAAGAGTTCCTGGAAGAACTACCCTTTCTCCATCATTTACTATGCAGAACAACGGGGATTATTGCTGACTCATTTGGGTAGATGCCAGGAAATGCCTCTTCTTTGCCTAGTATGGGACATGATCCAAACCATTTGTAGGGTAGGGTTTCAGGTGTTTGAGGGGGTAAACACTGACCAGGCTTCATCGTTATCATCATCTGTGCTTGCAGAGAGCATGTGTGATGCTTAATAAGTGTGGGAACAGGGAGATCAGTCATTGGTCCCCTGTCTCAAATATCTAATCTAGTGTTAAAAAGAATATGTATCTATCAGTATCTTCAGTACGTTTTCAGTTTGCATCAGAATCAAACTAGGAAGGAAGTTATTTTACTTATGGCAGTGTCTGAGAGTGCAATTCTGGGACAGAGACATGGAGCTTAGGTCGCTGACTACCAGAGGATAGTACAGCTTTCAATGGTTTTCCATTTTCTAGAGCTTGTCTGATTGTTCAGTGAGAAGAATTTAAGGTTTTTTATATCTCCTCCACAGCTTCCTGACACAGCCTCTGCAGGCATGTGGAATTTGTTTTTGCTTCCTCACTTTTGCTCCTGCCGTTTCTTCTCTCCTTCCCACTGTGGAAATACTTCTTATTATTCAAAACCCAGTTCAAGTAACATTTCTTCCAGCCCATAAATCCTTAAGTTCTTATTCTAATTAATTCTACCTTTAATCATAAAATGCCTACTATTGTTATTTGACATTTTATGGATATCCATATTGCCTCCATAATGAGATCATGAGTTCTATGAAGTTAGAGACTCTCTTTTATGTTATTTTAATTTTTGTAACCTCTCAATGCCTGTAGTATAGAACTAGATGTTCAACAAAATCTTTTACAATCCTAATCTGTAGATTTCTTTCCCCATTTCAATAGCTGCTTAAATTTATACAGCACTTTAAAACTTGTAAAGAGCATTCATGTATATTTTTAATTGACACTGATTGATTAAATAAAACGAGTGGCCTTCATTACCTAAAAGTATTTTCCAAATGTGAAATGAGGGGAAGCTTGCTGGCAGAAGCCTATGTGAGGGAGGTTTATTGTGAATAAAGGGAGAATCACAGGATGAAAAGCTGGAGTGGAGCTTTTGGTAGATCTGAACCCCAATGGGGATTCAGAATCTGACAAAGTTCTACCATCTATTTTTTAAAAAATATGTTGTCACCCGAACTTACAGGTACAGAGTGGGAGGAAAGAGTGGGTGTGCAGGGATGGATGGGGAGTTTGGGATTGACATGTACACACTGCTATATTGAAACTAGGTAACCAACAAGGACCTACTGTATAACACAGGGAACTCTGCTTAATATTCTGTAATAAATGGGAAAAGAATTTGAAAAAGAATAGATACATGTATAAGTTAAAACATTTTTTTTAATTTTAAAAAAGGATTGGCACAGAAAAAAATGTTGTTACGTGATATTGCTGAGAATCACATCAACCAAATATGAGTAAATTGTGTGATAGAATCTAGTTGAAAAGATTTTGCTCATGTTAAGTCAATTATGACTAAAGGCTGTGATGAAAAATTAAAATGTTCACTGGCATTGAAACAACCCCATTATTTAATGAAAACTGTGCTGCAGGGACACTCACTTTCTCGTCAGAAAGACTCCTCCATTCACAGCCCTCAGAACACCTGAGGGACTGAGCTTGTTGGCCAAGGTCCTCACAGCACAGGTGAGGACAGCACAACATGAGAATGTGAAGGAGGGAGTCAGTTTACTCAATACAAGGGAACATCAAATGCAAGGGATTTTATCAGTTGTGACCTTGGTCAGCAGGTTGCCTAACTTCTCTGAGTCTCAGTTTACACCTCTGTAAAATGAGTGGCTTGTTGTATAGGTGCTATTCATACAGTTTTAGGACATAGAATATCTTTTCCTCACCTCCATTTATATCCATAACTGCCCAGTGAGACACATTAATATTTTCATCATTTCATAGATAGGAAAAATGATAATCAAACACATTTGGTGATTTAATTAAGGTAGCACAGCTCGTAAGTGGTAGGGTGAAGAGTTCAATTCTGAGCTTCCACCTTCAGATACTCTCCCTTTTCTATCACCTCAAAGTGCTTTGCTATTTGTAGTGGGAAGACGATGCAGATTACAATTATCTTTTTGAAAAGATCCCAAATAATACAAATCAAAATATTTTATCAAGTTCAAAATAACTTGGCTTAGTATTGTCATTAATTTGCTACTATAGTATTTGTCCTGATCTTCTTTACCCTGAGGGTAATGGTAATGAAAGAAGAGACTTATTTTTGTATGATTTGTTTTTAAACACACCACGGGCAATTGATAGTATCAAAACTCCTGAAGGGTGAGAATTTAGAGTTTCTCTTGTTCTTCATATCTATTTCACTTTATAGGTTCACTGTCAAGTCAGTACAAACACATATCTGAAAACAAAGCTTACTGGTCGTGACATTATCACATATGATTTGATAACAAAGCAAAACCAGGGCTGATGTTTTCAATTAGCCTCTAGCCCTGCCACATAAGCTGCAGATGTGGATGAATCTGGACATTTGAGCTGAATTGACTACAGAACTGCATTCTTAGCAGTACCTGTGAACTTCAGAGGGAGTGTCAAGCCACCTATCAGTAATCTAGAAATAAGGTAATAGTCATTTACTAAATATTTTAATGGAAATGATTACTGAGAAATACAGTTAAAAACTCCATAAACAAGGAGGCAATTTAGTGAAATGTGGCTTGTTTCAGCAGAAAGATTTTTTGACACATAACATACTTCATAACAATGTATATCAATGTCAAAAAACCACACTGCTTCATAAGCCATCTTACAGCTTGCATCTCATATTCCCAGCAAAGATGTTACACACCTCTTGACAAAAATGTTTTCCAAATGTGCTCATTGCAATTCTGAGTTTTGTGAAAATGATATGTACTATTGTTGTGTATTATATATGTTTCCTTTTACTATCTGTTATTATTTTTATATTATCTGTGTTATGCTTCATCATGAATACAGAAGACTGCACCAAACATACATTGTACAGCTCAGTAATTAACACAATGAATTACACAACTACCACCCAGGAAGGCGGCACAGAAGCCTCCTGTGGGTCTCCTATAGATCATGACACTCCCTCCTTTCTTTTCAAAGGTAACCACTATCCTGACTTCTAATAGAATAGTTTAGTTTTGCCTGTTTTTGGAGTCACACATCATACCTTAGTTTATATCTGATTTCTTTTGTTCAATTGTTTGTGACACTCACCTTTGCACTGAATATGGTTATATTTCATTTATTTTTATTTCTGTAATAGTATTTCAATTTATGAACATACCACAATTTATTTATGTATTTTATGCTGATGCACATTGGGGATGTTTAGGTATTGAGGCTATTACAAAAAAATGCTGTCGACTGCTGCTACCAACCAAGATGGAATAACAGGATGGGATAAATCATTTCATCTGAAATAACAACAAAACTGGGCAACTGTTATCAAGAGGTTGGTCATCAGACAATGAAGGACAGTGATCCCCATGAGATGGAAATGCATGAAGTAGCCCTGTGATTATCCCAGATTACTGTCTGGAGAGTTTCCAGTCCATGGTGCAGGAGGGGGATTCCAAGTAGACTCCTTGAGTTTGTAAGGGGGAGTGTAAGAGTGGAGACAGTAGCACAGAGAGAGCTCTGGGAATCTTGAAGGTTCCCCTTGAGTACTCAGGAGAAAACTAATCAGCACATACAAGCAAGGAAACTACCTGAGGCAGAGAGAAAGAACCATCTTACAGGGAATAACACTTGGTATTCACATGAGATGGAAGTAGTGCCCGATCCCCTTCAGACTGGAAAATCTGATCCCCTTCAGACAGGGCACTGGCATGGAGTACATTGCTCTGGTCCCACCTAACAAATCTTAAAAGCGAGACCAAGTACATAATTTGTGGGAGCCAGTGCAAAATGGAAACGCCGGGCCTCTCGTTCACAATCATTAAGACTTTCAAACTGTCAAGAGTAGAGTACTAAACCAAGCTTATAACCTCTCTAAGCACTGGGCCCTGTGTGACTGACCAGGTCACATGCCCGAGAAGCAGCCCTGCTTAAAAGCTAGATCAGAAAAGATCAAACTTCTTCTCTGTAACTTAACTTTGTCTCTCAAGCCTTTATAGATCTGTTGCTCTTGTCTGCTTTTGTATTTCTTTTATATTATTTTGATTCTTCACAGGCATTATTATTTTTGATTGAATGCTGGATAATGTATGTGAAAATTTTTAGAAATAATTTACAACCTAGAATGATAATATCTACCTCAGAGTGGATATATGTTTTTTTCTGGCAATCTGGGACAATAGAAAACTAAAATTTCCTTCATCTATTTTCAGAGTTTGAGTTATTCAATACTGGGCTTTAGTTACAAGGGCTGATCTACCTCTGGTTCAGTCTTAACTCCTAGTGTGTAGTCCTTCATGGTTTCAACCTGAAACTTGCATTTTTAAGAGATCTTGACTCTGGCAGGCCCTAGAGTCCAACCTTTCACTTTTATTTTTTTCCCCTTGGTCCCATTTGTTCTGATCAGGTTCTTAGACTTTTTAGCTACCTCTCCCTGAATTGGCAGTTGCTTCAAGCGAAAACTTGGCCCCTTACGACTAACAAAGGACAATTCTAAAAAATCACTGTAGTTGGATTTAAGCCATAGCTTCATTTTTAAGAGGAAAAGGTAAAATAAATTTCGTGGTTTCCATAGTGTTAGATGCTTTACAAATCTCATTTTAACATTAAAAAAAATCCTACCAGGTGGGGAATAATATCCCCATTTTAGAAAGCCCAAATCTCAGTCTCAGATAAGTTAAATAAGGTAGCTAATACCACACAGTGAGTGTGTGAGAGAGTCACCATCTAGCCTTGGTCTTGCTAACTTCAAAGCCTGTCTTCTTTACATTCTTTCATTTAACATAATGTGGGTTGCAGATTTTACAAGTAATATTTATAGTGTTATGGAGACTGCAAGAACCAAATTTAAAAAATGCATTTAAATGAGTAAAATAGCTAACAGTGTTAAATGTGGTCTTCCATGATGACACCCTATTTAAGGACTGATTTTAAAATTTATTCTAATCGGTTGAATGGATGATGGCAACTTCTGCCGTTGTATCAGGGAAGACTCAGTGGAAGAATGTTTTACAAATGCTTTTTCAATGATAGGTTGCAAATACGGAGTATCTACTAGATAGCTAAGCAGATGTGTGTGTGCATGTGGGCATGTGTGTCTGATGGAGATCAGAAAACAGGCAGGTGTCATAGAATCATTCAGTCCATCTTTTAGCACTGATCCTCTGTATTGAGTGGATCTGTTGGTTGGAAATAGTGATAACCTGGCGATGATGCTTTACACCGTGATGCTGTATTTGAATGGCTTTGAAGGCCTTACTAAATCCCTGAGACCTATGTTTTTATCATAAACTCTGACATGAAATCCAATATGATCTTTCTATAAAAATGTAGCTGGACAATATTTATCATTTATAAATGTAAGCACACATAGCCAGGCTTGTTCCCCTCTTATTTTAAGGACAGCATTAGCGTATTAACACATCCAAAAGAAAAAGACACAAATCCAATTTTAAAAGGACTGAAAGTGTTTTGGTTTACAAATTCAGTTACATCACTCATCATATTGAAAACATCTCTGAAATTTTCCCTTAAGAATCTCCTCCCAAATTTCCTCCACAGAAGAGCTACCTGAAGCTCTGTCTTTCTTATCTTTCCCTCCCAGTACCCCCTCAGGCGGCTCAGGCTCAGTCTTTGGTATGTAAAGCTGAGGTCACCGCTGGATGACCTGCAGTCTGAATATAGCCCATGGGTATTTGGAGTTTGGCCTTTACAGAGTGTTAAAAAATGTGAGTTAGTTGCCAACCTTTGAAAGTCAGAATAGTTCATGTTAAAATCCAGATATCTCAGCTTCCCTTGGCAAACCAGATCTGGTGACCCTATGCTTTCTTCCCTTATGGTACTTTTCACTCTATGCTTCACGGCAGTTAGCGGCTTCCACTTGGCCACTTCTTGGACATTCAAATTGGCAACCTTTGTAGTAAAGGGGGCCAGGCTGGATTTTGCTTCTCTTACTTGCATTCACCTTATACAACTAAATATAAATGATACATTCATGGGCCTATATTCCTTAAGATGCTGGGAGAGGGGTGTCTGAATGGGTGAGCATAAGTGCTTATAATTTAAATGTTCCCTCCCATCACATAAAAATGAAGTGCAAGTGTCTGCCCCTTAAAAATCTCCATGGTAGTGGAGCTGTTAGGTGTCACTCTCAGTCTGGGCGGGCACACCTATTAGCATTCCCTGACCTATTTAGGGCAGGTATCTTTGAAAGGGAGAGGGGCAAGGTTGACATTTGGCTGTTTTCTATCTAAATCTGTCAAACATCCACCCTTATTATGTGAAATTCTGCCTCACTGGTACTGAACTGTTTCATGCTCTAACGTATGGGTAGCATTGAGACCTCAATTTTTCCACAGGATCTGTATAAAAGAATTTTTTCATATTTTTTTCACCACATATAATACACTGATTTGCTCTGAAGTTCAGCATGTAATTTTTTTTCTCCACAGGCAAGCTTCTGAGGCATTTTGCCAAAGTAAGTATTTAAATGGTGACGTTTTCTTAAACAACAGAGAAGTTAAACTGAAACTCAGCTATTGATGGTGAAGGCAGAAAAAAAACAAAGAGCTGTAGGCATTCTCCTGGGCCCTCAATAAGAGAAGTAGGGAATATATATATAGGTTAGCAAAGAGGTAATAAAAGGATCTGGAGATGGTCAGATAGTGGCATATAAAATATGCATGAGTATAACTTCTAGCATTTGGGACTGAGAAATAAACAGCAAAAATAAAGAACATTTAAGATTTGGAATCTTGTGGACATTTATTTATCAAGCGGCTAGAAGTTAATAGCTTCTAGATGCAGACTCTGTTTTATTTTACAGAGTTTGATCTCCTAGGCGACTATCTTATAACATTCATAATTTCCCACATTGCCTAATTTTAAGGTCTTTACAAATTGTTAAAAAAAAAAAAAGTGGCCTCAGGATACGTGTTTAGATTTTGCAATTTAAATTTATGTCAGACTTCCTATAATCTAACCACGCTGCTCCCCAGCCATCATGATCTTGCTCTATGATCTAAGGCAAGCCTTTTGTTTTTAGATTTTAAAAAGTTGTGGTAAAATATGATACACAACATAGAATTTACCATCTTAGACATTTTAAAGTGTACAGTTCAGCAGTGTTAAGTGCATTGACAATGTTGTGCAACCAATCCCTAGAACTTTTCTTTTAGGACTTTTAACTTTCATCAGAGATGTAACATCTTTAAAATGAGTCACTTTAAATATTAATTAGCCTTTCAATGCAATAATACTAATGTCCTTCATAAAAGGGTTGATGAATTCTTTGATATCTGCCTCAGGATGTAATGTGCGTTTTGGAATATGCAGTGTTTTGTCCCAAGGTAAGTATAAACATATTAGTGAAATACTCTTTCAGCATGATTGATTCCAAATACACAGTGATAAAAGAGCAAATATCACTAGGTACCTTAAAACCAATGTTTTATATGTATCTTTCCATTGGCATCTCTTCAGTCTCCTCCAAGACAAAGTCATGCTTCCCTCTGCATGTGTGACTCCTATAGAATGCTGAGGAAGCTTAGACATGCTTTTTTTTTTTTTTTCTTTTGTCCCCTTCTGCTTCCTTTCCCAATTTCCTATCTTAGTTCAATTTCTTCCCTTTTCCTGATTCTTTTTTATCTAACTATTTCATTTCAATATTTTTTAGTGATTTATTTTGCTTTCCTTTTTCCTGATTTTCATACTCAAGATGGTATTTCTTTCTTTTCACTCCTTCCTCTTCCCTTTCCTTTTTTCCCTTCTCATTAATTCTTTCACTCATTTATTTATATTATTACTTACTTATTTTTACTTATTTTGTGTGTGTGTAAAAATGAACTGCCATGTGTGTTATTCCATTAATTTTCATAAAACGTAAGATATAACCTTGAGGATAGGAAAGGAACTGTGTATGACCTAAGTGTTCCCCACTTGCATGGTCTCCACCCACGAAGGAGCAGGGTCCAGCGTCCCCCTGCTTCTTCCCCTTCCAAGGTCACCCTCCTCAGGTGTGCAGTGGTCTGATCAGCACCGGCTCCACTTTGCCTCCAAACTCCTGTGACTGTTTTCTGCTCTCCACCCTGTACAGTTCTAAGAATGCACCAGGTTCTGCAGAGCACCATTAATACAAGACTGTTGGGTGTCACGGGCTTTTAGAAAAGGTTGAGGATATGGCAGTGATTACAGTAAAGCCAGAAAATAACTTCACCTAAGTGTTAGTCATAAATTTTCCTGGAAATGTATCAGCCTTTCTCCATCAGAGGGACCTTTTTTTCTCATGAACAGTGTTTCTTCTAAAGCCCTGGGCTCCGCTGTTGATACTCAGGTTTTATTACATATGGTTCTGCTTCGAGATATTTGAAAATCTTAAATTTCTCTAAGCCAATCTAAATCCAAGGACTATATTGTCAACATGATGATACCTCTCTACTTTTGTACCAATGGGGAAACTTTACATTCATAATTTTCAGAGTAAAATTAAAACTTTGTAATAGTTTAACTAAGCATCACAGGACAGAGAAGTTTTATTTCATCAATGTATTTTGAACAAATCAATGAAGTTATCCACTCTCAAAGAATGAAGCCATTAGTTTGTCATCAGAAAAAAGTTAGTTTTTTTTTTTGTTTTTTAATTCCACCAAGTGACAATATATCCAACTAGCTCAAAATATAACTCTGGGGCTTCCCTGGTGGCGCAGTGGTTGGGAGTCCGCCTGCCAATGCAGGGGACACGGGTTCGTACCCCGGTCCGGGAAGATCCCACATGCTGTGGAGCGGCTGGGCCCGTGAGCCATGGCCGCTGAGCCTGCGCGTCCGGAGCCTGTGCTCCGCAACGGGAGAGGTCACAACAGTGAGAGGTCCGCGTACCGCAAAAAAAAAAAAAAAAAAAAAAAAAAAAAAAAAAATATATATATATATATATATATATAAAACTCTGGTTCTGTTTTGAGTATTCCAATATAGCTCAACTTCACTTTAAAATAATTTATGGTAACAAAGGCATTAAACATTATCATTTAAAAACCGAAAAATGTACCATAAACCCATCATATTAACAAAGCATTTAAAAATTTTTCTTTGTTCCATATTTATAGGTAATTTGATGTAGTTGCCCTGAGTGAGTTCTACTTTTAAAGTTATTTCATTGTAAACTTTCATACAGAGGATGTAGCTAATATAATTAATAATTTAATAGGTATATAATATTCTATTGAAAAGCATCCATATTCATTTAGCCATTCCTTAGTTAAACATACCAGTTGTTTCCAGTATTTTGCTATTTTAAATAATGCTAAGGTAAATAGCTTATCCCATCATTGAATAAATACTTGAGTGCCTACTATATCCCATGTACCATTCTAGGCAATAAAATATATTAGTCAAGAGATGAAAATTCCTTCCCTCATTGACCTTATATCCAACTGGGAAAGAACATAGGAAATAAATTAAATGAGCAAATTATGTGGTATACTTGAAGATGATAAGTGCATTGGAGAAAAATAAAGAGGGAAGGGGCTGGAGAATGTAGAGGGTAGAAGATGTCATTTGATAGGATGGCCTGAGAGACCTGTTGAGAAGGTGACATGAGCAGACTTAAAGAAGTGACGAATAAGTCACAGAATATCTGGCTTGGGGCAGGAACATGTCCAGCATGATTCTGGTCCTAGGAAGAGCAAGGAGTTCATGTGACTGGAGCAGTGGAAGAGGAGGAGATAAGTAATGCAGTCCAGATCTTACATAGTCTTGAGGAATTCCGTAAGGGCTCTGACTCTCTCTCACTTTAGATGAGAAAGGGAGCTATTGAAGAGTTTTAAGCAGAGAAATGATATGCACTGACTTGTTAACAGAATTACTCTTGCAACTATGTTGACTCTTATGGGGTAATAGTAAAGGCAGGGAGATCAGTTAGGAGGTGCCTTGGACCGTGGTGGTAGCTGGGGTGCTTATGGAGAGTAGTCAGATTCCATATATATTTTCAAGGTGGAGCTGGCAGGATGTTTACAATGCCACCATCAATATAAATGTGTGCTTCCTAACATTTGAAACACACACACACACACACACACACACACACATGCACACACATATATAAAACAATTTTCTAAAATTGTAAAGTCATTGTAAAGTTTGCTTTTAATTTCATGAACTAACAAGTGTGAACATTGCCCTGCATATTTATTGATGTTGCCTGTATTGATAGTCTCTTTCATCTTACTTTGCTCACTTAGTTATTTGAAATTTTATAGGTATTCTAATCTTCACATATTTAAAATAATAAAACATATTTTACTTATAGTATTTACAAATATTATACATCATATATTACCTGTCCACCCCAGCTTTTTTTTTGTTTTTCAAAATACACTATACTGCAACAGGAGAGGCCACAGTGGAGAGAGGCCCGCGTACCACACACACACACACACACACACACACACACACACACACACACACACAAAATTCCCTATAAAATAACTGTGTGATATAAAACTGATCAGCTAATCAAAACTGCACAAAATACTATTTCAATTTTGGTACCCATTGAGCAAAATATTAACATCTTAAATATTATGATCTTTCATTCTAAAATGATATTCCTGGGGAAGAAGAGTCAGAGGTCCAAAGAACCCAGCACCAGCTGTGACAGCTGATATTCTTTGGCTCCTTTTGTCATTGTGTCTGAGCCTGGTGCTGTGGAAGGCCTGATCCCTGTGTTGAGCAGCTTGCCATCTGCAATAAACACTCTGAGTAGTCTTCAAATACATCCTGCTGCTGAATTCTTTGTCTTTTACATCATTTAGTATTTCAAGCGATCTTAAAGATATTATTCATATAGGGTATTCATAGATGCCAAATTCCTTTCAGGGACCACATGCTTAGTTGGTGTATTAGTGGGCTGGGGCTGCCATAACCAAGTATCCCAAACCTGGTGGCTTAAAACAACAGAAATTCTCTCACAATTCTGAAAGGTAGAAATCCAAAATCAAGGTACTACAGGGTCATGTTCTTCCTGAAGGCTTTGTGGTTGAGTCTGTTCCATGCTTTTTTCTTGGCTTCTGAGTTGCTAGCACTCTTTGGCATTCCTTGGCTTGTAGACACATCATTCTAATCTCTGCCTCTGTTGTGTTAACCAAAACTTCAGAAACAGAGACCTGATTGAAATAAAGAGGTGTTTATTTGGAGTTTGTTAGGACTGCAGCCCAGGAGACACAGATTCAAGAATCACTTAAATTGTGTTCTGCTGGACTACAAAATGGGGGAAGCTTATAAAGGCAAAAGAAAAGCAAGGTTATATAAATTGTTTGTCAAGAATTCGTGTTGGAGCTTAAAGGTGCCTGTGTAGCAAGGATGGGCAGGGGTTTGAAATGATTACAGAGTTGTGAAGAGTGGGTGGTGGGACTTTGAAATGACAAAGTTGCAGCCAGCAGCTTCTAGTAGATGCTGTTTTGGAAATGGCTAGTAGTGTCCTTGAGTTTGATACTGTTCAGAGAAAATTCAAGTTCTCACTGATGCAGAAATGTGTCTGAAATTACATCCATGATGGCTACCAGGCTCCATTTCATATGCCTGAACCATAGTTACTCCATTTTGATTTTTAAATGATCTTAAATATGCTATCACTTGTCATGTGACATTCTCTCTGTGTGCCTCCACATCATCTTCCTTCTCTGTCTCCCTTTTTCCTCTTCTTGTAGTAGGATTAGTATATTGGATTAGAATTTAATCTAGTAAGACCTCATTTTAACCTGATTACATCTGCATAGACCCTATTTGTATATAAGGTCATATTCACAAGCTCCAAGGGTTATGACTTCAACCTATATTTTTGGGTAACACAATACAACCCATGAGAATTGGTTTGAGAAAAAGAAGTAGTTTCCAAAAGAATCAGGCTAAAAAAATGTATTCAGAATTAATATTGGGCATAGAATCTAATAAGAACTTGTTGAGATTAATGAAATCAGAAGGAGAAGACACAAATTCTCAGCCTTACTGTTCACCCACCTTTCAAGCCTCAGCTTGGTTCTACCTTTTTACTGAAGGCTATTGAACTACTCTGAGGATCTCTCATGCAACAATATTATTTATATTTATATTATATATCTTAATTTTTAATAAAATATTATTTTGTACCCTAATTCAAGTGTTTTGATTCTGTTTTCTCTAACAAAATTGCAGTCTTTTGAGGGCAGGCATCTTGGTATTATATCTTTCTGGGATCCTCTAGAAATTTCTATTAGAATGTTAGAAACATACAAGTCCCCCCTGGGCATTTACTGGTTTAAACGGAAATACTTAGGGGTTTGGTTAGATGGGCAGTAAGTTTGGCAGTGAGTTATTTTCCCAATCAGCCATTTAGTACTCATCTTTCAAGTCACAACTAAGGTGTCCCTTCTTTAAGAAGCTATTTCTCCACTAATCAAGACTGCATTAAGTGCCCCTCTTATAGCGCCCATACCACTCTGAGATATGCTTACCATGCCACATTTTAATTTTCTGGTGACCTGTCCCTTTCCCCTACTGGGTTGTGAGCTCAACCAGGGCAGAGACTCTGCCTTGTCACTATTGTATTCCCAGTGTCCAGAATAGTGGCTACTCTATGGTTGGCACCTAATAAGTAATTGTGGAATTAACTCAGTGAATGACTAAACACTAGGCTGAATCATTTCCTCTCCCCTGGCTTTATTTTCCTTATGTGTTAAATAAGGGGAGAGAAATGGTGATGCTTAACAGAGCCTGCCTGCAATTCCAACTGAGGTTAGGTAAACATGGACGTGGTTAGACAGCTGTACCAATAAGTGTGACCTTCCTTTCTGTAGGGCTTAGAGAACTGTGATTAGGCCATTGGTCTCTATTGTGGCTCTGGCCAGGTTTGCAGAGAGCTCTATCCTGGAGTTCAGTTTTACACAGTTTAATGTATCTTTTGGAAAATAATCCAGTTTGAAGGTTTTACAGATTTGAAACTTTCCATCTTTCTGGGCATTTCAATTGGGGTATTTACTATTATCTCATGCTCAGTTAATCATCTTTCCAGCTTGTTCTACCTTAACGATTGCTGTAAGTGATATTGCTATTTCTCTAAGCATCCTGACTGGAAACTTTGAAGTCTTTGTTGTAGCCTTCTTTTCTTTTAGAACTTAATATATGTCAGCATTATTTATGTTATTAAAAAGACATCATTTTTTAAAAAATTGCTCTTTACTAGGTTTCAAGTGCCTATTCCATTCTTTTCACTACATGGTGACCACTGTCATTGGAAGTCATGGAGCACTCTAGAGCTCTGTCATCTAAATGATTACCCCAAACTGGTCCTAATGGCTCGAAATGTTTAACGGGAGAGGAGCTTATATCTCACAATTAAAGAGAAAAGAAAGCCTTAGAAAGCAAATTGGACTGTGATTGTGTAAGTATTAGTGTGAATAGTTTCAAATCAATGTATCAGTGACTGCTTTCAGCTTTAAATAAGAGAGGGTTAGCACACAGAAGGGCTGTATGCATCAGGAGTAGGGACAGGCCAGGTTACCAAAGAGAGAAGAGGGTAGTAGAGCAGCAGTTCTATGAGCACTAATGACAGATTGCAACAACTTTTCAATTGTTTTCTTAGTCGTTCCTTCCAATCTTCAACTATGGATAAGAAAACCAAAGCTGGGGCCCTGCTATTTTGTGTTAGGGAATATCTCCCCAATTCTACCATAAGATCACCTCTCTTTTACCTGTTGGTAACATCAGGCTTTGAGCTGGAATTTGAGAAAGGGGTTCTTCCACAAAAGAAAAAATGTTTAGACACCACAACTCTAGAATGTTATAGGTATTTGTAGAAGAAGCACTGAAATGGTGGTTGGGGGACCCATGTTTATTCTAGCTCTGTCTCCTCCTACAGTGCCTCCTTTGTTTAACCTCTTGAACCTCCCCTTCTTTATGTCAGTTAGACCAGGATCTACGCATCTCATTAATTAGAGTCCTTCTAGCTCTTGACACCTAGATAGGGAGATGTATTTTGCAGCATAATTTGATTTTTGTCACTCCTCCTTACTGTTGTCATATCTTAAGTAATTTTAATTTGGGGGCACCTGTAATAGTAGGGGATGATTGAGCCTTGGGAGCTGTTGTTAATTATAGGTAAGTGTCATTTTGAGGTGTGGCTGTGAAGTGGTTCAAGCATATTTTAGTTCTAATTACTTTACACTAAGTTATCATTAGGAGAACTTCTTCCAGAACTTCTCTCTCCTACAGCTTATAGAAGTGACCATAGACATTATTAAAATTATCTGGGATCAAGATATCACTGTCAGACAGTTGTCATAGCAACCCATGTAATTTTTTACCTTCAGACCCATCTCGAAGTCCTGATGCTGGGACAATTGCCCCTGCATCTCTAAAGTGGAGGAGGTTATGATCTCCAGGGATGGGACCCAGGAGAGCTAAAGAGAGGGTGCCTGGTATCTGTTTTTGTAGTGGTTCATCAAACCCACCAAGCAGATGCCCATCTCTATGTTTATAGAGCCTTGTCAGCACCCAGGAATATCTGGCTATACTAATGAGGACTCTTTTTATTTTATTCTAAGAGTTTTACAGTGTGAAGTTTCTTGGTAATGACCTGCATAAATCTTAGTGAATTTTTTTTCCAAGAGCTACATTTATGACAGAGAATAAAATAAATCTGCCAGTCCAGAGATGCAGATTTAACTCTTTTTTTTACTGATTTCCTTTGTTATTTACAAGGATATCCAGGGAGCCTATAATGAGGAGACTTTCTAGAATGTGAGTTGTAAGGGAATTTTACACCTGACTGGGATATAGAACACATAAAAAAATAACTAAAATAAAGTATGGGCTTTGACTCCAAATGATTATGTTAGAAGGTGTTTGTGACCCACGAACGCTTTGAGTTTGGGGTGAGAAATGGTGGGATAGAATCTAGTTCATTGATTGACTCCTAATCCCCTCATGGCACAGTAGTAACAAGGGAGATACACAAATCCAATGGATATTTTAACTCCATTCATTCAAATATTTAATCAGTGCCTTCTGTGCACCAGGCAGTATTTTAGGGTCTGAGGACATAGTGTGAATGACATGTGGATAATGTCTCTGCATTCATGGCTATTATTTTATTGTAGGCAAGAGAGTAAACAAGTATTCCATTACTACATAATGTAATATCAGGTACTAACAATTCTCTGAAGAAAAAAATAAATTTGGGTAAGGTGATAGAGCAAGAAGGTTGAGGGTTAACATTATGCAGTGTGGTATTGGGAGTCCTATCTGATGAGGTGACATTTCAGCAGATAACTGAAAAGTAGAAAAAGCGATAAACTTGATATTTGAAAAAAAAAAACTCTACATTTTTCCTTAATCTTATTTCAAAACTGTGAGTTGACCATTCTGTTTCCTATACCTAAAACATCCTCTCCCTTGTCAAATTTGGCATTTAAGACCCAGTTCACGATACACCTTGGTTCTTGGTACAATCTAGTACAATCTTGGGAAAAATTCCCCTTTTTGAGTCTAAAGATACCCTTCTTGACTTTCACCATGAAACTAATAACTTTTTTCTCTTTCTTGGGAAAAACAGAATTAATACTTGTGACAATGAAGTGGATTGCACTTTGTAGGCTTTGTAGGCCCCTTCTTAAAAACAAAATATTATAATGAGTAATTCTAGCAACATTTTTTGTGAGAGCTTTCTTTCACAGAAATTATTCTTCA
Organism: Kogia breviceps; assembly: GCF_026419965.1. NCBI lineage: Eukaryota > Metazoa > Chordata > Mammalia > Artiodactyla > Physeteridae > Kogia > Kogia breviceps. The sequence continues at coordinate 93,165,570 of NC_081314.1, forward strand.
TAGATTTGTTAATGCTTTTACTAAAGACTAAAACAAGTCTATCCACTGCAACTGCCTCAAATGGTGTTCCAGAGTTATGAGTGAATTTTTTCCACTTCCTATCATTCCTCTACAAGTGAAGGTAGTCATCTTAGACCCATGTTTAGGTGTGGCAGGTGGAATGTCCTGTCTGTCCCCAACAACAAATAAATGGATGTCCTGAATGCTTTGGACTTTTTTAAAAGCAGATTTTTAAGAGACTGTGGTACAAAAAACCACATAATATAAAATTTACCATCTTAACCATTTCTACGTGTTTAGTTCAGTAGTATTAAATATATTCACATTGTTGTGCAACAAATCTCCAGAACTTCTTCATCTTGCAAAACTGAAACAGTTTTATTGATATAAGATGTTGAACACATTTCACATTTAAAATATTCAATTTTATAAATTTAGATGTATGAATACACTCATGAAACCACTGCTACCATCAGGATAGTGGACATATCCATCACCTGCAAAAGTTCCGTCATGCCCCTTTGTAATCTCCCCTTCTAGTCTTCCCATTCCCTTGTCTTCAGGCAACAACTGATCTGCTATCTGCTTGCATTTTTTAGAACTGTTTCTGTCACTCAGTATAATTAACTTGAGATGCATCTATGTTGTTGTATGTATAAACAGTTCATTCTTTTCATCATTGATTAGTATTCCATAGTAACAATATAGAACAGTTTGTTTATCCATTTACCTGTGATAGATTCCATATATATGTGTTAGCATACAGTATTTGTTTCTGTCTTTCTGACTTAACTTCACTCTGTATGACAGTCTCTAGGTCCATCCACCTCACTACAAAATAACTTCATTTCTTTTTATGGCTGAGTAGTATTCCACTGTATATATGTGCCACATCTTCTTTATCCATTCATCTGTTGATGGACACTTAGGTTACTTCCATGTCCTGGCTATTGTAAATAGAGCTGCAATGAACATTGTGGTACATGACTCTTTTTGAATTATGGTTTTCTCAGGGTATATGCCCCGTAGTGGGATTGCTGGGTCGTATGGTAGTTCTATTTTTAGTTTTTTAAGGAAGCTCTGTACTGTTCTTTGTAGTGGCTGTACCAATTTACATTCCCACCAACAGTGCAAGAGGGTTCCCTTTTCTCCACACCCTCTCCAGCATTTATTGTTTGTAGATTTTTTGATGATGGCCATTCTGACCAGTGTGAGATGATATCTCATTGTAGTTTTGATTTGCATTTCTCTAATGATTAATGATGTTGAGTGTTCTTTCATGTGTTTGTTGGCAGTCTGTATATCTTCTTTGGAGAAACGTCTATTTAGGTCTTCTGCCAATTTTTGGATTGGCTTGTTTGTTTTTTTGTTATTGAGCTGCATGAGTTGCTTATAAATTTTGGATATTAATCCTTTGACAGTTGACTCATTTGCAAATATTTTCTCCCATTCTGAGGGTTGTCTTTTTGTCTTGTTTATGGTTTCCTTTGCTGTGCAGAAGCTTTTAAGTTTCATTAGATCCCATTTGTTTATTTTTGTTTTTATTTCCATTTCTCTAGGAGGTGGGTCCAAAAGGATCTTGCTGTGATTTATGTCATACAGTGTTCTGCCTATGTTTTCCTCTAACTGTTTGATAGTGTCTGGCCTTACATTTAGGTCTTTAATCCATTTTGAGTTTATTTTTGTGTATGGTGTTAGGGAGTGTTCTAATTTTATTCTTTTACATGTAGCTGTCCAGTTTTCCCAGCACCACTTATTGAAGAGTCTGTCTTTTCTCCACTGTATATTCTTGCCTCCTTTATCAAAGATACGGTGACCATATGTGTGTGGGTTTATCTCTGGGCTTTCTATCCTGTTCCATTGATCTATATTTCTGTTTTGTGCCAGTACCATACTGTCTTGATTACTGTAGCTTTGTAGTATAGTCTGAAGTCCGGGAGCCTGATTCCTCCAGCTCCATTTTTTGTTCTCAAGATTGCTTTGGCTATTCAAGGTCTTTTGTGTTTCCATACAAACTGTGAAATTTTTTGTCCTACTTCTGGGAAAAATGCCAGTGGTAGTTTGATAGGGATTGCACTGAATCTGTAGATTGCTTCGGGTAGTAGAGTCATTTTCACAGTGTTGATTCTTCCAATCCAAGAACATGGTATATCTCTCCATCTATTTGTATCATCTTTAATTTCTTTCATCAGTGTCTTATAGTTTTCTGCATACAGGTCATTTGTCTCCTTAGGTAGGTTTATTCCTAGGTATTTTATTCTTTTTTTGTAGTGGTAAATGGGAGTGTTTTCTTAATTTCACTTTCAGATTTTTCATCATTAGTGTATAGGAATGCAAGATATTTCTGTGCATTAATTTTGTATCCTGCTACTTTACCAAATTCATTGATTAGCTCTAGTAGTTTTCTGGTAGCATCTTTAGGATTCTCTATGTATAGTATCATGTCATGTGCAAACAGTGACAGCTTTACTTCTTCTTTTCTGATTTCAATTCCTTTTATTTCTTTTTCTTTTTGTATTGCTGTGGCTAAAACTTCCAAAACTATGTTGAATAATAGTGGTGAGAGTGGACAACCTTGTCTTGTTCCTGATCTTAGTGGAAATGGTTTCAGTTTTTCACCATTGAGGACGATGTTGGCTGTGGGTTTGTCATATATGGCCTGTATTATGTTGAGGTAAGTTCCTTCTATGCCTACTTTCTGGGGGGTTTTTTATCATAAATGGGTGTTGAATTTTGTCAAAAGCTTTTTCTGCATCTATTGAGATGATCATATGGTTTTTCTCCTTCAATTTGTTAATAAGGTTTATCACATTGATTGATTTACCTATATTGAAGAATCCTTGTATTTCTGGGATAAACCCCACTTGATCCTGGTGTATGATACTTTTAATGTGCTGTTGGATTCTGTTTGCTAGTATTTTGTTGATGATTTTTGCATCTATGTTCATCAGTGATATTGGCCTGTAGTTTTCTTTCTTTGTGACATCTTTGTCTAGTTTTGGTATCACGGTAATGGTGGCCTCGTAGAATGAGTTTGGGAATGTTCCTCCCTCTGCTATCTTTTGGAAGAGTTTGAGAAGGATAGGTGTTAGCTCTTCTCTAAATGTCTGATAGAATTTGCCCGTGAAGCCATCTGGTCCTGGGCTTTTGTTTGTTGAAAGTTTTTAAATCACAGTTTCAATTTCAGTGCTTGTGATTGGTCTGTTCATATTTTCTATTTCTTCCTGGTTCAGTCTTGGGAGGTTGTCCAGTTCTAAGAATTTGTCCATTTCTGCCACGTTGTCCATTTTATTAACATATAGTTGCTTGTAGTAGTCTATTATTTGGTTTATTTTTGGATTTGTGTATTTCAAAGAATTTTTCTATTTATAAGCATAACTATTTATGCTATTCTATTTATGAGCATAAGCTTGTTTATGTTATTTTCTGACTTTGTTTTCAATATGTATAGAATCTAGCGATGTCACTTCTCTCATTCCTGATATTGGTCATATATATCTTTTTTCTTTTCAATTAGTCTGACTGAGGATTTGTCAATTTTATTGATCTTCTTAAAGAACTATTTTTTTCATTTTATTGGTATTCTTTATTGTTTTTCTGCTTTCTATTTCATTGATTTATTTTCTGATGTTTCTTCTTTTTAAAATTTTTAAATTTTCTTTTCTAATTTTTAAAGTAGAAGCTAAGAACTGGCTTGAGATCTTTCTTCTTTTCTAATATAATCAGTTAGTGCTATATTATTCCTCTAAACAATGCTTTAACTACATTCCAGAAATTTTAATTTATTTTCATTCTCATTTAACCCAAAACACTTTCTAGGGTCTCTTTTGATTTCTTCCTTAACTCATGGGTTATGTAGTAGTGTGATATTTGGTTTCCAAATATTTGAGAATTTCCCCCAAGTGTTCATTTTTGTTGAGCTTCAAACCTAGTATTTTGTAGGACTACTTACTAGAAGTCATCATGGACTCATCTCTAGTGTTCTGGAGCTTATATCTCACTGTTCATATTTTAAATTTAAAAAAATAGAAAAATTAGTTGACTTCTGCTTCTGGTCATTTTGGCTGAAAATTTTCTTTCCCACCAAGAAAAATTATTAAAGCTGGAATAAATACATGAAATAAATATTATAAGACACGGGAAAACACTAAGTTCCTGAAGATCCATGAAGGAAGTAATGTTCCAAGGAAGAAAGAACTTGAGGATCCAAGATCCCAGAGAGAATTCATAGCATACATGTTTAGTGCTACAGCAGTTATCTCAGTGCACTCTACATGTTTAAAATCTGTGTGACTTTCTGCCTGAGAGTTTTTGTCTTCCTGGTGAAGTGTATTTGTCTTATGTATGAGAAAACTGCAAGCTTTGAATATTCAACTCTCCCAAAGTAGCCTCAACTACTAATGGCTAGCAAGCTAGTACATGATTAATTTAGCTTATTTTTTGTTTGGTTAAGATATCTCTGAGACTTATTAGGCACTTATGTAAAAAAGTGATTTAACTGCATACTTGATATAAAAGAAGAGAACACAGGACCAGAGAAAGTATTAAAATCAAAGAGGAATTAAAAGGTGGAAAATACAGAAGAAAAGGTAAGCAGCAACTCTAGAATGTGTGAAAGGATCCAACATATATGTGAGTAGACTCCTAGGTGCAGAATAGAGAGAGACAATGGAAAGAAGCAATTTTGAAGAAAGAATGGAATATAATAAAAGCACAGCCATATGTATTAAAATAGAATGAGTGAAACTAAAACAAGGAAAATAATTCATAGAGGTAGTGAATACTCATTAACTTCAAAAGAGCAACAATATACCAATAACATATTCCTCAAAAGAATTAAAGGGAATGTACAGTTACACCAGTTTTTAAAGCTTAAAATGATATTAATAATAATGGCTTGTGGTGTGCCTCTGTGTGTGTGTGTATGTGTGTGTGTGTGTGTGTGTGTGTGTATTTATGTCTGCTCTTGTGCTAAAATGGCAGAGTTGGGTATTTGTGACAGAGACCATATGGCCTGCAAAGCTTAAAATATTTACTATCTAGCTCTTTATAGAAGACATTTGCATACCCCTGTAAATATTCTTACTATTTACAAAGCTAATTAGTTGTGATGCTTTAAAGCAAATTTTGTCAGCATGTAATTTGAAAGCCATGCCATTTTGTTCATAGATAGGAGAATTAGATAGGAGAAAAGTAACATATTTGTGTTCTGGGGCTAGGACTAGATCCTGGAATTAATGAAGTCTAATGGATGATAACTTGTCAGGAACTAGAAGATTCTATTTATCTGGAATCTTTGTATCTAACTGGCAATTTTCTTCTGTGGAGTTTCTTCATCTCTAATATAGAAATAAAATCACAGCATCTGCTGTTTCAAGGCTCACACAATATAACAAATTATATAATGATAAGTATAAAAAATAAAATGAAAATTATTAGCATTAACATGGCATTTAAATAAGAAAAGATATATATGGCAAAGTATGAATACAAACTACAAATCTCTACATAACTTCTAAGTTGGTTCTTTTTGATTGATTTATTTCATCCACCTTAGTTGATCTTTTCCACTGTTGATCAGAATAATTGCATAATTAATTTGACCTTTAACAAAATCTCTTATGTTATCTTTTTGCCTCCATCAAATTTTCCTCCTTTTCCTCCTGTCCTCCTCCTCATTTTTTACTATCATTATCGGTGCCATTTATTGGGCACTTACTATGATTCATATACTGTATAAATATTTTATATACAATATCTAATTCCTAAAACAATGACTTGAAGTACACACTATTATTTATCTTCATTTTACAAATGAAGACATTGATATAAAAATAGTTTAAATATTATGTTCAAGGTTGCAAAATTCTTAGGTAGCTGAGCTGAAGTTTAAACTCAAGTCTGTTTGAACTTACAGTTTATTAGTAATATTAAGTATCTTCTCTTTCTTCTAGAATTTATTGTACCTTCTGTTCATGAGTCATGTCTTATCCCACTCCACATTTTCCATGCCTAGATAGTGCCCTGCATGGAGTAGGACAATAGTAACAATTAATAAAAGTTACTGAAAATTAGTGATAATAGTGATAGAATTTTAAAAGAGAATAAATGAATGCAATGGTTTATTTGGTTTAAAAATTGGGAAATTCTGTGGTCAAATAGGTTTAGAAAATGCTGGGTTGATCAGATTTCCTTACAGCAAGACTTTTCAAAGGTTTTAAGAAGACATATTTGTTGTGAATCTAGTCAAGTTGATACATTGAAGCACGCAACATTCATTAAAGATGTTTGAGTATGATTTCCCTTTTTGGGTAAACACTTTCTTGGACTTTGGGAAAGTTTAAATTAATTTATAAAAGGAAATGGATTTAAAAATTTTTAACAAGCTACATTTTTAAGCAGTGAAATATTAACTTTTATTCAGCAAGCAAATGACTATTTTCTTCAGTTTGGGCATTTTCAGAACAGGGCATAACTTGGCATGAAACAATGATCTATAAAAGAATTTTCTGGGCTTCCCTGGTGGCACAGTGGTTGAGAATCCGCCTGCCGATGCAGGAGACACGGGTTCGTGCCCCGGTCCGGGAAGATCCCACATGCCGCGGAGCAACTAAGCCCGTGAGCCATGGCCGCTGGGCCTGCGCGTCCGGAGCCTGTGCTCCTCAACGGGAGAGGCCACAACAGTGAGAGGCCCGCATACCGCAAAAAAAAAAAAAAAAAAAAAAAAAAAGAATTTTCTTATTAAATATTAAATATGACCTTGTGACTTTTTGAACAAGTCCTCATTAATGCCTATGGGCTACATTTTATATTAAATAAAAAAAAGATTTACTAATGAGGTGCTGGGAGAGGGACAGGAAGACCTAAACCAGTTTAATATTGCTTAGAAATAGTGAGGAACAAAGTACAAACCAATAGTTACCACTGCTTCTGAAAAAAAGAATCCCTGAGAAGGTGATTGATCCACCTGTTCTTTACCTGTGACATAATCTCATCTTGTATGTAAAAAACTCCACTAATGTGAACTTACACCAATTACTTCCCAATTTAACTAGATGGTATGTGTTAGAGTAATTAGAAGTTTACATTGAGCTTCAGTGGTGTAATCAATTATTTTGAGTACCCTAGGCTGTTAACTCAGTAACGATCAATGTGATCATCTTAAAAGCAAGTGATCAGACTATTTTTGTTTGATTTTACTGACAGCTGAACCAAGTGATGGTTTTGGTATTGCATGAAGATGACGTCAGACATTTGCTGTGAGACAAAAATGGTTAGAGTGAGGAAGGGGAGGCAGTGGGGCCAAAGCTCATTATGGCAACAATAGTGTCTAGGAAATCTGTTTTAGAAGGTATGAATTCTATTTGTACATTCATTCGCTTATTCCTTCATTTAACCAGATCTCGTTGTCTTCAGTGTCTGCATAGCACATTGGACCCCAAGGTAACCCCCCCCAGATGCCTCTGATTTTAAATATGTGCTGTCTTGGTCTCAGTGAAACTCAGTGCTTTAGAGAGACAGGGAGAGAACTAGACCAATCAATATGATACTGGGGTGCGGTGGTAAGTTTTATGGCAGAGGTAAGACTAAAAAGGTGGAGGCTCAGGAAGGATTTTCAAAAGAAGTAATGCCTGAACTGTGGCTTGAAGAATGAATGGGAGTAAATGATGCAGAAAAGGAGAGTGGGAAAGTGATAAAGCAAAGGTTTGAGGAGAAATTCCTAGGGGGATAAAGATGTGCTAATAAAAAGATATTACCTCAAATGGGTACATTTGAGGAACGCTAAGTAATTCAATATGGCTTAGAAGAGAGTACTGTGATTGTTAATGTTATGTGTCAATTTGACTAGGCCACAGTAACCAGGTTCTTGATCAGGTGTTATTCTAGATGTTTCTGTGAAGGTATTTTTAAAATGAGATTAACATTTAAATCAGACTGAGTAAAACAGATTCCCTTTAATTATGTGGGTGAGCCTCATCCAATCAACTGAAGGCCTTAATAGAAAAAGACTGACCTCCCTTGAAGAAGAGGGAATTCTTCCTTAACCCACCTTTGGACTTGAATGGTTCTGTTTCTCTGGAGAATCCTGACCAATACAGATATATGTAGGAGAGAAGCAAGAGTTGAAAGGCATTGGAGAATGATTGAAGGTTTTTTGTTCTTTTCTTTTTTGTTTTAGTTTTTATGAACATTTAGCACACATATATGTGTGAACACATATATGTGTGAAAGAAAAGTGAACATATCATAAGTGTTAATACTCTTTATAAATATTCATATGAACACACACATGTAACCAAGACCTAGACAGAAAAATGGGACATTACCAGCACCCTCTTCCAGATGCTATCTCCAACTCCATGAATAAACTTGGTCCTGACTTCTAAAAGTATAGCTTAGTTTGGCATGTTTTTGATTTTTTAAAAATGTTTGTACATACAAACATTTTACTTGTATGTAGTTCAGGTTTTTTTTTAATCCTTATTGCTATATGATATTTCATTGTGTAAATACGCCACTATGTTTTTATGCATTCCAAAGGCAGGCAGTTAGGTGGTCTCTAATTTTTACTATTTTGCATAGAATTGTTGTGAACATTCTAGTATATGCCATTTGGTGAACATGTATGCATTTCTGTTGGGTATATGCATAGGGATGAAGTTGTTGAATTATAGTATATGCCTGATTGCAGAATCATGGAAAAGTGATCAAATTAGCCTTTTAGACTGATCTTTCTCATAGTGATGAAAATAATGGATTAAAGAATAATCCAGGTGAGAACTGATATGGTTTTGAACTAATGTATGTAAGTGAGATAAAAATTAAGAGAGGGATATGAGAGCTATTTAGAACTGGAAACAATTAGACTTGGCCAAATTAGACATGGGTGTGAGGTCAGGTTGACTTTCAGGTATCTAGCTGGGTGAATAAAGGTGCTATTCATGGAATGGGGGCTATGGGAATCTCATTAAATGAGCATGAACTTGCTTCCAGGAAGGTGCGATTATTCATTTTGGAAATGAGGAAATAGAGACTGACACAGAAAGTAGCTAATAAATGGCTTATTTTCCCCAAGATGTTTTACCAATTCTTTAGTCAAAATAGTTCCTGGCTTCATATGTCAGTTGCTATGCATCCTAATAATTATATCCACTAACACTCACAGAGAACTAAAACAGAGAGACCTGGGTTTGAATTTACCTCTGTTATTTAGGAGTTATATGGATTTGGCTAGTTATTTAATATTTAAGAGGCAGTTTCTTCACCTGTAACACAAGGTAATAATATACATCTTGCATGATTCAATGAGATCAAATATATAAAACATCTATTATATATATTAGTGCCTGGCATATAGTGATTTTAAATGATAGCCCCTATTATTATTGTAATTAGTATTACATCTTAATGGTTTCTTTTTTATCACTTATATTCCCAAATAAAGAGGAGAGACCATCTTTTCCTCTGCTCTCAACCATTTACCCTAAAATCTGAGCATTTGCATGTTAAGTGTTTAAAAATTGACATTGTACTTAGCAGCCTTGAACCAGGACCAATCATCGCCTTGCCCAAGGTAGCTTCTGATTTAAAATAAGGATGGATGCACTGGTGTCTGGTATAACTCTGTTCTTTGCCATTCCTAGACTTTTCATTTTTAATGATTTCATAGGCCATTTTCATACTCTCCCTGATTTATGAGTATCTATCTCTAGCTATCATCTGTCTACTTTTATTAAGCTATTTTTCAGACTGTATACCTAAGGTTATGAATAATTACTGCATTGTCATACATATTAATAATAAATTATTATTCCCATTTATCATTTATCAGTATGCTTCCATATTGTAAAAAATGTCACCTTTTCATTTAATCAAGCTTATGTTCATAATAGGTACATTCATATTACAAAGAAAGTTTAATAGTTTTTCTCACTTGTGTTTAAAATAGATTAATACATTTTTGGCAATAGAAATGGAATTAATACAGCTCTCTGAGGCAAATTTTACAAAAGCATCTCTGTAAAACATGAAATGTAGAATGATCCCTTGTCTTGGGAAGAATGTTCATAGAACTAATGAGCAGGGTACAGAGTTGCTATGTATGTAGAAAGGACAGATTTTCTAGGCCACAATGTTTGGAGCTGAAAAGAGTCAACAGGAGTCAGCTGAGTAGCCACAACTGTTGAACCAGGGACAGATTAGGGGTGTATTGAATGAGAATGGAACTGCCACTAATTCATGGATTCTTACTGCTTCACCCATACACAGTAGGAAAGATTGGCATGGTTATTGCTGAAACCCTGCCCTAGGATATTGATTTAGGAAGTCTGCTGGTTTTCTGAAAGGCTTACCAAGTTTCCTGTAAATGCACTGAGGTTCATTGAATCTATTCATCCTAGTCTAGCTTTTCCCAGACTCTCCCCTGCTCATCATCTCAGTGGCCTAGGAACACACCAGTTGCTGCTGCTCAGACTCATAACAATCTATCTCCATGAAAAGTCTAGCCAGAGAGATTAATAAAAAGAGGAAATATTTATTCAATTTCTTTCAAGTCTGCTGCCTAATTTCTTGCCGACTGAAAGGTTTTGGGTGTTTGGCATGTGGACTAATGTAAATGGACAAAGCAGGAGTCCCAATTCAGTCATGTATTCATAAACCCTGAGAGCAGGGTTTCTTGACCCTAGTGGCAGAGAATCTCCTGGAGAGCTTTTAAATATTATTGCTGGCATGGCCCTACCATGGCCAATTAAGTCAGAGTCTCTGAGGATGTGTTCCAGGTACTGGGATTGTTATAGTTCCCAAGAAGATTCTAATTTCAGCCAGGGTTGAGAATAACAGTTTTAGTTTTCTAAGGTGATTTAGAGACCATGCAAAGCACCTCAGAGATTGTCTAATCCAGTAAATGAAAGAGATCAAAGTAACTCTGGTTAGCACGGAGAGGAACATCCCAGACTTCTGCCCATTTGCCTTCCTACATGGATCAAGGAGACAACTATTCAGGTTATTGAGTGAAAATAATTATTGAACTCCATGTTTATTCTTACCAAAGTAAGAATATAAAGTCAGAGAATTTAGTGGCTTGCACAAAGCAACACAGCCTGTAAAAGACCAGTGATGCCTCTTGACTTCATTTCCAGTGCTCGTTTCACTTTTCCATCTTGCTTTAGACATGTTAACATGAACCATGGTGCTTCTTCTTTAAAACAACTTTTAGCACTATAACTACGAGGAAGTTGAAGCCCTGAGCTCAAGTAGTTTGTAAACCAGCACTAACTTTGTGTGTCGTTTTCATCATATTTGTAAAAACACAATGTTTGACACTTTCATTCTGTCTTTATTTCAAGACCTAGGACTCTAGATCTGAATTAATTTGAAAGACATACTATAATCTAATCCAGTGGAGACTCCTACCATCTTGTTACTCTGGGGTTAGTGATTGCTTAAAAGGTCATTTGTACCCATTAATGTTTTTTCCCACCTTGCAGCTGACAAGGTGGATGAAACCAATGACTCTGGCCGTTGCAGAAGGAAGGATGAGAGCCCCAGCCTGAGGGAGAGCAAATAAGATGATGGAGCCAGCTGTGAATTAAGGCAGCTGCCAGTGGTTCTGTGACGAGCAAACAGATAATTTTTTAATGTAGCCTCTATTCACATTTTATGTTTGATTTTATCCTTTGATTGTAATGACAGGCTGTGGTTACACATTAGTGGAGATGAATACTAAAGAAGTGACTAAATAAGAGGGCAAGAAATTGAGGATGATTGGTGTCGTCTCAGCAAAAAGGGAAGGCAGAAGACACTTCTTTTTTCTTAGTCTCAGAGGCTGCATGTGCCTCACCTGCACATTCTGGAATAACCTTGGAATGTTTCCTTTATTCCATGATGATTCTTGCTACTGTCCAATGGTGAGAAACTATGGCTGGTGGAGGGCAGATACAGCTCTGAAATCCTGAGGGTATTAAATATATTTATTTATATATGATATATATTCCCTGGGTATGCTATGGCACATACTACTCCATTTCTGAAGTTCTCTCAAATTCTCCATTCCTTTTCAGAAATACAGCCACAACTGAATCCCTTCCAAGTAGAGAAAACTAATCAGCTTTTATATCTTGGGAATAGACTGTATATTAGGACTGCTTGGGAGAAAATAATTCTAGAAATCTTTGAGAGTTGGACATTAGAATCTAAACCTTAGACATAGATACATCATCTAGGACTCTGTAATTGATTCACTCTCAAGTATTGTGTACATTCTTATCTTTCAGATAACCTACATTTTGCATAAACCAAGGGGAAACGTTTGCCAACAGACACCAAGAGTCACATACAAAAATATTCATAGCAGTGATGTTTGTAATAGCAAGATTAGATTGAGAACAGTCTAAAAGCTTTTTGAAAGGAGAATGACAACTGAGATAAATGAATACACTTGAAAAATATGTAACAGTGACAGTGAAAATTATAGCTATTTCCATTTATCTTGGACTAAAGTCCCACAACATCAAGTGCATGAACTCATGTGTGCCACTAGTGGAAGTATCAATTCATATGACCACTTTGGAAACTAATGTATTATTATCTTACATTGTTGGAAATACAGTGAACATTGTGGAGTGTTTACTATGTTCCAGTTATTTTCCTAAATTTACAAATACTATTTCATTTTATCCTTATAGCTGTGAGGTACATACTGTAATTTTTATCACTTTATATATGAGGGAATTGACATAAAGATTTTGGGTAACTTGGCCAACATCAAAAGCCCATTACTGGTACAAACAGTATTGAATCTAGGCAATCTGGCTTCAGAGTTCATCCTCTTAACCATTATATTACACTGTTCCTTCCAACTAGTAAAGCCAGTAACTTCATTTATTGACATATAGCATAGCAAAATTTTGTCCAAGGTGCAAAGATACAAATATGCTCTTAGCAATTATGTTGGTAATTAAAAAACAAATAATCTAAAAATCCATTGATAAGAGAATAGGTAAGTAATTGAGATGTAGTCATACAGAATAATGTTATACCATGCAACTAACTGTACCATGCAAATAAATGTCAAAGTAATGTTGACTGATAAAAGCAAGGACAGAGAACACATATCATATATAAATATATATGTTGAAATACATGCAAAACTAATCACTGTGTACTTACATGTGCATTAAGACTATAAAGTTTGCACGTCACAATACCACAAAAACAATGGTAAATAACCTTCTGAAAAAAAAGTTATACTTCACTTGAATTTTTAAAAATGCAAAATTAGGGGCTTCCCTGCTGGCGCAGTGGTTGAGAATCCGCCTGCCGATTCAGGGGACACGGGTTCGTGCCCCGGTCCGGAAAGATCCCACATGCCGCGGAGCGGCTGGGCCCGTGAGCCATGGCCGCTGAGCCTGCGCATCCGGAGCCTGTGCTCCGCAATGCGAGAGACCGCAACAGTGAGAGGCCCGCGTACCACAAAAAAAAAAAAAAAAAAAAAAAAAAAAAAGCAAAATTAAACACAGAGTGATGTGTTTTTTTCTTTGTTTATTGAGTTGGTAAAAATTTTGCATGGTTCAAAGTATAACTTTTAATGAGACCATTTGAAAATGTATATTAAAGGCTTTTCCATAAAAATTTTAAAACAATATTTTTGTAAAACTTTTATGTGAGAAAATAATCAGAGATGTGCACAAAGATTTTTTTTGAAACAATAGATTTATTTATGAAAATTAAAAATTGGAAATAAAGCATATTCGTTTACTAGGGCTGCCATAAGAAAAGGTCACAGACTGGGTAGCTTATAAAATAGAAATGTATATTCTCACAATTCCAGAAGCTAGAAGCCCAAGATCAAGGTGTCAGCCGGTTTGGTTTCTTCTGAGGCCTCTCCCTCTCACTGACTTGCAGATTTGCAGATGCTGCCTTCTGGCTATGTCCTCACATGGTCACCCCACTGTCTCTGTTGTCTGTGTCCTAATTTCTACTTTTTATAAGATTACGAAGTCATATTGAATTAGGGTCCACACTAAGGATCCCATTTAGTTACTTTTATAAAGACCCTATCTCCAAATACAGTCACCTTCTGAGGTACTGGTGGTTAGGGATTCAACACATGTATTTGGAAGGGAAACAATTCAGTCCATAAATTAAAGTAAATATTTACTAATCCAAAATGAAGTAATATAAAATAATTTAATACAATATAGCTAATAAAGAAATAGAAGCCGTTAGAAATTTCCTCAATGACACAGAACAAAATTCATGATGTATTAGATGAAAAAAAGTGTTTCTAAAATATGAACATATACTCCAAATTTGTTCACAAAAAAAACACGGCAACAAAAAGATTAATAGTAGTTATCTCTAAGTGGTAGCATCTTGGTTACTTTTTCTGGTGCATATTCAAGGTTATCTATGATGAATATTATTATTTTATAATCAGAAGAGTTTTAAATTTACTACATGGAGAAGATTACACATCAAGAGCAAGCTATTGATATATTAAGAGCAACATGTCCTGGTTAAATTTATTCATTTATTAATTCAACCAATATTTATTGATTGCCTATTACTATGCATGGCAGTCAGGATGGGAAGGGAGAATTTGGAGGATACATAACTGTTTATTTTTATGTAAAATGTTTATGCATTTATATTTTTGTGCCCTAGGTTTGTAAATTTGTGACTCAAAATAAAACTCATACTTCAGAATTTTTAAGGCAAAGTCATTAAATTCTATTATATGCCTAAAATACAGGAGATAGTCATGTAAAAGGACACAAAAAGAAGAGAAGGCCCATGACAAATTTCTTGAAATATTTGAAAGGGTACCATGTAGAAGAACATGTAATTTGTAGGCTCATCTTAGGGAATGGAACTAGTACAAATGGGTAGAAGTTTGATTACATATATGGGAAAAATTTCCCCCAAAATTACATTCTAAAAGCATCATAGATACTCTTGGGAGGTAGTGAGTTTTCTTTAATGATAGTGTTAAAGCTTAGTTTACATTGGCAATACCTAATAGACCTTTCCATGGTGGTGGAAATGATCTATACCTCTGCTGCTCAATAGGGAAGCCACTAGCCCCATGTGGCAGCTTATGAGCACATGAAATGTGGCTAACATAACTGAAGAACTTCCTATTTACTTTTAAATTTTCATTAATTTAAATTTATGCATCAGCATGTGGATAGTAACTCCTTATTGGACAGTGCAGGTCTAGCAGACCTTTTGGTAACACAGTTGAAGTATTTGTTTAAGCTTTCTTCTAGCCTAAAATTATATGGTTCTTTGAATTTGAAGTTATGGGACAGTTCTTTCTTCTGTGCCCCATATGAGAAAGAAATATATCCTAGTTGGAAAAGGCTGAGGAACATGCCTCAGATCGTCCACAGTACTGTAAAAACATGTCTACCAAAGCTGAAGGAGTGGTAGAGAGCAGAAGGTTCAATCGAATATGAACAAATAGGGCTATTGAATGTTCAAGATGTTATAATTCAGCTAAAGGTGACAGAGGACAAACGTGTGAAATACAATATCAGTGTAGGTAAAATTACAGATCATTTATACAAGTCCCAAATGTATAAATTAGAAAACAGAGACCCAAACAGGACTCTCGTCCTCTAGACTCTCATATAAACTTTTAGGCAGCCCCTGAGTTTAAGAGCAGCTTCTCAAACAATGCTAATTTAAAAACTGGTGAATATCAGAGTGGGCACTGCAACTCTGCTCAGCTGAGTGAATCCAGTACACATTCCACTGAACCACACCTTCTGAAAATGCACATAAACCAAGAAGACCCTGAGAACATACCCACAGTATTAACACCACTGACACATCAAGGAATGCCAAAGACCTAAAACTCATTACATGTATGTTCTAGAGACGGAGCTTAAAATTTCAACCTAGTTAAGAAAATGTACTAAAATATGTTTCTGGTGAAAGAATGAGCAACATTTGAAGGTTTATTTCTACAGACTATTCAAGTAACTGAGTAAACAGTGACCCATGTCTTTGACAAATATCTTATCTATAATAAGTAAGGCTTTGAAGAGAGAACGGCAACTTGAAAACTAGTTGCCTGGGTTATAACAAGCATTAATGTCAGGAAAGTCAATTGAGAAGTGACCTCCAACAACAAGCTTTTGTCATTTAGACTTAGTCCACATTCTTGGCCAGCCTCAATGTGAGTAGCACTAACTATTGACCTTTTGCTTTGCATCAAAAGGTCATTAGGAAAAGTTAAGCCTCCTATGTGTTCAGTCACTTTTGAAGGTTGCTATTCTCAAAATTCCATTTAAGAGGTTATCAAAGGATGGGGAGAAAAAATTAGATAAAGGCTCTGTGAACTTTTAATCTACAAACTATATCAAGCAGTTCAAATTGTCAACTGCCATTTAGCTGTATAATTAGATATGCTTTCCTTTCAACTTAATCCAAATACCATACCTCATTATGATAGCAACAGTATGTTATCTTCACCAGTGCGTGACTGTGTTTATTTCTATACTTCAGTGTTTAGAAATAGAATTTCCTGTTTTTTTCTAAGCTTCCTTTTTCAGTGGCTCTTCCATATCAAAGATATCTCAGAGAACTTCTCACTGAACTGCTATGGATAGAAAAAAAAGTGTGATAAGTAAAAGTAGTGGGTGTTATAAAGTGGATAGGAAAAACACTAGTAGACATGTGAGAAAAGCTCATTTTAATTTGAGGGTATATTTAGGAACTACTGGCAAGAATCATAGAAGTATAGATATTACATGAATAAAAAATTATTTCTGATTGGATGTTTAACATTACAGAGAGGGGAACAGAGAGTGAAATAAGTGTTTAACTAGTGGATAAATAAAAACCCATGATATAGTTATACCAAGGCCAACCTTAGGAAAATTATTTTGCTCCCATTTTTCTAGGTGAAAATGTGTATAATCTACTTCAACCTATTTCACAAAGACAACGCATCTGTAAATATACACATCTGTAAATGTCTCCATGCCCTTCTGAGAAAAAAGTATATACGTTTTTGCCATTGTTATTATAATCATGATTATACTTAATGACAGAAAAAAATGTGTTGCTATTATTGCTATAAGTGGATTTGGGGATAAGAATGGTTGGACAATAGAATGAAGAACAGTATCTGATTGTACAGGTATGAAATTCTAAAACTCCAAATTCCTAGTTTTAGGAGCACACAGCTTCAAAGGAATAATATCAACCAAAGACTGTGGGTTGGCTTTTTATAGAAACATGTAATTTTCTTGAAAGCTGCTATGTTACGAATTATATAGAGTAATAAGTATAGGTCTTTGATAATATGTTGTCCTATTTTGGACTTTAATTTGTATAGCAGTGAGTTTAATTCCCTAAAGTTTCCTCTCTGTGTGATTATACATACTGCATTCAAATGCATCATTGCAAAGCTATTCCTTTTTGTATTTATTTTAAAATATTTCTATTGTTTACTAAAGTAATATGGTGAAATGGAAAAGATATCCTACATAAATTTGAAGATAAAATTTATTCGTTTTATATTTCTGAAATTTGCTAGATGTTAGGACTAGGTGGCTGTAAAAGCTGTAAAGATAGATTATCACAGAAATCCAATATTTTCTTTTTAATCATTAAATGGATGCTACTGCAGGCAGTTGGTTTGTTGTTTCTTGGCTCTTCCAGTATGCTAGTTAGTTTCGCGTGTACTCTATGGGCTGATTCATAATTTTGACCCTGCTTTTTGATAAGGTATACTTCCAGCTGGTTCTTTGAGAAGTTCATGCACATATTGTTTTGGTGTCAAGCAGAAAGTACTGGGTCATCATAAGAGGCCCGTGGCTTTTAATGAGTTTTGCCATCAGACAGATATTTGAATATTGTTCAGTAGACCTGTGTCTCATTATTATATTTTGCTTCAAATTTGAATTAAAGGTGAGTTGCAAGAAATCCTGGTTGCAGCACATCAAAACTAAAAGGAAAGAAAAACCCACAAATCTCATGTTTGTTAGTAATAGCTATCGACAATTGGATCCACACAAACATCAAGTGTGGGTCCCTTTAATGTGGCAGTCTCAACATAAATGGACTGGTTATCAACACTAAAGTGGTCTGTTTATCCTGAGATGAGAGAAGGATGGCAGTCAGCAGGAGAAAGGGTGGTTTCTGAGCATATGACTATATGCTCTGCTTGGAAAGAGAGATGGGATGCTGTTAAAAATAATTTGCTATTCGGGCATTTTAGAGAATACACTTGCCTAGCCTCAGGGATTTAGAGGTGTCTGGAGCTGCTAGCAGGTGGGCTGAGAGATAATTTAAAACACGGTAGAAGAATAATGAAAAATAGTTCTACATCCAATCTACTCAATATTGTGACTTTTTTCTGTTGGTCTTAAAATGGTCATGAAATGAAGGGGTGAGAAGATGCTCAGTTACTGGAATGCTCCTAATGAAGAGAAGGATTACTCAAGCATTTTCTTAGTTAAATATGGTAATGAAGAACTCAGAGCAGCCATGATGCTCTCTCTCACTTAATCGGTACTAGTACAGTTTGCTATGCTTGAGATGGCCCAGACTGTTGGGAGCAGCAAATTTGAGAAAGGAGGAAATGGTCCAGAACCAATGATAAAAGTGGACTCTTAGTAGAGGAGTTCCCACCTTTACCTTTGGCGAGTTCTGCTACTGACACCCAAAGAATCAAGGGTATCTCTTCTTTAGATAAGATGCTTATTATTACTACTAAAATTAATTTTACTACTAAAATTATTATTACTACTAAATGATTATTATTACTACTATTACTACTAAAACAACCACTACTGCTACTACTGCTACTAGAGCAACAGCTGCTGTGGTGGTTAATTTTACATGTCAAATCGACAGGGCCAAGGGATGCCCACATAGGTAGTTAAACATTATTTCTGGGTGTGTCTGTAAGGGTGTTTCTGAAAGAGATTAGAGTTGAATTGATGGGCTGAGTAACGTAGATGGCCCTCCCCAGTGTGGGTGGGCAACATCCAACCCACTGAAGGTCTGAATAGAACAAGAAGGCAAAGAAAGATTGAATTTTCTCCCTGATTAACTCTTTGAGTTGGGAATATGATCTTCTCCTGCCTGCCCTTTGTGCTCCTGGTTCTCAGGCCTTCAGACTACACTGCCGGCTTTCCTGTGTCTCCAGCTTGGAATATATGTATATTCATGAATATATATATTTTTTCATATCCTTATATTCTGTTTCTCTGGACAACCCTGACTAATATAGCTGCCATTTATTAAATAAATACTCTCTTAGCATCTGTATTACATTCTCTGCACACATCAGGGTTGAATCCTCGCTACAACCCCAATGCTCAGGTGGCCCTATGTTGTAGGTGAAGAAACAGGTTCAGAAAGGTTAAGCACATACAGCAGGTAAAGAGTGGATCCAGGATCTGTACCCATCAGAGTAGCTCAAAAACCCAAATTTAGTCATCATTTAGTCAATTAGTGTGTACGAAGTGCTTACCAGTGTCAGAAATTTCAGTCTGTAAATCTTATACAGCAAACTACATGTACATAGCTCTTTACCTAAATCTCTCTGATCTGAGCTCTTTTGTCCCTCCCTAGGCCATCCTGGGATCTTGGGGATCACCAGTGATAGATTCATGTGACCACCTCTGTTCCACATTGTTCCTCTATACTTTTCTTGCTTCATTTTAGTCCTGTTTTTTTTTCCAAATATCTCTTTATAATTAAGACCTTTGCTTTACCACTTACTTTCTAACAGCAATAACATACTAGCTTTTATTTCAATATCCTCTGGTATTAATTTATTTATTCTTTAAAAATTTATTGATGGCTTATTTTATGTTGCGGAAACCAATACAAATATAAACTAGTTAATGCCCTAATGGAACTCAGGTACAGAAAATCAGCTAAATAAAATTCAGTGTAATACATAGAATTATAATGATGGACACATAACAATAAATTCTTAACTGAGGTAGAAGCATCAGGGGTTTCTCTCTGGAGGAAATGGTGACTCAGGTGAGTGTTGAACATCAATAATGAGTTAATCAAGCAAAGAGAGGGTGATGCATTTCAAAAAGAGGAAACAATGTTCAAAGGCAGAGTTAAAAGAAAACTGCAATTAATTCTGAATGATTAGAATTTAGGTTTGGGAGGGGTAGAAGTGTGTGAGAGATCCCACTGAAGAAGTATTCAGAGATCAAACCAGGAAGGACCTCGGAGGTGATAGTAAAAAGATTGACTTTTATTCAGTGGATAGTCCCTGGGAAATTTTATACTAATCCAGAAGAGGAATAATAAGGGCTTGAACTAAGGCAGTGACTATAGATGACAGCAAACAAACACATCTTGCCGCTGTTGTTAGAGCTTGCCGGGAACATTCAGCACTTTAGAAATGGTCATCCCCGAAACTGCTCTATACACTACTAAGTTCTATCGACTGCAGGAAGGGGGTTCAATAACAGCGCTATAACTGGAGTCTGGAAGTAACCTACTGGTAGTGATTCCTCACAGATAGCTTTTTCTCTGTACCCTAAACTTCCCCCAAAAGTTAAGAATTACATTTCCCTAACAATTTGAGTCACTGACACTGATTAAACACTTCTTTTGAAAAAAAAGGACATTTTAACCTGAAACAGAAGCATAGTAAGTTATATTTTTGGGTGAGTACGTGCATTTATGCATGCTAATTTCTGTCAGATTTGGTCATATCCTTCATCTTTCTCAAAAGCAGAGAGTAACAAGTCTGACCTTGGGGAAAACCTGGGTTCTCTTTCTTGCCCAGTTGATGTTGGAGTAGCTGCAGTGTGCTGTGAAGTATGCTGGAAGGAAAATCTATCAACAGTATACATTTATTAAGGACCTACTATGCGTCCACATTTTGCTAAGTGCTGTGAAATGCAAAAATAGAATATAACTAGTGCCTCGACCCTAAAAGTGTAATTGGAGAGAGTAAAAAAAAAAAAAAAATCAGATTTTGAGACAATACTGTTGTTTTGAACTTGGTGGTACAGGCTCTGAAAGCCATGGGAGCTCAGAGCACAGGTCAAGGCAGGTTATGCTTGACTAGTAGTGAGAGGACATCTAAAAGGAGGTTCTGGCTGAGCAAAGAGGAGGGAGTAAGCCTGGATATTGAGAGTGGAGGTGGCTGAGGTAGAGGTGAAGATTATCCAGAACCTTTAACATTAGGCAAGAAATTTAGGTTTTGTTAAATAAGTTGTGAATAGAAGAATATATTAATGAAGTCTTTCTTGAGGGGAGGAGAATTACTTCAGTGGTGTATGGATTTGCAGCTATGTGCCTCACTGAGGATTTTGTGACTAGTGAAACCTCCCTATCCTAGCTTTGTTCCCCTGTAAAAGCAGAGGCTGAGAGAAGGGCTTGCATGGACGTTGTTTATTTTGAGAAGTTACCCCAGGAATCAGGAGTGAGGGACAAGGAGGAGGGAAATAGGGAAGGAGGTAAAGCCAATGCAGCTTCAATACTAAGCAGGCCCTGCAGCTTAGTATTGCAGCTTAGCTTCTGAGGAGCTATCCCACAAAATGATTATCCAAGGGACGGAAGAAGGGATCATTTATTCACAACTGCTCCATGGGGGTATTAACTCCCATTTTTCCATTGCATTTATGTGAGTGCTTGCTGCTCTGTCAGAAAGCCCAAGAACAGATGTGAGAAAGTCACCTTTCTCACATCTGAGCTGAGGGTTGATGCTATCATGTTAGACTTTGTCAAAGTTGTTACTAGAAAGGACTGCAGTTGGAGGGGGCTGCTGAGAAGACCTGACCCTGAGAAGGGCATGAGGTGTCAGATGCATTTGTCATTTCAGCCTGATAGGAGCAAGGCCTATAAGACTTTTAAACTATTACAAAATAAATTCAGATTTATTATTGGCAAAATTACTGTTTTAATATAGGCTAACAAAGTGTTGCCTAGAAAGTATTTGGGCATATCTTTTAATGAATCATTAAAATGGTTTATTATGAATGTCATATTTCTCAAAGCCTAATATGATGCCTGGTACAGAGCAGGTGTTCAATACTGTGTATGGAAGGATTGAGTACATCAATTCAGGTAAATGTGCGCTTCAAAATGCATTGAAAATTATATTCCTCAGTACAGCTGTGATAGCAATGGTGCCAAGGAGTGGAGGAGAGGCCTCCTTATTTAAAAAAATTTATTTATTTTGCAAACGTTTATGGAGGGCACCAGCGAAAACAACAGTTTACCTTTAAACCAAATTATTTCAAAAGTTATTTTAAATTGTCTTTGATTAGTATTTGAAATAACGTGGAGATTTTTCTTTTAAAATTGAACCCTGTAACTCTCTCTTATCTAAAATGTTCTATAATCTGTAGTGAACAGGAATGGCCTCGTGTAAATGCAAATACAAAAAAAAATTTTTTTAAGCCCTGAAGAGTTATACAAAGAATTAACAAAAGGTGGTTTATTTTGTAAACTTTCTAATCTGCTTCCGAATCACATACACCACTCATGGTATTATTTGTAAATATGGTAAAGTGAGGTATTTTCAAGATGTGGAATTGTATCTTTTCCATTCCCCTTTGAATGCTTTTTTGCAATTAATATATTAGTAGGCAGAAATTTACTGAATGCCTGCTGTGTGTCTACTCAGCACTGTTTGAAGTGTCTTCTCCCATCTATACCCCTACCTTTCTTTGCCTGAAGGAGATCATTCATATACTAAGAAGTTCCTGAACACCAAATTTTAATCTTAAAAACAGAGGTACTTGACTCACAGTGCTTCCATCATGCTCTGTAAAACCACCATCTAGCTCTGGCATGTTCCCTACAGATTTCCTTCATTTTTTGGTGGAGGGGGAAACAATTGCCTTTTTAATTTATTTTAATTTTAATTTATTAATTTATTATTTATTTTTATTGAAGTATAGTTGATTTACAATGTTGTGTTAGTTACAGGTATACAGCAAAGTGATTCAGGTCCTTGTTGCTTATCTATTTTATATATAGTAGTGTGTATATGTTAATTTCAAACTCCTAATTTATCCCTCCCCCCTCTCCCCTTTGGTAACCATAAGTTTGTTTTCTATGTCTGTGGATCTATTTCTGTTTCATATGTAAGTTCATTTGTATTTTTAAAAATATATCACATATAAGAGATATCATATAGTATTTGTCTTTCTCTGTCTGGCTTACTTCACTTAGTATGGTAATCTCTAGGTCCATCCATGTTTCTGCAAATGGCATTGTTTCATTCTTTTTTATGGCTGAGTAATATTCCATTGTATATGTATACCACATCTTCTTTATCCATTCATCTGTCCATGGATGTTTAAGTTGCTTCCATGTCTTGGATACTGTAAATAGTGCTGCAATGAACATTTGGGTGCATGTACCTATCTTTTTGAAGTACAGTTTTCTCTGAATGTATGCCCAGGAGTGGTATTGAAGAATTATATGGTAGCTCTATTTTTAGTTTTTTAAGCCACCACTATACTGTTCTTCTTAGTGGCTGTACCAATTTACATTTCCACCAACAGTGTAGGAGGGTTCATTTTCTCCACACCCTCTCCAGCATTTATTAATTGTAGATTTTTTGATGATGGCCATTCTGACTGGTGTGAGGTGAGTTTTGATTGTAGTTTTGATTTGCATTTCTCTAATAATTAGTGATGTTGAGCATCATTTCCTGTGCCTTTTGGCCATCTGTATGTCTTCTTTCTGAAGGGGAAGCTTCAGAGTTACAGAGCCAGGTATGTTGCGGGCAGAGAATAGGTTCTGGGTCCTTGTTCCTGGACTTTAATAGATTACAAAAAACAAATTATATTAAAAGTTCTGTCAGCTTTGAAACTTTAAATCTGAGTCATCTCTTCAGAGATATGTTTGTTAGTTTAAATTCTGCAGTATTGTGTGGACTTGCAAACTCCCAGGATTTCCAGTGCTCATAAATATAAGTAATAGGAGATTCTTTTTCCATGGAGGTTAGTTTTAATTTCAAGTCATCTTAATCCTCATAACAATGAGTGGTTTAATTTTTAATGAAGTAATTTATGACAGACAAGCTATCACCAGGGAACCATGTGAAAAATGATTTCTTTTTGTCTCAGATTGTATTTTGTCAGGATTCCGGAGAAATTAGGAAAATGGGGTCAGAGCCGGCCAATGATTGTTTATGCAGCATTGTAAAACTCTTAGTCATTCCATCTGACATATTTATCTTATACCTTATATCCTAATGCTTAATGAAATTATATCTTTCCCATGCAGTCTTATATTTTGATATCAAAAGTCTCACATTTAAGAAAATTACCGCTTAGAATATTAGAGGTCAGCACCCAGTTGTGAAGTGTGATATAGTAAACCGGCTTTAAATATAGAGTCTTCCCTGCTTTCATACATATTATGTTCATAAAAATTGAATGTTGAAAATTCAAGTGATAGATATATATTAAAGAGAAGAGTTTTAAAATGCTAAAATTTCACAATATCACCTCCGTTTTTAGACAAAATCTTATCCATCTAAGGAGATGGCATCACTACCTACTTAGTTACTCAAACCATTTGTATAGGTAATCATCCTTGAGTCTTCATGTTCCTGCATACCACTCTAGCAAGTCTTGTAGATCTGTTTCCAAAATATATCCATTCACTTTTCTATTTTCAGGGCCACCACTCTATTCCAAACATCACCTCTTATGTGGACTGTGATAATAGCCTTCTATCCGATCTTCCTATGTCCACTTTTGTCTTCCTTTTTATATACAATTCACCAAGCAGCCAGAAAACTCTTCTTAAAACATAAATGAGAAAATGTCTTTCCACTTTTCCAAACTCTCCAGTGGATTTATATCACAGTCTAAGTAAAATCCAAATGCTTTACCAAATCAAGGACTCTTCTTCAGCAATCAAGGAACTTGAGAAAATTGGCCATCCTGGACTTTCTCTTCTCTTTTGACCATGGCTGATCTCCTTCTATTCTTCTTTTCTTTTCCCCTTCTTTCCTCCATAAGCATTTCTAGTGTTCTTATATCTACTAGGTTCTGTGCCAAGCAATGAGGTCGCCACTACTGGCGTTTTCTTGCCTATCAGACCATTACATTTATAATTCAAGCCCCAGCTTCCACAACAAACTGTTAATAAAACCTCTTGTGACCCTCTGAGCAAGGTGTAGTCTTTCTTGCCCTTTGAAAGGATATTATTTATGTACAATAAAGCCATTTTAAGGCTATAGCTGGATGAATTTTGGTAATTGTATAAAATTGTGTAAGCACCATTTTAATAAAAATATATACAGCTCCCTTTATCTTAGAAGTATTCTCATGCCACTTTGCTGTTGATTTCCTCCCCAGGTAACCACTGATCCACCTGGTGTAACTATAGGTTTGTCTTTCCTAGAATATCATATAATCAATATCATAAAGTACACTATGTGACTTCTTTCACTTAGCAAAATGTTTCTGAGATACATTCATGTTGTTGGCTGTATTACTATTTTGTTTGTGTTGCTGAGCAATATTCTATAGTATGGATATAGCATGACTTGTTCATCAATTGCCCAGCTGATGAACATTTGCTTTGTTCCTAATTTTTGGTTATTATTTCTGTGACCATACATGTACATGTCTTTGTGTGAACATGTGTTCTCACTTCTCTTAGGTCGATACCTAAAATTAGAATAAGTATATGTTGAATTATATAAGATACTGCATATTGGTTTCAAAAGTGGCTGTAACATTTTCCATTCCCACCAGCAATGTTTGAGAGAGTTCTATTTGTTCCATATCCTCACCAACACTTGGTGTGGTCAGTCTTTTTAACTCCAGCCATTCTAATGCATGTGCAATGGTATCTCCTTGTGGTTTTAATTTCTCTGATAGTTGTGATGATGAGCAACACTCTGTGTGCTTACTGGGTATTTGTGTATGTTCTTTTGTGAAGTATCTTTTCATTTATTTCATCTATCTCTTTATTGTTTTATAATTGAGTTGTAAGTGTTCTTTATATATTCTGGGGATAAGCTGTTTGTTGGATATATATATATATGTGTGTGTGTATATATATATATATATATATATATATATATATACTTTTTTTTTTTTTTTTTTTTTTTGTGGTACATGGGCCTCTCACTGTTGTGGCCTCTCCCGTTGTGGAGCACAGGCTCCGGATGTGCAGGCTCAGTGGCCATGGCTCACAGGCCTAGCCTCTCTGCGGCATGTGGGATCTTCCTGGACTGGGCCATGAACCCGTGTCCCCTACATCGGCAGGCGGACTCTCAACCACTGTGCCACCATGGAAGCCCTGTTGGATATATTTTTGCAAAAACTTTATCAAATTTTGTCACTTGCCTTTTGGTTCTGGTAATGATGGATTTCAGAAAGAAAGAGTTTTAAACTTGATGTTTATTTTACCAAGTTTTTCTTTTAAAAAATTTATGCTTTTTGGGTCCTGTTTAAAAATTCATTGCCCAAGCTGATGTCACAAAGATTTTCTTCTGTGCTTTTGACGAAAAGGATATATTTCTTCTCAATTAATTAATTTTTCACCTTTGTCAAAAATCAATTTATTATATACATATGGGTCTATTCCTCAACTCTCTAATCTGTTCCATTGATCAATTGGTCTACCCTTATACCAAGATCATATTGTCTTGAGTACTGTATCTTTAGGGTAAGTCTGAAAATTAGACAGTGTAAGTGCTTCAACTTTTTGCTTATTTTCCAAAATTATTTTGGTTCTTCTTGGTCTTTTGCATTTCAATATAAATTTTAAAATAGGTTATCAATTTCCTGCATCCACTGAAGTGACCATATGGTTTATCCTTTATTTGATTATTGTGGTGAATCGTACTGATTGGTTTCTCAAGTATTAAAACAACTATGAATTCCCAGGATTGACTTCCACATAGTCATAATGTATTATGTATTATGACATAATGTATTATGACATAGTATATTATTCTTTTTGTACTTTTGTTGGATTTTATTTGTTAACGTTTCCTTAAGAAATTTTTATGTCTATGTTCATGAGGAATATTAGTCTGTGGTTCTCTTTTCCTGTGATGTCTTTATGTATTTTTGAAATCAAGGTAACATTAACCTCACAAAATGAGTTGGGAATCATTGCCTTTCCTTTTTTCTGAAAGTGAAGGATTGGAATTATAACCTTTGTAAATGTTTGGAAAAAAATTTTCAGTGGAACAATCTGAGCCTAAGGGATTGTGCATGTGTGTGTGTTGGAGGTAGGGAAGAGTGGTAATTATGAATTCAATTTTAAAATTTTATATAGGGCAGCACAATTTTTCTACATTTTCTTGGATGAGTTTTGGTAGTTTGTGTCTTTAAGAAATGTGTCCATTTCATACAGGTTGCCATATTTATTGCCATAAAGTTGTTCACTCTATTCCCTTATTAACCTGTTAAAGTCTGAAGGCTCTGTAATGATGTCATCTCTTTCATTCCTCCCTCCCTCTATCCTTCCCTCCCTTCTTTCCTTCCTTCTTTCTCTCTCTCTCTGGCTAAACATTTATCCATTTTATTGATTTCCCCTCCCCAAATATTTTAATTTCATTGATTTTATCTATTGTTTTCTGTATTCTATTTCATTGATTTCTGCTCTCAGTTTAATTTCCTAGTTTCTGCATGACTTGGGCTTAATTTAATTTAATTCTTTTTTTAGTTTCTTAGAGTAGAAGCTTAGGTCATTCATTTCAGACTCCTCTTTTTTTCTAATATAGGCTTTTAGTGCTAAACATTTCCCTCTAAGCATTGCTCTAGCTGCAGCCCTCAAATTGTGATATATTTTCTTTCTTTTTTTTTTTTTTTTTTTTTTTTTTGCGGTACGTGGGCCTCTCACTGTTGTGGCCTCTCCCGTTGCGGAGCATAGGCTCCGGACGCACAGGCTCAGCGGCCATGGCTCACGGGCCTAGCTGCTCCGTGGCATGTGGGATCTTCCCAGAATGCGGCACAAACCTGTGTCCCCTGCATCGGCAGGCAGACTCTCAACCACTGCGCCACCAGGGAAGCCCCTATTTTCTTATTATTGATCTTTAATTTTTTATTCAACCCATTATTTGTTTAGAAATATGTTGTTTAATTTCCAAACATCTGGAATTTTTCTGGCAATCCTATTATTATTGGGTTTTACTTTAATTACATTGGGGTTAGAGAATATATTCTGTATGCTTTCAAACTTTTAAAAATTTATTGATGCTTTTTTAAAATTACTCAAAATATGGTTATCCTGGTAAACATACCTGTGCATTTGAAAAGGATGTTCATTCTGCTACCTTGGGATGTAGAGTTTTATAAATGTTAATTAAGTCAAGATATTTGATAGTGCTGTTCAGATTTTCCATGTCTTGATTTTTGCCTGGTTATTTAATAAATGACTTAGAAAATGTGTGTTAAAATTGTCATATAAAATTGTGGAATTTTATAATTCTCCTTTCAATTCTGTTAAGTTTTGCTTCATGTATTTTAAACTTCTGTTATTAAGTACTTGCATATTTATGATTTTTATCTTTTCCAGATGAATTGACATTTTATTATCAAGTGCCCCTCTTTTTGTCTTAATATCTACTTTCTCTGATAGATATATATATTATATATTCTACTATAGCTTCCTTATGCTTAGTATATGTATGGTATATCTCTTCCATTTATTTACCTCTAGCCAATCTAGCTTTATTCTTTAAAGTGTGTCTCTTGGAGGCAGACTATGAGTTTTAAAAAAAACATTTTGACAATCTCTACCTTTTAAGTAAAGTATTTAGTTAATTAACTTTTAGTGTAATAATTGCTGTCTTTTAAATTTGAGTCTGCTATTTTACTATTCTTTTACTTGTCTCTTTTAGTTTCATTTCTCTGTTACTCTTTTCCTGATTTAAAAAAAATATATTATTTGGATTTTTTTTTTTTTAGAATTCCACTTAAAATTTCCTGTGAAATTTTGGGTTATATGTCTACATTTTAAATGGTTGCCTTATAGAATAACAGAAGCATACATCATTAACTTTTCACAGTCCACTTATAGTTAATACATATTACTTGAAATAAATTATAGAAATCTTGCAAACATATACAGTAGATCCATTTTCCCTTCCTTTTTGTTTTATTTGATATATATATATGAAACTTGTGTAATAAAAAATGTTACTTATGTTACATAAATACATTTTAAAATCCTAACAGGAAATGTTTTAAGTTTTATATTAAACATTGCATGATTTATAAAGAAACAAATTTGTAAAAGGCAACATGAAAAATAACTTGCAGTTATCCAGACATTTACCATTTCCATATTTACCATTTATATAGCTCTTTACCACTTGTTCATTCTTTTCTGGGAATCTTAGTTTTTATCGGGTATCATGTTCCTTTAGACTGAAGAATTTCCTTTAGTTTTTCTTGTAGTGCAGGTTTGCATCTGTTGATTTCCTGAAAATGCCTTTATTTTCCCTTTCCTCCTTTTTTCCCCAGCTTACTGAGGTATAATTGACAAATAAAAAATGTATATGCTTAAAGTGTATGATACGATGGTTAGATAGACATATACACTTCACTTGAAATGGTTATCACAATCAAGTTCATTCACATATCCGTCACCTCACACAGTTAATTTTTTTGTTTATTTTGGTGGGATGAGAACACTTAGGATTTACTCTAGCAAATTTCAAGTATACAGTGCCATATTATTAACTATAGTCACCATGTTTTACATTAGATCCCCAGGATTTATTGATCTTATAATGGAAAATTTGTACCCTTTGAACAACAGCTCCTCATCATTTTCCCCCACCCCCATCTGCCCCAGCCCCTGACAATCAATGGTATACTCTCTGGTTCTATGAGTTTGGCTTTTGAGATTGCACATATAAGTGAGATTGTATAGTATTAATCTTTCTCTGTTTGGCTTATTTCACGTAGCATAATATCCTCGAGGTCCATCCATGTTGTTGCAAATGTCAAGATTTTCTTCATTTTTGTGGTTGAATAATATTCCATTTTCTGTCTATCTATCTATCTATCTATCTATCATCTATCTAACTTAATCTTTTCTCTGCTGTCTTGGGTGGAGAGGTAGTCTTTTTTGGTTGTTGTTGTCTCAAGTTCATCATCAAATTTTTATTTCAGAATATTATATTAGAATTTCCATTTGGTTCTTTTTCATTGTTTCTGTTTCTTGGCAGATGCTTTCTATGATTTTGCTTATATTTTTATTAATTGGAAACATGTTTTGTTTTAGTTCATTGAGAACAACTTAACAATATCTGCTTTACAATCCATGCCCATTTGTTCCAATATCTGGTTTATTTAGCAGTCAGACTCAGTAGATTTTCTTTCCTCTTGAGAAAGGGTTCCTTTTTCTTGGTTCTCCTTATTTCAGTTAATTTTGGGTGGTTTCTTAGCCATTATGAATGTTAAGTTGTAGAGATTCTGGATTGTGCTATTTTCTCCAGTGAGTGTTTCCTTTGTCCTATAATGTCAATTTCTTTGGGCTGGAATTGAGCTGTAAACTCTGACTCTTGGGCAGCATCTCTGATCTCAGTCCTGATCTTTTGTCTTTAGCTGAGTTGCTTTGAGTCTATTCTGTACATGCCTGGTTCAGGAATTGTCAGAGATTTGAGAAAAGTTTGGGGATTCCCCCTCTCTGACCCTTTCTCCTTTGAGATCCCCCTGCTGTCTTCAGCATTTATCGTTTTCTGGCTTCAGTATTTTCCCCAGGTTAGAAAGACTGTGGATCTTAACACATATGTCTTTGTTGCCACTGTGTAAACAGTGTGGTCTGAATTTAGTTCAAGGTTAAAAGCCTTGTAGACTTACTTACCAGTGTGGCTCCTGTGTTTCTTTCTCAAATTATTATGCACTTCTGAGAGAATCTGTTTCTGTTGGTCTCCAGTACTCTCAGAAAGTTTTTTGCATTATGTCCATGTTTCATGCTTGTTTTTGGCAGGGAATTAATCCAATAGCATCTTAGTCTGTCAAATCTGTAAGAAGATGCTCTATCTTGCTGATAAAACTTCATAGTTTTTGAATTTGCCTTGAAGTCTCCCTTATATATAATATTTTGTGTCTTGCTAAACATTAAGTATTGATGAGACAAAGACGATGTATGCTCATCATGTAGCCATGGCATACAGTGGGTGTTCAATATATTTCTGCTGGACTTAGCCGAGATTAAACCATACTGACTTAAATATATGCAATAGAGAAAGGATCTACCAGCTAGAGGAGAGACAAACAAAGGAAGCTTCAAAAATGCTAACTGAGGTATTAAAATTATGCCATACTAATTCAATAGCATAAAGCTATGTATGAGTCTCATAAGTACAAATCCCCTCAGTACAATTTGTAAATTTTGGATCCCTTAGTGGCTGCCCTTTTTATTTAACCTGATCTCATCTTGTTAAAACTATATTGATAGAAAATGAAGCATATATTATTTTCAGGAGTTCAAGAGCCTTTACAGATGAAAGTAGATAGGAAAGGATAAAGGTGGCATAGGAGAATTAAAGGAGGTGAGACAATGCTCCAAGAGCACCACTGATTTGGAAAGAAAATTATCCTCTTACTTCATCAGTGCATACCGTCTTCGCTACTGTTGGTGTGTGGGAAACGAGTTCAGAATCTGAGGTCATTAAGAAAAATTGTAGCTTCCTGTATCAAGGCTATCAATACAGTGTGGCAGAGTATAGATTTTTTGAACTCTGTGCTACAGGACTTCATTTTGAATACAGGAGTTAGGTATGCTGAGACATTTGAAAACATTATTGCTTTCATTATTGTGGTATGCAGATGTGTCGTCTGGCTTCTCATTTTCTCTTCACCGACTAACTTTATAATGAAGGCATATATCTTGGATGTATGAGAAACTAAACCATTAATCTCCCAGTAAAGCTGCCCATATCCGTTTTGTGCTCAAAGGTAATGTTTATTCATTTTTTTAAAAGTTGGAATTCTTTTGCAAAGTCAATACGGGGTTAGCTTTTATTTAGAAATGGATTGAGGGGAAGTTTTAGGATTAAAAAAGAAAAGAAAATGAAAGTAAAAGGCTCTTTGACCCACAAATAATAGTTGATAGAAGATTAAAATTATCCAGTTATGTAAGTTAAAAGTGCTGTTTGAGTATAGAAAAACTAAAGTATGACCATATCCTTTAAAATTTAGAGAAGGTTAGAGGTTAAGATTGGAAAGTTTGCTTTCAACCTGAGGCCCAGAAATAATGGGCCACTCTTGCCTAGTATAAAGCTGTATAGCCCATTTTATGAAATTGCCACCTGGGCCAATTCTGAACTCAGCTCAATTTGTAATACCAACTTATGCCCACCATAGCTATTTTCCTTTTCCATAATGCTAATATAACTAGGTGAACAATGTGGTGCATTCCTTTTGAGCCTCATTATAGAAATAATGTATGTAAGAAGATAACATTTGTATTCTTTAGTTATGAGCTTTCTGGTAGACATAAAGTCCTAAAGAATTCTTTCACTTGGTGAAAAATTATAATTAAAAAAAAGCAAATAAATAATTTACTTAACAACAGCCCAAAACCTTTGAAATGCTGTGCATATTTTCCTGTTATTGTTAGCTTAGTTCAAATTTAGGTCATAATAAAATGGGCCTCAATTCTATTAAAGAATCTTCCAGAATTCACAAGAGACTAAGACGTCAGCTCTCAAAGAGTCCCCCTGTTTGTTTTTTGTTCTTTCTCAAGTTTCTTCCATGTTCTATGACACCATTTAACTGATTTTTGAATGAAGATTTTTGCATACGTTTTGAAAAAATATATTTATAAAATAAGCTCCATCATTGTTTATATAAATCAGCAAGTCTGAGTATTTTTTATGTTTGTTTAATAAGGACTGGTACTGATTTGAAATAGTAAATTAAGTTAAATAAAATTATCTGATAATTGGAGGAGGGTACTCCTCTTTTGTTTAGAACCTTCAGAATAACTAATACTTTTTTTGTACTTTTTGTGGTTTCAAATGCAGGAGAAAAAAGCAATGTTATTTTTTGATATTTCATTAGAGATTTTTCTTGTGAACACTGACCACTGTTAGAATTTAATTATTCAATTTTAAATTAAAGATGTTTTTCCAATATAAATTACCTAATCATGTCCTTTCTCTACCCTTCTCCTATGTCCTTTGAAGAAAACAAAACCTATACTTTAGAAGTATAGGTTAGTTATTGTAGGTTATTTATCATAGGTTTAACAATTAAACCTATATTTTAGAAGAAAGTTCACTGTAATTACATCAAATCAAAGGGATTAAGATATAAAGAAGGAAAATATAAACATTTTTCATCCAAAATAGTGGTCAATTTCTTTGCCTCTCAGTAAATAAATGTAAAATTTCCTCATTTATAAATATAAATGTTTGAACTTGGGGAAATCATTTAAAATTTATATATTAAGATTTTTAAAAGATTTTTTTTGATGTGGACCATTTTTTCTTCAAAAATCTTTATTGGAATATAACTGCTTTATGCTGTTGTGTTAGTTTCTACTGTATAACAAAGTGAATCAGCTATATGTATAGATATATCCCCATATCCCCTCCCTCTTGGGCCTCCCTCCCACCTTGATGTGAACCATTTTTAAAGTCTTTATTGAGTTTGTTACAATATTGCTTCTGTTTTATGTTTTGGTTTTTTGGCTGTGAGGCATGTGGGATCTTAGCTTCCCAACCAGGGATCGAACCTGCACCCTCTGCATTGGAAGGTGAAGTCTTAACCACTGGACCACCAGGGAAGTCCCTAATATTTATATCTTAAGTTGATTACACAATAATTTCATGATTCTGTAGAGAAATTTTAGAAGTGAATTTTATCAATTTGATTTGAGAATGCAATATGTCAAAATTCTGGAACTAGATCTTTTTTTTTTTTTTTTTTGCGGTACACGGGCTTCTCACTGTTGTGGCCTCTCCCATTGCGGAGCACAAGCTCCGGACGCGCAGGCCCAGCGGCCATGGCTCATGGGCCCAGCCGCTCCGCGGCATGTAGGATCCTCCCGGATCGGGGCACGAACCCATGTCCTCTGCATCGGCAGGCGGACTCTCAACCACTGCGCCACCAGGGAAGCCCTGGAACTAGATCTTAATAGCACAATTTATTTTCTGTTTGATTTAGTCCTGCTATACAAATAGAAGGTGAGATTAATTAATCAGACAAAAGATATTTCTTGACCCTTCTCCATGCTTAAAGCCCAGTCACAAGCCTCAGCTGGATTCTCTAAGGCCTTTTTTTTTAAAATTTATTTTTATTATTATTATTATTTTTTTGCGGTATGTGGGCCTCTCACTGTTGTGGCCTCTCCCATTGCGGAGCACAAGCTCCGGACGCGCAGGCCCAGCGGCCATGGCTCACGGGCCCAGCCGCTCCGCAGCATGTGGGATCTTCCCGGACCGGGGCACGAACCCGCGTCCCCTGTATCGGCAGGCGGACTCTCAACCACTCTAAGGCCTTTTAAAAGAATGGAAATATGCATTTCATTTCATCCTTCTTTAGGCAAAAATAATACAAAGTTGTAGCTAGAATAGATAATCACACCTAACATGTATTCTAGCAACCTAAGAATATGTTCGTTTTAATATTTTAATTATTGTTCTGCATATTCACTTCAGTTAGTGATCATGTAGGTAGATGGTTAGTACAGATAAAAGAGAGTCAACTTACTTTAACTAGTAATTTTATAATTTCATAAATAAATACAAGTGTCTTGCTTTTGGATATAATGGAGAAAGAGGTTAACACTTTCATTCTTGCTGACACAGCAAAAATCAAAGGAAAAACCAAAAAAAATGAGACATTTAAAAATTTCCTTGAGAAACTGTGTACACAAATAAATCTAAAGCATTTAAACTCCAGAGGGAAAAGCCCTACATGAGCAAGCAACATAGGATGCTTTCATGTTTGGATCCAGTTGCTGATGTTGGGGATGGCAAGCAGAGGAGTCAGTAGTCTGCAGAAGGACAGTCTTTGCTCAGAGAAAGAGAAACCACCTGAACTTTTGATGCGCCTGTGTGCTGAACATTGAATTTGAGTCTAGAATATTGCCGAACACCAAAATAATCCTCAGTTCCTTGTCACATGGGCATCTCCCAAACAGCTACTCCCAAAAGGTGGCTTGCTTCATACAAGTGTGCAAGACAATAAGTCAACACAGTCAACCATCTAGATGGAAGTCACACTCTCTTGTCACCTGATCACGGAAGTGCTATTCCATTACCTTCACAAATTCTGTTGGTTAGAAGCAAATCACGAAGTCTAGTCCACACATAATAGGAGGTCATTATATGAGGGCAAGAATGCCAGAAATTAGACGTAATTGGGGACCATTCTAGAAGTCTGCCTGCTAGAGATCTTTATTGTCCTTTTAGACACATTGCTCAGTATTAAACTTAAAAAAATACAAAACATACAAAAATCATAAAAATATCAACAGAAGCAGACTGACAGGTAACCCAGATGTTAAAATTATTAGTCAAGGATTTTAAAGTAACTGTTAAATAAACTAAGAATCATATAATGTGTACATTGACAGGAGGTATTTTTAAACTTTTAAAAAATCAAATGTAATCAAAGATCTAAAAATGCACCATTCGAAATTTTAAAAAGTATATTGAAAGATATAAAAGCAGATAAAAGAATCAATAAACTTGAAAACAGGAAATAGCATTCATTTAAACTGAAACAGATTTTTTAAAGTTGAAAAAAAAGTGAACAGAACTTCAGAAATTTGTGGGATAGATTTAAGAGTTACATATCTGTACTTTGAGTTTCAGAAGAAGAGCAATGCAATGGAGCAAAACATAGTTTGAAGGAATATTAGCTAAAATTTTTCCAAATTTGATCAAAACATCAATCCGCTTATCCACGAAGCCTAGAGACTTCAAACAGAATAAATGAGAGGAAAACCACACCTACGCACACCATAGTCCAAATTCTGAAAAACACGAGAGGGGATTTTTTTTTTTTTTTTTTTTTTTTTTTTTGCGGCACGCGGGCCTCTCACTGTTGTGGCTTCTCCCGCCCAGCCGCTCCGCGGCACGCGGGATCCTCCCGGACCAGGGCACGAACCCGTGTCCCCTGCATCGGCAGGCGAACTCTAAACCACTGCGCCACCAGGGAAGCCCAAGAGGAAAAATTTTAAAGGAGTTGAAATAGGGGAGCACAATCTGTATTATGTAGAGGAAAGCAATGATAAGAATGCCAGGAGATGATTATTTAATTATTTCTTAAGGTGCTTAAAATCAGACATATGGGAAACTAAAAATAAAACTCAAAAAGGTAGCACACCCCCTGCCATCCTGTCATAAAGAAGATCCTTTATGGTAGAAGGGAGTTTCACATAAACATGTGAAATGATTCCCAGTGTGTCAGTAATCATGTCAACTGAAACGTGCTTCTTCTATGTGGATTTTCATTTTCTTGATCCTTGCTCATGCAAAAGCAAGTGAATGTGGATCTAAATTTTTGCTGATTATGATAGTAAGGATTTGATGGGTCGAAGGCATAAATGTTAACTCCCTGGATTATCTGAGTGGCAATCTCTTCAGGCGTTGTCTCCTACTTTTCCTGCCTACCCTCTTGTTCTCTGTTCTAGTATTCCTAGCTTCTAAATTGTTGCGTTAAAATTGAATTTGTATCTCTGCCTGGTTTCTTTGGAATGGCTCCTCAGTTGGATGGAACATCCCTTTTATCTGTGCTGTGTTGTATCACCCTGATGGTCTCTTCCATACCCTCTGACCAGTCCTTGGCTCTGCTCATCCAAAGCAGAAGAGTTGTTATTGATATTGTTCTCAGTGTGCGGCTATTCTGCATGGGAAATTCTATACTACTGATTAATTTTAAACTAGACATAAAAATAAGTTCTGAAAATTTTCCTGGGACCAGTGGAAGGCAAGCAAGATGCTTAAGCATATATTCTGTCTACTCTCCCTCTGGATGATTTTTTTTTTTTTTTGGAGGGAGGATAATATTAGATTCTTAAACATGATCTTTCAACAGCTTAGTTGAAATATATATTTTTTCCATTTTCTATGTACCAGGCTTTTTCTTAAGCACTGGGAATTAAATGGAGAACACAACAGACACACATTCATGATTTATAGTTCAATGGGTGTTGGAGGTGGGATGGTCAAGTTATCCCTACTTTTCATGTTTCCAAGTAGAGGATAATTATCAATCCTGGATTTTCTCTGCCCTTTTATCATTCCTTCTCAGAAGACATTTAGTGGTTTATCTGATGGGGAGTTTAGGATCGGGTACTGCACATGCCTGGCTTCTCCCTTGTGGAACCACTCAGATTTGAGGCTTTCTGTTTGCAGATAGCAAGTGCTCAGGTCTGCTCTCTGTCATGCAGTAAAAGGGACACTTTTCTGTGCAGGCAGAAGGCAATGGTTGTCCATCTGTGATGAGTAGTAGAGTGAATACTATGTATATCAAACTCAGTGGCAAATAATTATCATGACCATTTTCTCATATACCTCAGCCATATCCTTTGTTTCAGTGTTTTTGCTTTTTATAAGTCACTACAAAAACTGACATTTAAAAATCTCTCTCTCTGTTTGATTCCTGTGTCTATCTATCTTTCTTGGGCAAGGAAGAAGGATTTATTTATTAAACCCTAAAATCCCAATGGAGTAGAGACAAGTACCTTCAGTATAATGAGTGTTAAAATAAGTGTCATAGAGAGTACAATAATACACAGAGAAGGGCCACCTTACCCAGACTGGGGGGGGGACTGTGGGGGTCAGGAAAGGATATTTTTTACGTGTACTCATAAAATTCTCTGTTCTTTTTAGCTCATGCCATGTAAAAGCCAGTGGATTCTGGGATACACTGAGACCTTATTAATTATGGAATCAGGTTACTGAAAATAATTTTCAAGTTTGGATCAGCATATGTATTTACACCGTACTATTACATTATCTATTCATTTGTTCAACAAGTTATTAAATGTATATCATATGACGTAGTTTTTTAGAACTTGAGGATATAGATGTGAAAAGGAAAATTTTAAAGTCCAAAATCTCATGAAATATACATTCCAAGGGCGGGGCAAGAGATTATGATTTGTGATTGGTTTCAAAAATCCTTGTCCTTCTTGAAATTTATTTGAATAAGTAAGCCATGCTCATAAATCAGGGCCTTTACACTTGCTGTTTTTCTGCCTGGAACAATCCCCCAGATCTTCATAGAGCTTGCTTCCACATGGGTTTTAGGGTCTTTTCTAACCCACCCTGTGTATTATTACAACTAGCCTCTCCCACTAGCACTACCTTTCCCCCATTTCCCTGCTTTATATTTTCTTACAGTAGCTATCACCATCTGATATAATCACCTATTTAAAAAACTGCAAAGCTTCCCCCGCTCTCACAGTAAAATCCTAAAGCTCTCACAAAGGACTTCAGAGTCCCTATGATCTGCTCCCAACTCTATTTCCTCTATGACCGTATCTCTTTTTTTCACTCTTCCAGGGTGATTTTACTCTGGGTAAGATCAAAAGTGGTTTGAGCAAAAGAGTTTCATGCCATGACTTAGGTTCAAAAGGGTCTCTCTGGCCCCTGGGTTTAGGACAGACAGAAACGGAGTGGGAGGGGTGGTGGCCAAAGTTTGAAGCACGGAGACCAGTTAGAAGGCTCCTGAATTAATCCAGGAGAGGTACGACAACGGTTTGGAACTGAGTGGTTGTAAACCAGGGCCCAGGAAATGGAGAGAAATAGTTCTAAACATATTTTGAAACTAGAACCAACGAGATTTGCTGAGAGACTGGATTTGGAGTTTGAGAGGAAAAGAAGAGCCAAAGCTGACTCTTATCTTCCTGTTTGAGCAACTGGAAAGATGGCATCACATTTAATAGATGGAGGTGACTACAGGGGGAACAGGAGGAGGCTGGAAACCTGGAATACAGTTTGTGACATGTTGCATTTGAGATGCCCATTTGATAGCCAAGCACAGGTGCTGAAGAGGCAGTTGGAAACATGAGACTGCAGTTTGAGGGAAAGTCTATGCTGGAAGACTAAATTTGAAAGTCTTTGGCATACGAATGTTATTTAAAGTTACTAGACTGAATAAGATCACCGAGGGTCTGAGTGTAGATAAAGAAAAGATACACTGATATTTTGAGATCAGAAGGGTGAGAAGCCAGGAAAAGGAGAATGCAAAAGGAGCAACCGGGGAGGTAGAAGGGAAATGTGAAGGATGGTGGAAGCCAGGAGAGAAGAATTTCAATAAATGGGGAATGATTATGTGTCAAATGCTGCTGATAGATCAAGTAAGATGCATTAGCTAGAATACATTGTCTTGGTCACTGGAAATATGTTTGAACAAATGTCAGGAGGATAAATTAAACATCTGCTATCTTTTGCCATGTGAAATACCAGAGAGAATATTTAGGTAAATTCCCAAGGGGCACAAAATTTATTAGTCACAGTTTCATCTCAAATAAATATACAAGCATACACACACAAGTACAGGAACATATTTTTTTTAATGCTATGATTACTGTAAGTTGATACTGGGAGCTCTTCTTTCTCCACAATACATTGTAAGGTGATGTCCTGTGGGCAAAATCCAGGTTTTTCTCATAAGAACCATGGTGAGCAAAGGAGATGGGGTGGCACAAACATGCTTTGTATTTTGCCCACACAAAACTGTCATTAGGCAATTTTCAAGTTACATTATACTATCGCTGGATCACATCTCACCACATTGAGTCTCACTGTAGAATCGCATGATATTTTGCCATACAGTATATTTTGGGTTCCACTGATCAGCGCGTCTCTTTAAGGCATATTTGTTATTCTCAGAATGTGTTATGTGAGAATTCCTAAATAAAAATCTCAATAGAGAAATGTCCTTGGATGAGAAGTTCTGTTGAATTTTTTTTGATAAGCTTAATCTACTGAAAACTTCCTATGAACACATTTGCATACTCTGATTCTGTTAATGTAAGTGACTCTATCAACATACAATGATGTTTTCTAACCTACTACTTCCTAACTTATCCTCATAGGTTTTTAAAATCACAACGAATTTGTTTATCCATAGACAATACAATCATATTTACTACTAATTTTGCTACATTCAACAAAACAGGATAGCACCTGTCTGAAGTCTGTCCTATAGAAATCTAAAATTAAGCACAGGCGTAACTTGTCTAAACATTTGTATATTCATCGAATTTTGGGAAATCAAATAGTTTTTTTCTTCTTTTAGTTACTGAAGTATAGTTGATTTGCAATGTTGTATTAGTTTCTGGTGTACAGCAAAGTGATTCATATATATATATTTTATATTCTTTTCCATTATGGTTTATCACAAGATATTGAATTTAGTTCCCTGTGCTAAAGTAGGACCTTGTTGTTTATCTATTTTATTTATACTAGTTTGTATCTGCTAACCCCAAACTTCTAATTTATCCCTTTGGTAACCATAAGTTTGTTTTCTGTGTCTGTGAGTCTGTTCCTGTTTGGTAAATAAGTTCATTTGTGTCACATTTTAGATTCCATATATAAGTGATGTCACATGGAATTTCTCTTTCTGACTTACTTCACTTAGTGTGATAATCTCTAGGTCCATCCATGTTGCTGCAAATGGCATTATTTCATTCTCTTTTATGGCTGAGTAGTATTCCATTGTGTATATATACCACATTTTCTTTATCCATTCATCTGTCGATAGACATTTAGGTTGCTTCTGTCTCTTAGCTATTGTAAATAGTACTGCTATGAACATTGGGGTGCATGTATCTTTTTGGATTATAGTTTTCTCTGGATATATGCCCAGGAGTTGGATTGCTGGATCATATGGCAACTGTATTTTTAATTTTTTAAGGACCCTCCATACTGTTTTCCATAGTGGCTGCACCAATTTACATTCCCACCAACAGTGTAGGAGGGTTCCCTTTTCTCCACACCCTCTTCAGCATTTGTTATTTGCTAACTTTTTAATGACGGCCATCCTGACCGGTGTGAGGTGGTATCTTATTGTAGTTTTGATTTGCATTTCTCTAATAATTAGCGAGGTTGAGCATCTTTTCATGTGCCTCTTGGACATCTGTATGTCTTCTGTGGAGAAATGTGTATTTAGGTCTTCTGACCATTTTTGCATTGGATTGTTTTTTTGTTATTTAGTTGTATGAGCTGTTTGTATATTTTGGAAATTAATCCCTTGTCAGTTTTATCATTTGCAAATATTTTCTCCTAGTCCATAGGTTGTCTTTTCGTCTTGCTTATGGTTTCCTTAGCTGTGCAAAAGCTTATAAGTTTGACTAGGTCCCATTTGTTTATTTTTGCTTTTATGAAAATCAAATAGTTTTAATGGTTTTTTTTCTTTCTACCATTCTTTTTCTGTCATCCAATGACTCTATCCTTAAGCATCTCTTCCTGCCATTGACTATACCTTTTCCAACTTGGCTTAATTATCAAGCTTTTTATAATATGTTGTATTTCCCAAATATAGAAAATGCTCTCTTCTTTTTGGTGAGAATTTTCTCTTTGAAACACATTTCATAGTAACTTCTCATGCATTAGTCTGTGTTCTTTAATTGTTTAATTGTATTTACTGTGTGTTCCCAAAAAGGCTTTAAGTTCTTGAGAGTCATAGTCATAAAACATATTAAAGCAAAAGCAACAAGAGCTAATTTTTCAAACATACAGGCACTTCTTACTTCACAAAAAGTTAACATCACCTTGAGACAATTTTCTGTATATTTCAATGGCATTGCTATTGCTTTAAAAAAAAGTTTTTGCAACCATTCTTGGAATTGCATGTAGAGCCATTTTGAGTAAAATGAATAAATAAATCTTTTTATCTTTGAATCACATTTCTTCTAAGATACACCCTTAAAATGGTATTATTTAAGTGAACACCCCATCCTTCTCATTACATTGGACTCTGAAAAACCCTTAGGTATTTCTTTAAAATAAATATATCCTCAAATACTATTCTTGCTGAAAGTTGAACCTGAATCTGCTGAAATCTGTAAAACTAATTATCAATTTACAGGAAATCAAGGGGACAGAGAAGGGTGTTAAATGTTGCCATGGGAATACAGTCCACAACATCCAGCCTGAAAAAGTCTTAGGACAAAAAATTTGAATTATTCCAAAAATAATTTGCAATGAACAAATAAAAGGTGATGGTGATAGAATCTATAAATCAAAGAAATTTTTAAAATCTTAAACATAACTATTTCCAATGCATAAATCTTTTAGAATCTTGATCTAAGTAAGCAAATTATAAAAAATGAAACAATATAGGCAATTTGAACACTGATTAAATAGTTAATGATATTAAGGAATTATTATACTATTATTAAATGGTTATTAAAATGGTATTATTAACTTTAATTGAATTTAATTTTTTTATTTTTAAATTTTTATTGGAATATACTCGATTTACAATGTTGTGCTAATTTCAGGTGTACAACAAAGTGAATCAGTTATACATATACATACATCCACTCTTTTTTTTTTTTTTAGATTATTTTCCCATATAGGCCATTACAGAGTATTGAGTAGAGTTCCCTGTGCTATACAGCAGGTTCTTATTCGTTATCTGTTTTATATATAGCAGTGTGTATATGTCAATCCCAATCTCCCAATTTATCCCTCCCCCAACCTCCCCTCGACAACCATGTTTGTTTTCTACATCCGTAACTCTACTTCTGTTTTGTAAATAAGTTCATTTGTACCCTTTTTTAAGATTCTACATATAAGTGATAGCATATATTTGTTTTTTCTGTGTCTGACTTACTTCATTCAGTATGACAATCTCTAGATCAATCCATGTTGCTGCAAATGGCGTTATTTTTTTAAAAATGGTATTGTGGTTACATTTTTAAGAGTCCTTATCCTTTAGTGATTCAAAAAACTGTAAAAATTAGAAATGAAATGATACGATGCCTGGAATTGGGTTCAAAATAATCTGAGGTTGAAGAAATGGGGCAAGGGCATATGAAGCAAGATTGGCTATGGGTTTATAATTGTTGCAGCTGACTGATAGGTACATGGTAATTTATCATGCCTTTACTCTCCTCTTGTATATATTTGAAATTTTCCATTAAAATTTTAAATAATAAATAAGTCTCCTCAGGTGAGGAGAGCCTGCCATAATGGATAATGCTCAATACAATGCCCACCACCTCAGAAGCCAGTTCCCAAAGGGAATTGTAAAAATATTTTATGCATTAGAAGCATTAGATATTTTACAGTTCCTCTTCTTCTTGGAATCTCTTTCTTTCCTTTTATCCTTTCCCTCTCCATCACAGGTGACTAATTTGGATTGGATTAAATATGTTTGTTGTACAGAAAGTTCTGGTGCATTTTTTAATTAGATGAATTTTTGGTAATCCTTTATTGCTACTACTTTCATATCTTCAGTACTGGGCACATGATAGAGACTTAATAAATACAAGCTAAATGCTTACTGAGGGAGAAGCCGTAGCCATCTCCCCAGCTGTCCTTTCTGCTGGCACCACTCAAATCCTCCAGGGCTTCATTCTTGGAAAGTCTTTCAACTTCATCTCTGGTTCTAAAGTCTCTGTAGCAACACATATTTAGGTCATCGTTTTGGCCAAAGTTGCTTTACTACAGGTATAGGGATTTATCATAGTATCCACTAAGCACCAATAGCTAACTAAAATTAGAGTTTAATTATGCACAAGTAGGAGTGGAATGATTTAATCCAGTCCTCTTTGCCTCCTTTCACTTC
Source organism: Kogia breviceps (assembly GCF_026419965.1). Taxonomy (NCBI): domain Eukaryota; kingdom Metazoa; phylum Chordata; class Mammalia; order Artiodactyla; family Physeteridae; genus Kogia; species Kogia breviceps. The sequence goes on from NC_081314.1 coordinate 93,209,273, forward strand.
AGGTCTATCTGTGCCTGGGTCTTTTTATGTACTCCTTAATGTTTGCTGAATCCAACGAATTAATTTTGATGCATTTCTTGGTCCCCCGGGCATACTGAGCCAATTTCTTCCATCCATTCCCACATCCCTTTGCAGGGTTGTGAATAACAGCTGACTATTCTTTAGTGTGTACCTGTGTCTTAGATTTCCTCTTCTTGACTTCTTAACTTTTAAATTGTTCATCTTACAAACTTTTCTTTTTTTCACACAAGAATATTGGGGTCCATACCCTGTGATTGGGGCTGGAGATACATAGATGAATGTAGTCTCTGCCTTCAAAGTGCTCTATCTGCTGTACTTCTATCTGCTTGCACAGTTCCGAGAAACTACTGTTATCTTCATTCACTTGTTACTTTATACTCTGTAAGAGCAGTGTGCTCCCAAACTGTGAAATTTCACTCTGCACTCCTCCTGCTTCAGATCATTTATAAGATGTTAAGTAAAACTGATCCCAGAATTATTCATGAAGAACCCCACTCTTTACCCTTTGCCGTAGATAGAAGTAATCAATTATCCTTACTAGTAATTTGCTTCTTAAAAGCCACTTCTGTTCTGACCAAATGACATTTTCCTTTCCCCAATCTCCTTGTGACTCTATTTTAAAACAATCTTTAGTGTGATTTAGTCCAAACCTCTTCAATAATCTACGCTTATTCTTTTGTACTACAGCCAGGCTGTGCCACCTCATCCTCAACAACTACAACAAAACATTTAATTTTCTTTACAATTGCAAACATAATACATGCAAACTGTGAGAAGTTAGGAAACTAGAGGAAAGTTTAAAGTAGAAAATTAATAGTCATCCATGACCCCAGCTAATTATTCTTTTTTAAAAAAAATCTCTCAAAGGACTAAACAAACCATCCCATTGTGACTCTATTAAACTCATATTTGTTTGGTTGCTTTGAGAAGCTACTCTTTGTTATGGACCCTACCAGCTTGCTAGCGTAGGAGTGAAAGTGAGACTTACAGCTCTCCAGTTCCCAGAAAGCCCTCAGGAATTCCACAGAAGACATTATTCACTCTTCAGGTCTGTTCTGAGGGAATTTTACACATTTGTGTTTCAGAACTAACTGGACTATATATTTAAATTACTGAGATATATGTGCCATGATTTATGGACCAGAATTTAAGTATTTGATCTTCCCACTCGGCAGAGTGGTAAACAACATGCCTTTGGAAGTGAATTATTTTTGTCTATATTAAAAGACTGCTTCTAAAATCTTTGTCAACATATTTCCCTTTTGCTTTTGCTATTTTTTTTCAGAAAGTCATTAGTATAACTTCCTATTTAATTCACCTCTGCATTGCATCCTCTTTTCTAACGTCTCTCTGTGTGGATTATCCCCTTTGGAAAAAAGTCTTTGGAATTGTGAAGGCAAATGGAGCTCATGCCCAATTAGCCCGTTTATAACCTCTGGGCAATAAAATGGTTGACACTTATTAGACAATGTCAACATATTAAATAAATTATTTGAAAAAAATCTAGTGCTTGTAAGCCAGAAAAATGTGCATAATAAAATTGCAGTTTTGTGTGTCTGTTTTTCTCCAATATCGTGAATCAGAGGCAGATGTTTATTGACGATCTTATTTACAAATTAGAAATAGAGACACAGATGTAGAGAACAAATGCATGGATACCAAGGGGGCAAGGAGGGGGTGGAATGAATTGGGAGATTGGGATTGACATATATACATTATTGATACTATGTATAAAATAGATAACTAATGAGAACCTACTGTATAGAACAGGGAACTCTACTCAGTGCTCTGTGGTGACCTAAATGGGAAGGAAATCCAAAAAAGAGGGGATTATGTATACATATAGCTGATCCATTTTGCTATACAGTAGAAACTAACACAACATTGTAAAGCAACTGCACTCCAATAAAAATTTTCAAAAAATAAAAATAAAATGAACCTATTTACAAAATAGAAACAGACTCATAGAGATCAGACTTGTGGTTGCCAAGGGGAGCGGGTGAGGGAGAGGGATGAAGTGGGAATTTGGGGTTGGTACATGCAAACTATTACATGTAGAATGGATAAACAACAAGGTCCTACTGTATAGTGCAGGGAACTATACCCAATCTCCTGGGATAAACCATAATGGAAAAGAATATTAAAAACGAATGTATATATGTGTAAAACGGAGTCACTTTGCTGGACAGCAGAGACTGGCACAACATTGTAAATCAACTGTACTTCAATAAAAAAATAATAAAATTCTATTTAAATTAGGAACTGGTCAAAAGCACTATTAATGATCACTCCTGCTACGAAACAATTGTAATTTCACAGTCTATAATGAGTTTTACAGTTGAGAGCATTTAAATGTGAGAAGAGATGCCAGACTTGGTTACTTTCATGATTCTGATTATTACTATTATCATTTAATTATTTCTGGTCAACATTTACCAGGGGTTAGTTCATAGATTTCTCTGCCAAATTTCTTTTGTTTTTCAAAATGTAAATACTCAAACACTTTGTGTTTATTAATCCTGAAAAAATCACTTTGCTTTAAAAAAATTAAAATCAAGGATTTATTTTGTAGGAGTTTAAATTACATCACTGACTTTCATGATTTTCATTGATTAAACATGAATTTCAAGTTGGATTTTCTACAGAATAAAAAGCATGTGAAGAAACATTGGTAAAAGGGAACTGAGGCCAGAAAAAATAAAAGAGCCTTTGGGCTCCTTAAATAAATTCAAGGCTGCAGGTTCAGCTTGGAATTAGAAGGGCTTTTAGAGGATGAACAGATTCCAAGAAGGTTGCAAACAAGCAGATATAATTTCAGAATACAAAAAGGGCAAGTGGGAAGGTTCCGTGAACCCCAGACTGCTAGTGACTTTGATGTCTACCATGATTAATACATTGACTGATTAATTAATTCTTTGATTCAGTTATTGAGTAATCATTTATTGAACTCAGATGTGCCAGACACAGTATTAGGTGATGGAGTACAGAAATAAACAGGAAACTTCATTACTTTAAAGAGTTTGTTATCCAGTGGGGATTACAGACAAGTAAATAGGCAATTAATACAAGTAATACAAAATGGAATTCAAAAGAGCCTGGGGCTTCCCTGGTGGCTCAGTGGTTGAGAATCCACCTGCTGATGCAGGGTACATGGGTTTGTGTCCCGGCCCGGGAAGATCCCACATGCCGCGGAGCTGCTGGGCCCGTGAGCCATGGCCGCTGAGCCTGGGCATCCGGAGCCTGTGCTCTGCAACGGGAGAGGCCACAACAGTGAGAGGCCTGCGTATGGCACAAAAAAAAAAAAAAAAAAAAAAAAGAGCCTGAAGTGGGAGGAAGATTTTACTCTCTTATCAGAAGACTCACTAAGAGATTAAGGGGTGAAGACCTGTGTGTGTGGGAGGGGATGAGTGGGCAGGACAAATTGGGGGAGGGACACTGAGATAACTTTCCAGAAGGAAAAGATGACATAGGCCAAGATCTGAAGGCAAAGAAGAGCATGGTGTAGCTGAAAGACATATTAGGGGGTGAAAAAAAGATTATTTAACAGTTCACTGAACGTGTTATTAGGGATTAGCATGCATGGATTTAAAAAGAAATCAAATCAAATTATTACATTTCCTCCTTTTTTTTTTTTTTTTTTTTTCCCTGTATGTGGGCCTCTCACTGTTGTGGCCTCTCCCGTTGTGGAGCACAGGCTCCGGACATGCAGGCTCAGCGGCCATGGCTCATGGGCCTAGCTGCTTCGTGGCATGTGGGATCCTTCCGGACTGGGGCACAAACCTGTGTCCCCTGCATCGGCAGGCGGACTCTCAACCACTGCACCACGAGGGAAGCCCTGTATTAATAATATTTATGTGTATTTACATACACACAAACTTTGGAAAATGAGATCATATTGTAACATTTTTATTTTATTATTTTCTTAGTTATTGTCATCTTTCCATGTTAATACATTTATATCTCATTGATCTTGATGATGGCTATATAACGCTCCACTAGGCAATCTCCTCCTACTAATATATAGTAGCTTGACATTTATTGTCATTATAAAAAATGTTTTTATAAACGTCCATGTGTATTTATCTCTATGTACTTGCCTATAAGTACCTTTATATTCTTGGAAATAAAAATACAAGGTCAAAGTGTAAACTCCTTCAAATTGTAATATATACAGGGGAATCAACAAGACGATATTTAACAGGTGCAACTACAAGACTCTAAATAAGCACAGCAAGTGTGAGAAGCACTATCACTGAAAAATATTAAAGAATTTTAGATGATGTTATTCTACTAATGTGTGGCTGCTTCAGGTCTGTGTTTTAAAACTGGTAGCAGAACTTATCTCACGAGATATTTGGAAATGTGAGGGGATATCTGGGTTGTTAACAATGACTGGGGACATTGCATACGTTTAGTAGAAGATAATGCAGAGGAAAGTCTAGCACAATGAAAAATAGTTCTCCATGAAATGCCTATAATGCCATCTTTGAAAAACTGAGCAATTCCAATCATAGGTTCTGTTAATAGAATGGTGTCTAGGTATGAAGGGAAAAACCAAGCTATTAACTAAAATTCATCTATATTATTATTTTTTAAATTTTATGTCATGCAGTTTAAAGTATGAATTGCTTAGGGCAAATAAGTTTCCTTTTATGTACCAACTCTTACTGATTATTAACAATAGCCTAGAAAGTTATGGTGAAAAGACTCAGAAACTATGTCTGGGCTTGGAACACTTTAATTAGTTACTAACAACAGTCGGGTTGGTGAGACAGAGAAGTAACATTACTTGTGCCAAGCGTTTGTCATGACCGACTGGCATAACTGTTTTCTGAAGGCAAGAGTGAGTAGATTCAGAACTGTCTTATGATGCTATACATACACTTCATTTTGTCAAAATGCCTCTTAAAGCACTTCAAACTTTAAGCATTAAAAATGGAGCATAATTATTTTCAGGTCTCTTATGGGCTGAATTGTGTCCTCCCAAATTTGAATGTTGAAGCCCTAATGCCCAGTACCTCAGAATCTGAGTGTATTTGGAGATAGGATCTTTAAAGAGGTGATTAAGTTAAAATCAGGCCTTTAGGGTGAGCCCTAATCCAATCTGACTGGTGTCCTTTTAAAAGGGGAAATTTGGACACACGAAGAGACAGCAGGCATGCAAACATAGAGGGAAGGCCATGTAAGGACACACTGAGAAGGCAGCCATATGTAAGCCAAGGAGAGAGGCCTCAAGAGAAACCAAACCTGCTGAAACCTTGATCTTGGAATTCTAGAATTGTGAGAAAATTAATTTCTATTGTTTAAGTCACCCAGTCTGTGGTGTTTTGTCAGGGAATCCTTGGGAAACCAATACAATGTCCTCATTAATATTTCACCATGTAAATTTAATTATAAAATTTCATCATGATGAAATAAATGGATAATTCCGTTTGAATTATCATTATACGTGGGTCCACCTTTATATACACTGCAGTGAAAGACATGAAAGGGATCTCACACATTGTATTTAAGGCTTAACCTACCCCCAAATACCACCTTCTCTTATATTTCTAAAGCACTCTTTCACTGTCTTTGTCTTCCTCCTGGCTTGAAATTTCCAATTAAAGTTAACTACTTGGACAACAGGAAAGAAATACAGAAAGAAACCTTTAAATGTAGCCATCAGTAAGTATCTTTACTTCTTTGTTCTCTTTCCATTGGAACAGAGTCAGGGATGAGCTTAGCAGATTAGCTAATTGCTGATCTTTTAAAGTTCACAGTCAGGAGATGAGATCCAGGAAGGAGCATGTACAAATAGACAAGTGATGGATGTGTACAGCAGAAAAAAAGGGAGTAGAGATTTTAAAAAAAGAAGCTGTAAATTTTCATTCACTGAGAAACCTAATAAGTCCCAAGTCTACAGAGAAGAGAAATCATAATTGAACCCTGAGTCTAGTTTTTGGAAAGGATGAGGTCCAAGAGAGTCAAAGGAGTCAAACATTTTCTGATGATTAAGAATTGAATATGTCCTTCATACTAATTGATCAAACTTCTCCCATGACATTTGCAAGCAGGAATTGGTCCTGTAATTGTGCTTTTGAAGCCTATATTGTCCTGGAAATGCTGTCATATACTGGGGCCAAATTGGGTATTCATTTCCTGATTAGTAACATTCTGTGATGCTGTTTGTGGGAGAAGCTTCACAAAACATGGCTTTGAGAGCACAGGGATAGTCAGTGCTTGCTGCTTTGTCACGAGAGGCACTGAAGGCTGAAAGCCACCTCCCTGAAAGTGACCTCTGGACAGCAAAGTGTTTGTGTTGACATTTCAACAGAGAGATGGAAATGCTAGATGTACAATAAAGTGATTCATAATTTCCTAGTATTTCAACTTGAAAACAAGTGACTATGCACTTTTATTTTTAACTCAATAACCTGACAAGCTCTGGGATGGTAGTCTGTTTGACCTTGCAAGTCTCCCTCCAAGATATGGCATATATTTGGGAGCACTACAAGGTTGAGTAGACAAAGAAAACATATTTAAAATTACAGGTGTTATTTCTAAATAGTTTATAAGTAACAGGAAACTGCAGGATGATATTTAACCACTCTGTAGGTAGCAGGCAATTTGCATTTGTAATATCAGCATAATGAGTTTAAGATGTGTATTGATCCCATTTCATTTTATATGGAATGCAACAAAGCCTGTTAATGGGTAACCTAAAAGCATATAAATCAGGGAAAAATAGAAAATGTCATAAAATGCAGAGCTGTCATAGTAATTGTGCTTGTTTGAAACATCCCACCCAAGGTATCCACAAAGTCTATGGCAATTAATATCAAATGTAATTACAGTGAATGGAGAAATAAAGATTTTTCATTTTCAATTTTTCATGAGACACAGTGGATGATTTGTTCTAGAAAGATGCCCCACAGTAAAATCTTATATGATTGATGGTACTTTAATTAAAAATAAGAAGCTATTTCATAGTCATGTTAGTCTTCCTGTCTCAGAAGCAGCCGATAGATTTTGTCCATGCTGGCCTTTTATTGTGTTTTATTTGTTGCTCATTAATTGAAGTTTTCAGAGTCATAACTCACTTAAATATTCAAAGGGTCATTTTATCCCAGTTAGGCATGTGGGAATTTACTCATTCATCTCAATTTTGAGAGAAATGTATCACATTATTCCAAGTTATTCTTACTGTATGATTTTGTTTTTCTCTGTGGTTGCCGATTATTTTAAGAAGAGCAGAGTTAAGTGCATAAGAATCATGAGAATGGGTGCTGTAATACAAACACAACAAAGTCAGTGTAAGTGATTACAGATTTTTTTTCTGTTTATAAATGCTATTGTTGAGGTTCTTAAGAGAGGTTTTAAAAGATGCTTGCTCCCTCTAGTAATCAGAGCAATGTAAATTAAAAGCAATTGTATACCATTTCATATACTTACAGTTGGCAAAATTTGAGTCTGATAATATGGTAAGGGTGCGGGAAAATAGTCTTGCTGGTAGGAGAGTGAATTATTACCAAAACTGTGGAAAGCAATTTGTCGGAACCTAGAGAGCCAAAGATGCCCATGGAATCTACTTGATATCTAGAGTAGTGGCTATCTAGATATCTACTCAGAAAAATTCTCCCAAGTGTGCAGAAAGATCATTGTAGTATCTTTGTAATAGAAGAAAAATGAAAACAACCTACCTAATCATCTCTTAATAGGGGAATTAATAAGTTTAGTTTTAATTGATAAAGTAGAATGCTACTTACTAATTAAAATGAATCAACCAGAGATTCATGTAGCAAAATATATATTTATATTTTATATATATAAACATCATTAGGTTGAGTGATAAAAGGATATTTCACAGTGTGATGATGTATATATAAATTTAAAAATATATAAATGATACACATAAAAAGATAAATACTTGAAACTGATCCATACCAACATCAGAGTAGTGGTTACCTCTGGGGAAAGAGAGAGAAGGAATAGAGAGTGGAGTCATAGCTATATCTGTAATGTTTTATTACTGAAAAAGAGTGATTTGGAAGAAATATAGCCAAATGTTAACATTTGATAAGTCTGAATTTTCAACATACAGATATCCATTATATTATTTTCTGTGCTTTTGTGTGTGTTTGGAGCATTTCATGTTTAAAAATTTTTAAAGTTAAATGTGAATTAATATATTGTCTCATATTTTATAATTATACCAATATCATTTATAAGTAAAATGCCATTGCATATGCTGTTTTATCTTTTAAAAGATGTGCACAGTGATTTTTAATCTGCACAGTGATTCTGTTTCGTAAATACTAATATTATCTGCATTTTACAGACAAGGAAATGAAAACATAGCACAGGATTACAGATTGTGGGCTACCATTTGTATTCTTAGCATGACTCGATTGTCTGTCAAATTTAATAAGTTCTCATATGTCGTATGAGACATATCATATATCATGTATTTTATATATATATATATTATATACTGCTTGCATGCCTTTATCCTTTTTCCTGGGACACTTTTATCTAAGAATACATCTTAAGCATGGCTATAAATTAATTAAGGATAACAGAGTAGATAATGACACTATCTAAGGCCTCAGAATGGTGAGACCTGATTTCTGATCTCGTCTCCACTGATACCCTACTGAATGATTTGTGGCAAGACCTTTCATTATTCTAAATATTGGCTTCTAACTATAAAACACAATGGATCAAATCTATCTACCTCCTGCTCTGAAGATAAAATGAAGGTATTTGGAAACACATTGAACAACACAATTATTTAGAATGTTATAATATAGAATGTTGTTTAATTTGCTGTTTTAATATGAAAAGTTATTTTTCACACAAACTCTGAGAAGATAGTCTACACACTGTTCTGAATCACAGTAAAATACACCTTCTTCTGCCTGAATTATGATTATTTAGTAAACAAAAACATAAGAGATTCTCTTTGGGATTTTTTTTGAATCAGAAACGCTGCTCCTGTGGACTTTGCCTCAAACTCTGCAGAGTTGAGCTGACTTCTAGCTTCTATTTTGTGACGTTTGCTTCACTGTGTTCAATAAATCCCATGATTTCTGTCTTGAAAATGCTAGGTCTGACTCCCTCTGAGCACCATCAGAGTGGCTCTCAGAAACTATATTGAGCTCTTTCCTGTAAATGAAGCTCAGAATTAACCAGAAGTCAATTATTGCTAGTATTAAACTGAAGTTGAAATCGCTGGGAATTGCAAGGCAAATTAAAGTGAATGTGTTAGCAAGATCAGGAAATAGCAGATTTGAGTATCACAAAGGAAATGAGGAAGCTCCATGTGGTAATCCATATGAATCCAGAATGGATAAAAATCTTATAAACTAAACTGAATTAACTGAGATGTGGAGTCACAGAGTACATCTTTAGCATTCTGCTATTATTTCTTTTTATTTTTAGTTCCTATGCTGTCAGTGACCTTAAAATTTTACTTTCTTCCTTTTATTCTTTTACTTCTTTGACTTCCTCTATCCTTTTGCCTTATCTCCAGCATCTCAAGAACTTAAAATGGCAAATTCTAGAATTCTTATTCTTTAGTTTTCCATTTGGAGTTTTCTAAGTGCCATAGTGCTGTTTGCCACACAACAGTTCTTTTTTTTTTTTCTTTAATCTTTATTGGAGTATAATTGCTTTACTGTGTTAGTTTCTGTTGCACAACAAAGTGACTATACACATATCCCCATATCCCCTCCCTCTTGAGCCTCCCTCCCATCCTCCCTATCCCACCTCCTCTAGGTCATCGCAAACCACTGAGGCGATCTCCCGGTGCTATGCAGCTGCTTCCCACCAGCCAACTATTTTACATTCAGTAGTTTATATATGTCGATGCTTCTCTCACTTCACCCCAGCTTTGCCCTCCCACCCCATGTCCATTCTCTATGTCTGCCTCTTTATTCCTGCCCTGCAACTAGGTTCATCAGTACCATTTGTGGTTTTTTTAAGATTCCATATATATCTGTTAGCATAGGGTATTTGTTTTTCTCTTTCTGACTTACTTCATTCACTCTGTATGAGAGACTCTAGGTCCATCCACCTTACTACAAATAACTTAGTTTCATTTATTTTTATGGCTGAGTAATATTCCATTGTATATATGTGCCACATCTTCTTTATCCATTCATCTGCAGATGGACATTTAGGTTGGTTCCATGTCCTGGCTATTGTAAATAGTGCTGCAATGAACATTGTGGTACATGTCTCTTTTTGAATTATGGTTTTCTCAAGGTATATGCCCAGGAGGGGGATTGCGGTGTCATATGGTAGTTCTATTTTTAGTTTTCTAAGGAACCTCCATACTGCTTTCTATAGTGGTTGTATCAATTTACATTCCCACCAACAGTGCAGGAGGGTTCCTTTTTCACCACACCCTTTCCAGCATTTATTGTTTCTGAATTTTTTGATAACGGCCATTCTGACTGGCATGAGGCGCTACTTCACTGCAGTTTTGATTTGCATTTCTCTAATAATTAGTGATGTTGAGCATCTTTTCATGTGCCTCTTGGCCATCTGAATGTCTTCCTTGGTGAAATGTCTATTTAGGTCTTCCACCCATTTTTTAACTGGATTGTTTGTTTTTTTGATATTGAACTCCATGAGCTGTTTGATATTTTGGAGATTAATCCTTTGTTTGTTGTTTCATTTGCAAATATTTTCTCCCATTCTGAGGGTTGTCTTTTTGTCTTGTTTATGGTTTCCTTTGATGTGCAAAAGCTTTTAAGTTAAATTAAGTCCCATTTGTTTATTTTTGGTTTTATTTCCATTACTCTAGGAGGTGGGTCAAAAAAGATCTTGCTGTGGTTCTTGTCAAAGAGTGTTTTTCCTATGTTTTCCTCTAAGGGTTTTATAGTGTCTGGTATTGCATTTAAGTCTTTAATCTATTTGGAGTGTATTTTTGTGTATGGTGTTAGGGAGTGTTCTAATTTCATTCTTTTACATGTAGCTGTCCAGTTTTCCCAGCAACACTTATTGAAGGGGCTGTCTTTTCACCACGTATGTTCTGCTTCCTTTTTTGTAAATTAGGTGCCCATGTGTGTGTGAGTTTATCTCTGGGCATTCTATCCTATACCATTGACCTATATTTCTATTTTTGTGCCAGTACCATACTGTCTTGATTACTGTAGCTTTGCGGTATAGTTTGAAGTCAGAGAGCCTGATTCCTCAAGCTCTGTTTCTCTTTCTCAAGATTGCTTTGGCTATTTGGGGTCTTTTGTGTTTCCATATGAATTGTAAGATTTTTTGTTCTAATTCTGTGAAGAATGCCATTGGTAGTTTGATAGGGATTACACTGGATATGTAGATTGCTTTGGGTAGTGTAGTCATTTTCACAATATTGATTCTTCCAATCTAAGAACATGGTATATTTCTCCATCTGTTTATGTCATCTTTGATTTCTTTCATCAGTGTCTTACAGTTTTCTGAGTACAAGTCTTTTGCCTCCTTAGGCAGGTTGATTCCTAGGTATTTTATTCTTTTTGTTACAGTGGTAAATGGGGGTGTTTCCTTAATTTCTCTTTCTGATTTTTCATTGTTGGTGTATAGGAATGCCAGAGGTTTCTGTGCATTAATTTTGTACCCTGCAATCTTACCAAATTCATTGATTAGTTCTAGTAGTTTCCTGGTGGCATCTTTAGGATTTTTTATGTATAGTGTCATGTCCTAAGCAAACAGTGACAGTTTTACTACTTCTTTTCCAATTTGTATTCCTTTTATTTCTTTTTCTTCTCTGATTACTGTGACTAGGACTTCCAAAACTATGTTGAATAAGAGTGGCAAGAGTGGACATCCTTGTCTTGTTCCTGACCTTAGTGGAAATGCTTTCAGTTTTTTACCCTTGAGTATGATGCTTGCTGTGGGTTTGTCATATATAACCTTTATTATGTTGAGGTAGGTTCCCTCTATGCCCATTTTCTGGAGAGTTTTTATCATAAATCAGTGTTGAATTTTGTCAAAAGCTTTTTCTGCATCTATTGAGATGATCATATCATTTTTATTCCTTAATTTGTTAATGTAGTGTATCACGTTGATTGATTTGCATATATTGAAGAATCCTTGCACCCCTGGGATAAATCCCACTTGATCATGGTGTATGATCCTTTTAATGTGCTGTTGTATTCTCTTTGCTAGTATTTTGTTCAGGATTTTTGCATCTATGTTCATCAGTGACATTGGTCTATAATTTTCTTTTTTTGTGATATCTTTTTCTGGTTTTGGTATCAGGGTGATGGTGGCTTTGTAGAATGAATTTGGGAGTGTTTCTCCCTCTGCAATTTTTTGGAAGAATTTGAGAAGGATCAGTGTTAGCTCTTCTCTGAATGTTTGATAGAATTTGCCTGTGAAGCCACCTGGTCCTGGACTTTAGTGTGTTGGAAGATTTTAAATTATGGTTTAAATTTCATTACTTGTGATAGGTCCGATTATATTTTCTAATTCTTCCTGGTTCAGTCTTGGAAAATTGTACCTTACCAAGAATTTGTCCATTTCTTCATGGTGTCCATTTTATTGGCGTATAGTTGTTCGTAGTAGTCTCTTCTAATTCTTTGCATTTCTGCAGTATCAGTTGTGATTTTTCCTTTTTCATTTCTAATTTTATTGATTTGCATCCTCTCCCCTTTTTTTCTTGATGAGTCTGGCTAATGATTTATCAATTTTATCTTCTCAAAAAACGAGCTTTTAGTTTTATTGATCTTTGCTACTGTTTTCTTCATTTCTATTTCATTTATTTCTGCTCTGATCTTTATTACTTCTACTGACTGAGTTTTCTTTTTTCTTCCTTCTCTGGTTGTTTTAAGTGTAGTGTTAGATTTGTTTACTTGAGATTTTCTTGTTTCTTGAGGTGAGATTGAATTACTATAAACTTCTCTCTTAGAACTGCTTTTGCTGCATCCCATAGGTTTTGGGTCATTGCGTTTTCTTTGTCATTTGTTTCTATGTGTTTTTAAATTTCTTCTTTGATTTCTTCAGTGATCTCTTGGTTATTTAGTAGTGCACTGTTTAGCCTCCATGTATTTGTGTTTTTTACAGTTTTTTCCCCCTGTAATTCGTTTCCAATCTCATAGTGTTGTGGTCAGAAAAGATGCTTTATATGATTTCAATTTTCTTAAATTTTCTGAGGCTTGATTTTTGACCCAAGATGAGATCTATCCTGGAGAATGTTACGTGAGCACTTAAGAAGAAAGTGTATTCTGCCACTGTTGGGTGGAATGTTCTATAAATACCAATTAGATCTCTCTGGTCTGTTGTGTCATTTAAAGCTTGCGTTTCCTTATTTATTTTCATTTTGGATGATTTGTCCATTGGTGAAAGTAGGCTGTTAAAGTCCCCTACTATGATTGTGTTGCTGTTGATTTCTCCTTTCATGGTTGTTAGCATTTGCCTTATGTATTGAGGTGCTCCTATGTTGGGTACATAAACATTTATAATTGTTATAGCTTCTTCTTGGATTGGTCCTTTGATCATTATGTAATGTCATTCCTTATCTCTTGTAACAGTCTTTATTTTAAAGTCAATTTTACCTGATATTAATATTGCTACTCCAGCTTTCTTTTGATTTCCATCTGCATGGAATATCTTTTTCCATCCCCTCACTTTCAGTCCGTATGTGTCCCTAGATCTGAAGTGGGTCTCTTGTAGACAGCATATATATATGGGTCTTATTTTTGTATCCATTCAGCCAGTCTGTGTCTTTTGTTTACGGCATTTAATCCATTTACATTCAAGGTTGTTATCCATATGTATGTTCCTATGACCATTTTCTTAATTGTTTTGGGTTTGTTTTTGTGGGTCTTTTTCTTCTCTTATGTTTCCCCACTTAGAGAAGTTTCTTTAGCCTTTGTTGTAAAGCTGGTTTGGTGGTGCTGAATTCTCTTAGCTTTTGCTTGTCTGAAAAGCTTTTGACTTCTCCATCGAATCTGAATGAGATCCTTGCTGGATAGAGTAATCTTGGTTGTAGGTTTTTCCCTTTCATCACTTTAAGTATATTCTGCTACTCCCTTCTGGCCTGCAGAGTTTCTGCTGAAAAATCAGCTGATAATCTTATGGGGATTCCTTTTTATATTATTTTTTGTTTTTCCCTTGCTGATTTTAATATTTTTTCTTTGAATTTAATTTTTGCTAGTTTGATTAATATGTGTCTTGGTGTGTTTTTCCTAGGGTTTATCCTGTATGGGACTGTCTGTGCTTCCTGGACTTGGGTGACTATTTCCTTTCCCATGTTAGGGAAGTTTTCAACTATAATCTCTTCAAATATTTTCTCAGACCCTTTCTTTTCCTGTTCTTTTTCTGGGACCCCTATAATTCGAATGTTGGTGTTTTGAGTGTTGTCCCAGATGTCTCTGAGATTTTCTTCAATTCTTTTCATTCTTTTTCCTTTATTCTGTTCCTCGGCAGTTATTTGCACCATTTTGTCTTCCAGCTCACTTATTCGTTATTCTGCTTCACTTATTCTGTTATTGATTCCTTCTAGTGTATTTTTCATTTCAGTGATTGTGTTGTTCATCTGTGTTTGTTTGTTCTTTAGTTCTTCTAGATCTTTGTTAAACATTTCTTGTATTTTCTGAATCCATACTTCCATTCTATTTCCAAGATTCTGGATCATCTTTACTATCATTACGCTGAATTCTTTTTCAGGTACACTGCCTCTTTCCTCTTCATTTATTTGGTCTTCTAGGTTTTTACCTTGCTCCTTCATCTGTGACATTTTTTTTTTTTTTTTTAATGAGTGAGATTATAGTCCTGTTTTACTGGTTGTTCAGCCTGAGGCTTCCAACATGAGTTTGTAGGCTATTGGCTAGAGCTGGGTCTTGGTGCTAAGATGAGGAACTCCATGAGACCTCACTCTGATTAATATTCCCTGGGGTCTGAGGTTCTCTGTTAGTCTAGTGGTTCAGACTTGGAGCTCCCACCACTGGATCTTCAGCCCAACCCTGGGCTTGTGAACCAAGATCCCACAAGCCATGTGGGGTGGCAAAAAACAAAAACAAAAACAAAAACAAAAAAACAATAACAAAGTAAAAAATAAAATTAGACTAGGAGACTAACATATGTTAGGAAGAAAGTAAAAATAAAAATATAGATAAATCAACAACCAGAAGCTACATCAATACCACAATAGTAAAAAAGAGGAAGAGGGAAAAGAGAAAAAAATGGAGGAGGGAAAGGCCTTGGCTGTGGAGGGTGGGGCCTAAGAAAGGATGAGGTTTGGGTGGTGGGCGGGGTATATGTTCAGGACCCACAGGGATGGAAAAGGCCCTGGGGACTGTGGGGGGTGGGGCTTAGGCTCAAGGAACAGGAGGGACTCAGGTATGCCCCCACTCCTGGTCTCAGAGGGTAGGGGACCTCACCTGGGAGTCCAGCAGGCTTCCTGGGCTTGAGTGGTTGCTGCAAACACCCTCCTCTCCTCTCTTGCTCTTCTGGTCTGGGAGGGTCCCTCCCACCTGCCTCTCCTGATCTCTCTGGCCTCAGGGGTGCCAATCCTGTCTGGCCTCCACTTCTCTTCCCCCCTCAGTCCCCCTACATCCTGCAGGTTCACTTTGGGGTTTCTCCCGTCTCTTTGGGCATCAGAGTTTCCCACTAGTGGCCGGCAGGTGTCCTAGTTGTGGGGAGACGCTAACTCCGCCACAATTCTTCTTAAATTAAGAAGCACAGCCATTTCTTTGCACTTTACAGACTTGTAGAAACTACTCCTTCTTACAAATCAAGTTGGACTGTCCCTGTTTAACAGGTTTCATGTGATAAAATAAAAATGTATGGGAGTAATGCTGATAGTGCCAGAGGAAATCATGATCTTGAGGCAGTGTAACTGAAAGGAGAATCTGTTAAGTAGCGCCTACCAGGTAAATGGGAGCTATAAAAGGATGTGAATAAAGTTAAGCTCATTATTGAAAAAGATAATTAAGATAGAGGTAAATCTGGGATGTGCTCACTGAGATTGTGATTAAAGCAGAGAAAATCTGATTGAGTCACAGTTCAAGTGACTTTGAGAAGGACAATTTAGACATGAAGCTCAGGGGACAAATCACAGTTTCAAAGAGAAGAGTGCCTTGCTTTCTGGATGCCATGACACCAAGAGGGGGTTGGGAAAAGAAGGCTCAAGCCTAGAGGTGGGTCTGTTAACTAATGCCTTTTTGGCAGATGCAGCTGGTGCCAAACTTGAATAACAAGGCTATGTATTTACATCTTTCCAAAAATTATGCAGTTTTCATTCTAAGCTGCCCTAATAAAAATTATTATGCATACAAAAATGTATTATAACCTATTCTAGACTCTGAATTATTTTTTCAGTATTTGTTTCTGGGCAATTCCAAATAAAAGCTCTGAACTGTGTACCTGTTCCTGTATGATCTGTAGTACAGAGGTACTCCAAACTGATTGCCAGAGTTACCTAGGGAGGGAGATAGATGGAATGATAGATGGATGTGTGGATAAATAGGTAGATTTCTGGATCTTTCCTCAGATTTACTGTATTCAAAGCCATAAGAATAGAGTCCTGAAATCAATATATGTAAAAACTTTCCAGATGATTCTGACACTTGTCCAAGTTGGAGAATCATGTGGCATTGTCATGGAGATTGTGAGAGAACCTATAAACAAAAAGAAAAGGGTAGACCTGAGATTTCTAGGAGCTTAATCTCTAGAGAAGTGACTATCTCTTTGTCTAGTGGTGGCAGCAGTAACTTCCCAGGGGAAGCTCCCATAGGAATTGATCTGGTAGAGCCATGTGTTGGAAGTTACTATAGGGCAGATGAGCTGAAGGGAAACAAGGGCCCAGAGAGCTAAAGTGCTTCTTTTCCCCTAATAGGTTATTATAGTGACCCCCCAAAAGTATTAAGGACAATGTTTTGGGGTCCACTAAAAGCAGGGGAAGGAATTATAGGATTGGCCCAATAAATGCATAGAAAGGTTGTGCCCAAGGATCACACCTTTGATAATGTGTGACCATGGTAAGGGTGTCTCTCCAAAGATAACCAGAAAGTGATCCATCCAAATGTGGTGGGGACTGCTCCAGCCCTGAAGCAGTGCTTGTACACCTGAAGATAGGTAACAGCTATGACTCCACCCTATGCTCCGTGGCAGTCCCACTTTACTCTCATGGGCATTCTTTTCATTGCTTCTGGTGTCACAGGTAAAGCCTCTTTCCTGTTTGTCCTGAGATGTGCTTATATCTAGTCTTGCTATATCTCTAGTTTGCTCTATTTACCTCAAATGTACCTTCACAACATAAAATTTCTCAAATGTGATACAACATCAGCACTTCTTCGTGCACTACATCATCTCTCCTCACCTCTTGTTTAGAACTACAGGGTTGGAGTTACGCAAAGATGCTTATCTAAATTCTTAGGCCCAACTACTACAAAGGCTGTCAAACAAAAATTGTTGTTTTCTTTTCCTGAACAATGTGGTTAACATGTAGTAGAAAGAATACATCCTTTCTATGGACCAGAGACTCTTCACTTTAAATTCTTTTAAAGTTAATTTTTAAAATTTATATTTATCCTTTGTGTAGATCATAAACACTTACATTTAAATTCCTCCTACTGCTTTCTACTTATGTGCAAGTTATTAGATCTCTCTGGACCTTAGCTTTAAATTGAAGATAATTTCTACTTTATAGGGCTATTGTTAGAGTTAAATAGGATAAGAATGTAAATAATTTAATATTCAGTAAATATTAAATATTCTTTCTTCTTTTACCTATACTTATGGACCTAAAAGAAAAATTTATTTTACTTTTCTCATTGATGAGTTCCCAAAATGCACAGCATTCTGTCCTAGAATCAGAGGTAAATAATGAAGGATTTATGAGCTCCTAGGGGTTCCATAGATGGACTTTAAGTGTCAATAGTTGTAGGTATGTACATGTTTTGGGTAAAGATTCATGGATCTCTTCAGATTCTAAAGTGATCTTTGACCTACCTACTTAAAATGTTGGGAATTATGGTTTTATCTGCCTTATAAATTATACTAATCCCCCCTAAGTTGAAAATCATCTTTTTGTGAGCTTCCATGATTTCACCTTAAAATTTCTGTGAGCATATTTTATCAAGGCATATTTCATAGAGTAGGTGTGAGATCAAATGAGATAATGCATACAAAATGTTTTCTTAAGCTATAAAACTCTACATAAATGAAAAGCATTAATATTAGCAGCAATCTGTACTGTACTGTTGCCTTTGTAGCTGTGGGATCTCCTCCTGATTTGTTATGATAAAAATTATCATAACAATTACAACATTAATCACAATTACATTGCATTTTTATCACAATGCTCACAGCTGAGCAAGTTAATTAAAAAAACCTAATTGTGGCTATTTTTAATTTTTCTTGGGCACCACTTCCTATGAATTTAGAACTACAATATTTTTTATGCTTTAAGAAATCTTTGATGGCATCTAAAATAACCTCTGTTTTTAGTTGAGGGAACTGGGCCTTGAGTCCCTTTATGGTTATGAGAAAGTAACCTGCTTGTAGCCATATACCTAGTTTATTGAAAGTTAGGACAAGAGAATATAATTAGGCTATTTCTTGCACTCTTTGATTTGTTAAAATAGCTGGTAATTTGAATGATCTTTCCAATTTTTTTAAGGGAACGATGTTTAAGCAAAGTTCTGTTAAAGAAAAAAAGAATTGTTAAGGAAAAAAAGAATTTATCTTCCATGGAGTATCTTCCCTTAAAATATATTTTAATTGGAATGACCCAGAAATCTGCCTCAATTGCACAATGTGTTTTCCTTAGTAAGTAGCAACTTATAGCTCAAACTCTAGTGTTTTACTCAATGTGCTTTGGTAATAAGGTCCCCCTTTAGGCTGGCTTAAATAGAAAGCTATATTGAAGAATAAAGAAGCAAACCTCAGCCAGTCCCCGTGGGAGACAACCTTTGAGAACCTGGAGACTTTTGGGACCAGGACTTTTCTTTGTATGTCTGTTCTGTTCTTCAAGCCAAGAGAAGAGACCAGCTTTGTCTGCTTCTCATAATTGTACATGTGGGTAAATCTGACCCTAAATTAATTTTCATTTCACGTACCCACACTTTTGTATCAGGCCCTCTGTGTCTCTTTATTCATCTCAGAGAGACAGAATCTGATCATTGAGTGGTTGATGGATTGGTCTGTAGGCTACAGGATCAATTCTGGTTTTCCAGTGGCTGGAGGTGAAGTTTTATTTCAGTCAGCCAATCCCACATGTTACCAGAGGAGAGAGCTGCCTCAAAGCAAAAATTTAAAATAAATTTAAAACACCAGAATAAAACAATGGTTCTGAAATTTCTAGGGTTCAATTTTTATTTTCAGAATTACGTTTTGGGGCAGGTATTTTGATACATGATCTAGCTATGGAAAAGGCTTTAAAAAATAGATATGGTCCTGTATAATCTAGGATATATGATTACTATATTTCCAGTATCAGGAAAATATAGAAGATTCTTTTCCCCTGGGAAAAAGCAATGATCTAAGAAGTTTCTGGGAAATTCTAATTGGATGTTAGGGCGTCTAGTACTTTTTATTTCTGGTTTAATGTAAAACCACATGAACTGATTGATATAAACCTCTCCCATGAATATTATTTCAGGTTATCTTCTAGTTTTTATCACCACCTCCCACCCCTAATGCTGCTCTTGAGTTAAGGGCATAGTATTTCAATGGCTACAATGTACCCAGGACATTTGGGGTTGTTCAGCATGAAATGTTTTCTGAGAAGTCTCATATCCTCTTGTGTTCTATCAGATTTATACTGATGCCATTTTTAACAATTCAGATGACTTCTTCAGAAATGCCATCAATTAGGACATATTTTAGTGCCATTACCATATACATATTTATATATACAAATCCTAAAATATGATCATGATAACTCTGAAACTATTTAATATTATCTATACATAGAAACATAGAAAAACGATAATAATCCAGTGCATACCATTAGCCTTTCTGTTAGTTTTTAAAGTAATGGTTATAGTATTTCATATCTCTATTATAATTTTAAGCACCAGATTTTATTCTTCCCTTTTCCTTTCTCTCTGCTTGGAGAGTGAAACATGTAATAAAAGAGATAAAAATAAATCTAAAGAGTAATTAGCAAAACAGATATCTTACTGTGTAGTTTATATCTATATTAATAAGAATAAATAACAGTATTAATTCTGCAGCTGAGATTGATAACTAGGAAGCTAAGGTAAAGAATTTCTTTTTCTTAATGCAAGGTTGAGAAGGAAACAACGAGTTGTTTCAAGGAGGTGTTTGAGATTTTTAAGAGAGCAAGAAGAAAATCATTTTGGTCACAGAATCTAGTATGAATTTTCAGAAAATATTCTTAAGTTTACCAAGATTGGACAGGGAGAGACTAAATATTTGATTTTATTGATGAAAGAGGGGAAGGGTAGAGTTTTAAATACACAATGGAAGAAGAAACATGAAGTTTGGTTCAAATGATGCAGTAAGTAATAGGCACAGAGTCAAAGAAGATTCTTAAATTCTAAGTTGGGAAATAGATGATAAAATGTCAATGTCTTTTGAAATGTATCATTTCTACAAATATTTGTTGAGTGTCTAAAAGGGGCAAACATTATAACAGACACTGTAAGGGATATAAAAAGAAATCAAATGGAGAGACTTCCATCAATTTGCCATTAATTGAAAAGTAGGTAGAAGACATTTACAGATTTGGGGAAAATGACTGAATATGGAAATATGTAAAAGAAACACAAAGTGCTATGGAAGTTCAGAAACAAAACTGCAAAATGGAAAATCAAAGACTTTTTATGAAGTAGATAACATTAGACTTCTGCATGCAGAAATAGTATGGGAGAACATTCCAGAAAAACACATGGAGACAGAGTCATACTTATCTGTATCTAAAAAGGCCAGTCAGTATGTATTATAGTGAGAAATAAATAGCTTGAGTGACGAGGTTACCTTATTTAACATTTTATCATTTTTTTCTGGTACATAACATGGGTTCAAAAACAGTTGAATATTGCCAAAATGTGTAGCAATATCAAGGGAGATGAAGTCATTTGACCAATAGTTATTAAAGAAAGAACAAAAACAAAAGTTAATTAAATGCCTTTTAATGTGCCTAATTTTTTAAAATATACATTGCAGGAAAAAAACATTTATATATTTTTTAAAAAGCTAATTGTTATAGCTTTTTACTTCTGAGGGATGACACAAAGCATACCAGTGGGGGAAAATATCATCATCCTTTTTATTTCAGAGTGTCATGGGGGTCAGAGAAAAGACAGAAGAGAATGTCTTGTTTCTGCCTGTTTTTCTGGGCTACTTAAATTTAAGATCCAGAGAAGATGCACTTCTGCTTAGAAAAGCACATAAATAAATCCTTCTAGATAAAAGATAGGCTTTCTAGGGAGAGAGTTTGAAAAAGAAAGGAAGAATCAGGAAACATGTTTTGAGCTAGTATTTGATGAAAAAAATGCTGCTGCTGAACAGATTTATGGTCTTGGATTGTTTTAATTATATTCATTATTGTAGTATAAACTTCTTCCCTGACCCAAACTTTTAACAGAGTCTTCTGCACATAATAATTATTGGATGAGTGGGTTTGGTGAAATCTAGGAAAAGAAGTTGTGTTCCACACCTGAGTCAGAAAGAACATAGTAAAGAGACTGACTTTGAAGTAAAGAAGAGATTGAAATAAGGAAGTGAAGGGAAGCAGCAACGCAGAGCCAGTTGTAATTATGAGGAACTAAATCCCTAGGAATTCACAAAAATCACACAACTGTAGGTTAGTAAGCTTGAACAATTTCATTTAAATTCCAAAGGAGAGTGAGGGCTCAATTCCATATACTTATGTCATTTAACACTGATTATATGGCGAAGGCAGAGTTATAACTCCTAGATCTCTTGAGTCTCAGTTTTGCATTCTTTCTATTATGTGAATGGAGGAAAGTAGAGTCAAAGAACCCAGAATGGTTAGCGACTTGGTAAACCATGGTTGCTAAGTAAAGTGTGCTATCTTTAAGGTACCCTGGTCAAACAATCGGTGACATCCAATGCTTTGCCAAAGGAAAAAAGGCGGTGGGAACAGGAGGATGGATTTTTTCCTGGAGAATTTAAAAGCAACAATAAAAGGGACTTAAAGTTAAACTGCTGTTGTTATTATCAGGCACCGGTGAATCTAAACAATGTCCATGATAAAATCCTCTTCCCTGCTGAGGCTAACCTTTCTATCATTCCCATCTTTGGTGTGCCCGTGAAGATTTCCATTTGGAAAGGCATGTACAGTTATGCCCTGCTTTTCAAAAGTTTGCTTTCTGTCACTTTGATTTTACGAAAGACCTGCATCAGAACCTATTTTCCTTAAAGGAAAGAAATCTGAAAAGGATTTTTGCTTTTATGAAAAAAGCAACAATAGCTCTCAGCATTTGTTTTGCAGCGAGCATGTTATAGAAGCAGTGCACATCCAGAGCAGCAAGAGTAGCACCACCAAGCTCTTGCCCCAGGAACAACACTTAGCATCCACATCAAGCTGCCATAGCTTTGAACTGTCTCTGTGAGCATCTTGCTTTATTAATCTCGATCTATTTTGTGCATCCGTTAGCAAGATGTGTCCTAAGTTAATTGCTTTTTTGCTTTATGCCATTTTGGCTTAAGAAAGCTTTCTTAGTAGGAATACTCTACTTTCAGATGGTAGAGGAAAACGGTCATCTGCTTCCCTGTCTGCAAGACTAAACCCAAATCATGGAATAAAATCTACATGAATCTGGATGACTGTAATCAGAGTCTGGTAAATCATCTCACTCCCTAGAGCCAGGCACTATCTCACTCTCTTCTAGTCTACACCTACCCTTCTAGATCCTGTCCATTCTCATACTCAAATTTCCCTCCTAAACTGATTTAGCCAGTTAGAAATAAAATCACATTAGTCTAAAGTGTAAGCTCCATGTGAATAGGAATAGTGCAAGCTTTCCTTTTCTCTTTTTTAAAATTTTGTAAAAATTACATCTGTGTGTGGAGCACACAGATCTTTTATGTATAGTGTGATGTTTGAGTGCGTCTCAAATCTTTTTCCCATTGCTTTTTATTGGGTGATTTGTCTTTTCGACAACAGACTTGAGGAATTATTCTGGATACATATATTTTGTGACCACCCCTCTTCCAGGTTCACTCCTCTTCCCACAAGTTAGCAGCCTGAACTCTATCCTTCAACATTAGATCAGTGAGAATTCTGCTGTCTCTTTAAATTCTAGAAGCCCTGTGTTCACAGCTGACTAAGAAACTTCCTTGGGGTAAAGAGCATATAAACATGGATCTCTTTCTTTCAAGGCTCAAATCTTCTCCAGTTTCTGCCCATTTTCAGTTATTCCCCTATGCTTTTAAATAACTTCAAACATTTCCTTTTCTTCAGACTTTATCATTGTTATCTATAGAAAGATTAGTCAATACATACTAATTCACTGTTAACTGGAACAGGAATAGATTCCTGCTTTTTTCACTGTTTTATTCCCAGATACTTTAACAGTTCTTTTTATATTTTTAGAATTAAATTAACAATAATTTTTAAAAGTACAATGTTTTGAAAAAGCTGCGTGTTATGGTCTGAATTGTGTCCCATCAAATTTCATATGTTGAAGCCTTAACTCCCAATGTGACTATATTTGAAGACAGGACCTATAAGGAGGTTATTAAGGTTAAATGAGGGTAGAAAGGTGGGGCCCTGATTCAGTAGGATTAGTGTCCTTATAAGAAGAGACATTAGTGAGCGTTGTCTCTCTCCTTGTCATGAGAGGACACAGTAAGAAATCGGGCATCTGCAAGTCAGGAAGAGTGCACTCACCAGGAACTGTGTCAGCCAACACCTTAGTCTTGGCCTTCTCAGCCTCCAAAACTGTGAGAAATAAATATTGGTTCTTTAAGCCTTTCAGGTAGTGGTATTTTGTTATGGGAGCCTGAGAAGAATTTTTTTTTTCCATCAAGTACACAGACAGAGTAAAGCCTAGATTTTAAACTATTTTGTTACCAGACCAAACCAACTCACAGCATACTACCTACCGCGTAATTTAGTTTATAATTTAGTACAATTCTTAGTTATATTTTAGTTATCTTAGTTATGTTTTACTATGTAACAGATTACTCCATAACTTAGAAGTTTAAAACAACAAATACTTATTATCTCACAATTTCTATGGGTCAGGAATGCAGGCACAGCTTAGCTGAGTGCCTCTGGGTCAAGGTCTCTCATGAGGTAGCAGTCAGTATGTCACCTGGGACTGTAGTGGAGAATCTGCTTTCAAGTTTAGGTACATCATGATTATTGGTTGAATTTCAGTTCCTCACAACATGCTGGACAGAGGGCCTCATTTTCTCTCTGTCTGTTGACTAGATCCTTTTTCATTTCCTTACCATGTGGGTCTCTCCGTATCTGACTGTCCTCAGAGAGGGTGAGTGGAGAGAGCAAGAGAAGAGAGCCAACAGGGTGGGAGTCACAGTCTTTTAGTAACCTAACCTTCAAGCCATCCCATCACATCTGCTGCATTATCTTCATTAGAAGCGAGTCAGTGAATTCAGTCCAAGTGGAGAGGATTAAACAGGAGTAAAAATATTAGAGGTAAAGTTTATTTGAAGTCATCTTAGAAGCTATCTGCCACATTTCCCTTACAGGCAAATTGAGAATCATCAAAAATTTAAATATAAAAAAAATGGACCTCATCTTACTTCAGGAACTGCTATACTCTAAGGGATAGAAAGATAAATATAACACAATTCCTGTCTTCCTGGAGCTGGTGGTCGGTTCAAGAGGTAGAACTGGATAAATGTGATCAGTGCTGTAAAAGCTGTAGGAATTGTGGGAACAAGGAGAACTTTATAAGATGTAAAAAACGTTGCCTTCACAAAGGAGGTAAAGCCTGGGCTGTGTGTTGAAGAGAAGGGACCAGCCTGATAGGCCAGAGAGAAAGCACCTTCCAGCGTGTGCCTGAGAGCCTTGTAGGAGCTGCAGGCATCCTGAATGACAAAGCCTGGGGTCTGCATTGTGGGGAGTGCCGAGCAATAAGGCTGGATGGAGGAGCCAGAGGCCATACTGTGAAGGGCTTTTTAGGTCATACTAAGAACTTTGGACTCTATCCAGTAAGTGGAATGGAAACACTGAAGGATATGACCAGATATGCACAGTGTAAAGAACAGCCTGACCCAAGCTCCATGTGAACGGCCTTGCCAATAAACAGGCCAACAAGGAGAGGGATAGGTCTCATCTCCGGTTACACAAACTCCCCTGTCAGAATGATTAAGTCATAACCAGGTGGAAAGCTCTCTGTGAGTTCCTTTACTTCAGATCAAATCACACATCTCAATGACAATGCACCACATCTCAATGATATGTAATTTCTCACAGGTACCACCTTTTGTAAAGCAACTGGAAGAATATGATTTAAATTCATTTCCAGAGAAGAATGAAAGGAAATAGTGGTATTTCTGCATAATGTTAACCATGATGCAGCCCAATCCATAGCTCCTTTGTTTAGCTTGCTAAATTCAATGAATCTCTAAATACTTTAATTACTTCCCCCACTGCAACTCCTCTATGCCATTCATTTGTTAAAGCCTCCTTTGAAATTCATTTTTCACTTTTGCCCAAAGATCCATAGGCTTTCTATATAGAAGTGAAAAGAAGCAGTGAGGCAGATAGTCAGTGATACTTAAAACTAGATGAGTCACCCGCAAGGAATGTCTGGAGTGTGTTGGAAGGCTCAGCCGTGTGCCACAGTCTACAGTCTGGTAAAAATCCAAACAACCCAGATTCTATTGAAGTCCATAACCTTCTTTTTGGTTCATGCTGAACCCAAAGGGCTCACCAATATTTACTAAATTTACATCATTGTCAAAGGGCAATAACACTGTCTTTAGAATATTGTGTGATGTGACTTCTGGTCATATAGTGCTCAACTAAACAATGAAGATTTAAACAATTTGAATGTGTTGGGTCCCTATTGACAGTAAGGCTTGCTCCAATATTTTTCAGAAAAACCCAAAATGACTGAGTCAAAACTACAGGAAGTGAGATCCAGGTCACCCATATATGTAGAGATTATATGTCTCCTATCGAAAAAACAAAACTTTCTCCATGAAATTTTAACTTCAGAAACAAGTAGGAAAGATGTGATTATCTTCAAAAAATTATTTTGTTCTAGATTACTATATTTTATAAATTTATCAGCAAAAAGATACTTTTATTCTTCTTAATTTATAAGCAGTCCAGCATGAAGTTCAGATATCAGAAGCAAAAAACATTCATTTTATTACCCATACTTTCTTAGTTAGGATCATGGAGGGGTTTGAAATTATCATTTAATTATGAATTAAGAAAGGCAATCTTTTGGAAAGATTAAAGGATCTGGCATGGCCCTTCAGAGAGGGTAATTGCCAAGGAAACTTAGCAAATATAAGTTAGGTAAACTTGAGTGATGACAGATGTAGAAACTGAGTGACACAGAATGAAGTGACAACGCAAAATTAAAGAAGATACTCTCTAGTCCACTGTGGCTGATATATTCAGGATTAGAAATGTTTCTAAGATGTACAAAACACTAGCATTTTGCCATCAGATATAAGTTAATATAGGAACTACCAGAGTTGTAAAATTATAAACCTAAAAGTAATTAAGAAAACATAACTTACTAAGAGCATTTATAAAATATCAATAAGATATTTTGCTATTTTGGAAAGCTGTTAATGCCAAAAACTCATGTGGCCATGCTGGTAGAGAAATGGAAGTATATATGGAAAAAGAAACAGACAATTAAAGCCAATTTCTACCATTAGGGCATTTTCAATTTAATATATTGTTGGGCATTTTACTTTCAAGACTTTTCACATGGAAATTAATGGGTTTCAGGCTTTAGACTTTTATCTTATGAGTATGTGATTACTACCTCAAATATAGGAATAGAGTACATTATTACCAGTTGAAATATAATGTTAAATTTATCTTAAACCAAACTTTAGATTATAATATTTTTTGCTAAGGAGCAGAAACAAGGACCAGTTGGGTAGGGTTTTTCTCCTATCCATTCATTTCAATATTTATCAGGAATCTGTGTCCATAGAGAAAGAAAAAGGCCAAAGTTGGCTCTATACTTATAGGTAGTAAAGGTGTGGTGAGACAGGGCCAAGCAGAATGTCCTCCCATTCCATGATTGGGTAACTCTTAACGCCACCACAAAATGAAGTACCAATAAGCTTATTCTCCTAAGTCACTGGTCTTGGGACTATGGAGGTTCATTTTCACCTTCCTCTTGTTCTCTTCACCTACAAGTTTTCTTTAGCCCTGCACATGATCAGTCATTCAGTTAGAGTTGATCAACAGTGCTAAAAATACTCCTACTCATTACATGTACCCTGGCACTTCATTTAAGCTTTCTACTTTGTGCACGAATTTGGACTTGAATAGTAGTCTCTAGTTTCACTTCCTTATTTACCACTTTATTTTTCTGCCTGTCTTTGGCCTAAATAAGGGCTTCTCAGCTCTTTGAAGGTGGAAGTGCTAAAATTTCTGCATTGTTTCATTCAAATAAGAATATATTTCAGATAATGTAAGAGGATCTCTGTTACTCCATACTATTCCTCTCTGGGGAATCTCCTTTACATCCAGTGTACGCCATATTTCGCGGATGATCGGCTTTACCAGCATGTTTCTGTGTCTCCTCCCTTCCTGTTATTCATCATGCTTATTCCATGAAAACTGTCTCACCTCAGCCTCAGCTAATATCTCTACATGCTTCTTTCTTCTATGTCACTTTCTCTCCCACTGTCCAACACCTGTTTTCTCACGTTTTCTCCAAACTTGTTTTTCTGAAGGAGTAGTTAGCGGCATCTACATTTCTCTACATCCCCCCTTCTTCCCATTTGGATCTTCTAATCTCTGGGCTGACTCATTCCTCTCCTCCTTAGTTCCTAAGATGTCAATTACTACCAGTTTCCTGATCTCTAGTTCCTCCAGTTCCTTTCTTTATAGAACATGAGCATATTTGCATTTTGATTAGCTTTGACCGGGCTCTGGATTTCTCTCAAATCACTTAATTTTTTCCTTCTCGCTTTCCTTCCTTGTTGCCTTCTTTCCTCCTTTCTTTCTCTCTTTCATTTTCTTCCATTCTTTTATTTTCTTTTTCTTTTCTTATTTCTATTTACCTCCCTCCCTCTCTCCCTCACTCTTTTCCTCCCTCCCCTTTCTTTTTCTTTTCTCCTTCTTTTTTCCTTCCTTCCTTTCTTCCTTCCTTCTTTCCTTCCTTCCTTCCTTCCTTCTCTCCCCTGCTTCCTTCCTTCCTTCAGTGTTTGTCTCTCAGTAGGTATGAAATATAGTCTTGATTATTTGATTCAGACAAACAAGATATCAGCTGTGTTTCTCTCACTTCTTCCCAATACCATCTCATGATCTCATGTCAAAATTTTTCAGGTTTTACAAGAAATTCAGTCATGTTCAAAATAAACTTCCCTCAGGATTGGAGAGAATTGTGAGTGAGGAGTCATACTGTACAATCTGTAGTATTCTTTCATCTCCTAAATTTTTACCCCTTTCTCACTCAATTTCTCTCCTCCTTAATCCTTCATCTATGGATTCCTTGTTTGCCTCTGGTCCCAACTGTTCAGAGTGATGTCTTTCTTCATCTTAAGCCTAGGCATAGAGGCTTAGAGGCTTAGCCATTACCCAAGGGTACTTACTATATTAACTAGATTTTTGTGGGAAAAATACACACTCCTGAAAAATACTCCAAACAGTGGAGATGTAGAAATGAAAAATAGATCTTCTTGGACCCCAAACCACCAGACTCTCTCCCTTTAGGTAAACACTGAACTGAGTATCTTTCTAGGAATATTTCACAGCTATATAAATATGAATGTGTATATGTCCTTTGATAAAACACAAACTGTGGCATGGTAATTGACTGTTCAGCTCAGGGTTTTGTTGTTATTGTTGTTGTCATAAAGTTACCATAGCATTTCATATTTCTCACTTTTGTTTAGCTGAGTAATCAGCAAGAGCAACTATTTTGGAGGAGTTCATCAAGGTACAGTGTTAAATCTGTTTGGTACCAGGGAACAACACACTACTAGACCTTAATTCTCATTATAAAGCTTTGCCAACATGCTATTTTTTTAACTCATCACTGTAAGTCAGGCTCTCTTAACCTTTTTAACCGGGAAGAACATGGAAACTGAAATTCAGGTCTCAGGGAAGTCCTGCACAAAGCTGTGATATCTATATCTCACAGTATATTTGATTGATCAGTCAGTTATAGATCTAAAAATCCAATAATAAATGCCAGTGTTCCTTTGAATCAAGATGGCATTTCCAAATGCGGTTCTATTTACTATAGCTAACTTATTAACCTGTTCTTTTTGTACAGTTTGCCCCTCCACCAAGATTATAATTGCTAAAACAAGTGGATATTGTAGGTGAAAGAAACTTAAATTTTTCTTTTTTTAAAAAGTTCCACTTAATTTTTTTAACTTTATCCATATTAGCCTAAAAGTCTCATTGCATGTTCCTTCAGTGTGGTTTGCTAATGAGATAGGGTGTATGGTGGATGCAAGAATAGTATTTTTTGTTTAAAAGTGAGAGGATATTTTAGCCAGATTTTTGGAAAAAATAATAGGTTAATTTTACTATTCATAATTTTTTTCTTCCCATTTCATAAGTTTTACATACACATAAGGTATACATAACAAATTTCTATTAAACTGTCTCAAGACAAAAATCATATTTATTTCTTCCAAAAGAAGGCTTGGTAGACTTCAATTTGCAATACAAACTGCAAGCTGATTTAATTGAGGCTCTTTGCAATATGAAAATCTGTTAACAATATGAATAATAAAACTGTAAAGTCATAATCCAAAGCACTGAGTGAAAATACAGCATATGACACAAATTTTATATAAATTTTAAAAGTATATTTTCTAATCAGTGATATAAGACTCAGATATAGGCTTAGAATTATCAAAATGTATGCATGAGTTGATTATATGGCCTATTCATGTGTCTACATATGATATAAATATAATATTTGAAATAACTGAAAAAGTAAAATTTTACCTCTTTAATCTAAAACTTATGGGTTTTTTTTTGCTTTGTTTTGTGTTTTGCTGCCAAAATTCTCACTTTATTATTAAAAATTATATAAATAACCAGAGCTAACATTTTCAACAAAAATGAGACAGTTTCTACCCTTGCTCTTGATGTTTGATCAACAAGAAAAAGCTTACACACATATGTAAGAAATTGAAAAGTACAGCAAAATATTCATTGCTTTCTTATAATGGCAGGATACTTTTGTTTTATTTTGTTTTGTTTTCAGAAATCCAGAACTTTTCTAGAGATAGTCAATTTCTCTTCAGTATATGATCAGATGTAGCTCATTAAGTTCTTCCTTGTCTCTCAAATTCACATTCTGTGGCTGAGAAGACTGTTCAAAGATAGATTCCTTCACACAGTCATACATAAAGACTGTTCAGTACAGTTTACCGTATTCTCAAGAGTTCTTGGGGAGTTCCCTAGTGGTCCAGTGGTTAGGACTCGGCACTTTCACTGCTGTGGCCCAGGTTCAATCCCTGGTTGCGGAACTAAGATCCTGCAAGCCAAGGGATGTGGCCAAAAAGAAAAAGAGTTTTCAATAGGATTTGAAACTTGCTGATCTTTTTCCTTACTCTCAGGCCCAAGTAGCAAATGAAACATTTTATGATTTTTTTTTGCAAAATAATCTTTACAAGTTTTCCATTTCCTTTGATATCCAAGAATTGCATCACTTGAATTCAAAACATCTTCTCCAGGACTTTGCTGAGATATGTACAACTGGTTCCTATAATGCAAAGTGCCCACCAAGTTCTGCAGACCAGGGTTGTGTAGCCATGCTTCATCTTCAAAGCATTTCAGCAAAATATCTTGATAGCACTTCTGCAGTTATCCTTTCAGTTAAGATATCCTGAAGAAAAGCCTTCACACAGTTTCCTAGAATATTCTTAAGTGAAATATTTTTTGTTTACTAAAACTACCCATTTTTTGGACCATTATCCAGAACTTCTATCCTTCCATTTCCAAGACTCTTTGACACTAGCACCTTTCTGATGTGACAAAAATAGTATGTTATGATCACATTCAGTATTTTCTTTTTTCCTAAGAGAGACAAAAATCTCTGACAGAGTACCATCAGTACAGATACCATGTCATTTTCTCCAAGACACGTTTCCAAAAATTAAGAGAAAAATATTTGATGTTTTCTTTTGGGGGGCAGCTTTTTGCAACAGAAAAAATTTATGAATTTCACAATCATTTTCAAATCTTGCAAATATGACATTTACTGATGAAACCTGTGGACAACTCAATATATATGGAGAAGCCATTGGTTTTTAGTTGATTATACAAAATCTTTTCAACATCATGTGACTTGTCATCAATAAGCTGGCTTATACAGTTTGTGATTGGAATCTTCAATTTCTTCATCATGAACTTTATCAGAATTTTTCTGTTAGGACAGATCTAAAATTCTCCTCTACCCCTATATACTTTATCATCAAAAATAACCACACTGGATCTTCAGAAATGTTGGTAAATTAGAAAATATTAATGAAATATAAAATAGAAAGACACAAAAATAACTAAATGAAAAAAATTGCAAAAAAGTTAAAAATTGTCCCATTACAATTAATTTCTAATCTATGCAAGTCATGTATTGCAATGTCTTGCAACAACAAAAGAGGAAAATAAAGCAGAGTGTATCATAATTTTTTCTTTATAATGAAAATTTCCCTGCTAATTCCATTATACTAATAGAGCTTGTTCGTGCCCATAAATCTGGCAGTTATGTATAACAGGAAATTGAGGAAAATAATTTGGGAAGGAGAGGTTATTATCATCAACCTAACATCATCCCCTTCTTGCAGTACAGAAAACACTAATTGTCAACAGCCTTTCATGACAAAATGGAGAATGGAACCAACCAAATACACAGCTCTACCATTTGCTTCCATATGGGGTCAATAATGAAATTCATAACAGAACTGCATGGTCACTGCCCATCACTGTAAGCACAAGCACTGCAGTTTCAAAGCTCAAAAATTATGCTTGTTCAAAAAAAATTGCTGTCTACTGTAGAACCCTTTAGCAACATCTCATAATACTCTAGAGTTTTACAGAACCTAGCTGTGAAACCTACTCTAGGAAACCAGAGTTCTGCATAGCTTTTATGCTTTTCCAGTTATCTATTGCTATGTAAGAGAATACATCAAAACTTAGTGGCTTCAAACAATTTATTATTCTTCCTCACATTTCTTGGATGACTGGATCAGCTGGGCAGTTCTTGCTTGGGATCTCCTGTGATTACAGTCGAATGGTAGCTGGGCCAGAGGCATCTGAAGTTTGCTTCAGTCACATATCTGGCAGGTGGCCTAGGATGGCTGGAACACATGGGAGTTGGCTGGCTGTCTTTGCTCTCCCTGTGACCGCGTGGCTATCTTAGGCCTCCTCACTAAGTAGTTCCTAAGGCCAGCTAACATTCAACTGGAAGGGAATTTGGCTCCACCTCTCAGTGGGAGGAAAAACAAAGATTCTGTGACTATCTTTTATCTACCATATACTAATTGTTTATCTAAGGCCCCAGATTTGTAGAATTCTTTTATCTTTTGAAAATGAGAAAGAAACTGAGATTTGGAGCATTTAAGAGACTTGCTCTCAAGGTCCTTCAGCAAATTAGTGACAGAGAAGTGAAAAGAATTATACATAAAACCCTTAATTCTTTAAATAGCATATCCTCCAGTTGCAGAGTGTTTTTAAAGTGAATAATATATCCTCAGTGTTAAAATCTACCAGAATGACATTTTAAAGATTCTTGTTTATGTGCATTAGTAGCTTTTGTGCAAATGAAATTTTTTCTCAATTTAATGTTTTCTTTTTCCATCTCCAGATCTCCTAATTTCTAGTCTCTAATGTTTTAGAGACATGTTACAAAAAGCTACTGCACATATAATTTTCTCAGTGGTGATTTTATCCTACTGATTCTGCAGACTGGAATTGCTGTTTGCCCTTATCTTCTGAAAATTAAACTGTAATGTCAAGTAGATATTGCAAAGGTTTGGCTATTTAATATATTTTACTCATGAAAATCCACTTAAATCTCAATAAGCAGAAGTTGAAATGTTAGCACTTTAAGCTCCATACATTTATTTTAAACTGGTTTGTTTGGGGGGTCGGAAAGAGAAGAAAAAGGTGTTTTCTAGAAGCTTATTTATGTGAATTTCCTGGGGAATAAAGCTGCCTTCTTTGGGCCTTCACCTATAGTTTTACTCAATTTTCTTCTTGCTCAAATCTGTTGTTTTATCCTTGATTTTTTGCAAGTATATTCTGCTGCTTTTTAGGATAGTTCTCCTGGAGGTGGTTTTTTTTTGTGGTTTTTTGTTGTTGTTGTCGTTGTTTTTGCTGTACGCGGGCCTCTCACTGTTGTGGCCTCTCCCGTTGCGGACGGAGCACAGGCTCTGGACGCGCAGGCTCAGAGGCCATGGCTAACGGGCCTAGCCACTCCACGGCCTATGGGATCCTCCCAGATCAGGGCACGAACCCGTGTCCCCTGCATCGGCAGGCGGACTCTCAACCACCGTGACACCAGGGAAGCCCTGGAGGTTTCTTATCTTTTTCTTAGAAGCTGGATGCCTCCTTTTGGTCATTTGCCAATGGATATTTGAGTTGACCATGTAGCTCCTGATGATGATGGTGCTAGGACAGACAGCCTCTTTTTTTGTATTTCTGTAGTTGCCCCTGCAATTTGTAAAGGCATCCTGTTTCATCTTTTCTAACTTTGGCATGGGTTTTTAGCATGTGTGTATATGCACATAAAATTCCTTCATCTGCCAAGTGAAAATGCATAGTACCCTTCCAGATATTGCAACCCGATAGAAACAAAAGACCAAACTCTTCAGCAAAATTATAATTCCATATACTTCTTTGCTTAAAGGAACTTTATAAAAATCATTATGACATATATTGTATGGTACCACTTTCTTATTTATAAAGCAAGTTCAAATAGTCCATTTATTGGAACATCACCACATAACTGGCCTGGCTCACAGCCCAATTTTCTGACTTATAATTTTATAATATGTCATGTTAATTTCCCTACAAGATAAAATTAACTGACTAGTTGATAAGTCTTTCTAAGTTTTATTTCTCATTTTAAGTTTATATATTAACGTTATGGTCAGGTTTATTGTGAATTAGCTGCTCTGATCCAGATCGTCTTTAAGATTACTGGCAAAATCTAGTTTCTAGATTTGTAAAGCTATGGGTTGATGCTAGACTGCTGTTTCTTCCACTGTTCTAATGGCCATGATTATTAGAATCACCTGGGGTTGCTGCAGAAAAGGCAGATTACTTAGGTCCTTCCCTGATCTGTTGAATAAAATTCTCTTCTGGAACAGGCTAGGAATTTACTTTTAAACAGATCCCCCTGGTGATTCTTATGTATACAAAAGGGCAAGAATTACCATACCCTGTTATGTTGACTCCACAAAGAAAAAATGGAAAAAATATAAGTATGCTTTTTTTTATGTCCCAGGCATTAGAGTAGATGTAGGGGACATATGATTGAATAAGGCAGAGATCTGTCTTCAAGGAATACCTAAAAATGACAGACCAATGGTCAACTATCTAGATATTTCAGTGACTTTTTGAATAAAGTTCTATCAAGGGATAGAGAAAAGAGAAAGTAATTTTTTGTTTGTCAGAAAAGGACTCTCTAGGGATAAAAAAAATGGGAAGTTCTGAGTCAAGTTCTTGAGAAACAGCCAGATTTGAAACATTACAGATAATGAGAAGATCATATTGCCTCTAATGCAGAAAGAAAAATCTCAAGAAATATGGATGACAAACTATACAGATATAGTAGCTTTAAAGAGTTTGAATAACTTTCGTGGGAAGAGAATTAGGAACAGAATGAAAGAACAGGCCTTGAACCAGAGTTCTTAATCAGAAAAGTGAGGAGCGGGTGCTGGCCATGGTGAGTTGTTAGAATTCCCTGGGGGATTTGTCCAAGTGCCCATGTCCAACATTCTCTCCCATCCCAAGGTGGGAATGGTTATTATATAAAAGGGAGTGAGGTTGGAACTTAATAATATTTCCTTAGGATTCTTATACATGCTGATCTCCCATTTGAGATCTACTGATCGAGGAAACAGTGCTTGCCTAATATTTAGGCCATCAAAACTGTAAACTATCACATGCAGTTTTCAGATATATATGGTATATGAAGAATTGCATAATCATAAGGTAGAAAATCCTCACCATGATTAGCAAAATCAAGGTATACTTTGTACTTTTTGGTTCTTAATGGGAAAATTTAGAAAATAATC
The DNA here is from genome assembly GCF_026419965.1 of Kogia breviceps. Classification (NCBI taxonomy): domain Eukaryota; kingdom Metazoa; phylum Chordata; class Mammalia; order Artiodactyla; family Physeteridae; genus Kogia; species Kogia breviceps. Next base: position 93,244,652 of record NC_081314.1, read on the forward strand.
TTCCTGACCTTTGTATTCTCCATCAATAATATTTAGAAAGGTTTAGCTAACCAGATGACAACCACAGCTAGCATCCACCATTAATGCGGTGGTATTCAGCTGAATTGAGGAGCAGTGCCTAGAAATATATTACTTGTCTCTGAAAGTCGTATTTTAGTTGCACAAATCCATAAGGTGAAAATGAGTCCCATAGCAACAAAACGTAAAAGAAAAAAAAAAAGATATTGAAAATGTGACAAGTCACTAGTGGAATGAAAGTACAATATCCTTTTTAAAAATGTGAGCAATGAAATTTGGGTATAAGTCATAGAAACAACAATGAGAGCTAATGTTATCTAGTACTTGTATATAATATTATATATCAGAAATAGCTCTAAATTCTTTATATGTCTTAATTTAATTCTCCTAATAATCTTTCTTATTACCATATTACTATCTCCATTTTTATAGATGAGGAGATTGAGTCATAGAGGTTAAGAAATTTGTGAAAGATTACTTGGTACTAAACATATTATTCACTGCCCCACCTGTATAACAGCATCTCCTCCTTAAGACTAAGGTAAATTAAATCTGTGAAGACAATGATTCCTCATTCTTGCCAGTTGGCCTCGTAGTACACAGAGTCTGAAATAACTGGCAGGCAGCTGTGGCCTGAGGCTTAATAGAGCTATGAGGACATCCCACGAACACCACACTTATCCACTACATCAGTGATACCATGTTAACTGAAGTGGGTGAGCTAGAAGTGGCAAGTTTGTTGAAGGCACAGAAAGCTCTCTACCTGAAAAGATGAGAGTCTCTTTACCCGCTGTCTTTGAGGCCAACTATCTTTCATATTTAGTCCTTAATTGGTGATTAATCCCCCTCAGCATTTCATTGTCTTTTTCAAATCATCAATTGCCCCCAACAGCAGTCATCACCTTTCATAGTCCTTGTAATCATGATTTCTCTGTATTTCTTAACTACTCTGTACATTGTATCTATTAGTGCATTTCCTTCTTCTAGTACACCATCCAAATTCACAACCTGTAAAAGTTTTGACAGTTGTACCACTATCCCATGCAAAAGGCTATGTCTATACACTGATATAATAGGGCTCTTTTTGCCAGTTATCGATCCAGCTTCAAAATCTCATTTTAGGGTTGTGTTTTCAGACCACTCCAGCACCAACTATTTCACACTGAGTTCCCCAGGAGGCAGCCTTTGAGACACACCTTTGCACGGAGGAAATTTACTGGGAAGTTCTCCCAGAATCAACACCTAGGAAGGGAGTGAAGAAAGTAGGATCAAGAAAGTGGAGGAAGAGATTTAACTGCAATGAAGTTATATAAAAGGCCTCAGCCAATCCTACTGAGAGCCCTCTTATTGAGATGACCCTTGAAAGTTATCTGAGATCGATGCAAAGTTCTTTATATTCTTATATCAATCAGTCATTAGATGCACACTGCTTCTGGAAATGGAGCATGATTTGGGGTAAGTCCTGAAGATAGACTCACTTAAGCACTCTTAGCAACCAGCACTCCGAGCCTCTGAGAGAATGTTTCAATCTGCACAGGAGATCCAGGTGGTGCATAATGGGATCCACTGCAATTGTTTTGGCTGCAACTGAATGATTCTTAGATAACTTTTCACAGTTAATAGAGATAGTCATCTTAGTTATGGGGTGCACATAATAACATAGAAAATATATTAAGCCAACATTTAAATTTTTGTGATGGCTCAGTAAGAGCACATGTGGAGGATGCCTGCAGACCAGAAAGAGTCATCAGCAAGAGAGCTCATTAAGTAAAGGCACTGTGGTGAGGAGGACTAGTCCGAGAAACTAGGGATATATTATGACTCATGAATTCCAAATTGTGTGACCCTAGCAAATGAATTAAATTCTCTGAATTTCAGTTTAATAAACTATAAAATGGGGATAATAATCCCTTCATTATATGGTTGTTGCAAAGCACCTAGCTATGACTGTCAAAAGTAAAGTATGAGTTCAACATATGCCCTTTTCTTAGAAAAGGGTGTTAATTTCTTCTCACCATTAATCCTTGTTGATTTGGGAAGAAGTATCTCTGTTAATACTTAAATCATTAAAAATAACCAGTTTAGGGCTTCCCTGGTGGCATAGTGGTTGAGAGCCCGCCTGCCGATGCAGGGGACACGGGTTTGTGCCCCAGTCCGGGAAGATCCCACATGCCGCAGAGCGGCTGGGCCCATGAGCCATGGCTGCTGAGCCTGCGCGTCTGGAGCCTGTGCTCCGCAACGGGAGAGGCCACAACAGTGAGAGGCCCACGTACCCCAAGAAAAAAAAAAAAAAAAGTTTAAGAAAAGGTAATAGGGTATGAAAATGGTAATTCTCTTCCCTGTATTTTACATAGTATTCAAAAATCTGTTAATAATTCTAGGGAGAGGAGAGGGAGGGGGAGAGAAAGAAGAGAGGAAAGAGAAAGAAAAAGCGAGAAGATCGTTTGTGGAGAAAAAAAAAAAATCCTTCATGAAAAAGATTCAAAGGTATAAATACAGCTCCTAATCTGTAGTGGGAAACACATGAATGAAGAAGAGCAACCCACATTGCTTCCACAGCAGTTGCTAAGAGAACCACTGCTTTGAAGAGCAGACTGCTGCTTGAATGCAGGTGCAGTTTTGTTTGAGCCACAAGTATTTTGTATCTTTTTTCCTCTTGTTGCTTTCTCTCTCCTTTGATCCTCTGTCCATATGCTGAGCCTTTTTTTTTTTTTTTTTAAGTTTTTGATTGCACCCTGCGGCATGTGGGATCTTAGTTCCCCAACCAGGGATCGAACCTGCACCTCCTGCATTGGAAGGCAGAATCTTAACCACTGGACCACCGGGAAAATCCCTGCTGAGTCTATTTTGAGTTTATATCCTATGGAAATTTTCAGTGTATGGAACTAGCAATCAAAACCTAAAGAAGTTCACTCTTTTGAGCCCTATCTTGCTAAACTTGGACTTTCCTTTATTATGGGGGTAGGAATGTGGAGAAATCTGAGCAAAGCTTAGAAGGTCTGCTTTTAAAATAATGCTCCCAACTGATATTTTAAAAATTTAGAATGATTTCTTCTTGTATTAATCACTAGCCTCTCTATAGCTTCCTCATTTAAAATGCATTGATTCCTGATGGTTAACAAATTTCATATTTTGCGAGATCTTCTACACAGTAGTGGCAATTTGGTCAGTGCAGTTGTCAAGTTTCATCTAGCAAAAATGAAATCTCCTCTTACCAATATTTCTGTATTATTTCATACAACAGTAATATTATTTTGAAATGCAACTATTTTAGACTCAATTGTGTTGGAACCCCCTAAACATTCCAAGATTAGGTGAGAGGCCATCGTGAAAGTGTTGCCCGGGAGGTGGCCAATTCTAGTTTGTGAATCAATTCCTCATCCACATTTAGGTCTAAATTCCTAAATGTCAAGTTGGATGTTGGAAGAGGATTTTTGCAGAGAACTGTCAGTATGCTTTCAACTGTCTCTCTCCCCTAGTGCCCTACCCATGGAGGAGGGATGGGGGGCCATTGTTCCCCACATCAAGAATTATATGTGTTCCCTGGAGCTTTGTGGACTAGCGTCTGACTTGCATCTGATAAATCTAAAGGATAAGAGGCCATGTAACTACTCTGATGGCAGTCTCAAGAGGGCTTAAAACACGGGCAGTCTGGGCGTGCAGAATTGTCAGGACAAAGGCTGCCTGGGCATTGTTTGTGTGCCAGATGAAGGGAAGCTGACCGTAAACATGTTTGAAGAAGACTGGAAGGGCTGGAAAACCACAACAGCTTAGCACTGTGAGAGACAGTGTCCCTCATAGGTGGCAGCAGTGGGGGGGAATGAATGGGCATTGTCCAAGAGCAGGAGGGGCCGGAGCCCATGGAATCAGTGACCAGCCCAGGAAGTCAAGGCAGATTCCCAGGGAGAGCACCTGTGCAGTGCACATGTGAGACCTGCCTGGGAGCTCTCAGAAAGGAGTTTAAAATCCCTGGGAGGATTTTACAGCACTGTGCATGTCCGGAATTCTTGGCTTACAGCCAAGGACCAGAGCAGCCAAAGTTGCAAACGTGTAAACGTAGATGGAGAGTTTGCCCAAACAGATGAAACAGAACATATAGGGCCCTGAAGACATACTTTCATAGGCTGACTTTTAAAATCAGCACGATCCTCCTCTTATGAAGAGTTTAGTGGGCAGAGTTAAGGATAGGCTAAGATGAAGAGCTTGTGGCTGCCTTTTCCCTGCTAAGGACAGGACATCAAATTTTGAAGAATATAGAGTCATAAAACAGTCTGAAAATGCTATCTTTTGCCCCAAATTTAATCTCTTAGGGGAGATGCAATTATTTGGAATTAAAAATATAAAACTTAAATTTAAATGTTCTCATTGCAGCACTATTTACAATAGCCAGGTCATGGAAGCAACCTAAATGCCCATCAACAGACGAATGGATAAAGAGGATGTGGTACATATATACAATGGACTATTTCTCAGCCATAAAAAGGAACAAAATTGGGTCATTTGTAGAGATGTGTATGGATCTAGAGACTGTCATACAGAGTGAAGTAAGTCAGAAAGAGAAAAACAAATAGCGTATATTAGCACATATATGTGGAATCTAGAAAAATGGTACAGATGAACCAGTTTGCAAGGCAGAAATAGAGACACAAACAGATGTAGAGAACAAACGTATGGACACCAAGGGGAGGAAAGGCGGGGATGAATTGGGAGATTGGGACTGACATATACGCACTAATATTTATAAAATAGATAACTTATAAGAACCTGCTGTATAAAAAATAAATAAAATAAAATTCAAAAATTCAAAAAAAAATTTAAATGTTCTCTCGAGGTATAGTACCACCTTTTGACATTACAATTCATACTGCATTCTTTCACTAGTAATTATGTGTTACATTATAAAAAGAGGGGATGTAAAATTGAGTATACTTCCTACCACTAGGACACACTTGGTTTTGGGTAATCACAAATATTAAATGACTGAGAAATCTTAAAATATAGTGAGTCTTACCTGAGAATGCTATGAAGAAAATGTTCAAAGTCCACAACTCAACAATAACTAGCCTAGTTGGGGGACGGACACAGCTGAGATTTTTAGATTTTGTTCACCTGCCTACAGGAAAGGTCTTTTATAAAAATAGCCCTTTACAGATAGCAGCAAAAGCACAATGAAATACCCTATTTATTCTTGTTTCAACTTGGGTTTAAAATAAAAACTTTTTATATAGACATCACTATTAAAGTCTGTATTTTAAAGTTGAAGCAATGGTAATTCTCTGGGATGATTCATTTGAAAATAATAATACTAATAATGACACTAATGCTACAAAACAATAATAGCTAACATCTCTATGTGCCAGATACTATTCTAATTAACCATCACATATTAACTTGTTTAATCTTCAAACAACCTTATGCATTTGGTACTATTGTTACATCTCTTTTATAGAACAGGAAACTGAGCCTTAGAGAGCTCAAATAACTTTCCTAGAATCCCAAGTTTTAAAATGCCCCATAATTTTTTATATGTACAAGTTCTGCCAAGTAAAATTCTGATTTTTTCTAAAAGAGAAAACAATTCAATAATATCACTTGGTATGATACCAAGTTCAAATAAGGTAATGGCATAAGTAGAAAATCGTAATATGATATACACATGTGTAACAACATTACCATTTTATGATGTAGTTCCAATCTCTGTGTTTGGGACTGATAGGAAAGGAGCTATATGGGAAACCAACTAATAAATCAATGACTACAGAAAAAGAGAATCCTTGATTTTCTTCTAGGCTAATATTGCTGTTAACCTGCAAAGACTGTGGTGATTTTATAATGCTTATAGTTCATGGGCAGAGGCTGGTACTATTAGGCCCACATTGAACTCTATTTCTTTAGGTGTAAATCCATCTACCCAAGTAGTACATGCAGTGACCTTTAATGAATCCCTTTAAGGGTGACAGAATGACCATGATCTCAAATAAGCAGATGCTAATTATGTACTGCTCTCAGGGATGAGCCTCAACGGTGCCCTCCTCAGCTGTCCTAGCCCCTGGTCTGACTGTCTAGGAGACAGAGGAGAGAGCATTGCAGAAACTAACAGTAGTTCCTTAAAAATGAGAGAGTCAGACAGATGCTTGAGTTTCTGTACATATGGGAGAGGAAATGTGGAGGCAAGTGAAGAGAATGACTAGAAGCTGGGAAAAGGGGTAGATTCTGTATTTATAAAGCATGAAGGTCTTAATGGGAAGTAATTTATAAATGTACATCTTCTAACATGTTTGGGGGTTTCTCTGTAGATTAGGTCACTCATGACCACAAAAGAGACATTACTTTTGGTGCAATTAAAAGAGAATTAACACCAAGTGCACATATAGTAGCAGAAGGAGTTGAGAAATATATAGCTTTCATTTGTTTATGAAATACATATGTGCCAGACTGTGTGATATGCTGGATGTTTAAAAAAAAAAAAATGCTTAGGTGCTTAGGATGGTATTCTTACTTTCCAGAAAGTCTAGTTAGCTACTTTAGCTCTTGTAGAAAACTCACAGCAAAGAATATCTGTTTATTTAGAATGGACTGCATGGGTGAATGCCAAACTATCAAGAGCCCAAAGTCATTATGGGCCTTGTTAAGATATAGAACCTCGGTTACCAGTTTGTGCGGTGTGAAATCTTTGCTTATAGCTCGTGTCTGTAAGGATCCACATGTCTTCCAGCACCAGCATGAGTAACAGTCTCGTTTCTGTTCACACATCTCTCTCCTGCCAAGTGTAGGACAGCCTCCTTTTATATATAATGCTTTATATACACATTTTCTGCTTCTGAGTAGTGACAGACTGTTTTGTGACAGCTCAAACACATAATCTCTCCTTCGTCAAATCCCAGATACTGTACAAGGCATAAAAGAGGAGAAAGAAAAGGGAAAGGTAGCTAGCTGGCTGTTTCCATCAAACGAAAGAGAGAAATTGTCTTGAAACTAGTCAGGGAAACGCTGTAACAGCTGGCCAACTATTTTTGTAATAAGAAAAAAAATAGCTCCCTTTGTGCTATTGGAGAGATGTACCCAAACATCCTGAGTGTGTCATCACTATATGTGGCCTCGAGCCTCGAGGGCCTACTCTACAGTGTAAATTTGCGATTTTAAGATCTGCAGCATATGCAGACCTGCTTTATTGGCCTCAGCTTGGGAAGACAGTCTGTTACTGGGCAATATCACTAGGTAACCAAAGGGGAGGCGACAGTGTTCAAAACTCCTTTTCTTATTTAGGTAAAAACACAATTGTTCTGCAACCTGTTACTTGCATTGTATGCTCTTTATCAAAAGCGTTTTTTGGTGTTTTTTTTTTTTTTTTTTTTTTTTTTTTAGCTATTTAGTTACTGAGATCACTATTCTAAGTAAACAGTACCATGAACTATAACACTGACAAGAACAAAATCCCCAAAGCTTTAAACTAGGATGTGAAACAGTCCTTTAATGGATTTACCTAAAAGCAAGACAAATTTAGGTCAAACCAGATAGCTCTTGATATTTGCTACAACTCTCTGTGACTTATATTGTCCGATTATCCGTTTTGCAGCTCTCCCCTGTAAGCGGTGTGGTTTACAAGTTGACATAACAATATTTAAGACAGAGAAATAAAATCTAAATGCCTCATATATGTACATTGAGACATTGTTCTCAAATTAGGCAAAAGTAATGGTCTGAAGTTTAGACTTCCTTACAGAGAGAAGACCAAAAAAATGTCCAGAATGTTTTAAGAGATACCCATATCTTTTCTTCCCTATCAAATGTGTCTACATATTGATCTATATTCACTGTTTTCATTTTTCTGGCCTACACTTACTCTTTTCACCCTAGTCTGGCTTCTGCCTTCAATACTTGCTGTGATTGTTTTCTCAACTGTCAGAAAAGCCCACCTAATTCCCAGATACCACTCGACCTCTCTGTAGTGTCTGACTTTGTTGTCAATGTGTTTGCCTTGAAATGCTCTTTCCTTCCTTTGCTTTCTTGTGATGGGCCTCCCTTTTCTCTAACTGAAGCAGCTATGCATGTGGAGCCAGACTGTGTTCAAAAGCTATGTGACTTTGGGCAAGTTACTTTAAAAATTTGTGCCTCAGATTCTCTGTCTGTAAAATGGATGTGATAATATTAATAATTGTGGCTACATGATGCTCTTGAGAATTAAATGAGTTGATTCATGTCAAGGGCTTGTGACAGTGCCTAGTATTATCCTACTCTAGATTGTGTTTTTACTGTATTTAATGAAGTTTAGTTCTGAAAAGCTATTATTCTGAAAAATTATTTTCCTTGAGTTTTGTATCTCCTTCCTGGTTTACACTTTTAGCTAACTTATCATGGTTCACAAATGTGACCTCTTTCCTCCTGGGCTCTACTCTCATGTCTTTAAGTTTGCCAGAACACTCTGGTGGATATCCAACAGGGGATCAAACTCATATGCCATCACTAAGGTTATTCATTTTTTTAAATCTATTTGCTGTTTTCCAGACACTGTGCTTGGCTCAAGAGCACTGTTCAGCCCAAGAGCCCAACACTTTGTTGGGTATAATGTTCTTGTATCTCAATGTTTTTGCCCCTTAAGACTTTTGGATATATTTCTCCACTGAATTCTAGTGTTGAATAATGTTGCTGACAGTGTGTCTAAGGACAATCTGAATGTTTTCCTCTGGGTGACTCAGGTCTTTTTTTTTTTTCATGGATACTCAACAGGTTCCTTATTTTTTATTCATCTTTATTTATTTATCTATTATTTATTTTGGGCTGCGTTGGGTCTTTGGTGTTTTGCTTGGGCTTTCTTTAGTTGGGGCAAGCGGAGGCTACTCTTCATTGCAGTGTGCAGGTTTATTGTGGTGGCTTCTCTTGTTGTGGAGCACGGGCTCTAGGAGTGCGGGCTTCAGTAGTTGTGGCACACGGACTCAGTAGTTGTGGTGCACAGGGTTAGTTGCTCCGCGGCATGTGGGATCCTCCCAGAGCAGGGCTCAAACCCGTATCCCCTGCATTGGCAGGCAGATTCTTAACCATTGTGCCACCAGGGAAGTCCTATTCATCTTTAGTTTTGAAGTTCTGTAATTTTACTAGGATACATGTTGGTGCCCATTATTCTACATAAAATGACCTTTTCTAAGGTGCAGTATGTTCTTTCAATTTGTAAATTCAACTTTTTTATTTCTAGAAAACTTCTAAATTTACATGTTTAAATACATTTTTTCTCTTGGAAGTTTGGTTTTCTTCTTCAGATGTATTTATATTCATGCAGTACCTCCTTTGACTGTCTTCCAGATCTCATATTTGCTTTATAATCCTTTACATTTTTATTTTGCTTACTCTTCTTAATGTGGTGTTTTTACCCATTTCTACATATATATTGCTTTTATTTGTGTTATGATTTGTCTTTCTTTTATACTTTTTCTACAGAGTCCTGTTAGCTTATATTTTATGTTTTCCTGTCTCATTGTTGTTACCCTGAGTTATTGTCTCTGCTGTGACTTTTCTTGATTTGTTAAATTATTCAAGCTCATGGAATCATACTACTCTGTAGTAATGTTCTCTTCATCTATGGTTGGTTTATTTTTCTTGTTCTTTCCGTTATTGTATTTTCTAATGGTTTCCAGTTTATTTTTTATGATTTCTCATCTCTGAATGTGACGAGTTTTAACAAGATGATTTAATTACAGAAGAGTCATTAGAAAAGTGAGCAGCACACGTTCCCAGATGATGGGGATTCTCCCCAATTCACATGAAAGTTCCTTATGCCAGAGTTGTATACGTTTTGTAAACTGTTTCTCTTCTCTTCAGCCAGCAGGATTTGCAGTTACAGGGATCATCATGATTCAGAATCTCTTCCCATAAGATGTATGCAAAACTGTCCCCTGTGGAAACAGCAGGCTTCAGCCTCATCGCCCTTGTTGCTCAGGGTGCCACTTCAGAGCCCGGGAAAGAATATAACTCCAGTTCCATGCAATATTTTTATTGTTCCTGTTATGGATTCTGGGTATTTCCCTTAAGGTGTACCATCTTCTGAGGACAGCTGTGCATAAGTTGATAGCTTGAGATCTTGAAATCATTCGCTCTTATCATCTTTTCATACCTCTTTTACCTCCACTACATAGTTTTCCACACGTTGTAGTTTGGATTATAAATGTCTTCCACTTCTCTTAATATGAGACTTTTACTTCTGTTGCTTCTTCTTCTTCTTCCTGACATGCTTTTCAAGAAGAGAATGGGACAGGACCATTTTTTCCACCATTTAAATTTTGGAAGTTAACATATACATTTAGATCTAAGCTATGCTAAAAAAATATTATTTCAGAAGGACAAAAGAATAGTTTCAACCCCCTTTATTAAGATTAGGTTTCCAGTCCAATTCAAATGTATGCATTTTTCTCCAATTAGAAATGCACAAAGAAAAAAATGTCATTGCAGCCGATAAACGCCAATAATTTGGACAATAAAAATGCTGGCATTGAGCATTTTTAAGCATACAATGAATTTAACACTTAACTGGATTTCAGACTGTAGATACTTTAAGGAATTAGAGGATCAGTTTTGTTAAAAGTAGCTGTTTAAACAAATTCAGTTGCAAGTAAAGAACTCAATTGGTACTCAAAGGTTTATATATTACCATGTACTAAGCGTTGTGCTGAAAAGGCAGCAAAACAAGTGCATAATTTCCTATAGTGGTAAAGGAATTTACTTTTTGTTAGACCAATATATGCACTTGTAATGTAAAGCTCTTCTATGCAGCAATAGTTTAATGCTATTCTGAGGCCAATGGGAATTCACTTTGGTATTTCAATCTCAGTTGTGTCACAAGGAATTTTTCTTTTTCTTGGCTTCAGTTTGGTAACTATTTTATATATCTATGATGAATGAATGTCAAAAAAATGATACATTTAAGGCAAATTCTATGAGTTTTTGTTTTCTCTTTTTACTCATGGGTTTGGAAGTGAGTGACTCTTTGACTATGTCATAATGGGATGAGGTCCTCTGTGCAGAATCTATAAGAGAGAATGAAGGAATCAAAACAAAAAAGGGAGAAAATAGCTACCTGATTATTTATAAAAATAGAGAATGATACCTGGGGAAAAAATGGATTTCTGTCTGGAAAGCTTTTGCTTGGTGTGCTCCTTATCTGTTTGGGACCCACACTGTTACCTGAAAAAAACTATTCTTCTCTGAACTGTTCTTCTTTATCAACAACAGAGGGAAATTTTCCTGATAGGGCAGTTCATACCAACCATGAAATTTCTGCAAGAAGATCAGAGTTCAGCATGTACTTGGAGAAGCACGGTATGGTTTTTCCAAGGATCCACTTCCACTATTCTCAGACTGGGAGGTTCTTAGTGGTTTATTGTTAGAAGGAATTTAGATAAAAACATGCCCAAAAGAAACAATGTCTGGGGACAAGCTGTCTCAAGAGATTAGTAACAGACGACATGGAAACTTTAACCTCAAGGTCAAAAGCTCCAATCTACCCCTAGTCAATAGTAGCTGGGAAGTCATTAAAATACAAATGGCCAGTGTGCTAGGACAAAGAAAGAAGGCAACCCAACCTTGCTCTTCAATTGTACTTGTATCACAAATCCCAGTTTGAAAATAAGAGGGGATTTATACACATATACAAGCACGCATAAACACACAAACCCACCCACATACATACACATAGGGGAATAGAACTGGACGATGTTCACACATATATTAAAAATGTTTTTGAACAGGATTATGAATTAAATTTCATCTTTTTGCCAATTCCTATTTTCTAAATGTTACACAATGAAATACATTCTTTTTTGTTAGGAGAAAAAAATTAAAACATTTTCCTCAGGCTTGATTTTTATAGAACTAAAAGATAATTATACCATTTTTCTCCACATGTCTGTCTCTTTAGATCCAGTCTTTAAAATGCTTTGGCCAAAGATGGCGGAAGAGTAAGACTCGGAGATCTCCTTCCTCCTCACAGAGACATCAGAAATACATCTACACGTGGAACTTCTCCTATAGAACACCCACCGAACGCTGGCAGAAGACCTCAGACCTCCAAAAAGGCAAGAAACTCCCCACATACCTGGGTAGGGCAAAAGAAAAAAGAATAAACAGGGACAAAAGAATAAGGACGGGACCTACACCAGTGGGAGGGAGCCGTGAAGGAGGAAAGACTCCCACACACTAGAAGCCCCTTCGCGGGCAGAGACTGTGGGTGGCGGAGGGGGAAGCTCCGGAGCCGCGGAGGAGAGCGCAGCAACAGGGTGCGGAGGGCAAAGCGGAGACATTCCCGCAGAGGATCGGTGCCGCCCAGCACTCACCAGCCCGAGAGGCTTGTCTGCTCACCCGCTGGGGCGGGCAGGGCCGGGAGCTGAGGCTCGGGCTTCAGTCGGATCCCAGGGAAAGGTCTGGAGTTGGCAGAGTGAAAACAGCCTGAAGGGGGCTAGTGCGCCACGGCTGGCCGGGAGGGAGTTCGGGAGAAGTCTGGAGCTGCCGAAGAGGCAAGAGACCTTTTCTTCCCTCTTTGCTGCCTGGGCGCGAGGAGAGGGGATTAAGTGCGCCACTTAAAGGAGCCCCAGAAGCGGGCGCAGAGCTGCCGAAGAGACAAGAGACTTTTTCTTGCCTCTTTGCTTCCTCGGGCGTGAGGTGAGGGGATTAAGAGCACCGCGTAGAGGAACTCCAGAAACGGGCGCGAGCCGCGGCTGTCGGCACGGACAGTAGAGACGGGTGTCGGACGCTAAGGTTGCTGCTGCCACCACCAAGAGGCCTGTGTGTGAGCACAGGTCACTCTCCACACCGGCCCTCCCGGGAGCCCGTGCAGTCCGCCACTGCCGGGGTCCCGGGATCCAGGGACAGCTTCCCCGGGAGAATGCGCGGCGCGCCTTGGGCTGGCGCAGCGTCACATCGGCCTCTGCCGCCGCGGACTCGCCCTGCATCCGTGCCACTCCCTCCCCCCAGCCTGAGTGAGCTGGAGCCCCCAAATCAACTGCTCCTGTAACATCGTCCTGTCTGAGCGAAGGGCAGTCGCGTTCGGATGACCTACACGCAGAGGCGGGACCAAGTCCAAAGCTGAACCCCAGGAGCTGTGCGAACAGAGAAGAGAGGCGGAGGTCTCTCCCAGCAGCCTCAGAAGCGGCGGATTAAAGCTCCACAATCAACTTTAAGTGCCCTGCATCTGTTGAAAACCTGAATACACAACGGATCATCCCAAGTTGAGGAGGTGGACTTTGGGACCAAGATATACTATTATTTCCCCCTTTTTTTTCTTTTTGTGAGTGTGTATGTGTGTGCTGCTGTGTGAGATTTTGTCTGTATAACTTTGCTTTCACCATTTGTCCTAGGGTTAGACTGACCCGTTTTTCTGGTTTTTTTTTTTAAAGGAAATTTTCTTAATAATTATTTTTTATTTTAATAACTATACTTTATCCTACTCTGTCTTCTCCCTTTCTTCCCTCCTTCCCTCCTTTCTTCCTTCCTTACCCCTTCTTTCCTCTCTTCCACTCTTCCTTCCTCCCTTTCTTCCTCTGCACCTTCCTTCCTTTCTTTCTTGCTTTCTTCCTTCCTTCATGTCTTTCTTCCTTTCTTCCTTCCTTCCCTCCCTCCCTCCTTCCTTCCTTTTCTTTCCTTCCTATTTTTTCTACCTTTTATTTTGAGCCGTGTGGATTAAAGGTTCTTGGCGCCCCAGCCAGGCACCAGGGCGGTGTCCCTGAGGTGGGAGAACCAACCTCAAGACACTAGTCCACAAGAGACCTCCCAGCTCCACGTAATATCAGACGGCGAAAATCTCCCAGAGATCTCCATCTCAACACCAAGACCCAGCTTCACTCAAGGACCAGCAAAGAACAGTGCTGGACACCCTATTCCCCAACAAAGAGCAAGACAGGTCTGCAGCCCCATCCATTAGCAGAGAGGCTGCCTAAAATCATAATAAGGCTACCAACATCCCCAAACACACCACCAGACGTGGACCTGCCCACCAGAAAGACAAGATCCAGCCTCATCCACCAGAACAGAGGCACTAGTCCCCCCAACCAGGGAACCTACTCAACCCACTGAACCAACCTTAGCCACTGGGGACAGCCACCAGAAACAACGGGAACTACAAACCTGCAGCGTGCAAAAAGGAGACCCCAAACACAGTAAGATAAGCGAAATGAGAAGACAGAAAAACACACAACAGATGAAGGAGCAAGATAAAAACACACCAGACCTAACAAATGAAGAGGAAATAGGCAGTCTACCTGAAAAAGAATTCAGAATAATGATAGTAAAGATGATTCAAAACCTTGGAAATAGAATAGACAATTTGCAAGAAACAGTTAACAGGGACCTAGAAGAAATAAAGAGGAAGCAAGAAACGATGAGCAACACAATAAATGAAATGAAAAATACTCTAGATGGGATCAATAGCAGAATAACTGAGGCAGAAGGATGGATAAGTGACCTGGAAGATAAAATAGTGGAAATAACTACTGCAGAGCAGAAGAAAGAAAAAAGAATGAAAAGAACTGAAGACAGTCTCAGAGACCTCTGGGACAACATTAAACGCACCAACATTCGAATTATAGGTGTCCCAGAAAAAGAAGAGAAAAAGAAAGGGACTGAGAAAATATTTGAAGAGATTATAGTTGAAAACTTCCCTAATATAGGAAAGGAAATAATCAAGTCCAGGAAGCACAGAGAGTCCCATACAGGATAAACCCAAAGAGAAACACGCCAAGACACATAATAATCAAACTGTCAAAAATTAAATACAAAGAAAACATATTAAAAGCAGCAAGGGAAAAACAACAAATAACACACAAGGGAATCTCCATAAGGTTAACATGTGATCTTTCAGCAGAAACTCTACAAGCCAGAAGGGAGTGGCAGGACATATTTAAAGTGATGAAGGAAAAAAACCTACAACCAAGATTACTCTACCCAGCAAGGATCTCATTCAGATTTGATGGAGAAATTAAAACCTTTACAGACAAGCAAAAGCTGAGAGAGTTCAGCACCACCAAACCAGCTCTACAACAAATCCTAAAGGAACTTCTCTAGGCAAGAAACACAAGAGAAGGAAAAGACCTACAAGAACAACCCGAAACAATTAAGTAAATGGTAATAGGAACATACATATCGATAATTACCTTAAATGTAAATGGATTAAATGCTCCCACCAAAAGACACAGACTGGCTGAATGGATACAAAAACAAGACCCATATATATGCTGTCTACAAGAGACCCACTTCAAACCTAGGGACACATACAGACTGAAAGTAAGGGGATGGAAAAAGATATTCCATGCAAATGGAAATCAGAAGAAAGCTGGAGTAGCAATTCTCATATCAGACAAAATAGACTTTAAAATAAAGACTATTACAAGAGACAAAGAAGGACACTACATAATAATCAAGGGATCGATCCATGAAGAAGATATAACAGTTGTAAATATTTATGCACCCAACATAGGAGCACCTCAATACGTAAGGCAAATACTCACAGCCTTAAAAGGGGAAATCGACAGTAACACAATTATAATAGGGGACTTTAACACCCCACTTTCACCAATGGACAGATCATCCAAAATGAAAATAAATAAGGAAACACAAGCTTTAAATGACACATTAAACAAGATGGACTTAATTGATATATAGGACATTCCATCCAAAAACAACAGAATACACATTTTTCTCAAGTGCTCATGGAACATTCTCCAGGATCGATCATATATTGGGTCACAAATCTAGCTTTGGCAAATTTAAGAAAATTGAAATCGTATCAAGTATCTTTTCCGACCACAACGCTATGAGACTAGATATCAATTACAGGAAAAGATCTGTAAAAAATACAAACACATGGAGGCTAAACAATACACTACTTAATAACAAAGTGATCACTGAAGAAATCAAAGAGAAAATCAAAAAATACTTAGAAACAAATGACAATGGAAACACAACGACCCAAAACCTATGGGATACAGCAAAAGCAGTTCTAAGAGGCAAGTTTATAGCAATACAATCATACCTTAAGAAACAGGAAACATCTCGAATAAACAACCTATCTTTGCACTTAAAGCAATTAGAGAAAGAAGAACAAAAAAACCCCAAATTTAGCAGAAGGAAAGAAATCATAAAGATCAGATCAGAAATAAATGAAAAAGAAGTGAAGGAAACAATAGCAAAGATCAATAAAACTAAAAGCTGGTTCTTTGAGAAGATAAATAAAATTGATAAACCATTAGCCAGACTCATCAAGAATAAAAGGGAGAAGACTCAAATCAATAGAATTAGTAATGAAAAAGGAGATGTAACAACTGACACTGCAGAAATACAAAAGATTATTAGAGATTACTACAAGCAACTGTATGCCAATAAAATGGACAACCTGGAAGAAATGGACAAATTCTTAGAAATGCACAACCTGCCGAGACTGAACCAGGAAGAAATAGAAAATATGAACAGACCAATCACAAGCACTGAAATTGAAACTGTGATTAAAAATCTTCCAGCAAACAAAAGCCCAGGACCAGATGGCTTCACAGGCGAATTCTATCAAACATTTAGAGAAGAGCTAACACCTATCCTTCTCAAACTCTTCCAAAAGATAGCAGAGGGAGGAACACTCCCAAACTCATTCTATGAGGCCACCATCACCCTGATACCAAAACCAGACAAAGACGTCACAAAGAAGGAAAACTACAGGCCAATATCACTGATGAACATAGATGCAAAAATTCTCAACAAAATACTAGCAAACAGAATCCAACAGCACATTAAAAGGATCATATACCATGATCAAGTGGGGTTTATCCCAGGAATGCAAGGATTCTTCAATATACACAAATCAATCAACGTGATACACCATATCAACAAACTGAAGGAGAAAAACCATATGATCATCTCAATAGATGCAGAGAAAGCTTTTGACAAAATTCAACACTCATTTATGATAAAAACCTTGCAGAAAGTAGGCATACAGGGAACTTTCCTCAACATAATAAAGGCCATATATGACAAACCCACAGCTAGCATCGTTCTCAATGGTGAAAAACTGAAACCATTTCCACTAAGATCAGGAACAAGACAAGGTTACCCACTCTCACCACTCTTATTCAACATAGTTTTGGAAGTTCTAGCCAGAGCAATCAGAGAAGAAAAAGAAATAAAAGGAATCCAAATAGGAAAAGAAGAAGTAAAGCTGTCACTGTTTGCAGATGACATGATACTATACATAGAGAATCCTAAGGATGCTACCAGAAAACTACTAGAGCTAATCAATGAATTTGGTAAAGTAGCAGGATACAAAATTAATGCACAGAAATCTCTGGCATTCTTATACACTAATGATGAAAAATCTGAGAGTGAAATTAAGAAAACACTCCCATTTACCATTGCAACAAAAAGAATAAAATATCTAGGAATAAACCTACTAAGGAGACAAAAGACTTGTATGCAGAAAACTATAAGACACTGATGAAAGAAATTAAAGATGATACAAATAGGTGGAGAAATATACCATGTTCTTGGATTGGAAGAATCAACATTGTGAAAATGACTATACTACCCAAAGCAATCTACCGATTCAATGCAATCCCTATCAAATTACCACTGGCATTTTTTACAGAACTAGAACAAAAAAATTCACAATTTGTATGGAAACACAAAAGACCCCGAATAGCCAAAGCAATCTTGAGAACGAGAAATGGAGCTGGAGGAATTAGGCTCCCTGACTTCAGACTCTACTACAAGGCTACAGTAATCAAGACAGTATGGTACTGGCACAAAAACAGAAATATAGATCAATGGAACAGGATAGAAAGCCCAGAGATAAACCCACACACATATGGTCACCTTATCTTTGATAAAGGAGGGAAGGATATACAGTGGAGAAAAGACAGCCTCTTCAATAAGTGGTGCTGGGAAAACTGGACAGCTACATGTAAAAGTATGAAATTAGAACAATCCCTAACACCACACACAAAAATAAACTCAAAATGGGTTAAAGACCTAAATGTAAGGCCAGACACTATCAAACTCTTAGAGGAAAACATACGCAGAACACTATACGACATAAATCACAGCAAGATCCTTTTTGACCCATCTCCTAGAGAAATGGAAATAAAAACACAAATAAACAAATGGGACCTAATGAAACTTAAAAGCTTTTGCACAGCAAAGGATACCATAAACAAGACCAAAAGACAACCCTCAGAATGGGAGAAAATATTTGCAAATGAAGCAACTGACAAAGGATTAATCTCCAAAATATATAAGCAACTCATGCAACTCAATAACAAAAAAACAAACAACCCAATCCAAAAATGGGCAGAAGAACTAAATAGACATTTCTCCAAAGAAGATATACAGATTGCTAACAAACACATGAAAGAATGCTCAACCTCATTAATCATTAGAGAAATGCAAATCAAAACTACAATGAGATATCACCGGTCAGATTGGCCATCATCAAAAACTCTAGAAACAATAAATGCTGGAGAGGGTGTGGAGAAAAGGGAACCCTCTTGCACTGCTGGTGGGAATGTAAATTGATACAGCTGCTATGGAGAACAGTATGGAGGTTCCTTAAAAAACTACAAATAGGGCTTCCCTGGTGGCGCAGTGGTTGAGAATTCGCCTGCTGATGCAGGGGACACGGGTTCGTGCCCCGGTCCGGGAAGATCCCACATGCTGTGGAGCGGCTGGGCCCGTGAGCCATGGCCGCTGGGCCTGCACTTCCGGAGCCTGTGCTCTGCAACGGGAGAGGCCACAACAGTGAGAGGCCCGCGTACAGCAAAAAAAAAAAAAAAAAAAAAACTACAAATAGAACTACCATACGACCCAGCAATCCCACTACTGGGCATATACCCTGAGAAAACCATAATTCAGAAAGACTCATGTACCAAAATGTTCATTGCAGCTCTATTTACAATAGCCAGGACATGGAAGCAACCTAAGTGTCCATCAACAGATGAATGGATAAAGAAGATGTGGCACATATATACAATGGAATATTACTCAGCCATAAAAAGAAATGAAACTGAGTTATTTATAATGAGGTGGATGGACCTGGAGTCTGTCATACAGAGTGAAGTAAGTCAGAAGGAGAAAAACAAATACCATATGCTAACACATATATATGGACTCTAAGAGAAAAAAAATGTCATGAAGAGATTAGTGGTAGGATGGGAATAAAACAGAGACTTACTAGAGCATGGACTTGAGGATATGGGGAGGGGGAAGGGTGGGCTGTGACGAAGTGAGACAGTGGCAGGGACATATATACACTATCAAATGTAAATTAGATAGCTAGTGGGAAGCTGCCGCATAGCACAGGGAGATCACCTCTGTGCTTTGTGACCACCTAGAGGGGTGGGATAGGGAGGGTGGGAGAGAGGGTGATGCAAGAGGGAAGAGATATGGGAACATAAGTATATGTATAACTGATTCAGTTTGTTGTAGAGGAAAAACTAACACACTATTGTAAAACAGTTATACTCGAATAAAGATGTTTAAAAAAATAAATAAATAAAATAAAATGCTTTGGCCAGTAACTCTTCTGAGAAGCAATCAGTCTTGTCTTAAGTAACTGGTCCAATAGATAATCTTCCCAGCTTCTTCGTTATTTAGTACTTATGTCTCCCAATCAGCTGTCAAAATAGGTTAAAACCTATTTTGAAACCTCCAAGGGACTATACAAATATTTTTCAAATTCAATATCATTTTAGAAAGTTTTTTTCTTTATATTTGACCTAGTTCATATTTTTATTAAAAATATACTTTTCAATGAGAGTGAGTGTGTGCTCATTAAAGTCACAGTACAAGGCTTATAATAATAATAATTTAAAAACCCAACCAGCCTCTTGCTCTTCAGAGATAATAACATTCAACAGAGGTTTATTTATTTACTCACCAGATAGCTAATGAAGGCCTACAATGTACCAGTCAGTGTTCTAAGTGCTGTGAATTAGCAGTGAGAAAGCTCATAAAAGTCCTTTCCAATATGGAGTGTACATTGTGTACAATATGTACAATAGGAAGACAACTAATAGATGAATAATAAATAAATAATAGATTATCCATTGGATGTAATATGTGCTCAGAAAATATAATGGAGCAAGGAAGAATATATGAAATATTCAGAGGGAGTGAAACACTTAGATAGATTGTCCAGAGAAGACTTTATTGAGCAGTGATTTTTGTCACCTTAGGGAAGTCAGTGAGTTAGTCAAGAGGATATCTAGAGGCAGAGTTTCTGAGCAACACGTGCAAAAACCCTGAGGCAGCAGTGTGCCTGGTGACTCAAACAAACTCAATTATTCATGTCCCCCTAAAACATTTCTACATAGCTAATCAATCAAGAGGGTTTATTAATATTAGATATGTTCTATTGAATCCCACCAATATATGAGTCATTGGCTCTCTGCCTCATGATGGCTCCATCCCATTTATCTTCCCTTGTCGCCTAGTACAGTAATGTTAGAATATTTGGTTAAGTTGATTGTCACTTTTTTTTTTTTTTTTTTTTTGCGGTATGCGGGCCTCTCACTGTTGTGGCCTCTCCCGTTGCGGAGCACGGGCTCCGGATGCACAGGCTCCACGGCCATGGCTCACGGGCCCAGCCGCTCTGCGGCATGTGGGATCTTCCTGGACCGGGGCACGAACCCGTGTCTGTCCCCTGCATTGGCAGGCGGACCCTCAACCACTGCGCCACCAGGGATGCCCGATTGTCACTTTTTATATTATTTTGACTATGCAAATAATGTTCATAATAACTAAATTTTTTGCATGATTTAATTTTCTAAAATTAATTACTGTCTTATTCTTCATATGCCTGGCTTGTGATGGATACAATTGTGATTAATATTTTCCCAAACACTTCTGTATCCCTGTTTAATGCCCATCTGTATCATTTATCATTTACTGCCCCTAGTCTTTTCTGTCTTTCTTATTCAGTGAGACTCTTGCTTTTCAGGCCTACTGTCCTTCAGCAGCCAGCTTTTTGTGCCATTTTGCTAACCATCTGTGTTGAATCTCTTATTACCTGGGCTTTCTTCTCTTTTTTTATTGGGATTTCATATTTCCTAATGAACTATCCAAATCAGTTTTCTCTTATTCTTCATTGGTGGCTGATCTTGCATTTCTTTGTGTAATTACTTTTTATTATTTACTATTAACTTTTGAGTTCAGTTTTCTGTTACTTATAACCCAAGGTGCCCTAGGACATACAGAATTTAAAAGATTATATAAAATCTCATGTAATGAGAAGTCCTGCAGTAGTTTGACTCCATGTCTGGTTAATGCAGTGGATCAACAACATCATCCTGGACCCAGATTTTGGGCCCTGTCTGTCCACTTGCAATTTTTGTATCTTCCATCATGGTCATGGCAGGCTTATCAGCACTAGGCATCACCAGAAATCAGAGGAAGAAAGAGACACATTTTTTCTTACGTTAAGGGCTTAATAACTTTTCCTCTAGGTTTAATTACATTATCCAGAGAAGAATCATTGACTCCTCACCTGTGATGGGGAGTGATCAGGCAGTAGGGTGGTAGGAAGATGTATATTAAAAGCTTCCTCGGGCTTCCCTGGTGGCGCAGTGGTTGAGAATCCGCCTGCCGATGCAGGGGACACGGGTTCGTGCCCCGGTCCGGGAAGATCCCACATGCCGCGGAGCGGCTGGGCCCGTGAGCCATGGCCACTGAGCCTGCGCGGCCGGAGCCTGTGCTCTGCAATGGGAGAGGCCACAACAGTGAGAGGCCCACGTACCACAAAAAAAAAAAAAAAAAAAAAAAAAAAAGTAAAAGCTTCCTCTTCTAGTAGAGAAAGAAGTTTAAGAGTCACACAGTTCAATATATCAACTTCCACTTAATTTCTCTTCCATTTAATTTTTCTTCCAATTCTTCATCCCAGCTCATCACTACACCTAGTATTCACCAGTCCACAGCTGTTCAGAATGAAATTTTGTAGAAAATAGATTCATGATTATCATCCTGGAAAAGGGTGGGGTTTTATTCTAATTATTCAGATTTAGAGGATAGGACTTCTGGAGCCCATCATTCTGTGTAAAATGCTTTGTGTGGGCATAATTTTTCATTTCTCTCAGAAATATTTCCAGAAGTGCAATTTCTGGGCATACGTTGAGTGATTGTTTAGTCTTTAAAAAACTGCAAACTATTTTCGAGAGTGGCTGTACCATTTTACCTTCCCACCAGGGATGTATGTGAGACACAGTGTCTCTACATCTTCACCAACTTTTGCTATTGTCACTCTTAAAATTTTAGCTGTTTTAATATGGATGGAGTGACATCTCATCATAGTTTTAATTTTCTCTAAATCATATCTTTAAATATTTTCTTTAAATAATTTCTTTCCATAATATGCAATGGTATATATTGCTTTTAACATTTTACCAGTTCAAGTAAAACATAGAGAACTTACCACGCTTTTCATTCAGTTACCTTTTCCCCTTTATATTACAATTGTCTTAAATATTTCCTCTGTATATATTAGAAACTACATCAGACAGTGTTAAAAGTTCTGCTTTATCCCCTAACAATTTAGAAAACTCAACCTGAGGATAGTATATTACCTTTATCCATATTTCTACTCTTCCCATTTTCAAATTGTTCTTTCTTCATATCTGATGCTACAAGTTTCCTTTCTTTATTATTTTATTTCTGTTTGAAGAATTCCCTTTAGACATTATTTTAGGATAAGCTTGCTGATATCAAATTCTCTTAAATTCCTTCACCTGAGAATGTCTTGATTTCACTTTCATTTCTACAGGATATTTTTGCTAGTTATAGAATTTTGCATTGACTTCTTTGAGCAATGAAGATGTGCTATTTCCTTCTGCCTCCGTGGTTTCTGGTGAGAAATTTGCTGGCATTTGAAGTGTTGTTCTTCCATAGATAGTGCATCTTTTTTTTTTTCTGAGTGCTTTCAAGATATTTAATTTGTCTTTAAATTTCAGAAGTTTTCTTCTGAATTTATTTGAGTTTATTCTGTTTAGGGTTTTCTCAGTTTCTTGAATATATAAGTTTTTTCCTTTTTGCCAAAGTTTTAGTTCATCAGCCGTTATTTCTTTGAATACTTTTTTAAAAATTAAGACGGTTTTTTTTAGAGAAGTTTTTAATTAACAGGAAAATTGAGAGAATTTGAATATTTTTTAAGCCTTGCTTTCTTTCTCCTTTCCTTCCAGGACTCATAACACAAAATGTAAAACCTTTTGTTATAGTCCCATATGTCCTTGGGGCCCTATTCTTTGTTTTTTCCAATCTACTTTTCCTCAGTTGTTCAGATTAGGTAATATCTATTGTACTGTCTTTGCGTTTATGAATTCTTTCCTCTGTCACTTCCATTCTTCTGCTGATCCCATCATTGAGCTCTTTATTTTGATTATTTTGTTTTTCATTTGTTAAATTTTCATTTGCTCCTTCTTCATATCTTCTGTTTCTTTGCTGAGACTTTCCATTTTTTCATTTGTGTTTTTGAAACTGTTTGCTGAATAATTTCTATGATGACTGCTTTAAAATCCTTGTCAGATATTTTCAACATCAGTGATATGTTGGTATTGGTATCTGTTGATAGACTTTCCTCCTACAAGTTGAGATTTTCTTCGTTCTTAGTATGATGGAATATTTCTTATTCTGACCCTAAGAATTTGGAATTTGGAGTTTTGTTTTATGAGAACCTGAATCTTATTTAATCTTCTTCTTCTTCTTTTTTTTTTTTTATAAGAAAGTCACTGTTTTGCGTGGAGTTAAGATCTAGAAGAAGTGAAATTTTATTTTACCATATATTACTATGTTGAGGGAAGCAGAATGCCAACTGACATCTCCCTGCACCATCTCATTCCACCTCTTTGCTGCTATGTGTGGGTAGAAGTTATGTTTGGCATTTGTTCCCACTGACACCAATCAGGTGAGGGGAAAGTGGAGGCCAACTTGCCCAGCCTTGCTGTTTTTAGGTGGGGCCAGAACTTCAGCCCCCAAGAGCCCCACTGATTCTGCAGGGGTGGGGGCATTTTTCCCTTGGTGTTTGGCTGGACTAAGGTATGTATTATTAAAAAGATGTTCTATACTTCTAGGTCACCCTTCATGGGTCCTTTGGTTAGAGTGTATAGGCTTTTCTTTGGGCTTTGTTGCTTGTCTGTGCCTCTTGGCTGCTCTAGGTCATAGGTTTCTCCAGTGCCCCACCCAGCATACATGAAAGGCAAAAAGAAAACCTACCGAACTCTCACCCTCATCAACATACTGTTTTTCAAGTCCTATAATTCTTATCCAGTCTATGTTTTTTTAACTTTCAGACTCTTTCTATGTTTGCTTCCTGTACTATGTCTAGGATTTTCTGGGTGTGTGAAAGAAGACTAGCTAAGAATGAGCTATCCCATCCTGGCCAGAACCAGAAGTCCTGGCATTCATCTTTAAGTTTATTTTATAACATTATTCCATTCAGTTGACACATAATGTTGAATTGTGTCATCCATCCATCCATACACCCATCCATCTGTTTATTCTTCCTTCATACCATCCTTTTATCCACAATACATTTGGTGTGTGTGGAGTAGGTGTGAGGTACTATTCTGGAGGCACCTGGGGCATGGGATGGGAAACGTGACTACCCAGGCTAATCAGCCCCTGGACAAGTCCACACTTTATTGTAGGAGACATCATTGAAAAAAATGAACTATGTTCCACATAGGAGAAAAAATGACAAATCATTATTGGGTTTATTTATATGCATAATATCTATTTATAAATAAGCCACAAACACTTTTTTAAAAAAGAAGGTTATTTGTGAAATGTAAACATGTGCACAGAAGATCGATGTGAAAGATTCAAAGGCCTTCCACTTACTGGCTTTGGTGATGGTGATTATGTAGATGCCCTTAAGTTCTCTCTTGGCATCAGACTACCACCCGAGTCACCCTCACCCCAGTCTCTGCCTCTAGCCCTGGGAGTGTATTTTGCAGTTCTCTGAAAGCTCTGAAACACCTGGGCACTCTTACAGTGAGGACTGCAATTCATAAATAGTATTCACAAAATGATCTGTTTACAGTTGATCTTTAATATTTCATTTTCTTTACTAGCAGTTTCTATTGTAGGTTTGGTGTCTCCCAAAACATGGAGCACAGAGGAATCACCTTCCTTACTGTACTCCAGTGACAGCTGCTACCAGTCACAGACAATTACAATCTCTCAGGTCAGATGAAGTAAGGCAACCAGAGTGTCATAAATTGCATGTGTGAATTGCCAGGGGCCCCTGGCTAAGTCTGCAACTGAGCTGAAAATAAAACTCCTGACTCTTCCCATACAACTGCCTTGCTTCTCTAAATCAAAGTGCCAATACACTATTCTTTTATTGTCCTGGTATCGCCCCTTGCTGCACTCTTCAGCTGTCTCCTTTAATCTTCTCGACAGGCTCAGTAACAATTTCCATTTTTTCTTGACCTTATTAACAGGTGGTACCAAAGAGATGATATGTGTCATTGTGCCATGGAAATTGATGTCTTCTTAATTTGGTCTCACTTCTATTGTGGTGGCTTCTCTTGTTGCAGAGCACGGGCTCTAGGTTTGAGGGCTTCTGTAGTTGTGGCACAAGGGCTCAGTAGCTATGGCACATGGGCTTAGTTGTTCTGCAGTATGTGGGATCTTCCTGGACCAGGGCTCGAACCCGTGTCCCCTGCCTTGGCAGGTGGATTCTTAACCACTGTGCCACAGGGAAACCCCGAATTTTTAAATATTAAAGAAAATTATTTCTTGTGAAAGTAGTATTTTTATACAGTGTGTGCACCAATCTCAAGTTTATAGTTGTGTAGCTTTGACAAATGCAAACATGTATGTAACCCATATCTCCCCATCAAGATATAAAATAGTTCATCACTGCACATAGTGCCCTCTGCTCCCCAGTCAATCTTTGAGAGTCCTGCTGAATCCATAAATCTGTGTTCTTCCATTATATATTATTTTGGACTTTTTCATATAAATGAAATCAGACATATACATTCTTTTGTACCAGCCTCTTTTGGTCAGCATTTGTTTTTGAGATTCAGTCAAGTTGTGTATTTTAGTAACTCAATCCTTTCTATTTCTCAATAGTATTTTATTGTATATCTTAGTTTTTTTTAATTAATTCTCCTCTTGATGGACACAAAAATTGTTTCCACTTTTTGGCTATTATGAATAAATCTGTTATGAGCATTTTGCACAAGCTTTCTGTAGACATATACTTTCCTTTCTTTTGAATGAATCCCTAGGAGAGGATTTTATGGGCCATAGGGTAAATGTATGTTTAACGTTGTACAAAACTGCAAATTTGTTATCCAAATTGGTAGCACAATTTTACACTCCTGAAGTGTATGAGGATTTCTGACAATAAAAAAATTTTGTGTTTTTTTTTTGTCAGACAGTTGGTAACCGACTGAAGTATACAGTGTGAAATGCTGATGTAGTTATTACAGAAATGGGTATGGTCAAAGAGATGAGAAAATAGGAACATACTTTTGCAAGGTCTGATTCAGAGAAATTCAGCTATATTTCTTGAGTTTGTTCCATTCACGACTCAAAGTTTTTTAAGGTATAATTGATCTCTGGCGGCTGAGAAATTTTAGGTATTTCTTCACATTTCTATAGAGTTTCATCACAAAACGTTCTTCAGTTAACTTACAAAAGCTGGTGCAAAATTTCTAGTCTGTTGTATATATGTGCCACATCTTCTTTATCCATTCATCTGTCGATGGGCACTTAGGTTGCTTCCATGTTCTGGCTATTGTAAATAGAGCTGCAATGAACATTGTTGTACATTGTTGTACATGACTCTTTTTGAATTATGGTTCTCATATATACAATGGAATATTACTCAGCCATAAAAAGAAACGAAATTGAGTTATTTGTAGTGAGGTGGATGGACCTAGAGTCTGTCATACAGAGTGAAGTAAGTCAAAAAGAGAAAAACAAATACCATATACTAACACATATATATGGAATCTAAAAAAAAAAAAGAAGAAGAAGAAGAACCTAGGGGCAGGACAGGAATAAAGAAGCAGACATAGAGAATGGACTTGAGGACATGGGGAGGGGGAAGGGTAAGCTGGGACGAAGTGAGAGAGTGGCATGGATATATATACACACCAAATGTAAAATAGATAGCTAGTGGGAAGCAGCCGCACAGCACAGGAATATCAGCTTAGTGCTTTGTGACCACCCAGAGGGGTGGGATAGGGAGGGTGGGAGGGAGGGAGACACAAGAGGGAGGAGATATGGGGATATATGTATATGTCTAGCTGATTCAGTTTGTTATAAAGCAGAAACTAACACACCATTGTAAAGCAATTATACTCCAATAAAGATGTTAAAAAATAAATTAAAAAAAAACAGAAAAAACCAAAATTTGTAGTCTGGTTCATTCCTGTATTGAATTGGTAGTTATTCTGGAAATTCATATTTCTCTTCTGTATTAAGGTGGCAGGTATTGAATGACAATAGGAGATTGGATACTGACAGCAGTAAATTTTTATTTTTAATTTATAAATTGAAACTCCGTGTTATTCTTACAGTGCTTCTAAATAGTATTTAAATCTGGACTATTTGCATTGTACCTTGGCTGATAACATCTCAGGCAGTTCTCTTGAAGCGTTTTAAAAACATGTATGTTTTGGAAGGTCATTTATTCATGACTATTTAGTCATATGTTTATGTTTTATATGAGAGAATGGTTACCCACAGAATAAGACATGGGTAGGTTGAAGAAGGTTCCACTGATTTTTTTCACTGGGGGGCTTAGTAGACAGAATGAGAATATGATGACTTGCAATTACTGAGTCACTCATATCCCCTTTGCTTGACTTTTAAAATGTTCTCAACATTTTATGATATATTTTCCATTCATAGGTGCATGTAATGGTAAGGGTAGGGAAGAGTTTTAAAAACATCTAGTCAAAGCTTTCTATTTGATGCTTAAATTTCCTCTAAATCATTTCTCCAGTTGTTGTTTACCTTCAACAGCAGAAAGATTTGCTTCCTTGGGCATGAAGAAGGTCTATGGAATATCTGTTTAAGGACTGGAAGTGGGTTTTGTCATTAGTTTCTCACTCATATCAGTTATGCTTCTTTTTTTTTTTTTTTTTAAATTCCAAGACAAAAGAGAACATGGAGAGTGTGTGATGACAAAAGGCATGCTTCTTACCTGGTACTAATGCTCATAAAAAAGGGGAGGCTGTTTGATGCCTTCTCCAAGCCCCAGATGGCAGCTCCACATGACTGGAACCTTGATTTCAGCCCCATGGGACCCTGAGCAGAGAATCCAGCCACACCACACTCAGACTTGTGACCTGCAGAAACTGAAATAATAAATTTGTATTATTTTAGCTTGCTAATAGAAAACTAATACAGTGAAGCAATCAAGATGAGTTGGTTAATTTTTATTAATTAAGAAGATTCATTTTTATTAATCAAAATCTTTTTTTAATGCAAATAGTCATGACAAGTGATTTAGACATATTTAAATTTTTTAAAACTAAATGCATTTGTTAATTAACTTTCTGATTTTTGTTGTAGGACAAATGAATTCTGCAATTAAAATTTCAATAGTCTTTTTATATAAATCACACTTAACAATGCTTCCTCTATATTTTCTAGTTTTGTGTTCTTTAAAGTGGGAAGAGATCTTAAAGGTGGTTGTGTTATGGTCTTACAGAATCACTCTAAATGTTGTGATTCTGCTCTCCCTCCTGCCTCCCAATCTTTCAAGTTATCTAGATCACACCTAGTTCCACAGCGAACATTTAAAGATTTATCTTTATTAAGTCTTTTGAAAGCATTCGACTTAATTTTCATCAGTCCAACCCTTTTCTCTACTGTTATTTCAGCATTTTATATCATAGCTGATTCAATTATTTATTTTTAGTAACATATGAAGCTAGTATAAACAGGTTTTGAAACAGACACAGACACTGATTTGCATTTAACTTAGTAGAAGTACACATATCACAGCACCCTGCTGGTGTTCAGTATGCTGTGGATCTCAGAAAGAGGATATTATAGAGGGAATGAAGAATGACACTTAGTACGTAAATTTTTTTTTTTTTTTTTTCCCAGTACGCGGGCCCTCTCACTGTTGTGGCCTCTCCCGTTGTGGAGCACAGGCTCCGGACGCGCAGGCTCAGCGGCCATGGCTCACGGGCCCAGCCGCTCCGCGGCACGTGGGATCTTCCCAGACCAGGGCACGAACCCGTGTCCCCTGCATCGGCAGGCGGACTCTCAACCACTGCGCCACCAGGGAAGCCCAGTACGTAAACTTTTACTTATATTTGGCAAGTAAATGAAGTGGAGGTAGGTTAGAAGGCTTTCTAATAAACACAGACATATGTAATTATCAATACCATTTTTATTGCTGTATGAAGATTTACCAAAATTAGAGTAAAATAATATTAGCCCTCAAGAACCCAGCTGCCCAGAGGCTCCAGATTATTCAAACGTGAACACAAAAATACTCTGTTAATACAAAAGTCATTGATTCCACGAGGGTCAAGTGACTATTAATTTTCACAGGCTCTTATTTCAAGCACAGGTAGACAAGGGTTTGAATCAGGTTCTCTGGCTCTGTGGTATTAGATGTTACACAATCATTCCAAAACTCCATTTGTTCCTCTCTAAAATAGGGTAATACAGCTGCCCCCCAGGATTTCTGTGGCAGTGAATGAGATAACCTGAGAATGTCTGCCATGGATTAGGTGCTCCTGTTTGGCCTTCCATGTCATGGTGAAATTGTCTTTAGTAATCGATTTGTAAGATGGGGGCTATAGCCACCTGTAATTCTAATTCTTCCATACTTTGATGTATTGCTATTTGCTGGGTGTGAATGGAAAGCTATTTATGTGTATCATTATGAATCTTATTTTAAGAATTGAGATACAGTCCCTAGATTTAGTACCAACAAACCCTCAGTACTATACGTACTTTGTCCCCAACTTTAAAATGATCATTAATGCATCTTCCTAATAATAAAACAATCATAAAATTCAAGGAAAAAATTTACCTATCATTTCCCTATCCTAATACGTTTACTCTTTCTATGTTCTCTGTTCCGTTGGGCTCCACATTGTCTTACAAAATGGTAATTGTAATTTTTAAAAACTCAAACATCATTTTCTCCCTGCTTTTCAACACATCATGGGACCATTTTCATGGTATATGCAGTTAGAAAATCTATAGATGAGCTGAGTGTTATTCCTGTTGCTACTGTTACTGTTGCTACTGATGTTTCCAGGCCTCCTCCATTGCTCTTCCTGCTGGGTTTAGAGCACATGCTTCCAGAAGGAATTTCTGTGTGAGATGCAGAGCGGAGCTGGTACCAACAGAAAAGCTTGCTCCCACTCACTCTGAATTGAAGCCTCCAACAGATCAATTGCTTCCTCTTGAGAACAGAGCATCCAAGTTAGTGTTGAGCAGAGCTCGTTTCAGAAACTGTGAGGCAAGG
Source organism: Kogia breviceps (assembly GCF_026419965.1). Classification (NCBI taxonomy): domain Eukaryota; kingdom Metazoa; phylum Chordata; class Mammalia; order Artiodactyla; family Physeteridae; genus Kogia; species Kogia breviceps. The sequence goes on from NC_081314.1 coordinate 93,275,133, forward strand.
TAAAGCCTCTTTCCTCACCAAATGGCATACAGCAAGAACACAGAAACCATAGTGGAGGTATTCTAGAACTGGGAAAATCTGCACTTTTCAGAGAGGTAGAAAAGGTGATGTAGGTGAAGTGAAAAAGAATTGGGAAGTCAAGGAAGAAGAGGGCATAGGGATTAAAATATATAACTGAAAGGTAACAGAATCTCAAAACCAGTTGTGAATCCTTGCTCGTTATTGGTGTGTGGTAATTTTGCTGCCAACTGAAGCTCCAAATGGAGGCTAAGAGTCCCAGGTCACAGCTGTTGCATGGAGTGTGGTTCATGATTTATGTCTGTGTGACCTCTGAGGGCACGCTGCAGAGACATAAGTTCTATAGAAATGAGACATAAATATACTCCCCCTCTTTGACACACACATGCCACCCCAAAATCTTTTGTGTGTGAGCTTCAGACATTTGTGTTGGCACCTGTTAGGCCAGCTGCAATGTCTTTACAATAATGTCTTTGCTAATAAAAGATGAACAAAATTGATCCCCAACTCAGCTGTTTCACAATTTAAGTTTTACTATATTATTATTTATCCCTATTTTTTCATGTATTAAAAATATGTTTTGAGCATCAACTACGTGCTGTTCTTTATTCTTGGGAAAACTGTAGGGAACAGGGCAGGTATGACCTTATGGAGCTCAGCTTGTAGTTGGGAGAAATAGGCAATGAAAGTTTAAAAAAATTAATATATAGTATGTCTAGAGGCTAGGGAGTGCCAAGGTGGAAAGAAGTTGCCCTTTTGTATAGCGGAGTCAGGAAGAGCCCTACCTGATCATATGATATTTGAGTAGGTAATCGAAAGAAGTGAGAGAACAAGCCATGGGAATAGCTCTGGAAAGAGCAATTCAGGCTGAAGGATCAGTGAGGGCCAAGGCCCTGAGCCAGGTGTGTGCTTTGTGTGTGTGAGGAACAGTAAGGAAGCCAACATGGCTAGGAAAAAGAAAAAGGAGCGTGGAAGAGAAGGGTAGGAGATGAAGTTAGGGAAGCAACAGATAATCTACAATCTTATAGACCAATGTAAGGAATTTGAATTATTTTATTTTATTTTATTTTTAGGTTTTAGATTCTTTTCTGGGTGAGATAAGAAGCCCCTGAAGGTTCTGGCAAAGTGATAAGAGCTGACTTAGATGTTCACAGGGCAAACTGCATGTTGAGAATAGAAGTTGAATTGTGCTAGTGTGACCTGCATGTATGGAAGCGAGAGAGACAGGCATCCAGGGGTCTTTTCCAATGTTTGAGAAGAAGAAGTGAACGTTAAATTGCTGAAAGGAGACAGTTTCCAGTCCTTATAATAAGAATATGAATGGTGTATTTTTCCATAATGAAAGGCAAATGTGCTCTAGAAATTAGCCTTGAAAAGTGTGTCCTTTATACAAAGACAGACTTTCTTTCAATTTGGACATGTGATTTCCTTACTTCAGTGATATTGAACTCGAAAATTCATAAAAGATTGTGCAAGAGCCTTCTGGGATTAGCTCTTCTCTGTCTAGCATAAATTTGTGAGAAAACGTAGGTAATGACCTAACAGTAAGGTTTATAGCTAACATCTTTTCTTGATTCACTCAAATGAATCATTTATTTCTTCACCTTGCCTCAGTTGCCCAATTTCTCAAAAGTAAATAAAAACTCTGTTCTGACCTACCTTGTAAAAGTCTCAAAAGCTTTCTTAATCCTTGAGCATGCATTATTTTGAAGACACTAAATCTCTAAAAATTTTTAGCTTTCAGAAGTCATTATGTAAATGGCTATAGATGGTTAGAAAAACAAAGAAATACCCAACAAATCGGCTCTTGCTACTGTGACGGAGTAATTAAGGTATAAGGGGGAGAAGTTTTATGAATTATCCCATGCAAGATATGCAATATGCTAGGGAGTCACTAAAATAAACATGTCTTCTCGTGAATATTGGGTATTTTTCGAAGTGACTGAAGAATATGCTAGATATTCAGCTTTTGACCAAATTTTGACAGTGATGCCTCCAATGTGAGGCATTAAGTTGAAATACAATAAGGAGCCGTAGTCCAGTACAGCACATTGTAGAGAACCTGTTCAGAAACCATTTATATTTATACATGCACACATACACGCATATAATTATACACAGATAATTTCACATGGAAGACTGCAAAGAGCTTTAGACTGCTGCCATAAATCCAGGCTTCTTCACTTACTCTTGGTACAGATACTCAAGAACCCAACAAGAAACCAATTCCCCAGTCAAATGGAAGGCATATTCAGTAAGTTCCCACTTAAATTATATAAGAAATATGTCCTAAAGTAAATTTGAATGTGGTTTTAATTGTAACTCAGGAATGCTCTATTCTCTAAGTTTCCTTAGCCTGGATCCAGCACCATGCTGAGTGAAGGGTAGAGTTTGAGAAGCATCTATATTCACAGACCGTCACTGGAAGTTTCTGTGTTTACTGTCTGACAGACAGAACGCCCAATGCTATGTTGGATGAGGCAACCACAGCCACTGCACTGAGGGTTTTCTTGTAAATCTAGGTCTTGTTGCCTGGACCTGGGAAAGGAGAGCTTAGGAGATAAGCCTGCCCATGTGATGTTGGTATTTTTCCCAGAACTCATGGGAAGAGAGTGTGGTGCTGCCCCTCATCCAGGATTAGTTCAACAAGAAGTAGTGGGAGGTAAGGGGCTACAGCATGGGAAGAAATGAGAGAGACTGAAAAGGGACACCATGTATTTGAGAAAGTGGCCAATGGTGCTACAAACCACTTCACTCCCTTTCTCTCTTCCCTAACTCTCCATTCCTTGTTTCTATCACTAAAATAGTATTTCCTGTCCCTTTACCTATTTACCTACGTACCTGTACCTTTTACCTATTTTACTGTTGTTGTTTTTTCTGTTAGTTTGTTCCTATCAACCTTCCAACTAATCGAATCCAACCAGTCTAATAAACCTACACATGGTAATATGATAAAGCATTTTATGTGTTTTATGCATATTAGGTTCTGTCAGATAACATTTATATAAACATAAATTCAACCTCTGTGACTAAATTTTAACCAAGGAAATGATTCAAAGTTGAAACCCTATGGTAAAATGATTAGGAGATAGCACTCTCGAAAGTTCTTATTTTGGTTGCAGGCTGCCCTGATCAACCACAATACTTCTTGAAAGATCTAAACGAAAGATTTTTAAATGTTATAGTTCATATGAATCCCTGGAAAACTACCCAAATATCCATTACACAACTATAAAACAATTAAAACAGAATACATTATTCATACACTCAACAACATGGATGAGTCTAAAATACACAATGCTGAAAGAAGTCTATCAGCTTCAAGAAGATACCATTTATTCCATTTGTACAATGTTTAAAAAAAGAGAACATGGTGGTCTTTTTCCCCTGGGTGTGTTATTACCTGAAAGGGGGCATGAAATATTCTTCTAGGGTGATGGAAATTTACTACATCTTGATTCTGAATGGAGGTTATGTGGGTATATTCATATGTAAATATTCATCCATCCAGACACAATTCAGATTTCTGTACTTTACTGTTATACTGAAACTAACACATTGTAAATCAACTATACTCCAATAAAAATTTTAAAAATGTATTATAATAAAATTTCATCTCATAAAAAGCAATCTCCAAAAAAAAAAAAAAAAAAGTACACTTGGAATACTTACTAAAATAGAGATTCCTGCACTCTGTCATAGGTATTTTGATTTAGCAGTCTGGTAGTCGTGGAATCTATATATATTTTTAATTCCTTTGGGGCATTTTGATATTAATAGTCTATGGACCATATTTTCAAAAAACACTGGGCTAAAAGAGTTACTTTATACCTCCAGTGAGAACTCAAGGCTAGTCTGGGTTATTGAGTCCTCTTAATTTGACACTTTGTGTTGTTTTATGAGCTTATGCAATTTCAACTGAATTCTTTCTTATTGTGAATCAAACCATATTCTATTACTAAATATTTTTTTTCATTCAAGTCAGCAAGATGAAACAATTTGAGGATGGTATGGAATTCTTTAGGCTATCTTCTAACATCTATCAAAAACCAAATTATGCATCCCTTATAATCTCTCCATCCTCCACCCTCAACCCCACCTGCTATTCCCATAACCTGTTAAGCATCAAGTTTTGAGCTCAAATTCAAGGCATATCTTATAATGAGGGGCTTTTAGACTATTTAAAACAAATGAGTTTCATTTATTAACTGTAAATAATTCTGTGTTTCAATATGCAACTAAATTCCAAAACTTTTCAAATAACTTCCTTTTGTTTAGAAATTGTATATCTATTTTTTTCCTTCGCAGTTCTCCCAGTAATTCTCACAGGGATGCAATTGTTAAGTTAAGCAAGAATTCGAAATTTAACTACAATTATTGCAAAATTTGTATTGAAGTCTACACAGCACATAAATTTAATTTTCTTCATTTTCAATTTGCTTACAGGTGATTCAACTCAAGATAATATAATCACTCTGCTGAATTCATTTGCTGAATGTGGAAGATTTTCAAGGATGATTGTTGTGCTAAAAAGAAATTTGAATTTACAGATATTATGGCTAATTTTATTCTGTTAAATCTTCTTTAATCTTTTGAATTAAATAAATGGTGTAGGTAAAGAATTCTTTCAAAATATATGACTTGTTTGTATGACTTTTCTAAAACTACATTGACTTAAATGGAAATACATTAAACTAAAAAGCTAATGCAAACACTTTTTTGAGAATATAGAATATACTGATAAATTTAATGGCCCTATTTTTCACAAAACTTTTAAAGAAGAGAAAGTGAGAGGTAAAGAAAGAGAAAGGAGAGCACAAGCACAAGTAATAAAGATCTTAAATGTATTAAATGTAGTGTTGAGAGTGTTTATTTTAATAGACATATTTAGCAGAATAAGAATGAAGTACTGGCTAATTTAAAAGTGAAGACTGGTATTCAGTCTTTCTGTCAAATCAATCCAAGTTAAAGGCCTAGTTTCACTACTTTAGTAACTATGAACCTTTTGTCAAGTTACTTAGTTTCCTGAAAATGATACTTATGAAGTCTGCTGTAAGTATTAAGTCAGATAATACTTGAAAAATACTAAACACAGTGCCTGGTGCATAGTAATTACTTTAATAAAACAATGTTACCTGCTGACATATGATCATGATGACATATCCTAATAATGGTTGGTGTTGGACACTAGTTAAGACGAAGTATCCTTGTTTAGAGTCAAAAGAAAAACACAATTCAAGATAATGCTCCTAAATGCACTATTTCAGCTCTGAAACATTCCACAAATTCTAATTTGAATATAAGAGAAGATGTGTTTATTTCTGTTAAGACCTATTTTAAAACCATAGCAAACAAGGAATTTTGCCTTTCTTGGACTTAGCAGTGACCTAATGTACTAGTACACAAGGTTCATAAATGTATTAGATGTGCTGGATGACAATTTACTTTTTCACTAATAGACTTTAATACCTAAAGTCCAATAGCAAAATTGAACCAAACAAAAAATAATTTAACCAAACTAAGCCAGACTAGAGTAATTCAAACTAAATGAAACCAAACCAAAGAGTGTCTATTCACAGAAGAAATAGCAGAAAATTGAACACTAACACCATAAAATGTTTAACAAATTCTTAAAAGTACCTATATTATAATTTTGACTTTCACACTATTTCCAGTTGGAAAAGCATGGAGAACTAAAACTAATGGTATTCCCAAAGGAGATAATTCAAAGAAACAGTGTAAAAACATACATTTCATTAGCTTATTTCTCCCTTTAAAATTTTAGTTTTAATTGCTCATTTCTGGAAAGCTACTTGAAATAATTAATAACAAGATAATGTATTTTATTTATCATCACATTACAATATGCTTATATTGCCTCATAAATGAGATAGAGAGATGGAAAATCAATCTCTCTCTCTCTTCTCCCTCTCCCTCTCCTGCTCGGTATTTCTGATGATTCACATTATCAGTCAACAAGTTTAAGAAAGTTCTTCACATATGCCTAAAATTTACAAATCCTATTTTCAGGAACTAGACACTCTGATATTTATAAAATGCTTAAAGATGATAATTAGTGGTGACATAATTTTCTTTTGGTTAATAGGTTATGGAAGACTTTCTCCTTTTCACCAGGCTCTTTTGTTTCAGAAAGTAACCCTGTTGCACCAGTTATCACCAGGATAAACCTGGTTGAGTTATGGTTAGGTGTAAGCACCCTTTTTTTCCTCACGTTTCCAAGTGTATCCCTCCCAAAGCCATGTGATTGCTCAAACATTCCCATTTTAAAAAGATGTTTCCTTAAATAGAAAATGGATGGAAAATATTTATTACAGCACCTGGTACTATATTACATCAGTTTTTACAGATGCGTCAGTAGGCACAATGATGTTAAATAAACTTCCAAAATTCAGATAATAAGTATACACATCCAGGTAACTCCTAATCACTGCATTTAATGAATCTTAACTATTTTTACTCTAATTAACAGCATGGTTACTTTTAAATCAATAGGATTTTACTAGGTGAGCCCTAGGCTTATTTTAGGATGGGGCAGGGCAAAGCCATGGAAGACATGGCCATTTAGCTCAGGGCACATTCAGACATGTAAAATTGGTGACAGCTGCCAGCAGCCCTTCAGCAGATGTAGACCTTGGTTTTCCATTGATGGATCTTCCAAGTGAACGCAGAGGTGGATGCTCCTAAAGCCATGTGCTACTCTGAGTAACCCATCTGCTCCATCAGGTTACCAGTTCAAAACAGAGAGAAATGGGGATGCTTGTATTGGGCAAAATTTAGTGGGAAAAGGAAAATAGGATTCTAAAAGTGTCAATGACTAAGACATTAGAAAATCCTAAAATTCTGGTAACATGCCCACTCCTGGGCATGCGTGCTGATTCCACCTCTACAATTGTCTCCATGCTTTATCACTCTGGGAAATTAAAAAAAAAAAACACTATGATTTAAAGCTTTTAGTTTAAAGACCATGTTTGTAAACATTTAGTTATGCCTTACTATGTGACAAATGCCATACCAATTGTCTACAACCAGCTAATGACACTTGGAAACTTACTGAATGTTATGTTGCAAGAGAAGCAGAAAATATGCACATTTCTACCTGCAAGTAATAGAAGGAAGTTGGCTTCAATAATCAGCCAAGTAGCACTGTGCTTGCTAGCAGCCTATGGAAAACTCTCCCTAAGGTAGGTTTTTGGTGTCCTTCTCTCTCCCTTGGTTTCTCCTTCATACCATTCTATACCATAAAAGCAAAACAAACAAATAAAAAACAAAAAAGCAAAAACAAAAAGCCCCCAGAAAACTTTAGTGACTCTCCCTCCTCCTGCCCTCTCAATTTATAGATGAAGAAAATGACACATATAGACCCCCCTGCACCCCCATGCCAAAAACAAAAAAGAAAAGTTGCCAGAGTGAAGTCAGACAGAAAAAAAAATTAAAACAAAAGAAAATTAAGTATAGGCTATTGATTATCTTAGGGAAAGTAGCACAAATGTAGTCATTAGAATCTAAAGCAAAGCCAGTAAATCACAGAACTATAGAGCTTGAAATCTTAAAATTGTCTCAAATGTATCATCCAAAGTCACCCACTGCAGATCTCATGGCTAGCTCAGTGGGAAAGCCAGAAGCAAAGTCTCCACTAATGGTCTTCCTTCAGCTTTTCAAATTCCAGACCATCTCAAATGTCTCCTGCTTCTCACCTTGACACCAACCTGTTGCTTTTCACACCTGGTAATACAGAACATTTCAAAACCCATTCTGCTTTTTATGAGCTTAGTCTATGTAGCAGGAATTGGGGAAATGTAGAACTACAGAGCAAGACAAACAAGATCTCAAAGAACTAATATTTACATGGGCAATCCAACTATAAACATGTAAGCAAATAAATAAGCACATTTATTAAAAAATTGAAAATTGTTATTACCACAGAGGAAATAATTGGACAGTGAGATGGAGGTGAAATTGGCAAAGCCACTTTGGCCAAGGTGGTCAGGGAAGAGCTCTCTGTGGCTGTGATGTTTGAGCTGAGATAACAGAATGCCAAGAGCTCAGGGAGAAACACTTAGGGCAGAGAGATGGTCTGCTGTTATATCTATGAACAGAGTGAAGGAGAGCTTTCTGGGGGTGAAGAGGCAAATGCAAGGGCCAGGGCAGGAAAGGTCAGGTACCCTCCAGAAATGGTAAGACGTTAACATGCTTTGGAGGGAAGGACGATTCCTAGGGCTAAAAGGTAGGCAGAGGTCAGGTGAGGATCAGCCCTAAATGTTCTGAGAAAGCATGAAATGTATGGAGCCATTGTGGGCTTTAAAATATCTTCTTTGTTTATTTTGGAGTGGATTTTATTCAGCTGATTCAGATTTTAAAGGTGTCAGGGAACTCATCTTTTTAAAAGATTTTCCTCAGGGAAATCTTTTCCAAAAGAAATATAATCAAACTTGTCATTATTAAGTTTGAAATAAACAAACGTAACTAGTTCATATTATAAATAAAGTGTGAAATGTGGTGTTCAGACTGCTTTTTAATTTGTAATCTAATTTTAAAATCTAGTTTTTAAATCAGCATCTCAAATATTGCATTTATTTTCTATAGCTTATCTGCAATAGCATCACTGTTTCCTACCCACTGACTTCTTTTAAATTAGGAGGTATTTAGGAGTACTTAACAAAGAAAATGCAAAGCCTGAAAACCACTTGTCATCTGTTCTAGGTGATTATTGCTATCACAACAATTATTGATATCAGTTTTGCATGGAGAGAGAATCTAGAGCAGGCAGTCTTTTGTCAGTGCAAACAATTATGAATTTTTTCATTTATGGAGCACACAGGCGGAGAAACAGCTATTTATACAGTTCTGTTACTGTGTTCTTTTCAGTTAGATACAGAATATTAACTGACCCTTAAACTTGGTGTCAATAAGTCCATCAATAAACATTTATTAAAACTTTACAAAGTTTAAGGTGCTCTACTGAGTGTTTGGTGGTTATTCATAAACAAAATACAGAGGGTTACAATGTACAAGGGGAAAATTAGATACACATGAAAAGATGACCAATGAGACTAGGTAACACAGGGTAAATTAAAACTGGGTGGTATAGATCAGAAAGTCATTGAGGATCAGATCAGAGAGCAAGTGTTTCAAAATAGAGTTGGAGTTCAGACTACACTTTGGGAAAACAAAGTCTGAGACAGGTGGAGAGGAGAGCAAAAGCAGAGAGGAGGGCAAAGCAATGCAGGTTAAATAAAGATGGCAAATACTAAACTATTTCTCCAGTCTAGCCCTATTGTCTTGCCAAAAATTCAAAAAAAAGCATAGGGCTTCCCTGGTGGCCCAGTGGTTGGGAGTCCGCCTGCTGATGCAGGGGACACGGGTTCGTGCTCCGGTCCGGGAGGATCCCGCGTGCCGCGGAGCGGCTGGGCCCGTGAACCGTGGCCGCTGGGCCTGCGCATCCGGAGCCTGTGCTCCGCAATGGGAGAGGCCACAATAGTGAGAGGCCTGTGTACCGAAAAAAAAAAAAAGGCAGCATAAATTAAAGCCAGATAAGTAAAATAGTATTCAGTAAGAGTTTATTGTGCATGAAAGAACAGTTTATGAACTGGGGAGTCTTCAAATTCAAAACTGATGTGAAGCTCCGAGGCATGATGTAACAGGATGACTCAGGAAGTGAAAACCAGGAAGTTGTCTAAATGAAGGCAGAGGTTGCCTCCTCTTAATCAATCACTTTTGGAAGTGGGGCCAGCCTGGCGTGGGAGCTCTATGAACATGACCTGGGGAGGCAGGTAGTTCAGGGTTGGGTTCCAGGAGTTGTGAGCTCTGGTCCCAACATCACCTCTAGACACTAGACACGTGTGATCTTAAGGCCAACTTGTGGCTTTGGATTTCAGATTCTTTTTAATCCAAAAATAATAATAATAGTAATAGTAATAATAATGGGATTGGCTTAAATGTTTTTCTGTTTGTTCTTTTTCCTAATTCTACAAGTCTAAATACATATTAAAGATCATTTTTTCCCCATGTGTTTGAAGATATCAACTCAGTCTTAATAAGCACAATACTTCTATGTGGGACCCTTGAAGTTCTGTGTCAAGTTATCCCTGTTGACTAGATTAGTATTTATTAACAAGCATATACCATACATGAATATTAATCTGCAAACTCTGGAGAGCCAGAAACAAAGGCAGTTTTAAATTTTTCTTTAAGTCAGCACAAAATTGCCTCCAAACCTCTCCCTCGTTCACTCCTCTACCCTCTGGAAGGAGATTCTATTTTAATCAATGTCAAGGCCCTTCTTTTCAACAAAATGGCCCCAGAGACTGAGAAGATTAAGTAAATTCTGAAATATGGGCAGGACCTTCAGTCTCGACCTTCATTATGACGGCTGTTGCTGTCTCCATTTTCAATAACTGGCAGGCCTCCACTTCTGAGCCATTCGTGGGCATGGGCATCTTTGCAGAGGGGGGTGGCTCTGTTCAGGGGCCAGGCTCCCCTAGTGCAACATGCTTCCAGCCCCCTGAGGTCTCGCCTTCTCCCTAGGGCATTCCCACACAGCAGATCACCGGCGCTCGCCAATGATGGCAGGGTTCACAAATCTTTGTTACTTCCTAATTTCTAGGAATTCTCTCCCTTTTCATTGTCTACCCATAGTCTTGCCAATGTGTTGGGCATTTACTGAGTAGAGGAAGAAGCTATCATCTGATTCTTAGCCTATGAAATTATCTGAGGCAATGAATCCATAGGCCTGGTTACCTGCTTGAACAGGAGGAGAAGAAATTAAGGAAAAACCAAACACACTAATATCTCAATAGATTATCCTGCTTACACCTCCTGGCTTTAGAGGTTAAGGTAAATGATTCATTTAAGTAGCATAAAACAAGGATGAAAATTAGCACTCACTTCAGGTAAATCGAATCACGTTTATGGGTGCCCTTTTGCTGGTTTTAAAATTGTCTCTCAGTCAGGAAGGTAATTCCTTCCAGTTCATATTGCCAAAAAGAGAAGACAAGACAAAATTAAACCTCCAAAGTCTAAATGAAGACAATTATATCAAGTTCTTAATTTGAAGTTACAAGTGCAAATTTCAGAACAATCAGAGTAAACTGCCTAGATTTGCCTCTTTTCTATCCAAGTACAATTTCTTTCTCCAATTAACTGATATTCTCCGCCTGTTGCTGTACTTGAGTTTTGGATTATCTTGTTCAGAAACAATGTCCTGCCTTGGATGGGAGATGCCTTAAGAAAGCTCTTGCTGAAGGTTGCCCCAACTATTGTTTCTCTGGTGCCATTGCCTAGTGACTGTTCTCTTGCCTCCCTTTACAACTTCCAGGAGTGCCCTCTGAGCTCCTACTTCCTCATTCTAGATGACCAGCTTATCCTTTATTATTTGTGAGCTTCAGCTTAGGTCTGACAGGTTCTGCTTTTGACTCTTGGGTGTTTCTGAGCTCTGCCCCCAGGTCTTGCTGCTGACAGGACCTTCCCTCATTCCCAGCTTTCTACCTACATACATGACACCAAATGGACTTGAGCACCCACTTTGACAGAGCTACATTATCCCCAAAGCCTGTGGTCATGCAGTTTCACAGAAAGGTTTTTATGCAATGTTCAGCACACTCCAAACACTAATAATAACCCAAGAAGTATAGCTTGCAAAATGAGTGATTATACAACTTAATGACTCAGATTTTCTCTAAAACATATTTTTCCATTTGCCTGGGAACCTGTCAACACGTTCAAGAAATGGGGGAAAAATCAGCCCTTTTCTTCACAGAAAAAGAATTTGATGAATTTTTTGATGGTTACATATTTGATGGCTCTGGAACAGTGCAAGAAATATAGAAAAGGAAGTGCTTAGTATTTTGTTAATAGTGTATCACTTTAGTTGAAATGTGACTCTGGATACCCTGCTGCCACCGGCCCAGCAAAGCATTTCAGACTTACTTCTTTAATTCTCACAGAACTGACATTTCAATGTTACGAGGAAGTGATATAATTTCACTTTGTTCCATGTGACTAGTTGTTCTAAAACCATATATTGAATAGCCCATTCTTTTCTCACTAGTTTTTAATGTCTTGTTTTTTAATATCTATATTTAATTAGTTTCATTTCTGCACTTTCTGTTTTGTTCCATTGGTTAACTTCTTTACTCCTGAACTTATACTAGACTATTAAGCTTTTTTTTTTTTTTTTTTTTTTTTCTGTATGCGGGCCTCTCACTGCTGTGGCCTCTCCCGTCGCGGAGCACAGGCTCCGGACGCGCAGGCGCAGCGGCCATGGCTCACGGGCCCAGCCGCTCCGCGGCACGTGGGATCCTCCCGGACCAGGGCACGAACCCGTGACCCCTGCATCGGCAGGCGGACTCTCAACCACTGCGCCACCAGGGAAGCCCTAGACTATTAAGCTTTGACGTAAGTCTTGCTATCTAGAAAGGTGTTTCTGCACAGTAATGTTAGCTAGTCTTTTTTATACTTTAATGTAAATTATAGAATTTACAAGAATTTGTGGAGAATTCACATTTCTACCATGTCCACTTTTCTTTTTCTTAAGTATTTACTTACTTAGGGTCTTTATTTAAGTCTCCTCCACTTATTTAGTTCTTATTTAATGTCTCTCAACACAGTTTTATCATTTCTATCATAAGAATCTTGCATAGCTTTTGTTTTCATCCATAAATGAATCAAGACTGCAAATTATAGACATATTAAGTTAAGTAACCAAAAGGTAATCCTTCTCAAGGATTAAAATAGCTTTGCAAAAATATGTAAACATAATATATAATCATTGTCTGGACTTCCGTGGTGGTCCAGTGGTTAAGACTTTGCCTTCCAATGCAGGGAGTGTGGGTTTGATCCCTGGTTGGGGAACTAAGATCCCACATGTCTCGTGGCCAAAACACCAAAACATAAAACAGTAGCGTATTGTAACAAATTCAATAAAGACTTTAAAAAAATGGTCTACATCAAAAAAAAAAAAAATATATATATATATATATAAAATCAATGTATAAGAGTCAGATAATACAGAAAGGAAATAAAAACTACCCATGATTCCACTGTCCTGAGGTAATACCTAGTAACATTTTGTGGAATAGACTTCTAGTCATTGTTTCTGTAGACGTGTAGGCACACTGACCTTTACCCACACTGAGACATACCCATGCAATTAAGACACACAATGCTCTGTTAAATGACTTTTTCACTTAAAACATCATAGGACTCTTTTGGAGTCAAATTGCTCAATAGAGGTTTTTACTCAATATATTTTCAGTTAGCAATTATTTCTTTGATGATTTGTAGCTTTCAAAATATCCTTTAAAAATCATTTCTTTCTACAATATTGTAGAAATAATCACCTAAATTTTCCTTTAGTATTTATGTGGATTTACTTTTATATTTAATTAGTTAATTCCATCTGGAGATTTATAATGTTTTGCCCCAATACTTGTCACAAAATATTATACTGAATAACCACTAATTCAAAATATTGAAGTTTTACAAATTTTCTATTTTGGCATTCTCTATTCTATTATATTGAACCATTTGTTTCTTCAACAGTATAGTAATATTTTGTACACTCTAAATTTATAATATATTTGAACATCTGAAAGAATAAATCCTTCTGCGATGATTTGAATTTTTTAACATTTTATTAACTGTTGTTAAAAGTTCATAATTCTGGGTAAACTTTTGAATCATTTTCAGGTGAAGAATTCAAGTAACAATGTGGAATAATTGACAACACTTTTTATTCTGTTGTCACCAAGTTAAAAAATGTTTTTCCAAATATATTTGCACTTATTTTCTAAATTTTTTAGAACCTATTGAGATGATTTTTACCTTGAATGTTAACACACTAACACTTGTTAATATGAAAAATCATGAATAGATTTTAAAAATTTAAACTATCTTTATATTCAAGAAAAAACTCCATTTTGGAGCTTGGATATATTCTCATTACAATTTGGAGTTGTGATATAGTGTTACTTTTAATGTCATTCTGGGTTCTGTTTGCTGATATTTTATTTAGCATTTTTGCTTCTATATATAAGTGAATTAGTTCTGTTTTTTTTCCCTTTTTGTGATGTTGATTAGTACCATCTAGGTAAAAAAAGTTGGGGAATTCTCTATATATGAATATATGCTCTCAAACTCACTGCTAAATATTCTGATCCCTACTCAGATTTCCCATAGGTTCAAGCCCAAGAAAAATATATTCTAAAGCAGTAAAACATGGAAGTGTAGTGGATCCAGTTGGTTGGCTTACTCAGTTCCAAACTTTAGCATAGCTTCTTGTGCTGAAGAAGCTGTAAAACTAAAAATACAAATGAAATCATTCAGATTCTCCTTAAAGTAAAAGAAAAAAATAATAAAGCTTTTATTTCATTTCGTGAGAGGCTTCCCCTTCAAAAAAGAAAGAAATCTATATTACTTTCACTGGGGTTTATATTTTTGTGAAAGTTACATTAAATGAGGGAAAAAATAGGTCTGGGGTTTAAGTGGTGCTTAAGGTAATCATCCCTGTGTTGCAGGTGTTGTAAATTCTGCTTTTCTTTCTTTCTTCTTTTTTTCAGAGCATTTTCATTTACATGAGACCTAGATGGAACAGGGGAGATATGGTTCACACCATATGAGAGATGTTTTAAAATTTAAATCGTGTTACTCGGCAAATAATAAAAGTTAAAGGTGTGATTCTGTAAAGGTTTAAACAGGACCAGCCACGGGGACTTTTATCTCTTTTCAAAACATCATTTCAGGGCTTCCCTGGTGGCGCAGTGGTTGAGAGTCAGCCTGCCGATTCAGGGGACACGGGTTCGTGCCCCGGTCCGGGAAGATCCCACATGCCGCGGAGCGGCTGGGCCCGTGAGCCATGGCCGCTGAGCCTGCGCGTCCGGAGCCTGTGCTCCGCAGCGGGAGAGGACACAACAGTGAGAGGCCCACGTACCAGAAAAGAAAAACAAAAAACAACAAACCCAAAACATCATTTCAGAAACACGAAGATGCAATATGATTGAGAAAAAGAGTGGATTCTGTAGTCAGACTTGGAAATGAATCCCACTTCTGCTACTTACTGACTTTGTAACCTTCAGTAAATTGCTTAATCTCTCTCAGACACTGTTCTCTATCTATATATAAAAAAGCATCATATCTAATCATGAGGTTACTGTACAGATAAAAGAAGATAATACATGTGAAAACTTTCACACTGTCAGGCACACACTGTGCATTCAATAAATTTTAGGACTGTTCCCTCCCAACTGGATTTAAAACCTGAAATTTTAAAACCTACTTAGAGACACAAATTTCTGTTTTTCCTTTTGATTTGACCCACTATATTCTAATAAATCCTTAAGTGATATTAATTATTTACATATTTGAAGAAATGTTTTATCGGTCTTTCACAAAAAAAGACCTTCATCTGCAGAGGGGAGCAGTGGGGAAAGCAGTGTGTCAGAGAAAGCCTGGTTCCCTGGAATCTGAGAGGGTTGAGAGGGAACAGGATTGGCAGGATATTAAAAGTGGGTATAAGAAGAGGTAAGGGTCAAGGAAGAGAAAACTTGAGAAAAAGATAAATGTTAACTGCATCATAATTTTTTCCAGGGACAATGCTAATGAAAATTCACTGATTTGGGGAAATGACTCCTTCATTGGACCATTATAAAGTAAGTAGAGAGTAGAATAGGCCAGGAAGATAAATTTTTCCCAAATCCTCCAAGTGAAAGAAAGTGCTGAGCACTTAGTAGATTTTCAATGAAACTCACCAAGTAATTATTATTCAAATCTGTGAGCCAAGAGAATGTAAACGTGTGCTTTAATTTTTTTTCTAAGAACTCCTTGTAATGATTTCTTGCAGTAGGCCAGTGTTATTTTAGCTATTTTTCAAAAAACTGTGAAATATAGGAACTTGCTCAGGATGAGGAAGTAAGTTTATAACAAAGGGAGAATAAAAATCTAGGTTTTAATATTGCACTTCACCTTATGGCCCTTGAAAATAACCTTAAAAATCAGAGCTCAAACAGTGAAAATTTTCAAGTGATATTACTGAAAGACACTATGATTTAGGATAATCTCCTCCGAGTTCATTTAACACATTTTTTGAGCCTTCCGGGCCAATTCCTTAAATTATAACGCATCCTTAAAACCATATTAAGTATAACAATCATCTTTGCTCTTAAAGTAAGGAGTAAAATTTTCCTACTGCTGAGATATTATCTAATGGTTTCAACATCAAAGTATAACATTTTAAAACACAAAGGTTATTAGAGATTATTTTTCCAGCACCATTATTTCACAGACAAGGAAACTGGGACCTGCAGACAGTAGTTGACTGGGTCAAGGACACACAACTAGCATGTTCACAGCCAAGCTCACCCATATGTCTTCTGACTCTCAGACCTCTGCTCCTTCTATTATTATTATTATTATTATTATTATTATTATTACTCTTATCTCAGCTTTCCTAACCTTCAGCCATTTTGTGGGTTGGAGAATGTAAATCACTAACATTATTCATTGGTACTTGAGGCAAGAGACTTAGAAATCAAATCAGGAGAAAAAGGAATCAGGATTTCATTGTTTTGCTAAGGTATACTTAAATTTAAATGTATGTGTGTATATATACATTTTCAACATCACATACACACATACATACAGTGGAATAAGGAGTTCTCTCTTTTGGGAGCCAGGTGCGTTAAGCAGGGTATTTAATCTCATTAATCATTCTGGCTTTCTAATGAAGATCACAGTAGATAATATGTATGAATAGTCTGTAAAATTCTAAATGGTTAAGCAAATGTAAAGGATGATCCGCTCCTCACACAGTGAGCTCCAGAGTAGTGAGAGGAGTGAAATGTGTTATGTGTTTCTAAAGGAGGTGTAGAAGGAGACCTTCTCCAGGCTCATTTTCCTCTGCTCACTAAAGGAATATGTTGCCTATTTTATTAGTCAATGTAATTAACACCAAGCAACTGCAATAAAAAAGCCTTAAGAAATCTCAGTGGCTTAGCACAAAGGTTTACTTCTCCTTACAAAATGTGATGCAGATTGGTGGGAGCGTTTTGACTTAGAAAATAGGATTCACCCGGCTGTGACACAATCATCTCAACACATGACCTCCAAGCCAGAGAGAGAGATGGAGGAGACACACTGGCTCTTAACTGTCTTAGCCCAGCAGTGAAGCTCATAATTCTTGTGCACAATCTATTGGTCTCCGCTTTACTGCAAGAGAAGCTAGAAAATACAGGCGAGCCCTTGGAGAATTTAGTGAGCACTATCTGTCTCTAGTACATTTATGGACCATATTAGAATATCAGTCTCTTTTCTCACTAATGGTGGCAAATCTTCATGAGATGGAGCCCTATATCCAAGCTCCTACAGAAGGCGTAAGTGAATAGAATCAAGCTCCTACAGAAGTAAGGCGTAAGTGAATAGAATCACAAAACGACCATATTGAGGGGAACCCAAAAGAAAAAAAAATCATAATGCTGGATTCTATCTCTACAGCCACAAATGAGGAATAGTATGCTTATTTAGTTTATAATTAATTGCTTACGTCTTGATAAACCCACTGTAAGTTGAAAGTATTGTAAGTCGAAAATGCATTTAATACACCTAACCTACCAAACATCACAGCTGAGCCTAGTCTACCTTAAATACACTCAGAACACTTACATTAGCCTACAGTTGGCAAATCATCTAGTACAAAGCCTATTTTATAATAAAGTGTTAAATATATCAAGTAATTCATTGAATGCTGTACTGAAAGTGAAAAACAGAATGGTTGTGTGGGTACAGAAATGTTGTGTGTCCATTGTTTACAATTGCTTTCGCATCATTGTCAAGCCGCAACATCTTAAATTGAACCATTATAAGTCAGGGATCATCTCTATGTAATCATAATATATAATATGTAATATATATTATATATAAATAATATAATAGAATTATAGAATGTAATAAACACAAATCATAGAATGTAACTTTCTTGCTTAAAACCCGGTACAGGCTTTCCCCTGAATCTAGAGAAGATTTCTCATGGTTTGTCCCTAACTTACCTGATACTACAATCCCCTGAACTTGTTATACTCTAGCAACTTTAGACTTACTTCTATTCCTCAAACATAACAAGTTTATTTTTGTTTCAGGGGCTTTATCCTTCCTGATCATTTTGCCTTGAATGCCCTTCTTCTAGGTCTTTTCTTGGTGGCTCTTTCTCTTTCATTAAATCGCAGTCCAAATGTTGGCATCCTAACCTCCTTTCTAAAGTTGTTGCTACACCTTGCATTGTGCTACTTTGTTTTATAGTGAATACAATTGTTCAAATGAATAGATTTTCTGCCTCATGACATAATTATTTATTTGTCTTAAAACTACCCAATTCACTGTCAGCTTCATTAGGGTAGGGACTGTACTTTATGAACCTTCTAATTTTACCATAATGTCTAACACATAATAAAAAGTCAAATATTTTTTGCACTAAACGTGTCAGTTAGAAGACCATTTAATAGTTTAGGCACTTGAGCCTGACATCACAATAAAAATGATATGAGAACATGCACCATATTATATGAAGTGGAAAAGGGGATATGATCATTATGAAAAAGCAGTACCACTTCTACCTGTTGGTCAATTTTTCTGAGCTCTTCTTTTCAAATCTCTGAATAAAAATTAATGGTCAGTATAGTCTAAGCTTACAGAGTGAAACTCACTTTTGTTTAAATTTTGCTATGTAAAAGTTACAAAAACTGCTAAATATCCTCAACTCATCTGGGAAAAATATTGCTCAAAGAGTTCACTTAAATAAAGAGCGTCAAGTTGGTACTGTGTCGACAGCTAATGTGAATCAGTATTAATGTAGGGTTATTTTGACCATTTAGGCTAATCATTTCCAGTTAGAATTGGTATATGATGGAAAGGGATAAAGAAGGAATTAGTATTATGAAGACAAACAGGTCACTGAAGATACCAAGGAAGAGAGGCTAGGGTATGAGTGTCTTTCTAGAAAGGAGAAGCCTTACCTGTGGCTTCCCAGAAAATATCTAGTGCATGTGAGAATCTGTGTAAAGAAGTGATTCTAAAATGGAGTTTTGTAGAAACCACGTCTTGGCAGGAATGAGATAAAAGGCAATCAAGATATGAAGAAAGATGTACAAAGTATAAAACTTCAAAAATTAATCAGATGATTGGTGCCTGTGTATTATTTATTAATTAATTCAACACAGATTAACGCATTTAGAATCTCCAAAAGCCCACTGATATTTGTAGAGGTTTTCTTAATCCACCTTTATGTAACCTACTCTTTGTAATCCCAGCTCATCCCATTTCTATAAGCATTGTAAATTCTAACAGATTATAGGCTAATTTCTATAGTGCCGATGTACTTATACTTAATGACTTGAAGTGTATTTTACCAAGAGTCAGTCCTAAACTTGTTTAAGAATTACCTATGCAAATAAAATGTGACTGCAAAAAAACCAAAAACAGTGCCAGTTTCCATGAAAACTCCTTGAATTCTTGGGACAGTTTGGGTAAAGCTGAGTTGCTAAAGCATTGTTGTCAAATCAGGTGTAGGAAAACAACTATAAAAGATTGGGGGAAACATGGATTAAAAATTAGATGCACCCTGAGATGAGGTTGCAAAAGTTAAAAAGGCAGAATTCCAAATATAGCAAATATAAACTAAAAATTATGGCCCCTAGTTCAAAGGATTGTGACTGTATGTGCCGTTTTTGTTGGGTTTTCTTTTTACAGAAAAATAAAATATATAGGACATAAATAAATCATTGCAATTTTTTTCCCTTTAGGGATTTTTCTTTAATGACCAGTATCATTTAAATAAGAGATTTTCAACTCTAATATCCTCATTTAATTGAATGAAAAAGTGGAGTTGCAGAGGAGCTGAGTGGCTTGGACAACTGGTAACAAGCAAAGCACAGTTTTCCTGACTTCCCGTCTGATGTTTTTCTATCATCTTAAACTGTATCCCCTAATCTACCTGTTACTGACCTTATATTTTATGGCCTGTTCTAATTCTGAGAATGACTCTATAATGTAATTTCTAAGAGTTGAAAAGTTAATGTTGAATGTGGGGGACATGGTTTTGTTCTTCACGTGTGCTCTCAGGAGAACCTGATGTGGGTGATAACTCTGGCAGCCATACCTCAATATTAACCCCAAAACACTCAACAAGGCTACCCAGGCAATGACAGAGCACAGTAAGGGATTTTAGAGCTGGACCATCACCACTGCATGTGACATTACTGTAAGGGGTCAAAACGTTGACCAGAACCATGCTACGATCTGAGGCTCTTTCTATCCAATCCTTCCTTCCCCTCTTCTCTCACAGGCGTCAAGTGTGCATCAAAGTCAGGATGTTCCCCCTTCCCACTCTTGCTCTCTCCCCCTTAATTCTTCACAAGTGTTTCCCCTGATAAATTGTTTGCACATCTAAATCCAGGTTTGGCATCTGCTTCTTGGAATACCCTGACAGATGCAGATGGTACTTGTAGTAGTCTAAGGAAATAAATGCTAAGACGGGATGTAGAAATTTCTCACTCACCATCCAAGTGGTAAGGAGGACCACATTTTGAGTGCAAAATGGGGCACGGTTAGTTCCTAACATGAGACAATGATCTGGTTGCTGAAGATTTCATCACTGTGATTAGAAAAAATGTCCTAGTAGAGGAGAACACTCTTGCCAGCTAATGCTTGCAGCTTCTTCAGGGCATAATCTCTTCGTAGGGTCTGTATATTCCCAATTATGCTGAGATTTAACCCTAGGTATTGGCCTGGTTTTGAGAAAAATAAACAGAACAGTTCCATTAGCAGAAACCTGTTGCCTTGAGAGAGGGAGAGAGGTCGCTAATTGTCTTCTCACATTCCAGCTCATAGTACCAAATGGTGAGACATCTCTGAAAGCTTTGAAAGTTTATACGGGCCTGCAGAGCCAAAAACCTCAGTGCACACAACCAGATAACAATCCTTGGCATTACAATCCTGCCTTAGCTAAGCATTTACTAAGTTCTGTGACCCCAATGATCACATCTAAGGTTTCTCATCAACTGTCGCCCTCTTCCACTACAGGAAGTAAGGACATTTTTGTCACCTAAAGAAGCCCTTAGCTCTCATGGTTAGCCTTTGATTCTTGTTAACAGCCCTCAAGTTTTCATTATCTCTCTGCCTGGCATCAGTAAAACTTAGCAATAAACAGCCATTTTCACTGTCCTTGTAGACACTGCTTCCCCATAAGGGTACAAGAATATACCACAACAAAATATACATTTTTGGCACACAGATTATTTTGAACTAAAGGCCATTAAGAATCAGCAGATGCAGGAAAAGCTCTAAAAACAGGACACAAGTTTTCCTTTTATCAAAGAAATTTATATTAATAAGGGAAATTTCCATTTGTAAAGGCATCTCCCTCTTCAGTACCAGGAAGAGGAGGATTCTTAACAACTCTTATCAATGGAGAAGGTACCAGCTTAAAGTATCAAATGTTGCTCAACAGAACAACTCTTGTTTACCATACTTTTCCCAGTCACCTTACCATAGCTGGCTTCACTTGCCCAGAACCCCCAAATTCCTTTTTTTCTCTCTAGCCTAAGATATTATATAAGCCCAAGTTGTAACCACCCCTTTGAGTTACTCATCACTGGGTGCTTCCATGTGTATACCTAGGCACATGTTAATAAACTTCTGTTTGTTTTTCTCTTGTTAAGATGTCTTTTGTGTCACCTGGTATACAGGTCTGATCACAATTTTTAGGTGTGCAATGTGTTGCCTTCCTACAGAAGCCATAGTGATATCCCTTGGATTTGATTTTGACAGCACTTGATCAGGTGCCTTAAACATAAGACTGAACAAATAAAGATTCATTGATTTAGGGGACTGGTTTTGGGGACATAGGATTTAATAACCTTGCAGGAATCACAGGAGATTGGGTGACAGGGTACTGTGGTAGTTCTTAAGAGCCTAAAGAAAGCATGGCTTATGCTGAGAGAAGTGGAAAAACCTGGGTTTCCCTGGCATACAGAAGAAGAAAGAATAAAAAGCTTGAGGAAAGTGGTCATGCTGATTCGAATATATTCCGTGAGACCAGAAAACCCATGTCAACTAAGAAAAAAACACACACACACAACATGAGAGCTGTGATGTCTGTTTTGCTTGGGGCTTACTGACTGAGTACTATGGCCTGGGAGACAGCCTGCAATGAAAGAATCCCCACTCAGGCCCCTGAGTTCAGAAGGAAGACATACCATTCATAACAGAATTATATGACTTTTGAGAACAAGCTTCCAGCCTTTAACTGGGCCCTTGTAGAGATGGCACACATAACCATGTGATATTAAGTGATTGTGCTTCTAGAATGTCCATCAGAAAGCCTATCATCTTGAGCTGGCCTTGCTGTATCATAAAGACAGACAGACATATCAGCAGTCCATCCTAAGATGGAAATGGTACATCTACTATTGCACTCAGGACTAGAGGGTACAAGTGAGCTGCCCAACAGGTGGTATAGACCCTCACACTACCCATCATCAGAACACACCTACCTCTTCCCTATAGCTATATGGGAAAAGTCTCAGATGACCAGCTGAAGGAGGTTCAAGGAAAGGAAAAAATCCCTGCTTTGTTTAAGAATGCATTGTTAAGAATGCATTATGTGCGCACAAGCCAAAAATGAGTGGTGTCTTCATTGCAGTATTTTTTTAAAGACTTTTTTGATGTGGACCATTTTTAAAGACTTCATTGAATTTGTTACAATATTGCTTCTGTTTTATGTTTTGGTTTCTTGGCCACGAGGCATGTGGGATCTTAGCTCCCCAACCAGGGATTGAACCCACACCTCCTGCATTGGAAGGCAAAGTCTTAACCACTGGACCACCAGGGAAGTCCCCCTGATTGCAGTAATATTGAGGGATGGTGTTGAAAAAGAGTAGAGCAGGGTGAATTTCCCCAGTGAGCAAAGCTGCAAATGGCTCACAGGGTTCACCCCACTTTGGAAAAAAAATGCCTGGAGGTGAGAATATATATGGATTCCTGAACAGGGGGCAAAGGCCTAGTTAACTATTCAGGGGCCTGGAAGGCAAAAATTGGAAGATTGATGTTAAGGAGGTGTGGGAGAGGAATGTGGATGGATACACAGGAGTGCACACAAAGTGTGAACATTTTGGTACACATATAACACCCACCAAAATCACCCACCATGGAAGAGGCACTGAAAAACCAAGCAGACAAATGACTTGACCAGTTGACATCAATCAGTCCTTGTCAGTGGCCTTCTCCCGCTTTCCTTCTAAAGAGGAAATAGTGATTCCGATGGGTGAGTTTGGGAGAAAGATCAGTCTGCCTGAAGGAAACATGTATAACTCTCCTGCTCTGGACCAGGCAGTAAGTTTTCCAGTATCAAATGATTTTGTGGGGTGGGGCAATGGGGAAGTGGGGTGCTCTGAGATGCCAATGACTGTGACTGAAGATGAATGGCTAATTTAGGAGGAAGCTCTTAGCAGGTCCATTTGGCTAATGAGCCTAAAGACACACACTTCAACAATTCTATCAGTAAAGAAAAAATATTTTATTTCCATCTGCCTGACTCTTATGCCCATCTCACCTTTGGTTCCTAACGAGGGATCTTATCATTAGCCCCTCAAATCCAAATAACTCACAAAATGGAAAGTAAAGATTATTTAAGAGTGTTTTATATTTTCTTCAAAAAGATGATTTTGTATCAGAAGAGTAATTTATGAGAAAAAGCAGCCGATAGTTCATCTTGTTTCTTTCATTATTATCTTGTAGGTGGTTGGGTGTATCTTTCCTTTCCCTTCCCTATTTAAAATTTTATTTGTAATAAGATGGTAATTTAAATTATGCAAAAATCATAGTCTATGTCTACATTTATTAAGTTTTAAATGTCAGGACATTGGGCTCTAAAAATCTGTTTAAAGCAAGGAAAGTCCAGGGTATGCACTTAGTTGGCAGTAAAACTAAAGAGAAGCCCCCACATTCTCCAGACCAGACAGAGTCACCTGTACTGTGCCAGGTAGGACTCAAGCAGGGTGGGGAAGCTGCTTTCCCAGCCATTATGAGCATTTATATGATACTTGGTTATGTCCTGCCCTTAAGGAAATTTTGACTTAAAGTCAGCCACCATATGTTATTCACACAGATTTATTCATATTACAAATGGAGGACCTTCTAGAAATCATTTCGTTTCAAACCTGTTTTTCTTAAAATAAGTGAACTATGTTTTTTTTCACCAGGAAGATCAAACATAAAGCAAGCCAAAGAGGAGCTATTCTGTTTAAAAGCTGGGGGTACCACGACTGCACACTGTCTACCCTAAAGCAACTCCATGAAAGTCACAGACTTCGAGGTGTGGCAGAGATGGGGCACTGATAGAGCATTCCCTCCTCACTCTAAGGGTGAGGAAATTCAGAGCTGTCTTGTGTATACCACAGTGTTGAGTGCGAAACAATATTGTTAAATAGATTAATGTAACTATTGCTTAATTTAGTGCTCCTGAGTTTATAATGGCATATCTCACCTTCGAAAATGGCATAAAGAGCATAAACTTTAGAGGCCAACAGATCAAGGTCCAAGTGTGTTAGCTGCTCTTTAGTCTTTTCATTTGTAAAATAACAGTATAGACCCTACCTCCTAATGCTTGTGCTGAGAATTAAATTAGAAGATATATAGTACCACCTATTGTTGCAGGGTCATATTAAAAACTTGAAAACTGTTAACTTCCTTCTCCCAATTAGTTTTAATTTTGCCTCACATAATGTCATAGTAAACCTGGACTGGAGCATAGGAAAATCTAGAAGTTGCTCAATGTAGGTGAAAGGCCTTGGACTACCCAGATCCTCATTTTCCTGTTTGTCAGTTTATTTATTTATTATAGTGACAGTGGAATGACATCAAATACATTATAACAGATGCTCTATTAATAAAAAGTTTGTGGCTGATAACCATTTGTCTGGATGGCAAAATATTGATTTCCCTATTTCATATATAGTCTTACAATGAGAACTACAGAAAGAATGCGGCTGTGGCCTTGAAGAAAAATGTGAAACATGTCTGTACATACTCTTGAATGAACATTTTAATGGATATTAATTTCATTTTAAAAGTATATATTGAAAGTCTTTCTCTTATTTGCCAATGAAAGAAATAAGAAAAGATGAAATAAAACTCTAAAGTGCCTGATCCACCCTGACACTTTCGGAAAGGTTTTTGAAAGTCATTAACACTTCTCCTTGCATATCCTATCAAGGCTGCACAAGCACCATGATATTTTTTTACTTTGAAAATGTTTTCATTAATAAAAAGGAGCCAATTTATCTATGTCAAAAATGTCAACATGAGCCAATACAAGAAATTGATTTAACTTTGTTATTCCTAAGTGCTTTCCAACACTTAACAAGAAATACATAGACTAAGTACAATTAACACACAGTACATTACCTCTTAACCTTGAAAACACTTAATGGCTTACTGGTACAATGTGAAAATACCTCCAACTATGAAAAAAATGGTTGTTATTTCAAATTTTTTATTTTGTGTAGAAGGTAAAAAAAATTAGAAGCAAACATTTTCTTTCAAGAATGTGAAACATAATATTTCAACGGTCAAATAACTATGTTCTATATTTTTAATATTACAATGTTTACTTTTCATACTGTCTCCATCTTTTTCTTTTCCTTATTGCCTTTCATTAGTTTGCTAAGGCTGTCATAAAAAAAATACTACAGACTGAATGGTTTAGACAACAGAAGTTAATTTTCTCATAGTTCTGGAGAGTGGAAGTCCAAGATCAAGGCAGGTTTGTTGGTTCTCCTGAGGTATCTCTCCTTGGCTTGCTGATAGCTGACTTTTTACTGTATCCTCACATGGTCTTTTCTCTGTGCATGTGTATTCCTGGTGTCTTTTTCTCTTCTTGTAAAAACTGCAGTCATATTAGATTAGGACCCCACCTTATTGGCCTCATTTTAATTTAATCATTTCTTTGAAGGCTCTATCTCCAAATGCAGTCACATGGATTAGGGCCTATACATATGACCTCATTGAGCCTCAACTATCGCTTTAAACACACTATCGCCAAAAACAGTAACCTTCTGAGGTCCTAGGACTTCAACATATGAATTTGCAGGGAGGGTCACAATTCAGCCCATAACACTTCTCAATTCTCAAACTTACAAAGTTGCTAATTTACTATTCTGAGTTCCACAACTGCTATAGGATTTAAACATTTTAGACTAACATCACAAAGACTTGTTTGTACAACTAAGTGAGTAAACTTCTGTCTATGCCCAAGGAAAGTTTCTATCTATCCCATGGAAATGTATCCATTTGCTCATGGTCTGAGGATGGGCATTTATCTCCATGTCCATGTTCCTTTCTTTCTGGTTCTGCATCATACCATACCCTGTCAAACACCTATGGATAAGAATTTCCACATTGTCTTACTTCTCCAGAGACAACTTGTTAGTTCAGAGCTGGAATAGGGTACAATCTGTGTGTGTGCGTATGTGTATGTGTGTGTGTTTGTGTGTGTGTGTGTGTGTGCATAGGTACGTGCATGTGTGTGTACTGGTGGGAGATTGACAAGCACATGAATACTTCTTTGCTCAAACTCAATCTCTCACCACATTTTCTCATTGGTTTTCTCCTAAAGTCCTTTTTAAAGCTCTTTCTTGTTGTACTCTTTTTCTACAGGGCACACAACCTCTGCAAGGATAACAGAGTGCCTGTTCCATCATGTTCTTGCAACTTCTACAACCATGGAGGTTAGCTAATGTTAATGCAGTTTCACTTTGTCTATTGCTTAGTCTTCTTAGGATACTGATATGGGTGACAGTGAGCTCTGTTTCTTTTCTCTGTGTGAGGATGTGTTAATAGAAACAGTTCGTTCTTAAAATATAGTTATTTCATCACCAGCAATGCTACAGCAATAAGTAGCTTTCAGCCTTTTTTGATCATGACCCACATTCAGATTCAGCACCCAGATACCTATATATATGGAATGCTCACCTTACTGGCAGTGGTTGTCTTGAATTCAGATTGATAGTCAACTCAGGAGGCACCATTGAGGTTTCACCCAGCATTGTCTACTTATATGTAGGAAAGGATACTGAACGGGACCAAACACAATATGCACAGGAATGGCAAAGTGGCAGTCTTAGGATCCCTAGGCCCAACTTCTATTATCATAATTATTCAGTGCATGGGGCAGGCAAAGTTAAGAGAGATAAGGCTGAATGTGTACAGAAAAACTTAGGGAAGGCATCAGCCCTGAAGTTTCTTTTAAAAATTTATTTATTTATTTATTTATTATTATTATTTTTTAGTTTCTAATTTCTTTTTTAAAAAATATCTTTATTGGAGTATAATTGCTTTACAATGGTGTGTTACTTTCTGCTTTATAACAAAGTGAATCAGTTATACATATACATATGTTCCCATATCTCTTGCATCTCCTGAAGTTTCTTAAGGTTTTTTTTACTAGCTTAGTTGAGTAGCCCCTCAGGTGCAGGTGACTAGCTAATTATGTGGACCCCTGAGGGGTGCATGACTAGTGACCATTCTCTGGAGCACTTGTATTTCAACAATGCCAGTTCTCATTAATCAGTCTTGACAGCAAGCTACAGGTGCTTGGTCTGGTACATTTCTCTTGACCACTTTCTATTATCTTAGATATAGTATTGTATCCTCCTATAAATTCCATGAGTTAATGTTATAAGGCAAATTGATGAATCCTCAAATCCTCAAGAGTTCCTGAGTCTAGAAAAAAACAACAACATCCACAATCTAGAAGAAAAAGTACAAAAGTTACCTTTCTCTATATAAAACTGTAACAGAATTTAATGAAGCAATATTTTCTTTTACATGTGGGGTACTTTCATAGTTTCTGTTTCTCTATTTTATCTCATTTAAAACTTTTTGGTTATAATTCACTTCATGAATTCACCCACTTCACTTTGGATCTCATGAATATATTTTAATCTACAGTATGATTACTGGAGTCTTAATGTATTTAAACATAAATGTACCTTATTATTTTGAGCATCATTTTTTCTTAAAAATATCTAGTCAAGTCTATATGGAGAATGCATATTCCTCCAATCACCATGACTTTGATTCTATTCCTTGAGACATACTAACCCTGGCTTAACTATGCCAAATGTACATCCACCTCTTTCCGTGCCTGGTAACAAAGGCTCCCCACCCTAAATGAATTCGACCCACACTGCACTGTGAATCTCAGATTGCTACCCTCCCTGAAAGAAGCAGGGTTCACTACATTTTGCTTCACTTAGTAACTTCTTTATTTCTTTTTTTATTTATGTAAAAAATTAATAAACAGAAACTCCAATTAAATAGAGTTGGGAGACAAAAGGGGGAGCTCTCATGCCTTGTGACTATAGCAGAGCCCAACAGGAAGAAGAAAGACTCCTCTTCTTTCCTGGCAAAGATTCAGCCAATGAAAAGCCATGGACTCTTTACTATAGCCCTCCCAGCTTCCTTTTCCTCCCCATAAAAGTGTTAGCCTTCCCTTGCCATGGGGGGACTAGCATGTGGTTCGCCCTGGTTGCAGACCCTGAATTGCAATTCTCTGCTGATCCCAAATAAACCCATCTGTGCTGCAGAAATATCTGTCAGTCTATTTGTTTCCGGTGAACATTTAGAAATTATCATTGAAAACTAGAACAGAAAGGTAATCCTTTACTAAAGTATTTAGTGACTGATTTAGTTAAAGAGGCACTGTCTACTGCTTTCTCACTTTACGAATTACCAAGTTAGTGTCCATTACTGGAGAACTAGCTAATGAAATCCATTATGGCTACATTGCTCAATGTGTTTTGTAGAGAGTCACAGAATAGGAGTCAGTATATGTGGGGTTTTTTTGTTTTTGGTTTTGACAGACAACCACATTTTATCACAGAAAACAACCTAGCAAATTTGGGGCATATCTTTTTTTTTTTTTTAAACATCTTTATTGGAGTGTAATTGCTTTACAGTGGTGTGTTAGTTTCTGCTTTATAACAAAGTGAATCAGTTATACATATACATATAACCCCATATCTCTTCCCTCTTGCGTCTCCCTCCCTCCCACCCTCCTTATCCCACCCCTCTAGGTGGTCACAAACCACAGAGCTGATCTCCCTGTGCTATGTGGCTGCTTCCCACTAGCTATCTATTTTACATTTGGTAGTGTATTTATGTCCACACCACTCTCTCACTTTGTCCCAGCTTACCCTTCTCCTTCCCCATATCCTCAAGTCCATCCTCTAGAAGATCTGCGTCTTTATTCCTGTCTTGCCCCTAGACTCTTCATGACCATTTTATTTTTGTTTTTTAGAGTCCATATATATGTGTTAGCATACGGTATTGTTTTTCTCTTTCTGACTTACTTCACTCTGTATGACAGACTCTAGGTCCATCCACCTCACTACAAATAACTCAGTTTCATTTCTTTTTATGGCTGAGTAATATTCCATTGTATATATGTGTCAAATCTTCTTTATCCATTCATCTGTTGATGGACATTTTGGTTGCTTCCATGTCCTGGCTATTGTAAGTAGAGTGGCAACGAACATTGCGGTGCATGACTCTTTTTGAATTATGGTTTTCTCAGGGTATATGCCCAGTAGTGGGATTGCTGGGTCATATGGTAGTTCCATTTTTAGTTTTTTAAGGAACCTCCATACTGTTCTCCATACTGGCTGTACCAATTTACATTCCCACCAACAGTGCAAGAGGGTTCCCTTTTCTCTACACCCTCTCCAGCATTTATTGTTTGTAAATTTTTTGATGATGGCCATTCTGACCTGTGTGAGGTGATATGTCACTGTAGTTTTGATTTGCATTTCTCTAGTGATTACTGATGTTGAGCATCCTTTCATGCATTTGTTGGCAATCTGTATATCTTCTTTGGAGAAATGTCTATTTAGGTCTTCTGCCCTTTTTGGATTGGGTTGTTTGTTTTTTTGTTATTGAGCTGCATGAGCTGCTTGTATATTTTGGAGATTAATCCTTTGTCAGTTACTTCATTTGCAAATATTTTCTCCCATTCTGAGGGTTGTCTTTTCATCTTGTTTATGGTTTCCTTTGCTGTGCAAAAGGTTTTAAGTTTCATTAGGTCCCATTTGTTTATTTTTGTTTTTATTTCCATTTCTCTAGGAGGTGGGTCAAAAAGGATCTTGCTGTGATTTATGTCATAGGGTATTCTGCCTATGTTTTCCTCTAAGAGTTTGATAGTGTCTGGCCTTACATTTAGGTTTTTAATCCATTTTGAGTTTATTTTTGTGTATGGTGTTAGGGAGTGTTCTAATTTCATTCTTTTACATAGTATATGTGTTTTTAATAGCAATATCTCTACCTAATATCTTTGTGGATTTTAGTTTATTGATGCTATTGATTTGAAGTAAAGCATAGGTTGAATTAGTTTTTGTTACATATCTCTTCTAAAATCAAGAAAGTGCTAAAGGTGGTACATGAAGAGGTAAAGGTATGCATTTGACTCCTTTTTAAAAAAATCTAAATTGAAATCTTAAAGTTAGGAGCCATGTCTATAAAGAAACTACTAAAGGGATTTTAAAATTGAGAATACAGTGATTAGTTTGAAGCATAAAAATTTGTTTTTGTATAGGACAAAAACAATCAGATATTAGCAACTTTGTATAATTACACTTATTTTTAAATTATTTAATTAAAGGTTTAACCTGGGGAAAAACATGGAAAAACATTGATGTTGCCTTTATGTTAAGCCCTGTGTACTTTGTTATAAGGTGAGGTACGTAAGCAATTTATCCTTACTTAGATAAATATCTTCAGGAATAAACTAAGTTTGCTCAATTAGCAGGGATTTCTGAAGGTAATCTTCACTGATACAGACATTTGTCTTAGTTCAGGCTGCTATAACAGAATACCATAGATAGGGTGGTTTAAACAACAAACATTTATTTCTCACAGGTCTGGGAGCTGGGAGTCTAAGATCAAGGTGTAGGCAGATTTGGTGTCTGATGAGAGTCCTTTTCCTGGTTGCGGATGGCCAACTTCTTGTATTCTAACATGGCAGAACGAGGGAGAGAGGACTCTGGGTTCTTGCTTATATGGGCACTAATCCCATTTGGGAGGGCTTCACCCTCATGACCCAATTACCTCCCAAAGGCTCCACCTCCTATTGAGGTGGGATTTCAACATGTGAATTTGGGGTGGGGGGATGTAAACATTCATTTCATTGCAACATGTAAGATGGGAAATTTAGGAACCAAAGAATTGAAAAACTAAGTCTTTGACCCTCTGTTAAGCTTTTCAAAGAATAAGCATTTCACTTGCAACAAGATATTTCTAAAACCTATAGGAGTTTTTGTTGCAAGAAATGTTTTAAATGTCATCTTAAAATCAATTTTTAAAAACATTGTTTTCCACGTTTTCAGAGCAAGCTATGGACAGAGGAAAAGTGAATTTAGATGATTAAAATAAAAATAGTAAATATCTTAAATGGTGGAATTGGAGTTGACTCATGCTACTTTATGTTCGGTCTTGTTGGCTTAGAGATGATTATCATGATTGCCCTTCTTACCCTTCCTCATCATTATCATTACTGTCTCTAACTGACTATTCTCAGTGCACTACTAAAGCTCAGAAAATCCAAGTGTAGAATGTGTGAATAAACTGTTTTTCTATTTCCTGTTGTCCTTTGAGATAGTTGACTCAAATGATATACATATGAATTTTATTAAAAGGTTTGACATGCTCTGCTTTTGAATTCTCATAAATCTAACAAATTATAGGGCATTAATGAAGAGATATATTTACAAAGAAAAAAGGCATTTAATATTATTGTCCAGAAAACAATCCATATTCAAATTAGATATCCAATAATACACATCCAAAATAATCTAATAAGCCAGCCATATCCAAGAGAGAAAACTGAACGATGAAGTAGAAAATATTTCTCTCCTAGGGGATGGTGAATGGAGACTACTGTATTATCTACAGAGAAGATCATTGGCTACATGGTGAAATTTCAGGGTTGGCATATTTAAAGTACTATTCCATAATGCTTAAAGCTTCTAGCATGAGAATGATAATTCTGTGTTAAGATGTGTGTACACATGTGAACACAGCACACACACAGTTCTCAGAGTTGCTTTGGTTAAGGTGAAATATGGGTTTTCCCAGGTAGATTGCAGGCGTATCTGAGCCAAGGTGAGGAGGGCAATGTGTAACTTGCCTTAAATGTGAAATAAAAGTGCTTTTTTCCCTCTCGGATCTTTTTTTTTCTATTAATGACTCTGATTTTAAACCTATATGTTTGTAACTGTTAACTTTATGTGTCAACTTGGCTGGGCCATGGTTACCAGATATTTGGAAAAATATTATCCTAAATGTTTTCTGCAAAGGTGGTTTTTGGGTGAGATTAACACTTAAATCAGTGAACTTTGTGTAAAGCAGATTACCCTTCATAATGTGAGTGGGCCTCACTCATTTCCTTGAAAGTCTTAGTAGAACAAAAAGACTGATCTCCTCTTGAGCAAGAAGGAAGTCTGCCAGAATATTGCCTTGAACCATAAGACTTCCCTGAGAATCCAGCCTGATGGCCTACTCCATCAGATTTTGAGAGTTTGGATTTACCAAGCCTCCACAATTGCCCGAGCCAATTAAAATCAATCTCTCTCTCTCTCTCCCTCCCTCTCTCTCTCTCTCTCTCACTCTGTTGGTCCTGTTTCTTTGGAGAATTCTGACACATTATTTTGTTACCATGAGTGGTTCTATCAGCAGAAGTTCTTTGTAATTCAAGTTTCATTTTTTTTTAATTGCAAGTTTTTGCAATTGTGAGAAAGGTGTAAATTCTTCTGTCAATTTTTCTAATTCAAAGAAAAACCTGGTTTTGCTATGGAAAAAGGGCCAGGCATTTGCAATTTCCTTCCTTCCTTCTTCCCTCCCTCCCTCCTTCCATTTCTAAAGAACAAGTGCAATGACGGTTCAGTTGGATTGTTGCAATTCAGAATTGAAGAATTCCAAGAAGTAAAGGTATAAGGGATGCTTGAAATTCACAACATATGGCACTTACCATGGGTGGTTAAACCTTAAAAAAACCGAGTTAGAATACAGTTTCTAAAATGCTGCTTTGAAAATTTAGCCTACTGTCTTCACTACCCTTGTGAATGAGGTCATAATGCCCCGTTTGCCAAGATTTTATTAATTCTATACACTGTGCCTTGTTTTTAAACACCTAGCTTTCACATTACATTTTTAAAATATAAAATTACAGTTACAGGGCTTCCCTGGTGGCGCAGTGGTTGAGAGTCCGCCTGCCGATGCAAGGGACACGGGTTCGTGCCCCAGTCCGGGAAGATCCCACGTGCCGCGGAGCGGCTGGGCCCGTGAGCCATGGCCGCTGAGCCTGAGCGTCCGGAGCCTGTGCTCCGCAGCGGGAGAGGTCACAACAGTGAGATGCCCGCGTACCGCAAAAGAAAAAAAAAAAAAACTACAGTTACAAGGCAAACAAAAAAAGAAACACATTTTCCTGTGGTCCTCAGGACCTCATTCAACTCCTTTTTTAATTCAGTTATTTGAAAATGTTAGTGGCACAGTGTGGAATTGTTGTCCTTAGTGATAATAGATAATCACCAGGGATCCACCCATAAAAACATAATAGTGGTGACATTTCTCAATATTAATAAAAATTAAAATCCCCTATCTCAGATGTTTCAAGGTCTTGTAAACCATAGAAATTCTCTCTCAGGGAAAGCAATAAAGCACACATTTACTGAGTGACCAATTGCAAATTTCTAAAAGGGCAGGATACTTTCTTTACACTTCTTAATACTTAAGCAAGAGTCTATACTATGTACCAAAAGAGGCTGAGAAACTTTTATTGGTATGTCTACTTATTACAAAAAAAAAATATGTCTTGCTTCTGTCATATTAGAAACGGAGGACTGAATGGTGTCAAGTACACCCCCAATGTTGCTTTAAGGCAGATAAGCTGTAGAATCAAACTAAGCTTAGTATAGAAGGTAGAAAAATCTCATGTGTCCAACTCAAATGATATTCCAACAATGATTTTCTCTTTACTGGAGTATCTCAATAATTAGACCTTGATTCCCACTTGTATATTATGTGATTTTACATCCTTGTGGCAGGTTTAGTTACATGACCTGGTGATTCTCCTATTTCACATCTATTGTTTTGTAGCTTTGATGGTGGCTTCCTTCCTTTACTTGACTGGACCCAAGGCTCACATCTACTCAGCTGTACCCAATACATGTCTTCTAGGGTTCTCAGAAGTTCTTTTTTTCTGCACTAAGCCAACTTGAAGAAGGAAAATGGCATGAGTTAAGGCATTCAGGAAAACCTCTTTATTGCTTATTTGCTATTTATGGAACAATTTCCTTCTCTGTCAACATCCTTAAGCTTCTTGGTGTTCTCCCTGTTTTACGAAAGAGGAATAACCATCAGGTAACAAAGCCAAAATTATTTTGAGGTTTCTGAAGAAGGTAGGTTATGAAAAATTAGAGGAAAAAATGTATGCATAGATAGATGAGTGACCATTTGTTACATGATATTTACAACAGCTGAATAACATATAAACTTTTCCAAGTCAGAAATAAGGAAACAAAAATTGAGGGAAACCATACTTTTCCTATACTTAACAAGTTGCTTATTCAAAGTCTTCCTGTTTCTACTTCCTTATTCATCCAGGCTCCTCATTACAAGAAACTGCTAGCCCAAAGGGTACTATCCCCACTTTTAGTCTTAGTGAAGTGGCAATTTATTTGGTTACTGAGAGTTGGTGAGGTATTAGAAAGTTGTAAAGAAGACAAAGAATTCTGCTTATTCTTTTGAAAACTTGGATTTTTTTTGAAAAAATGTATATGTTAAAATGAATGTAGCCTGGGATGGCACTAAGAGAGCTGTGCTCCGCTGGCTATGTGACACTGTGCCTGTCTTTCACCAGCTATATGATGTTGTGTAAATCACTTGTATTTCTCTGTCCAAATGTTTCTCCTTGCTTATGGAATGAGCCTTGGACCATTTCATTTCTAAAGTGCTTTCCAGCTCCAACATTTTATATTTTAAATATTTATGAAATTCTCCCTCTGAGATTTTCTTCCAGGTATCTCAGAACATTTATTCTCTCAATAACCTTGAGGATTATTACATTTTTAAGAGCCTAGAGAGCGGTACAGCAAGGCCAAGTGTTCAAGGCTACACGATCTTCAAAAAGGCTAAGACTGGAATCTATTCTGTTGTATTCACTTTGCTATTTTATCAACAGATAGTGATGCATCCTACATTGAATGTATAAACTAGAATACAGATGTTCTCAAAATATTACCCATGTTCTAAAACTATAAGTCTTAGAAATAGAAGAGTCTTTTCAAATCTGCCAATGCATATTAAAAGTATCAGCCTTGTCAAGGTAATAGGAGAACAGTGTAGTATACAGAAGGCAAAGCAATGATGTGAATAACTCTTTGACGTCCTATAAACCAAGGTCAATCTATACGTAATCAAACTTTTCGAGTTACATTAGGGGTCTGGGCTGGGTTTGGGCTTCCTGAGAAACTTGTTGCGCTTGGAATGAGCTACTGAGGCTTTTTGATCAATTTGGGAAACAGTTTCTATGAGCTGTTCAGTTGCTCTTCAGAAAAGTCAAGGAGACACTGAGAAAACTTTGGTCTATAACTTTCATCCCAATATGCAGAGGTCAGAATCTTCCCTGTTCTTTGGGACCAGCAGAAATCCTAGGATTGGGTCTCCCCGGGGCAAATAAATCCAGAGTAATGACATACTGCATAAGTTGTCTATTGTTGTGTTGCTTTGCAACCTCCTCTGGAGCTTGCCAGGTGTAATCTGAAACTGGCCCCCCATACACAGAGGACAGGGAGAGACAGAAGAAAAGGGCAGACCACTTCAGATTGGTAGGTGGCAGGTTTATAAGACAGGGAACTTGGTTATGAGACTTTGCATGGGCAGCCACAAAACTAGGAGATTCTGTGACTGCCTGCCTGCCAGAATCTTAAAAGTTTATATAGAGGTCTTAACTCGATTCAGTCACATACACAGTCCAGATAGCCTCAACTCTAAATTTCCATTTCAAGGCTGTATCCTTAAAAATGCTTCTGGGAATGGGAAAGCAAACAATACACATTCCAAGGACAAGGAACGGGTAAGCAGCCTCTAATTGCCTGGGTCCAGCTCAAGGGTCAACTGGTGGTCACCTCTTCTTGATGACCTCCTCCAACTTGCTATTGTAACAATTACCCCAAAATTTGCAGCTTAAAACAACACAGATTTATTCTCTTATAGCTATAGGGGTCAAAAGTTCCAAAATCAAGGTTCCTTCTGGACGCTTTAAGGGAGAATCCATTTCCTTGCCTTACTCAACTTCTAGAAGCTGCCTGCATCCCTTGGTTCTTGGCTCCTTTCTTTGTCTTCAAAGCCAGCAACATGCACTTCAATTTTCTCTCTTTCTGATTCTGACCCTCCTACAACCCTCTTTACAGGACCCTTGTGATTATATTGGGCCCACCCAGAATATCCAGGATAATCTTCCAACTCTACATCCTAATCACATCTGCAAAGTCCCTTTTCCCATGTAAGGTAACATATTCAGAGGTTCTGGGGATTAGGATGTAGGCACGTTTGGGTGCCGTTATCCTGTCTACCACATACACTGGTCCGTCTGGATCCACCCTACTTCCAGAAATGGTGTTTGGTAAGTTGTTAGAGGACCTTCAGTTGGATGAAAGCAGATTCCCAGTTGTCTACTGTGAATTATAGCATCTGAACCATACAAAGGGACAGATACTGCAAAAGCTTTAGGGGGATAATGGACATAACACAGATGACTAAAGTAAGCACTAGGGGCAGCCACTGAGAAATCAGAGGACTCAGGAAGTCTTGATAATGCACACATATTCTTTAACCTTGAGGCCAATTCAACACAAAAGCACATCGAGCCTCTTAAGGTTAAGGCCGTGCTTCTGTCACAGGGCATACACTGGAGGCCTCTTCTGCCTAGGACAGTATTTCCTCAGATATTCACATGCTAACCCCCTTACTTTCTTCAAATACTTGTTTAAATGTCATTTTCTCAATGAAGTTTGCACTGATCATTTTAAAATTACAAACTGTCCTCCTCCTCGGATGTCTAATCCACATTACCCTGTTCCAGTTAAAATTTTTCCATAGCACTAATCACTTTCTTATAATTATATAATTTACTTATTTATTACGTCCGCAGGGCATTATCTTCTCCTGGCCCTCAACCTAGAAGTTAGGTTCTAAGAAACCTGAGATTGTTTTTTTCAATGAATTATCCCAAGTGCTGGTAATGGTGCTTGGCATATAGTAGGTGCTTAATAAAGACTGTAAATTAATTGAGTGACTAAAGATAAACCTCAGGTACTCTAGCTAAGTGTACCCTAATTGGCTGTACCCCAATTTTTATTGATTAACTGTTCCCATTTTAATTAACTGTTCCAATCTTAATTGATTCCTAAACTTTAGCTTGTTAAGTGATTTTGGCTCTTCTTGTATTTTTGACATAAAGGTCAATACTTGTCACTCATAAGGAATCAGGTTCCTACTCATCTCTCTAGTTATTTCAACCGTGGCTGTATCCAGAAGGAAAATCCACTGTAGCTCTGGCCTTGGGACACAAGTTTACCTGGTAGATGCCTCAACTGGGCCCATATAGCCTGAGATCAGGATTAGTCAGATAACTTCTATAACAAATGCTTCTCTGAAGTACTCTCATATTGGTTCCACAAAACTGTTAGAATCTAAAAGGAATGGATTTGCTGTCCAAAAGTAATAGAATCAGGCTTTATTAAAAAGGGTATAACTCTTTTCCTCTTGACTATTTCCTAAGCTTCCTAGCTTTGTTTCCTTCCTTGGATAAGAAGTGAAAATATTCTTAATTCCTCCAAATTGATTCATTTCCTCTGAGGCAATTCTGCAACATAGGAGAATCTCATGGGTTTGCCAGCATGGCTTTGAGGCCAGCGTTAAACTTATGTGAAACAAAACCCTGTATGAAAGGAAACTGTTTTAGAGGAGGCATAACAATGCCAATTTGTGAAACATGCTAGTAACAAATATTGATGTTTGCCCAATTTGATGACTGGCTAACCTAGCACAGCGATTGGTCACATCTTTTAGACCAAACAATCTGTGCTACACATACTGTGTTTCCAAAATATGACCAATAAAAATACATAGTTCTTTTGACATCAACCATGTCATAAGATAGTTGGGATGTCAGAAAGAGTCACTAAACTGTTAATAACCAAGGGGATGAAAATATTTAATTTGGCACGTCATGTGGATCCTCAGGAAGTAAAACCCCTGTGCAGTTCAAGCACAGTGATAAACCCTTTCTTTAAGTCTCCCTCTGCTGGCTTCACCATTCTGCATGCTGAGCTCACTACTTGCATGTCATATTCTGTTGAAGAGAACAGGATGACAAGGCTTGATCCATGTCTGCAACAGCACAGCAGGTGAGTTTTACTTCGATGAGCCAAAAGCCATTCTCAGCCAAAGAGATGTCTTATTAGCAAGCATGAAACAAACAAGTTCAACTAAAACATAGTTTACAGGAAAAATTTTGCAAGAGCATCAGAAGTTCTCTATTATTGGGAGTCCCCAACCCCTGAGCCATGGACCAGTACCCATCTGTGTCCTGTTAGGAACTGGGCACAGCAGGAGGTGAGCAGTGGGTGAGTAAATGAAGCTTCATCTGTATTTACAGCCGCTCCACATTGCTCTCATTACCACCAGAGCTCTGTCTCCTTTCAGCATTATGGTGAGTTGTATAATTATTTCATTATATACTACAATGTAATAATAATAGAAATAAAGTGCACAGTAAATGTAATGTGATTGAATCATCTCAAAACCATCCCCTCCCCATCCGTGGAAAAATTGTCTTCCACGAAACTGGTCCCTGGTGCCAAAAAGTTTGGCGACCGCTTCTCTATATTCATTTGTCAATTCCTTTATATAGAAATCATTTTGCAGCTTAAAATTACTTATGGAATAAGATTCAGCTATAGCTCTCCAGACATTTCACATCATCAAAGAAACTAAAGGTTTCATTTATATGAAAACATATGTGGAGAGATCATAATTATATCTAAGTCTTTATTATCTATGTAGTGAATAAATTAATCAATGCCTAATGCCAAATTTGAGGCCAAGTTTTTGTCCTGAGACTTTCCATCTTTCACTCATGTCATCAAATTTGTGATAACTCTAATTTTTCCAACGCCAATTTAAAAAATGGATTAAACTTAAAGGAAAATAGAAAATTTGCATGACTGCCGAGAGTGACATGGGTGTTGCCAGTACAGTGGAACTCATCATATTCTTTCAAATGCAGTTCTCTTCCAAACACCCTTACTTCTTTCACTCCTCAAATTTTCCAGGGTGCCAGAATAAAAGTCTCAGATGCTTCTCTAATCTTTTTCCTCCTTTACCTCATACACATAATATCTCTTACCTAGCCATCTCCCCCAAATTTCCAAATATTTTCTGGTCTGAGACCCTCAATTTCCATTCATTGATTTTCAGATCTAATTGAAGGTAACACAAAAGGGCGTGATTTTGCCCTCCTAACTAGTCTTTTTTTTTTTAACGTCTTTATTGGAGTATAATTGCTTTACAATGGTGTGCTAGTTTCTGCTTTACAACAAAGTGAATCAGCTATACATATACACATGTTCCCATATCTCTTCCATCTTGCATCTCCCTCCCTCCAACCCTCCCCATCCCACCACTCCAGGTGGTCACAAACCACCTAGCTGATCTCCCTGGGCCATGCGGCTGCTTCCCACTAGCTATCCACCCTATGTTTGGCAGTGTATATGGCAGTTACAGCCACTCACTTGCCCTTCCCCAACTTCCTCCACCTCTAACCTACCCTGTCTGCACTTTTTCTTACTCAGAATCTCAAAAACCACTAAGCCCGTGCACCACAACTACTGAGCCTGTGCTCTAGAGCCCATGAGCCACAACTACTGAAGCCCACGTGCCTAGAATCTGTGCTCTGAAACAGGAGAAGCCACTGCAATGAGAAGCCCATACACTGCAACGAACAGTAGCCCTGCTCGCTGCAACTAGAGAAAGCCCGTGAGCAGCAACGAAGTCCCAAGGCAGCCAAAAATAAATAAATAAATAAATTTCTTAAAAAAAAAAAAAGAATCTCAAAAATTTTGTGCATTATTAGTTGTTCCCTTTTGTGGGAAACTCTCTCCCTTTGGATTCAATAACCACATAGTTTTCCAACTGCTTTTCTCTCTCTTGCCTATCAGTTTCTTTTACTGATTCTTCCTTCTCTATTGGGCTTTAAATGCTGCCCCTTCAAAGACTGCCCCTCAATTCCTCTCTTCAGACCCCATGCATACTACCTACTAAAGTCCATGCCCCTGACTCTAATTAGGATTGCTACATTGACTTTCTCAAATTTATTTCTCTAGTTCAGTTCTCTCCTCTTATCCCATAACCATGCATACAGTTGCTACTCAACACTGCTATTTAATTCAAATATACCTCAAAATTAGCATGTCTTAATGTGAATTATCTCCCACCCCTCACTTATGCCTCCTCTAGAGTTTCTTATAGTAAGCAATATCACCACCATCCAATTGCTCAAGTTGAAATCCTGAATCTTACACTTGCTTTCAGGCACTCACTTTCCTTCTATACCCAGTCTTCTTTATCTCTTAAATATCTCTAAGAATTCCACAACCACTGTAGTCTAAGTCAACATCGTCTCTTGCTGGGATTACTGAAATGGCCTCCAAACTGGTTTCCTCATGTCCACTCTTCTTACCTCTTTCCACAGAGCATTTTTTTTTTTTTTTTTTTTGGTGTTAGGCGGGACTCTCACTGTTGTGGCCTCTCCCGTTGCGGAGCACAGGCTCCGGACGCGCAGTCTCAGCAGCTATGGCTCATGGGCCCAGCTGCTCCGCCGCATGTGGGGTCTTCCCGGAATGGCGCACGAACCCGTGTCCCCTGCATCAGCAGGCGGACTCTCAACCACTGCGCCACCAGGGAAGCCCCCACAGAGCATTTTTAAAAACAAGTGTTTCAGGTCGTTTCTTACATGAATTCTAGCTCTTCATTGTTCTGCAATAATGAGCAATATTCTTAACATGGCTTTACAAGGCTTTGCATCACATACTATAGCCCTTGACTATTTTCTGCTCATACCACACCCCTACTCTTTCTCTGCACTTCATTGACTTTGGATTTCATTTAGCTCTCAAAAGTTCCATGATCTTCCTATGTCAGAACTCTTGCCTATACACCTCATTTTCCTGGGAAACGCTTCTACACCCTCCTTGTTGTATGTACTTCCCTTCATCCCTGAATTCTTAGCTTAAATGTCATTTCATCAAGAGAGACTTCCCCACATCACATCCACCTTCCCCGCACCACATACACTCTCGCTCTACTACTATTCTGTAACTCTCTTTAGCACTTTTCCAATCAACAAATACATATTCATTTGTATTTATGACATCTATCTATCTATCTATCTATCTATAAATATCTAAAGATATATATGTAAATTATCTCCATGAGGCAGAAATATAATTTATCTTATTCAATGACATATTAGTAGTGGCTATAAGCATGTATAGTACATAGAAGTCTCTCAATAAATTTGTTGAATAAATGAAGCCCAGATAAATTCACTTAAAATTGAATCTTCATCATGTCCTTTTGTAGTTTAAAAAAAAAAAAAAGCTAAACTGAAATGCTTTAAACTTTACTACGTGGCTTTCAGGACTGTATAAGCCTGCATACTTTATGTTTAACAAGACCTGGCCCCCATCAGTATTGTGTGTATGAATGTGTTCCTAAAGCAGAATCTGGGAGATGGTGTGAAATAAGTTGCATATGCATGATTGGTTCCAAAGATGTATTAATCCAAGTTCAATAAGGGAATGTAATTCAGAATTGTGGAACTAAATGAAATGAGACAGAGCAGAATGCACTTAGGCACTTTAGTGCCATGTGGGTATGAGCTCTGTAAGTGAAAATGTATCTTATTCTTCATAAGTCTGAAACAAATAACTGTGAGGAGTAATGATGTGCAGTGATCGTGTGGGGGGAGTACTTCAGATTATGATGACTATGGAACAGAAAACATAATGCCTTGTGGAAACTGAATTGAACATATATAAGTATTTGAAGCAAGAGAAGTTTCTAGGAGACAAAATGTCTTCAGCAAAATAAGGAAGGTTTGGTAGAGCCATTGTGGTATACTGTATTTTAGTCACATCCCACCTCTTACTCAATGATTTTGAAACAGCCTGTAACAAAGGACATATATACAAGAAAGTTAATAAAATCAGAGTCCTGAACAGAAGGAGGAAGCAAGTAGATGGGAGGTTGAATCACTCAGAATTCTTGGTTGCAACCAAGAGAAATAGACTCGAACTAATTTAAGCAGAAATGAGCTCAAAGGAACTGCTATTATGTGGTCCAATCCTCTCATTTTTTTTTTTTTCCTTTTTGCCATACGCAGGCCTCTCACTGTTGTGGCCTCTCCTGTGGCAGAGCACAGGCTCCGGACACGCAGGCTCAGCGGCCGTGGCTCACGGGCCCAGCCGCTCCGCGGCATGTGGGATCTTCCCGGACTGGGGCACGAACCCGTGTCCCCTGCATCGGCAGGCGGACTCTCAACCACTGCGCCACCAGGGAAGCCCCAAGGCCTTCAATTTTTAACTGACAAAATTAAGTCTGGTTTAAGCTACTCCCCTGAGGTCTCATGGCTCAACTGTATTAATGCCACTGGTCATAATTTCTGTTTATATTTTCTTACTCCTTTAAATGTGTTTTATTTTACTCCTTGGATAATTTATTACGATTCTTGGGGATAAGCACTTATATGAATCTACATTCACTTTTTTCCTATTCTCTTGACTTATAAAAATACATGATGGATAAATGAAAAGAGATTAGGAAAAAATGCACTTTCTCAGTAAAATGTATAAGTAAGTGCAAATTTATCATTTGCATTTTGAAGCAAAAAGATGTTAGAGGTCATTTCTCTAAACTTTAAGATTATGAGAGAGAAATGCAAATATCCAATTGGCATTTTCTTACCATGATCTGCTATCTTTGCCAAAGCTTTGTCATTTGTGAGCAATTCAGACCAAAAAAAAAAAAAAAAAACTTTTGCCAATTAAACTTTGATATTGTACAAATGTTTTATATGTTACGTATTTAAATCTGTGTTTACAGAGAAATACCTTCAGTGCTATAATAAACACATTTCTCTTTGATTTGTCATGAAAAATATTTCCATTAAATATCCCTGTGTTTCTACATGCAATATAATGAATTCTCTTAGCTATGAATTTGAGTCAGTAGCATCAAGTATAATTTTTGCAGTTAGTTTATAAAACAGACATTGTCCAAATAAGTAGTCTTCCTTCTGCTTTTCACCCAAGGGCCCTTTCTTTCTCCCCACCTACAGTCTATTATAATTTAAGGAATTAATATGAAGAGATTTGGTACTTATACGGTACGTTTAGTTGTTAGGCTAATGGAGAATTTTAAAAACAGATATGCATAGTTAGAATCTACACTTAGGGGCTTCCCTTCCCTTCCCTGGTGGCACAGTGGTTGAGAATCTGCCTGCCAATGCAGGGGACACGGGTTCAAGCCCTGCTCTGGGAGGATCCCACGTGCCGCGGAGCAACTAGGCCCATGAACCACAGTTACTGAGCCTGCGCGTCTGGAACTTGTGCTCCGCAATAAGAGAGGCCCGCGCACCGCGATGAAGAGTGGACCCCGCTCACCGCAACTAGAGAAAGCCCTCGCATAGAAACGAAGACCCAACACAGCCAAAAATAAATAAATAAAATACAATTTTAAAAAATCTATCCTTATTTAGACATAAGAAATCTTTTAGTGAATTGGGTCTTAGATCAGTTAATCAATTAAACAACTCAACTGCTTTTTATCAATTTTTTGACAAGGTAAATAATACACTCTAAGAGTAAACCTAGCAATTCTAATGATATAGATGTAATTCCTAAAGATAGTTTTAGCTAATATTTATATAAAATGCTAGTTGTTTTACATGTATTATCTTATTTGATTTTTACAACAGAGCTATGAGGACTTATTATCATTCTCCTTTTCCAGTGATGAACCTGAAGCCTTACACAAGGTAAGTAACTAAAGTCAAACAGCTCGTACATTAAAGGAGTTAAGATTTGAACCCCCAAACGCATGCCTTCAGAGTTCACGTATATAATCACAAAATTACATTCCCTTTCAATGTTTTATCACATCTTTAATTTGGAATTT
Organism: Kogia breviceps; assembly: GCF_026419965.1. Lineage (NCBI taxonomy): Eukaryota > Metazoa > Chordata > Mammalia > Artiodactyla > Physeteridae > Kogia > Kogia breviceps. Next base: position 93,319,503 of record NC_081314.1, read on the forward strand.
TAAGCTTGGTAGTCAGATATTTGTCAAATATAATTTTTATAAATGCTATAGGGTTGGTAATTACTATTACTCCTAGTTGGAATATTGAACTAGTGAGACTGCGGAAGTAGGAATGATCTCATTAATAGAACTCAGACAAATCTTTTCAATATTAGGGATTGATTTGGCAAAATGTCTAAGAAAGTTACACATCATTTTACAGTGACACGAAGGATAGTGTAGAATCCTATAAAGAAATCTCAATTTCTCTGCATGGCCAAAGTATCTGCAACTATCCTGTATTCTATATTTCTAGTTAATTTTCTTCAAAAGTGGCTTCACATCACTAAAAATTCCAAAGTTATTTATTAAACATGATTCTGTAATTCTGCTCTATCCTATTAAGAATGATTTTCAAATTGATAGTTATTACAGTTTATTGCTGTGGTGACTGCTAATGGTCTGAATGTTTGTGTCCCCCCCCAAATTCTCATGTTGAAGTCCTAATGCCCAATGTGATGGTATTAGGAGATGGAGCCTTTGTAGGTGATATAAGATTATTGCTCTGCAAAAGGGGCCTCTGACAGCTCGCCTACCCCTTCTACCATGTGAGGCCACAGCAAGAAGTTCGAAGTCTGCAACCCCCCAAAATGCCCTCACTAGGCCATGCTGGCACCCTAATCTTGGACTTCCAGCCTCCATATCTGTGAGAAATAAATTTTTGTTTGTGGTATTTTAATATGGCACTACAACAGTGACTTTAAAACATGTCACAGTCCCTCCATGGAGATATAGAGCCTAATAGATATTGGGCTGGGGATGATTGATGAGCTTGGCTCGTTGAAAAACCCCAGTGTTGCAAGGAGAAGAGCTTGGGTTGGAGGCAGTGGTTTTCTATGTGTCCAAGGTAAGGTCCTGCTGATCCTTGGACCAGCCCAATAGAGAACTTCCTAAGACATTACATACCTCACCATATTCCCTAAAATCATATAATATTTGTACAGTTGCAGAAACCACGTTTACCAAGCTATGTCATTTGAATCCAACACTGAGGTTTCAGGCACAATATTTCACTGTGCCACCAGAGTCACCTTGCTATATAATCCACAGGTTATATAAAAATGAGGAAACATCACACATGTGCATTACACATTACCACTTAGGTGAATGACAGGTAGGTATACACCAAGCCCAGACCCAGGGAAGGTCTGTGGGCAGCTGGTCTACAACAGTAGTCAAGTATGACTGATAGCTTAGGAAAATATAATTTCACATGTATCCCATATTTTCTTATAATACTTTGACACATATCTGAAAATATATGACATGATACTTCTTCCTGGTTTGCAAATTGATCCATCACTCATTCACTTATGTTTTTATTTATTCAATTATTCAACAAATGCTGACTGAGCACCTGTATCAGACCAAAATGCCTGCTTCTTAACACTCCCCATGCTGTGTAGTAAGAAGAATGGCTTAAACACTTTTGGATGCTCTAAAGCATGCATTTCAAATTAGAATGAAGGATGAATTATGCAATTAAAGAGTAGTAGGCAATTGGTTGTTTTGGGGAAAAGCAAACATAATTCCTATATTACACTATAAATTTATTGTCTTCAAAATGAAACAAACCCTTAACTCTTTTTTTCACAACGCTTTTCTCTTTTGACATTTAGCTTTCTTTCTCTTTCCATCCTCCTAAGCAGCTAGTAACCCAAATAAACTGAGATAATTTCAAGTTTTACTTCACAGAGGAATTAGATACCATCAAGTGTAAATTTCCTGCCTTCAAATTTATAAATATATATTCATTTACATCAATCCATCCTACCGCCCTCCTCTTTGTTACAATAGACAACATGTCCTCCCCATTCTGAGTCCAATCCCTCCACTGGTGCTCTGGTCTCATCATTTTTTTACTTCATCGTGATCCTTGCACTCTTAACCATGCGCTATCTGTCTTGTATGTCCAATGTCTTACTCATTGGCTCTGTCCTATTAGTATTTAAGCTCTGTCATATTGGCTTCTTGGTAAAATACTAACAAAATTTAAACCGTAGTTACCTCATCTTCTACCATATTGCATCTCTCTCTTTTTGCCTGTCCCTGTCTCTGTCTCTTTCTGTCTCTGTCTCTCTGTCTTTGTCTCCGTCTCTCTCTGTCTCTGTCTCTCTCTCTCACACACACACACACTGAATTTGTTATTTCCATACTCATTATCTCCATTTCCTCGACCTCCTATAAACTTGCGCTAGCCTGGTAACATGCTGTGAAATTTATCCCCTTGGTAAAGTTACCACTGACCTCCATTTTGCCCAGATAATAGCAATCGTGCCCAATTGATTCTCGCACCTCCACTTTCCCTTTTACAAACCTTTCTCCACACTGAAGCTGAAATGAGATTTTTAAAACTATAAATCACATAATGTTAATGCTGCTTAAAACATCAGAGTCAATCCTTCTTCTTTCAGAATAGGGCTCAAAATCCTTCGGTTTATGAGGTCCTTTACTAGCTGGTGCCTGCCAAAATTGCCAACTTCACTTCTCTCTATTCCTCACCCCCATCCCCGTTCCTCTAAGCTCTGGTCATATTGAACTTCCTTTAATGCAACATGTTCTTCTTTACTATGAGCCTTTCTATGTACTCTTTTTCCTCCTAAGGGTCTTCTCTTTACCCTTTAGCTTTCACCTTAGACATTAATTCCTATGGAAAGACTCTTTAGTTTTCAATGTCCTTCCAGTGGCTTTCCATGTCACCATGAGTTTCTTTGTTTTAGCACTTATCACACTCTATTTAATTACTTGTTCATTTGTTTGTGTTCCCCATTAGACTGTAAGCCCCATCAGGTTTACTGCTCAAGAATCCAGGACTTATGCCTGAATAAGTGAATGAAAAATAATCATTCAATACACAAATAACAACTTCCAAATGGACTGAATATTTAAATATACAGAACAAATTTGCTAAACAACTAACAAAGGATAAATATCCATCTGTTTTTGGAGTGGGAAAACCTATCAAAGCCTACAAGCAGATGTATACATTATCAATAAAGCAATTGATTATAGGTCAGTTAGCATAAAAGGAAGAAATATATGGCAGTAACAAAAAACACCGTCAACTATATTGGAAGCCAAATGACAAGTTTGGGGAAAATATTTGCAAGCTATATCAAATAAGTGGTAAATATCCATAAAATTTTTAAAAACTCTTTAATATCGATATGAGAGAAACAAATCCTTCACTAGAAAAGTACACCACAATATGAAGTGTATATTGCAGAGGAAGAAACACAAATGACAGATAAATATATGTAGTGAATACCAACCAGTGAATGTTTATTTTGTTTACAATTGTGTCCAGCATGTGCTAAGCAATTTAGTGTTAACCCATTAATTCTCAAAATCAACTAATGAGTTAGATGCTGTTATTATCCTCTTATTTATCTTACAGAAGAGGAAACTGTGTCACAGAGAAGCTAAGTAACTTTCCCCAAATCTCACAGTAGTAGTGGAGCCTGGATTTAAACCCAGACAATCAAATCTAACAGCTCACACACTTAAAAGCTCGGCAATCCCTTGATGCTGTAAGGATGTTGGGGAAAATACTTCACCTTGTTAATAACAAATCAACATAATAAGGTGCAAGACTTGGTTGATTAAATTGGGAGCTTTTTATACCATTTAAAATATGAAGAATTGAGTAAAAGGGACTTTCATAAATTGCTGGTAAGAAATAGGTCCAAACTTTCTGGAAAACAAATCTTAAAATACTGCCTTTGCTTCAACCCACTCACTGCATTGTGGTTGACTGGTTCAAAGTTTTAACATCAATTATATTCATTACAGCATTGTAATGAATAAAAGAGAGAATAAAACCTTAGTTACTTAAATGACTAACAATAGGGGAGTAAATAAATTATGCTAAATGTGTAAAACGTGTTTCTATGCAGACATTAAAAATTACACTTAGAAGACTTTAATAAGAAGAAAATGTTCCCAAGAAATTGTTAAATAAAAAAATCACACAGTAATATTCCAATATTATAAAATGAAAACTATTTAAAAATTGAGCTATGCAATAATTAAATTAAATGATCATGTTTGGCTAGTAAACTTGTAGATATCTTTTTCTTATTTTGTTTGCTTCTGAATTTTCTAAGAGTTCTATGTTGAAAATATTTTCCTTAATCACGAAAATTAGTATGATAAAACCCTGGACTTTAGGATTTGACTCCTGGTTTTGAAGTTTGATAGCTTTTATGTATTCTCACTCTTCTGTATAACTGGGCAAGTAAGTATACCTCACAGGACTACTGTAAGGATTAAGTGAAATATGAATAAAGTGCCAAGTGTATAAAATATGATCAAAACATGAAAACTCCCACTTTCTTGGTGCTTGAGAGGTCTTGGCACAGTACTTAAATTTGTTCAAGCAATTTCTAAAATTTCCAGAGTCAGATGAATTAGATTATAAGCCAGGGACTGTCGTGATGTTGAGGGTACAAAATACCATGGCTGCTGGAGATTTGGGCCAATACAGGCAATTTGTTCCCAATACAGGCAATCAGTAATTCCAAGTATGCTGCCTAACATACGTTATACACATGGGGGCTTGATTCAAGTGAATGCCAATTTCAAAGGAGTCTAATCTGGCTGGTGCTGAAAGGCAGCATGAATCTTCAGTGAGCAGGAGTATTTGGAGAAAAATAGGTGACTGCCTTTGATCTAGGTGATGGGTTTAATCTGGAGCATGTTTTCAATGAGTGCCATAGGTTACCTGTAAATATGATCATTCTTCTCAGTAGAAGATTCTTGCAAAAGGTGAACATCTGCAGTTCAAGACATTGACCCAGCCCCTAGAGAGTATAGTAGAGAACTTATCAGAAATCAAAGGCAGTTTTAAGCTGACCAAACATAGCAGGGTTCCAAGTTTCCAGTTGGCCATGTACATTGGGTACCAGCCATAGATTTCACTGATGGAAAAAGGATTCTTGGCTTGGGATTCTAGCATGGCTAAAACTCTCAACTCATATATTGGTGGCCTGGGGTCTACATTCCATCTAACACTACAGAGTTTAAGCAAAATTAAAACTAAGTTTCCAGTATTTAAATATTGGGAGACTTCATGGCAAAATTTGGATTTTGGATTTTTTATGAGACATGGGAATAACTGGCAACACCGGGGCTCTATTTCTATCTTGCAAAAACTGGCTAGAGCCAAGTAGATGTTACCCGTCAGATAAGGCATGTGGTCTCTAATTGTCCATATTCCTCACTTTCCCTACCCAGCCCGCTTCACTCATAGTCATTACCTGCTAGGCCCCTATAGTGATTTGTTTACAGTTTCTCCTGCTTTGCAGTGCTGTCTGCTTCTGAGGGGAAATCAAAGGCTGTTAAGACTGATGTGTATGTCAAGCTGATAACAGGGTACCCATTGGTCTAATCACAAAATTTCAAAACCAGAGGGTTAAGTAGAGATGTGTACTGGCGTACTGCTCTCCCATGTACATAAAAGGAACCAAGAAGTGTTGGACAAGCAGTCAACTTGAAACTAGGAACTCACTGAAAGTTACAATTTCCAGAAAAAATAAAAGCACTCTGTTGCCCCTCAATCAGGTATAGTTTAATGGAAACAATATTTAACAGAGAAAGTAACTTAGATATACGTGTGAGAGTGACTTTTATATGACATGTATGAATATATATAAAACATTTGAATTCTCTAGGCCTTAGTTTTCAATATGTAAATAAAGGAATTTGAAAATGAGACTCTCCAGTCCTTTTAAACGCTCCCATTCTATTGTTCCATGCAAAATCTTGCTATCCTTAATTAGGAGCTATCATATTCTCAACAGGGTCTAGCTTCCTAGCTCTTAAAGGAGGATATATGGAGATGATGCTACATCAAACCAATACAGTGGCTTCCTGATGTGTTTTTCTGTTAAAAGACTAATAACATTACCAAAGCGAGTTCTTTATCTAGGAATCTGAACCTTTAGCTTTCAATACAGAAATCCATGAAATTAGGTAGGTATTTTCAGCATTAGTTTCCAATGCCAGATAGCAAGGTCTGCTTCAGCACTTATTTTATAAGTGCCGTAAATCAAGTTTTCTAACCAGATAGTTTCCATCCAGAGCATGTCTTGTTAGCATTATTTCTTTGCATGGTACTCAGAATTTTCTTTTATCATGGCAAGGGTTAGAAAACGTTGCTTAGCTTTTATTTTCTATCATAAATGTGCTGATAGATGTAATTTCTGTTTAGCCATTTCCAAGGTACTATTTTAGTACAGCAGGAAAATATACATTTTAATTCTGTCTAGACAGAAATTTTGCTCCAAGTCAACACCGGAAATGACCTAGGATGTGTTGTCCAAGGTCTAACAATATGTATGACTTCACCAGTAGACAATATAGGACAGCCATCAGGCAAATTCCAGCATTCAAATCCCAGCTCTACCATTTCCTAGAGGTATAAGATTGCACACATTACTCAATATCTCTGAGACTTTTCCCCTGTTATAAATTGGACTGATATTAAAATATATTAGCTAATTTATAAGTTTCTAGATTGTTAAATGAGATAATATATTATTTAGCTCAGAATTAATACTGGTTGTTAATAAAAACAGTACTATTATTAATACAAAATTATGGAAATTTATCAATAAAAATGTATTTTGCTTCTGAAAATTGTCATGTGCCCAATATATAAAACAACCAAAAAGTATTCTTTAGTATTTTTAGCCCCCTAGGGGGGCTAACTAATGAGATGAAGCTGCCTCAACTTTCCTTAGGCAAGACCATGACATCTGGCACCTGGCTATTCAAAATTCTCTAGAGGTCAGTCTAAGTTACAAATTATGCTAATCAGATATTCTTGCATAGTCAATGAGCCAATGACAAGAATGAAGAAAGCTGATGATTATTACTAAGTAACCACTACTGACTCTGAATGAAATTGGGAAAAATTGACAAATAATAGGGGTAAGAAAAAGTTTAGTATGGCTTCATTATATTTAAATTAGATAAAGAATTCTTAGAGAATAATCCTTTGCAATTTATGCTGATGACTTCCAAAAACTTTGCTTCTGTACTGTCAAAGGACTTTTTTAAATCATGAAACTTCTTTTATATTTATAAATTGACTTCTAAAGACTTTCATCTTAAATTTATATAATTCCAAATACTGTATTATTCCACACATTGTACTTATTAAAGTTTTTAAAGTAAAACAGTTATATTGCTTTTCTAAATTATTTCAGTCCTCTAAACACTTAGCAAGTTCACATTGCCCTTGATTTGTTTAAAAATACACAAACTGTTTTTCCTTAATCAGACAGAAATGTTCTTTCTCTTCTTGACCTTATATTTCTATTCCATGTACAAATAGAACATTATCTCTAAGTACTGTTTTTGATCACCTAACAATATTACTCTGCAGGAAAATTTGTATATTAATTAATCCTAATTTTTAAAAGTTCTGGTAATTATAAATTTCTGTTATTTTTTTCTTTTTGATTGAGCTATGTTACAATTATTATTTGTTAGTGCAGAATTATTCAAAATAGCATAATATAAGCCAGGTTTTTATTAGTAACAAACATATACAGTAAAATATTATTAGAATATATTTCTTAATAATTAGTTCACTTATATATGAATTAATGACTAATTATTGCTATATTGAGGCAATGTCAAATTTATTCTAATTTTTCTATATACATATATGAAAACTTATTCATATAAAAAAGTAAATGGGAATTTGAAGGTGGTTTTACAAAAACAGTGTCCCTTAATTCTTAAAACTCCTTTATATTTTAAAATTCACATTATGATCTAGCATCAAAATAATTTTTAGTGATTTATTAACATCAAGAACTATACATTAAGTCTTCCTGCACATTTTTAGGCAGCAAAGAATTATATATAATCTAGTTTTACAAAATAATTTATTACATAGTCATTAGATTTCTGGAAAGTAAACTAAAAACGTTATCAAAAGTTGTTAAATGACTATTTAGGTACATTACAGTTTTTCACTTGGATATATGTTATTTAATATCATATACACAAAAGTTGTGAAAAATTACAATAGTAAATTTAAATATATCTTTGACAGTAATTTTTTTAATATCATGGTTCTATCTTAACAGGCACTTTAAGTATACTTTGGAGCTGCAGACACTGCTGAGACAAGCATGTACGGGAGTATTCACCAAGCTTTTCCTCATTTCCCAGAGTGTGCAAATGCAAAGTGGGGAGCAAATTGCTATTGCACCACATCTGATATTTTCTATGTATATTCTCTTTGCTTTGCATATTCTTGCTCCCTTAATTCTTTACCAATAATCCAAGGTTGTGAAATAAAAATTAGTCATGCTGCCCACTCTACACTATGTCTTAATTTATAAGACCCCAACATGAACCATAATACAGTTTCTAATATCTCATTACCATCCAAACATAACTATGTATAAGATTGCAAAAGACATGAAGCACTATGGTGCTTTAATCAAAAGATATTGGACTGCCACTAATAATTCGAACTATTTATTAATATGGTATGCAGAGACTTCTATACCTTCAAGTAGTCATAGTAAAATATAGAATGATGGAGAAGCATACTTTTCTTCTATACAGTGGAAAGAGAGTGAGTATGAAGGGGAACATGGGCTAGAAAAGGAAATCCTTCATTGTCTACGGATGTGAAGTAAATACAGAATAGAACATTTAGAAACTGATAATTTGTTCTATTAAAACTAACCAGGAGGACTTCTGCTTTCCAGTCCAGCGTGACAGAGATTGGAAGGCGCTACTCCATCCTAACAACAAGAAAAATCTGAATAAACTGAAAAATCAACAACTATCCTTAGATTTATCAGAGAAATGAGGCCACAGGGCAAACTGCTGCCTCCCATATTGGAGGGACAGACAGAGAATTGCAGCTTACCAGAGCAGAAACACCCACAGGAACCAGTACTAGGATAGGAAAACTTGAACTGTAAATACTGAATTACTAGAGGCTCAGTATGGACAACTCTGAGAATTAAAAACTCTAAGAAGACCAGGTATGAGGGGAGAGTACTTTTGCGAATTTTACTTCCAGGAGTTCTACTAAGTCCTCACAGTGAACAACCAAGTAAAGTATTTGGTGCTTCTATTGGGGAGAAAAAAGTAAACCATTTTGACATATGCCAGAGCATTCTGTTTGTCTTAAAAGACCTGGCCTCAGGAGAAACTGTTTTCTCAGAGGCTAACCAGTAGGGGTTTTATTAGATCCTAACCTACCTGGGGGAAGGGAAATACCTAGCTCCAGCTGGCTTCTAACTGGGGGAAGGGAAATATACAACTCTTAACTCCCTCTAGTCCTCATGTCAACCTAAGGGGAGAGGGAACTGAGAAGCACCATTAAAGTTCACAATCCAGGAGCACATGTTTACCAAAAGACTAAGATCGAATAGGACCATAGAACACTTTCTCTTCCCCCACAGCTTACCACTACATTACTAACGGTCCATTTACCACAATTTCTTTTATATAGTATATCATGTCTGCATTTTAACAAAAAATTGCAAGGCATACTAAAAGGCAAAAAATACAATCTGAAGAGATAAATAAGCACTGTAACCAGAGTCATATAAGGAAGGAATACTGGAATTATCAGAACAGGGATTTTTAAAACTACTGTATTATTAATGTGCCAAGGACTTTAATGTATAAAGCAGAAAACATGAAAGAATTAGATGGATAATGTAAGCAGAAAGATAGAAATACTAAGAAAGATTAAAAAAGAAATGCTAGAGTTCAAAACGCTAATGGAAATAAAGAATGCCTTTGATGTGCTCATTAGTAGACTGGAAACAGCTGAGGAAGGAATCTCTGAGTTTGAAGATGACAATAGAAACTTCCAAAATTGAAAAGCAAAGAGAAAAAGAGACAGAAAAAAAGAATATACAAGAACTGTGGAACATTGTAGTTTTGATTTGCATTTCTCTAATGATTAGTGATGTTGAGCATTCTTTCATGTGTTTGTTGGCAATCTGTATATCTTCTTTGAAGAAATGTCTATTTAGGTCTTCTGCCCATTTTTGGATTGGGTTGTCTGTTTTTTGTTATTGAGCTGCATGAGCTGCTTAAATATTTTGGAGATTAATCCTTTGTCAGTTGCTTCATTTGCAAATATTTTCTCCCCTTCTGAGGGTTGTCTTTTGGTCTTGTTTATGGTTCCCTTGCTGTGCAAAAGCTTTTAAGTTTCATTAGGTCCCATTTGTTTATTTTTGTTTTTATTTCCATTTCTCCAGGAGGTAGGTCAAAAAGGATCTTGCTGTGATTTATGTCATAGAGTGTTCTGCCTATGTTTTCCTCTAAGAGTTTGATAGTGTCTGGTCTTATATTTAGGTGTTTAATCCACTTTGAGTTTATTTTTGTGTATAGTGTTAGGGAGTGTTCTAATTTCATACTTTTACATGTACCTGTCCAGTTTTCCCAGCAGCACTTATTGAAGAGGCTGTCTTTTCTCCACTGTATATCCTTGTCTCCTTGATCAAAGATAAGGTGACTATATGTGTGTGGGTTTATCTCTGGGCTTTCTATCCTGTTCCATTGATCTATATTTCTGTTTTTGTGCCAATACCATACTGTCTTGATTACTGTAGCTTGTAGTATAGTCTGAAGTCAGGGAGCATGATTCCTCCAGCTCCATTTTTCATTCTCAAGATTGCAAAACTACAATGAGATATCATCTCACACCAGTCAGAATGGCCATCATCAAAAAATCTAGAAACAATAAATGCTGGAGAGGGTGTGGAGAAATGGGAACCCTCTTGCACTGTTGGTGGGAATGTAAATTGATACAGCCACTATGGAGAACAGTATGGAGTTTCCTTAAAAAACTAAAAATAGAATTACCATATGACCCAGCAATCCCACTACTGGGCATATACCCTGAGAAAGCCATAATTCAAAAAGAGTCATGTACCAAAATCTTCATTGCCACTCTATTTACAATAGCCAGGACATGGAAGCAACCTAAGTGTCCATCAACAGATGAATGGATAAAGAAGATATGGCACATACATACAATGGAATATTACTCAGCCATAAAAAGAAATGAAATTGAATTATTTGTAGTGAGGTGGATGGACCTAGAGTCTGTCATACAGAGTGAAGTAAGTCAGAAGGAGAAAAACAAATACTGTTTGCTAACACATATATATGGAATCTAAGAAAGAAAAGAAAAAAGGTCATGAGGAACCTGGGGGTAAGATGGGAATAAAGACACAGACCTACTAGAGAATGGACTTGAGGATATGGGGAGGGGGAAGGGTAAACTGTGACAAAGTGAGAGAATGGCGTGGACATATATACACTACCAAACGTAAAATAGATAGCTAGTGGGAAGCAGCCGCATAGCACAGGGAGATCAGCTCCGTGGTTTGTGACCACCTAGAGGGGTGGGATGGCGGGGGGAGACGCAAGAGGGAAGAGATATGGGGCTATATGTATATGTATAACTGATTCACTTTGTTATAAAGCAGAAACTAACACACCATTGTAAAGCTATTATACTCAAATAAAGATGTTTAAAAAAAAAAAAAGAACTGTGGAACAACTACAAAGCATAAAATATGCATATAGAAAATACTAGAGGAGAAGAGAGGGAAAAAAAACCAGAAGTAATATTTGAAGCAATAATGATTGAGAATTTCCCCAAATTAACATCAGACACTAGACTGCAGATCAGGAAGTTGAGGGAATATGAAGCAGGATAAATTTCAATAAAAACTATATCTAGACATGTCATATTGAAATCTCAAAAAATAAAAGATAAAGATAAAATTTTGAGAGAAGCAAAAGGAAAAAACACCACACCTATAGAGGAACAAAGGATTACATTTGACTTCTCCTCATAACCATGCAAGCAAGGGCAGAGTGGAGTAAAATCTTTAAAGTGTTAAGAGAAAAAAACCCACCAACCTCGAATTCTGTACCCTGTGAAATTATCCTTCCAAAGTGATGGAGAAGTAAAGACTTTCTTGAACAAAAATTGAAAGAATTTGTTGCCAGTAAACCTGCCTTGCAAGAAATGTTCAAAGATGTTCTTCAGAGAGAAGGAAACATTGGGTTAGAAACTTGAATCTACATAAAGTAAGAGCATTAGAGAATAAATACATTAAGGTAAAATAAAACTTTTATTTTTCTCATTTTAATTTATAACAATTTGCTTCAAATAATAGCAGCAATGATATATTCTATTCCCTTCTTCCTTCTGTGTGTATATACTTTTATACTATGTTATATACATATATTTATTTATGTAAAAGCAAGTTGAATTACCATATGATGCAAAGGATGGTAGAGGAATTGGGAATATTTTATTGTTGTAAGGAATAAGTACCCATGAGCGGTATAGTGTTATCTGAAAGTGAACTTGGATTAGTTGTAAATGTATATTGCAAACTCTAGGACAACCAATAAAAAAGGTTTAAAAAAGGTATAATTGATATGCTAAAAAAGGAGAGAAAATGAAATCATATAAAAAGAACAATTAAAACCACAAAGGAAAGAAAAAGTATGGAAGACAAAAAAGGAATACAGAACAAGAGCAACAAATATAAAACAGTAACAAATATGGTAGATATTCATCCAAATATATCAATGAACACCTTATATGTCAATTGTCTAAATACACCAATTAAAATAATGATTTTTAGAGTGGATCAAAAAACAAGATCTAACTAACTATATGCTATTTACAAGATATCCACTGAATCTATCAGAAATGGACAGATCCTGCAGGCAAAAATCAGTATGGACAGATTTGAACTCAGTGGTACCATCAGTCAACTAGATATAATTGACATCTATAAACTATTTATCCAACAACAGCAGAATACACATTCTTCTCAAGCTCACAGGGAACATTTACCAAGACAGAAAATGATAACATTCTGGGCATTAAAAACATCTTAACAAATTTAGAAGGATAAAAGTCAAACAATTTCTAAATAACACATGGGTCATTGGAGCAGTTCAAGATGGCAACTTGGGAAGAGCCTGAACTAATCTATTCCCACAGACACAACAAAGATACAGCTACATATGGATCTATTCCTTCAAAAAAGAATCTGAGAACTAGGTGAACATCTGCTCCACAACAAAGGATAAAAAGGATAACAGTGAAACAAGTAAGAGAGGCAAAGAAATAGTTTCACCAAAACCCTACCCCTGGCGAGGCAGCACACAATTGTGATGGGTCTTAGCAGACAGGTTTCCTCCCAGAGGAAACCTCCCAGAGGTTTTTCTCCCAGGTTTTCCTCCCACAGCAGGCACTCCTGCCCTGGGATCTACACCAGAGAGATGAGCTCTCAAAAATATGGCTTAGAAAATGAACAAGGCTGATGTCTAAGTGTCACAAAGCCTGTAGGAAACTGAGACTCCTCTCTTAAAGTGCTCACATATGGTCTCATTTGCCCCAAGACCCAGCAAAATAATAGCAGTTTGTAAAGTGCCAAGATTATATGTGAAAGAGAGCCATTTGTGAAACTACAAGCATCAGCTGAAAAGGGGAGGAAATGGTGGAACTGCTCTCCGGAGATGGAGGCACTGGCAGATGACATTGCTGTGCTCCCCACCTAACCTGCTAGCAGAGGTGGGCGAGCCTGGATGAGGGGGTGACCAATCACAGCGCTATCCCAAAGCATTGCTGAAACGAACACGGGGTTGGACAAGAATAACCATCACCTACACAAAGCCACTCATTTAAGACTGAGAGAGGTAGCAGTTTTGCCTGGTAGATAGAAACAAACACAGAGAGACAAGCAAAATTAGGAAAAGAGAAATATGTTCCAAATGAAAGAACAAGACAAAACCTCAGAAAAAGAACTTAATGATATGGATACAAATAATCTACCTGATAAAGAATTCCAAGTAATGGTCATAAATATGCTCACCAAATTTTGGAGAAGAATGGAAGAACACAGTGAGAACATCAACAAAGAATTAGAAAATATAAGAAAGAATCAATCAGAGCTGAAGAATACAATAACTGAAATGAGGAATACACTAAAGGGTACAAACAGCAGATTAGAAGGTAGAGAATAATTGATCAGCAATCTGGAAGACAGAGTAGTAGAAATCACCCAATTAGAACAGCAAAAAGGAAGAATTTTTTAAAATGAGAAGAGTTTTAAGGGGCATTTGGGACAACATTAAGTGTACTAACATTCACATTATAGGGTCACAGAAGGATAAGAAAGAGAAAAGGAACAGAAAACATTTTGAAGACATAATGGTTGAAAACATTTCTAGCCTGGAGAAGAAAACAGACATCCAGGTCCAGAAAGCACAGAAAGTCCCAAACAAGATGAACCTCAAAAGATCCACACCAATATATATTATAATTAAAATGTCAAAATGTAAATATAATGAGAGAATTTTAAAAGCAGCAAGAGGAAAACAACTAGTTACATACAAGGTAACCCCCATAAAGATGATCATTTATGAGTCCAGAACTACCCTGACACTAAAACCAGAAAAAGACATAACAAAAAACAAAGTTACAGGAAATCTCCCTAATGAACTTAGGTGCAAAAACCCTCAAAAGAATATTAGCAAACTGAATTCAACAAGACATAAAAAGAATCATGCACCATTTTCAAGTGGGGTTTATTCCAGGGATGCAAGAATGATTAAACATTCAATAAATCAGTCAAAGTGATACATCATAAAGAATACATTTATAAGATTATCTAAATAGATATAGAAAAAGCATTTCACAGAATTCAACATCCATTTATGATAAAAATCTCAACAATGTGGGTATAGAGAAAACATACCTCAATATCATAAAGACCATATATGACAAAACCACAGCTAACATCATAACAGTGAAAAGCTGAACTATTTTCTAAGGTCAAGAACAAGACAGAATGCCCACTCATCACTTTTATTCAACATGGTACTGAAGTCTTAGCCACAGCAATCAGAGAAGAAAAAGAAATAAAAGTCATTCAAACTGGAAAGAAAGAAGTAAAACTATCACTATTTGCTGATGACATGATACTATATATGGAAAACCCTGAAGAATTCACCAAAAAGTTATAATTAATAAATGAATTCAGGAAAATTGTAGGATACAAAATTAATATACAGAAATCTGTTGCTTTTTTATACACTAATAAACTATCAGAGAAATTAAGAAAACAATCACATTTACAATTTCATCTAAAAGAATACAATACCTAGGAATAAATTTAATCAAGGAGATGAAAGATCTATACCCTGAAATCTATAAAACATTGATGAAAGAAACTGATATGACACAAATAAATGGTAAGATACACCATGTTCATGGATTGGAAGAATTAATATTGTTAAAATATTCCCAAATACTACAAAAAGCAATCTACAGATTCAATGCAATCCCTATTCAAATACCAATGGCATTTTTTCACAGAACTAGAAAAGGAATCCTAAAATTTAATGGAACTACAAAAGACCCTGAATAGCCAAAACAATGTTGAGAAAGAAGAATAAAGCTAGTGGTATCATGCTCTCTGATTTCAAACTACACTACAAAGCTATAGTATTCAAGACAATGTAGTATTGGCACAAACACAGACACATAGATCAATGGAACAAAATAGCCCAGAAATAAACCAATCAATTAATATACAACAAAGGAGGCAAGAATATGCAATGGAGAAAATGCAGTCTCTTTAATAAATGGTGTTGGGGAAACTGGACTGCTACATACAGTCTATCTTACACCATATACAAAAATAAATTCAAAATGGATTAAAGACTTGAATATAAGACATGAAACCATAAAAGAAAGAATAGACAAATAGATCAATGAAACAAAATAAAGAGCCCAAACATTTACCCACATAACTAAAGTCAACTGATTTTTAATGAAGGAGCAAAAACAATACAATGGAGCAAAGATAGCCTCTCCAATAAACAGTGCTGGAAAACTGAACATCCAGAAGGCAAAAGAAAGAAAAAAAAATCTAGCAATAGTATGACACTTTTCACAAAAGTAACTCAAAATTGTTCATAAACCTAAATGCAAAGTACAAAACTATAAAATTTCTGCAAGGTAACATATTAGGAAACCTAGATGACTATGGGTATGGCTTTGACTTTTTAGATAAAATACCAAAGGGATGATACATGAAAGAAATATTTGATAAGCTAGACTTCATTAAAATTAAAGATCTCTACTCTAGGAAAGACAGTGTCACGAGAATTAAATGACAAGTCAAGAACTGGGAGAAAATATTTGCAAAAGAAACACATAAAAAAGAATGTATCCAATATATTAAAAAAACCTCTTAAATCTCAACAACAAAAAAATTAAAAACCTGATTAAAAAACGGGCAAAGGGGGCTTCCCTGGTGGCACAGTGGTTGAGAGTCTGCCTGCCGATGCAGAGGACATGGGTTTGTGCCCTGGTCTGGGAAGATCCCACATGCTGCAGAGCGGCTGGGCCCGTGAGCCATGTCTGCTGAGCCTGCGCGTCTGGAGCCTGTGCTCCGCAATGGGAGAGGCCACAGCAGTGAGAGGCCCACGTACAGGAAAAAAAAAATTGGGCAAAGGGCCCATCATCAAAGAAGATATACAGATGGCAAAAAAGATATCATCAGGGAATTGAAAATTAAAATAATGAGATACCACTATGCATTTATTAAAATGGCCAAATTTAGAACACTGACAACACTAAATGCTGGTCAGTGTGTAGAGCAACAGGAACTCTCATCCCCTGCTGGCAGGAATTCAAAATGTTACCATCACTTTGGAAGGCAGTTTGAAGGTTTATTACAAAACTAAACATAAACTTACCATATGACTCAGAAATCATATTCTTTGGTGTTTACCCATATAAATTGAAAAAAACCTAATATGACTATTTATACCAGCTTTATTCATAATTGCCAAAACTTAGAAGCAAGCAAGATGTCCTTTAATGAATGAGCAGATAAATAAGCTGTGATACATTTAGGGAATAGGATATTATTCAGCACTAAAAAGAAATGAGCTATCAAATCATGAAAAGACATGGAAGGAATCTTAAACGCATATTACTGAGTGAAAGATGCCAAACTGAAAGGTTACT
The DNA here is from genome assembly GCF_026419965.1 of Kogia breviceps. Classification (NCBI taxonomy): domain Eukaryota; kingdom Metazoa; phylum Chordata; class Mammalia; order Artiodactyla; family Physeteridae; genus Kogia; species Kogia breviceps. The sequence continues at coordinate 93,336,610 of NC_081314.1, forward strand.
GTATGACTCCAACTATTTAACATTCTGGATAAGGCAAAGTTATGGAGACAAAAGGTTAGTAATATCCAGTGATTATGCAGGAGAGAGGGATGAATTCATAGAGAAGAGAGGATTTAAAAAACATTTTTTAACATCTTTATTGGAGTATAATTGCTTTACAATGTTGTGTTAGTTTCTTCTGAACAACAAAGTGAATCAACTACATGTACACATATATCCCCATATGCCCTCCCTCTTGCACATCCCTCCCATCCTCCCTATCCCACCACTCTAGGTGGTCACAAAGCACTGAGCTGTTCTCTCTGTGCTAATGCAGCTGCTTCCCACTAGCTACCTATTTTACATTGGGGAGTGTATATAAGTCAATGCTACTCTCCTACTTCATTCCAGCTTCCCCTTCCCCTTCCCCATGTCCTCAAGTTCACTCTCTATGTCTGCACCCTTATTCCTGTCCCATCATTAGGTTCATCAGCACCATTTATTTTTAAGATTCCATATATATGTGTTAGCATATGGTATTTGTTTTTCTCTTTCTGACTTACTTCACTCTGTATGACAACCTCTAGGTCCAACCACCTCACTACAAATAACTCAATTTCATTTCTTTTTATGGCTGAATAATATCCCACTGTATATATGTGCCACATCTTCTTTATCCATTCATCTGTTGATGGACACTTAGGTTGCTTCCATGACCTGGCTATTGTGAATAGTGCTGCAATTAACATTACAGTACATGTCTCTTTTTGAATTATGGTTTTCTCAGGGCATATGCCCAGTAGTGGGATTGCTGGGACATATGGTAGTTCTATTTTTAGATTTTAAGGAACCTCCATACTGTTCTCTACTGTGGCTGTATCAATTTACATTCCCACCAACATTGCAAAACGGTTCCCTTTTCTCCACACCCTCTCCAGCATTTATTGTTTGTAGATTTTTTGATGATGGCCATTCTGACTGGTGCGAGGTGATACCTCATTGTGGTTTTGATTTGCATTTCTCTAATGATTAGTGATGTTGATCATCCTTTCATGTGTTTTTTGGCAATCTGTATATCTTCTTTGGAGAAATGTCTATTTCTCATGAAATAGAAAGGTCTTCTGCCCATTTTTGGATTGGGTTGTTTGTTTTTTTGATATTGAGCTGCATGAGCTGCTTGTATATTTTGGAGATTAATCCTTTGTCACTTGCTTCATTTGCAAATATTTTCTCCCATTCTGAGGGTTGTCTTTTCATCTTGTTTATGTTTTCCTTTGCTGTACAAAAGCTTTTAAGCCTCATCAACTCCCATTTGTTTATTTTTGGGTTTATTTCCATTTCTCTAGGAGGTGGGTCAAAAAGGATCTTGCTGTGATGTATGTCATAGAGTGTTTACTTATGTTTTCCTCTAAGAGTTTTATAGTGTCTGGCCTTATATTTATGTCTTTAATCCATTTGGAGTTTATTTTTGTGTATGGTGTTAGGGTACATTCAATTTCATTCTTTTACAAGTAGCTGTCCAGTTTTCCCAGCACCACTTATTGAAGAGGTTGTCTTTTCTCCATTGTGTATTCTTGCCTTCTTTATCAAAGATAAGGTGACCGTATGTGCATGGGTTTATCTCTGGGCTTTCATTCCTGTTCCATTGATCTATATTTCTCTGTTTGTGCCAGTACCATACTCTCTTGATTACTGTAGCTTTGTAGTATAGTCTGAAGTCAGGGAACCTGATTCCTCCAGCTCTGTTTTTCTTTCTCAAGATTGCTTTGGCTATTCAGGGTCTTTTGTGTTTCCATACAAATTGTGAAATTTTTGGTTCTAGTTCTGTGAAAAATGCCATTGGTAATTTGATAGCGATTGCATTGAGTCTGTAGACTGCTTTGCGTAGTATAGTCATTTTCACAATGTTGTTCTTCCAATCCAAGAACGTGGTATATCTCTCCATCTGTTTGTATCATCTTTAATTTTTCATCAATGTCTTCTAGTTTTCCGCATACAGTTTTGTCTCCTTAGGCAGATTTATTCCTAGGTATTTTATTCTTTTTGTTGCAATGGTAAATGGGGCTTTTTCCTTAATTTCTCCTTCAGATTTTTCATCATTAGTGTATAGGAATGCAAAAGATTCTGTGCATTGATTTTTTATCCTGCTACTTTACCAAATTCATTGCATAGCTCTAGTAGTTTTCTGGTAGCATCTTTAGGATTCTCTATGTATAGTATCATGTAATCTGCAAACAGTGACAACTTTACTTCTTCTTTTCTGATTTGGATTCCTTTTATTTCTTTGATTTATTTATTTATTTTTTTAGTCTGATTGCTGTGGTTAAAACTTCCAAAACTATGTCGAATAATAGCAGTAAGAGTGCACAACCTTGTCTTTTTCCTGATCTTATTGGAAATGGTATGGTTGCTTGTGGTAATCTCTCATGATCCTTTGTATTTCTGCAGTGTCAGTTATTATTTCTCCTTTTTCAATTCTAATTCTGTTGATTTGAGTCTTCTACCTTTTTTTCTTGATGAGTCTGGCTAATGGTTTATCAATTTTGTTTATCTTCTTAAAGAACCAGCTTTTAGTTTTATTGATCTTTGCTATAGTTTCCTTCATTTCTTTTTCATTTATTTCTGATCTGATCTTTCTGATTTATTTCCTTCTGTTAAGTGTGGGTTTTTTTTGTTGTTGTTATTATTCTTTCTCTAATTGCTGTAGGTGTAAGGTTAGGTTGTTTATTTGAGATTTTTCTTTTTTCTTGAGGTAGGATTATATTGCTATAAACTTCCCTCTTACAACTGCTTTTGCTGCATCCCATAGGTTTTGGGTCACTGTGTTTTCAGTGTCATTTGTTTCTAGGTATTTTTTGATTTCCTCTGATTTCTTCAGTGACCTCTTGGATATTTAGTAGCATATTGTTTAGCCTCCTTGTGTTTGTATTTTTTACAGTTTTGTTCCTGTAATTGATATCTAGTCTCATAGCACTGTGGTTGGAAAAGACATACTTGATATGATTTCAGTTTTTGGAAATTTACCACAGCTTGATTTGTGACCCAAGATATGATCTATCCTGGAGAATGTTCCATGAGCACTTGAGAAGAAAGTGTATTCTGTTGTTTTTGGAAAGAATGTCTTATAAGTATCAATTAAGTCCATCTTGTTTAATGTGTCATTTAAAGCTTGTGTTTCCTTATTTATTTTCATTTTGGATGATCTGTCCATTGGTGAACATGGGGTGTTAAAGTCCCCTACTATTATTGTGTTACTGTTAATTTCTCCTTTTATGGCTGTTAGTATGTTTTTTTTTTGTTTGTTTTGTTTTTGTTTTTTGCTGTACGTGGGCCTCACACTGTTGTGGCCTCTCCCATTGCAGAGCACAGGCTCCGGACATGCAGGCTCAGCGGCCATGGCTCACGGGCCTAGCCGCTCCGTGGCATGTGAGATCTTCCCCGACCGGGGCACGAACCCGTGCCCCCTGCATCGGCAGGCAGACTCTCAACCACTGCGCCACCAGGGAAACCCTGGCTGTTAGTATTTGTCTTATGTATTGAGGTGCTCCTCTGTTGGGTGCATAAATATTTACAATTGTTATACCTTTTCTTGGATTGATCCCTTGATCATTATGTAGTGTCCTTCTTTGTCTCTTTTAATAGTCTTTATTTTAAAGTCTATTTTGTCTGATATGAGAATTGTTACTCCAGCTTTCTTTTCCACTTGCATGGAATATCTTTTTCCATCCCCTCATTTTCAGTCTGTACGTGTCCCTAGGTCTGAATTGGGTCTCTTGTAGACAGCACATGTATGGGTCTTGATTTTGGATCCATTCAGCCAGTCTATGTCTTTTGGTGGGAGCATTAAATCCATTTACATTTAAGGTAATTATTGATATGTATGTTCCTATTACCATTTTCTTAATTGTTTTGTGTTTGTTTTTGTAGGTCTTTTCCTTGTCTTGTGTTTCCAACCTAGAGAAGTTCCTTTAGCATTTGTTGTAAAGCTGGTTTGGTGGTGCTGAATTCTCTTAACTTTTGCTTGTCTGTATAGGTTTTAATTTTTCCGTCGAATATGAATGTGATCCTGGTTGGGTACAGTAATCTTGGTTGTAGGTTTTTCCCTTTCATCATTTTAAATATGTCCTGCCACTCCCTTCTGGTTTTCAGAGTTTCTGCTGAAAGAAACTCTGTTAACCTTATGGGGATTCCCTTGTATGTTATTTGTTGCTTTTCCCTTGCTGCTTTTAATATTTTTTCTTTGTAGTTAATTTTTGAATGTTTGATTAATATGTGTCTTGGCATGTTTCTCCTTGGATTTATCCTGTATGGGATTCTCTGCACTTCCTGGACTTGATTGACTATTTCCTTTCCCACGTTAGGGAAGTTTTCAGCTATAATCTCATCAAATATTTTCTCAGACACTTTCTTTTTCTCTTCTTATTCTGGGACTCTATAATTCAAATGTTCATGCATTTAATATTGTCCCAGCATTCTCTGAGACTGTCCTCAATTCTTTTCATTCTTTTTTCTTTATTCTGCTCTGCAGCAGTTATTTCCACTATTTTATCTTCCAGGTCACTTATCCATTCTTCTGCCTCAGTTATTCTGCTATTGATTCCTTCTAGCAAATTTTAAATTTCATTTATTTTGTTGTTCATCATTGTTTGTTTGCTCTTTAGTTCTTCTAGGTCCTTGTGAAGTGTTTCTTGTATTTTCTCCATTCTATTTCCAAGATTTTGTATCATCTTTACTATCATTATTCTGAATTTTAAAAACATTTATTTATTTATTTATTTATTTAATTTTTGGCTGCATTGAGTCTTCACTGCTGCATGTGTGTTTTCTCTAGTTGCTGAGAGCGGGGTTTACTCTTTGTCCTGGTGCAAGAGCTTCTCATTGTGGTGGCTTCTCTTGTTGAAGAGCACAGTGTCTAGGTGCACAGGCTTCAGTAGTTGTGGCACACAGGCTTATTAGTTGTGGCTCACGGGCTCTAGGGCACAGGCTCAGTAGTTGTGGCATATGGGCTTAGTTGCTCTGCAGCATGTGGGATCTTCCCGGACCAGGGCTCGAACCCGTGTCCCCTGCATTGGCAGGAGGATTCTTAACCACTGCACCACCATGGAAGCTCAATTCTGAATTCTTTTTCAGGTAGACTGCCTATTTTCTCTTCATTTGTTTGGTCTGGTGGGTTTTTACCTTGCTCTTTCACCTGCTGCATATTTCTGTGTCTTATCATTTTGTTTAAATTACTGTGATTGGGGTCTACTTTTCTCAGGCTGCAGGTTTGTAGTTCCCGTTGTTTTTGGTGTCTGCCCCCAGTGGGTGAGGTTGGTTCAGTGGGTTGTGTAGGCTTCCTGGTGAACGGGACTGGTGCCTGTGTTCTGGTGGGTGGGACTGGATCCTGTGTTTCTGGTGGTCTGGGCCACATCCAGTGGTGTGTTTTAGGGTGTCTCTGAACTTAGTATGATTTTAGGCAGCCTCTCTGTTAATGGGTGTGGTTGTGTTCCTGTCTTGTTAGTTGTTTGGCATGAGGCACCCAGCACTGCAGTTTGCTGGCTCTTGGGTGGAGCTGGGTCTTAGTGCTGTGATGGAGATCTCTGGGAGAGCTCTCACCTATTGATATTACATGGGGCCAGGAGGTCTCTGGTGGTCCAATGTCCTGGAGTCAGCTCTCCTACCTCAGAGACTCAGGCCTGATACCCGGCTGGGGCACCAAGACCCTGTCAGCCACACGGCCAGGTACATGGGGTTTTTCTTGCTTTTTGAGGAGTCTGAGGTTTTCTGCAAGTGTTCACTGGGTGTTCTATAGGAGTTGCTCCACATGTAGGTGTATTTTTGATGTATTTAAGGGGAGGAAGGTGATCTCCATCTCTTACTCCTCTGACATCTTGAAGTTCCCCCCAGAATAAAGAATTTTTAAGGCAGTGAAACTATTCTGTATGGTACTATAATTGTGGATACTGATCATTATACACATGTTATACCCATAGAATGTACAACACCAAGAGTGAACCCTAATGTAAACAATGGTTTTGGGCTGATAGTGACATACTGGAGTAATTTTATCAATTGTAATAAATGTAGCATTTCTGGCACCTCTGGGAGGGGGGAAGGTTGTGCGTGGATGAGTACAGAGAGTGTATCCTAGACTATTTCCCTCACATAAATTATTCATTGTACATGTTGAAGACTGCTAAATTATATTACGGAATGTAGTCCCAATTTTGACTGGGGAGCCAAGGGCACATTTCCCTTGTGCCTGCTCTCTGTGGATGTGATGGATTCATCAGAAATAAGACTCAGCCTCTGCCTTAACTGAGAAACAATGGAGATGGCAGCTTTGCTGGACAGAATGACTCCCAAATGACTGCCTGACTGTAGGAGTCCATGTATGACATCTTGTGGAATATCATGAAACTAGTTAGCATGAGTTTGTAAAGGACTGCTATTTTAAAGACTGAATGGAGACAGAGAAATATTTTCAGTGGCTATACATGAAAAGGAATACAGACTACAGAATTGTTCAGAAAATTCACTAAATAAAGAATAAAAGAGCTTCCCTGGTGGTGCAGTGGTTGAGAGTCCACCTGCCAATGCAGGGGACACGGGTTCATGCCCCGGTCCGGGAAGATCCCACATGCTGCAGAGCGGCTGGACCTGTGAGCCATGGCTGCTGAGCCTGCACGTCCGGAGCCTGTGCTCCACAACTGGAGAGGCCACAACAGTGACAGGCCCACATACCGCAAAAAAAAAGAAAAACAATAATCTACGGGGAGGGGGAGAACTTGATTTCCAGTTACCACATTATATTATTTAAAATGTCCAGCTATGAACAAAAAAATTATGAGACATACCAAGAAACAAGAAAGTAAGGTCCATTCACAAGGAATAAAGCAAACACTAGAAACTGTAACTGGTGAAGCCTGGAAGTTGGACTTACTAGACCTAGACTTTAAATCATCTACTTAAAATATGTTCAAAGAACTAATGGAATCCATGTCTAAAGAACCAAATGAAAATAAGAGAATAATTTATCCTAAAATATAGAATATCAATAAAAATGTACAAATTATGGAAAAGAACCAACTAGAAATTCTGAAGTTGAAAATATACTGACTAAAATAAAGAATTCAGTAGAGGAACTCAACAGCAGGTTTCAGAAAGCAAAGGAATCAGCAAATTTGAAAATAGTCAACTGAGACTATCCATATAGAGGAATGGAAAGAAAAAAGAGTGAAGGAAAAATGAGAGCCTCAGAGCCCTGTGTGACATCATGCTCATGGGATCTCAGAAGAAGATGAGAGAGACAAAAGGGTAGAAAAAATATTTTTAAAAATAATAAAAACAATCTACACATCTAAGAAGTTTATAAGCTCACAGTAGGATAAACTCACAGATCCACATGTAGACACATCATAAAGAACAGCTTTCAGGAATAATTTATATTCCAGATAATTATTTTTTTTCTGATGAAGGGTCTAAACACATTTAATATATAACATAAAATAGTGCTGGTGGTTGCAGTAAAGCATCAGAGCCAGAATTTAATTTTAAGAGTAATAACAGATATGATTTTATTTTATGTTATTTAATTTCTCCATTTTTCTTTTTCTCCTTCCTGTTCTTATCTGTTAAAGTAGGGATCAAAGTGACAAGATGGATCTAAAAGAGGATGGGAAAAGGTCTTCAAAATAGCAACCACTCGCTCATGAAATTCCAGATGGAATTTCATTACCAAGAAATTGTAATTTAAATACTGATGTTAAAAGAGAAAATTTGGCATTCTTCTCTCAAGACACACTGTGACATTTACCATTACTTAATAAGTTTGGAAATGCAAGGTCAGCCTTAGAGAGAATGTTTATGTCATCTTTGGTACTCCCTTAAAAATGAGCAATGTTAGATGAAAATTGATTCCTGGGGTTGGGTGGTTTATTTTCAAAGATATGGTTTTCTTCAGATAAGAATAAGTGAGCCAGGTACAAAATTCAAGAAACATTTTTTGAGCACTTACTATTTACTTTGGTATACAAGATAGAGAAAGTCTCTATTCTTATAAAGATTACATTCCAGAAGGGAAGACAAAATATAAACATGTAGTAGAGTAAGTAAGGTAATTTCATATGGAGACAAGTAGGACCAGATATATAATTTGTGGTACCCAGTGAAAAATTAAAATGCAGGGCTCTTGTTCAAATATTAATAAGAATTTCAAGATAGTGACAGCTGAGCATAAACCAAGTGAGAGACCATTTTAATCTTAGGGCCCTATGTGACTGCACAGATTGCAAACCCATGAAGCCAGGCCTGGATATAAATGTTATAAAGAAAAGAGTACAGGTTAGATGGGTTGGGTAGAATTAGATAAATTGGTTAAAAGACTGTTAAAGCTTTAACAGTTGAAATACTTAAAAATACAACTCTATCCAAATAACTGTATGCTGTGTGCTTTACAACATAAGTTATGGTATTTAAAAAATGTAGCTAGCAAGACAGAGTGTAAATGCATGCTCTCATTAAACTAATAAAATGTAGTACTTTTATGAAGGAATAAATTCAGCCTTTGAGTTGAGCAAGGTCTGAGTGCCCTTCAAAGACCTAGCATTGAAGTTGCTTTTGGGATTAAGTATGATTATCTTAATATTTGGTCCCTAGCATGGTGCCAAGAATATCATAAAAACTTTAGGGCTTCCCTGGTGGCACAGTGGTTGAGAGTCTGCCTGCCGATGCAGGGGACACGGGTTTGTGCCGCGGTCCGGGAGGATCCCACATGCCGCAGAGCGGCTGGGCCCGTGAGCCATGGCCGCTGAGCCTGCGCGTCCGGAGCCTGTGCTCCGCAACGGGAGAGGCCACTACAGAGAGAGGCCCGCATACCATACACACAAAAAAACTTTAAAATGTTAATTATCAGTAAAATCAAGTGTTATCATTGCTGCTTACTTTCCTATAGATTTTTTTTATCTGCAGAAAAATATTTCACTTTCTTCTACCAGTTTTTTCATGGAGATATGTTAATTATCTTGACTATTTATAGCCACTCATCTAACCCTGCCTGGTACGTAAAAGAAAAACAGACATAGACAAAACAAACGAAAATTTTCATTACATTATTTGTGTTTGCTGTTGGTAATTGATGATTAATGATATTGTAGAATTCTCACTCAATTCCCAATAACTAGGCAGATTTTCTCTGAAAAAAGAATTTACTTGTTTACCTGTGGGAAACTTTCAATCTCTTTTTGGAGCTCTTGTCTGTATACTACTTTGTTGTTCTCTCTTATATGTAATAAAAAGGGAGGAATTATGATCTTTCTTTATATAGATGATAGAGCAATAACTTTATAGATATATATAGATATATCTCCTACTGGACGTTTCTTCTCTGTAGAAACCTGACTAATGAAGATTTTGGTATTGAGAGTGCTTTATGAGGAACAGAATCTTAAGGATGACTTTTCTGGAAGTGGTTCTCTAATTCAATTAGATTTATATTGAAAGGCTCTTTCCCAGTGGTAAAGTGGGAACTGGCAGTCCATGCCATGATGTGTCAATAGAGATGAAAATATCACCTATAAAAGGTAAAGTTATGGGTGGTGATCTATTAGATAGTTTAGAGCATTTTAGTCAAATTGAGAAGTATCATGAAATTGATTAGTTGCTCCTAACTGCACCATAAAAAGAAAAGGATGAGCTCAGAGTTTCAGATTCCCATTTCAGGGTCCACATAAATGATCTGAAAGTTGCTATGTGTGTCCTGCAAGAAACCTATAGCCACAGCACTGAAATTGCTGAAAACCAAGTGCGGAGCCTCATCAAGTGAGTGGCTAAATTACAAAACAAATAGAGATTGAGTGATCAATAGTATTCCAGCTCAGATCAGTTTCACAGTGGGTCCAGTAGGTCTCTGAGCCTATTATATGTTTATTTCCCAAGTTCCAGAATAGATAATTGGAATAGACACACTTAGCATATGACGGAGTCCTCCACGTTGGCTCCCTGACCTTTGAAATAAGGGCTTTTATTATAGAAAAGGTCAGGTGGAAGTCAATAGAACTGCATGGACTTGGAAAAAACATTAAACCAAAAGCAATACTGCATTCCCGAGGGCATCAAAAAGATTAGTGCCATCATCAAGGACTTGAAATAGCCAGGGGTGGCGATTCCCACCATATCTATTTGATCTGTATAGAAAAACAAATGGATCTTGGAGAATGGCAGTGGATTATTGTAAACGTAACTGGATGATGACTCTTAATTGTAGCTAATTGTAGCTGCTGACATAACTTCTTTGCTGGAGCAAATTAACACATCCCCTAGTACCTGGCATGCAGCTACTGATCTGGAAAGTGCTTTTTTCCAGTACCTTCTGACAACCAGAGCAGTTTCCTATCAGCTGGCAAGGCCAGCAATATACCTTTACTGTCCTATCTTAAGAGTAAATCAACCCTCCATCCTATGTCATAGTTTAATTTCCAGAGACCTTGATCGTCTTTCCCTTTCACAAGACAACATAATCATCCACCACATTTTTATGCTAACTGGACCTAGTGAGCAGAAGTAGCAACTACTCTAGCATATTGGCAAGTCATCTGTGTGTCAGAGGGTAGGAGATTAATCCAACGGAATTCTAGGGTCTTCCACCTCAGTGAAATATCTAGGGGATACAGTTGGGTGGAGTCTGTTGAAATATTTCTTTTAACATGAAGGATAAGCTGTTACATTTAGCCCCTTGTACAACTAATAATCAAGGCACAATGCCAAGTGGACTTCTTTGGATTTTGGAGGCAACGCATTCCTCATTTGGGTGCACTACCCTGTCCTACTTACCCAGTGACCCTAAAAGCTGCCAGTTTTGAGTGGGCTCTGAAGAAGAGAAGGATCAGCAACAGGTCTGGGATGTCATGCAAGCCGTTCTATCACTTGGCCAAAGGATCCAATAGATCTGATAGTTCTTGAAGTGTCACTGGCATACTGAGATGCTGTTTGGAGCCTTTGGCAGGTCTCTGTAGATGCGTCACAGCTCAGACCCTTAGACTCTGGAGGAAAGCCTTGCTATCCTTGGTGGATAACTACTGTCCTTTTGCGAAACAGCTTTTGGTTTGCTCCTGGGCCTTAGTAGAGACTGAACACTTAGCCATGCACCACCAAATTAACATGTGACTTGAGCTTCCCATCATAAGCTGGGTATTGTCTGATCCACTAAACATAAAGTTGGGTGTTCATAGCATCACTGGATTATCAAATGGAAGAAGTATATACAAGATTAGGCTTGAGCAGGCACTGAAGGCACAAGAAGTAACATGAGAAAGTGGCCCAAATGCCATGGCACCTACTCCTGCTACATTACTCTTTCTGTCCCAGCCCAGTTCTGTGGCCCCATGGGGAGTTACCTACTACAAGTCAACTGAAGAAGAGAACACCTGGGCCTGGTTTACAGGTGGTTCTATACAACATGTAGGAACCACCTGAAAGTGAGCACTACAGTTCCTTTCTGGGACATCCTTGAAGGACAGAGGTTAGGTGAAATTCTCCCAGTTGGCAGAGCTTTGAGCAGTGTGCCTTGTTGTTCATTTTGTTTGGAAGGAAAAAATGGCCAGAAGTACAAGTCTATACTGCTTAGTAAGCTGTTGTCAATGGTTTGGCTGGATAGTCAGGGACTTAGAAGGAATATAATTGGGAAATTGGTGACAAGGAGGTCTATGGTGAATTATGCAAGTAGACCTCCCTGAATGGGAAAAAAAAGTGAAGATAGTTTGTCCCATGTGAATGTTCACTAAAGAGTGATCTTAGCAGAAATGGACTTGAATCATCAAGTGGATAGCATGACTCATCGAGTGAGGTTCTTTCCCTAGACACTCCTGTCATCATCCAGTGGGCTCATGAATAAAGTGGCCATGGTGGCAGGGATGGAGGCTATGCATTAGCTCAGCAACATGGACTTCCATTCACCAAGACTGACCTGGATATGGATGCTGTTGCGTGCTCAGTCTGCTAACAGCAGAGATTAAAACTGAGTCCCTAATGGCACTATTTCCTGGAGTGATCAGCCACCCAGTTGGGGGCATATGAATTACACTGAGCCTCTTCCATCATGGAAGGGACAACACCTTGCTCTTACTGGAAGAGACATGAATTCTACATACAAATTTCCTTTCCTTGAATGCAATGCTTCTGCCAAATTACCATCTGTGCACTTACAGAATGCCTTATCCACCGTCATGGTAACCCACACAGCACTGCTTCTGATCAAGGAACTCACTTCATAGTAAATAAAGTGGGGCAATGGGCCCATGTTCATGGAATTCACTGATCTTACCATGTTCCCCAGCATCCTGAAGCAGCTGGCTTAATGATGGTATGAAGATGGTAAAGTGATGGTATGACCTTTTGAAGACTCACTTTCAGGGCTATTAGGTATACCTTGCAAGTTTACTCTAAATCTATGGCTAATGTATGGTACTCTTTCCCCCATATAGACAGGATTCACAGGATTCGGAATCAAGATGTGTAATGGAAGGAGCACCACTCGCTATTCCCGTAACTGATCCCCAAGCAAAATTTTTGTTTCTTTTTCCCATGGCCTTATTCTCTGCTGGTCTAGCAGTCTTAATTTCAAAGAGAGGAATGCTCCTACCAGGAGACACAATGATTCCATTGTACTGGAAATTAAGACTGCCACCTGGTCACTTTGAGCTCACCATGCCTCTGAATCAATAGGCAAAGAAGAGAATTACTATATTTGCTGGTATAATTGATTGATCCTGAGTACCAAGGGAAAACTGGGCTGCTACCACAAAATTGTGGTAAGGAGGAGTATGTCTGTTATACAGCAGAACCCTTCGGGGGTCTTTTAGTACTACCATGACCTGTGATTAAATTAGTTGGAAACAACAACAACCCAATTCAGGCAGGACTGCTAGTGACCCAGACCCTTCAGGAAGGAAGGTTTTGGTCACCCCAACAGGCAAAAAACCATAACCAACTCAGACGCTTGCTGAAGGCAAACGGAATATGGAATGGATAGTGGAAGAATGTAGTTATAAACATAACCTATGACTATGCAGTCATAGAAATGAGAATTGATTTTATGAATATTATTTATTTTGTTATGAACACGCTTGTGTGTGTGTGCATATACAGAATACACAGTAGTCAAACTACTTATTCAACCTACATGTTCTTCCTACTTCTTCCAACTAAGTGACTCTACTTTCCATGGCATAGAGTTTCTTTCATACACAGTTTTTAAAGCAAATGACCAGCTAACTTTTTAAAAGTTGGTTTGTTTGAGGGAGGGAGTAAACTTAAAAAAAAATACCATATAGTATTTAGAAAAAGATCGAATTTTTTTTACTCCAACTACTGCTTCCTATGTGTATGTGTGTTACATCTATCAGCTTATGGACTGTGAAGGACCTTCCTGAAACCTGAGACTCTTGGAGACAATTACTTCTAGATTTTTAAAATCATGGTTGAGGGATAGGCAAAAGACTTACATGTCTTTGTTGAGAATCTTAGATTTTCACAATTTAGGGGGTGATTTTAAACTTCATTAAACTTGACAGAAGGGATTTTAACATCACACCAGAGTCTGCCCATTTTAAGCTGAGTCTCAGGGGGCTGAATCACAGCTAGGGTACTAGGGAGTTGGGAGTTGGCACCAGGGCGTGGGTGAATATTGCTGACTCTTGGATCCTGCAGCACAGGGGTTCCCTGTCTATACCAGCTGAGGGGCCCCTTCCATGGCAAGTTGTGATGAAAACCAAAGAAGCAAGCTGCTGTGGATGCTACTCTATGTGTAAGAGGTACAAAAATTCCCCACCATCATGTTTCCTTCATGTAGTATTTTAAAATGTAATTAACTTCATGAGGCAGCATGCGTAATCCCTTAGCAAGAACTACTATGGGAATTTACCCTTGACCTGTGGGGTTGCTCCTGATATTTTGGAAATGCTTCCTTGAAAAAGAGTTCTCTTCTCTATTACCCCCCTTGATTTAGATAAATCATCAAGCACTGAGACATTATGGTTTGCAGGACTGAAATGATCGTGCTTTTTAATTCTGACCAATCAAAATCACTTGGGCTCAGTCTGTGAACATGGGCTTACAATTCTACCCTTGTATTCATGCTTTTCTTTGTGGAGGGTTTCTGTGGTTTGGGGCACCTAAAAATGTGTTTTAGTTATTCAGTAGAAAATCTCTGGGCTTCCTAGTGATTGGAGAAGCTGACATGTTATTTTACAAGTGAAAATCCTCAGATTAAGTATGTGAATAATGAGTCTACCTCTGTGACTCACTTCTAATTCTAGTCCTTTCTTTTAGCACTTCGAAATATGGCATATTCCACTAGTCCTAGAGTACTATGACATCTGTCATCAGATTTTGAAAGGATTGCCATGGGCAAGACTTTTTTCTTTTCCTTAATATATTTTTCGTATGTGGCTTTTCCTAATGGTAACATGAGCTATTATCTCTAGAAGCTTGTACTGCTTCCAAATGAATGTGACCTTTCTATAAGCCCTTAAGAAAACCTGAATAAAAACATTTTGTCTTTTCACCTTGTTGTTCTCTGTTTCCTTCTAAAACTACAGAGAAGCTGAGAACTTTCATGCAACACCCACTGTGTGAAATTCCTGTTCCAGACCATGTAAAAGCAGAGAGGCAGAGAGGGTGAATGGGTCCTGGGGTCATTAACATCTGAATTCCCAGGACAAATTTTTGATGCCTGCTGACTATGTATAACTTCTGTTTTGGTACAAGTGTAAGTCTATAACCCTTCCTTCAGAATCTAATGATCGATTTTCACTTATTTTTTCATTTGCTAATATTCACTGAATACTCCATGGCACATGCTAGCAAGGCACTAGTGATGGCTGAGAGTCATCTCTGTACTTAGGCACATGATTTAGAGAAAACATCTCTGTAAGTGGCCAGATCGTGTCTCTTTAACTGGAGGAACTATCCTATCTTTCCCCATTTTTCATCACTCATGTCTTCAATTATAACATTGAGATCATATGTTTCACCTAGCCCATGGTGACTAAGGAATTTTTAGTGTCATTCTTAACTACCTTTGTCTATAAATATGAGGTACATAATGAAAGGTGCTATATAAACAATAAGCACTTATGATGGTTTCTCACACATGATAAGCCTGCAATTAAATGTTCTCTCTTTTGCCTTGAGAGTCTCCCAGTCATAAACTGTTTGTGATAGTAACTAGAAGGACTAGTTAAAGAAAACACAGATAATGGTGGTCTTGTGCCCACACAATGTAAAAATAGTGGTGTGAGAGGAAAGGTACATGAGAAAACACAGCATGAGAAAGTGTTCTCAGCAGGATGAGCTTATTAGAGTCCTTTATATGAAATTCCACTGGGAAGCATGTTAAGTTCTATGAATGATTTACCTATATTTACTCAATTTCACAATATATGCATTTTTTACTTCAAATTTCATTTGATTAGTAATATTAGGTAGATTTATTGCATCTCATCTATGGTCTTTAAATTTTTTTTTTTTTACAATAACCTTGACAGGTAGGTTTAGTATTTCCATTTTCCATTTGAGGAAACCAAGACTCAGAAAGATTTTTGCATAAGATGGCACAGCCCTTATTTAGTACAGCTGGCTCAGACTCTCTTGCTACTATACTGCATTAATTGGTTGTGGTCAAAAATTAATTTTGACTTGCAGCATTATTTTTAGTACACATTAGCACAATTTTGGGCATAACATTTTTATTGTTCCATATTTCATTAAAGTTCCATATAAAGTTTCAACTCTTTGCCAGCAAGGTTTAGCTCAGAATAAAGGGCTTAATAAGTGGCTTTGGTTGTTACTGTTGCTTGCTGTTAATTCATGGTGATGAATGGCTGGAGATTCTTTTTTATAAAAATTTATTTTAAAAAAATTTTTGGCTGTGTTGGGTCTTCGTTGCTGTGCCCAGGCTTTCTCTGGTTGTGGTGGGCAGGGGCTACTCTTCCTTCCGGTGCGCGGGCTTCTTATTGAGATGGCTTCTCTTGTTGTGGAGCACGGGCTCTAGGCAGGAGGGCTTCAGTAGTTGCGGCACAGGCTCTAGAGTGCAGGCTCAGTAGTTGTGGCGCACGGGCTTAATTGCTCCACAGCATGTGGGATCTTTCGGGACCAGGGCTCGAACCCATGTTCTCTGCATTGGCAGGCAGATTCTTAACCACTGCGCCACCTGAGAAGCTCCAACGAATGGTTGGACATTCTTTATGTCCAATGTTTGATGTATTTACAGCATGTTTTTATACCCTGTATTCGGTGGGTTAACTGTGCTTTAAGAATAAACACAACAGGGCTTCTCTGGTGGCGCAGTGGTTGAGAGTCTGCCTGCCGATCCAGCGGACACGGGTTTGAGCCCCGATGCGGGAAGATCCCACATGCCGCGGAGTGGCTGGGCCTGTGAGCCAGGTCCGCTGAGCCTGCACGTCCGGAGCCTGAGCCTGTGCTCCGCAACGGGAGAGGCCACAGCAGTGAGAGGCCCGCGTACCGCAAAAAAAAAAAATAAATAAATAAACACAACAGACGTGTGTGTGTGAGACAATTTTTAAGGGACTTACTAATGAAGTTACTGGCAATGAGAAATCCCTAAAATGGTAAACTTGCAATGAGTCAAGCCTTTGAGCCTAAACCAAGAGCAAATAAAGACATAGAATCCAGCTTCTAAGATGGCACCAGAAGTCTTATTAGACCAGGTACAGGTACTTTTATACCTTCTTTTTTATATCACTTATGAGAGAATTGGGGGTGGTATTCCTATTGAAAATAGTCAAGAGAAATGGAGTTGAAATTTGTTGTATCCTTTTCTCATAACTAAATGCCTTTCATGCCCTGGTGAAGAGAATGGTTGCAGATTTTAGGCTATCTAGTATGGTCTATTTTTCAAATGCACTTGGTGAAGGTTTATGAAAAATAAAGAGATCATAGAGTAAGTCAGGCTCCTTGTGGCAAGGGCTTCTCCAACCATCTGTATTACACAACACCACGACTCTACATGTGCCTCTTAAGTCCCTAAGCATGTAGCCATTTCCTGTCTCCTTTCTTTGTGTTCATCTATGTTAGTGAAACACACTTGCTATAGAAAATTTAACTCAATCCATACAATTAAACTAACATTAATTGGGTTTTCATGGTTGTATCTCAAGCCTCTGGTAAAGGAAAAATCAAATGCTCAGAAATAATCCAAATTAAAGTGGGAAAATAAAGTTTACAAGAAAATTACAGATTTTAATCTCTAGGAAGGTATAGGCTGATGGTAAAGACAGTGACTCATACTGGTTATTTTTCATTGGTTTTCATTAGTTTCCAAACTAAAACAGCTGCAATTTAAAGAAGTTTTTTTCTTTGTGCCTCAACAAGCAGCATGGTTATGCCTGCAAAACAAAGACTGTATTTGTTTTGGCTCAAGTGTATTTAATTAGATAACAGGAATCATAAGCAATGTTGTGACTAAACAGGGAAACTGAAAATCTGTAGTACTGAATCGCACATGAAGCTTCACTGGCAGAGAAATAATTTGAAATAAGTTGACTCCAATTTAGAATCAATCAACAAAAACGCATTAAATGGTTATTATGTGATTAGCGTAAATCATCTGAATGGGATATTTCTAAGTCTGCTTGGCCACTAATCATAACTTAAACTGTGTGAGGTCTAGATGTAACACAACAAGCAGACAGAAAAGACAATCCTTATACCTAAGTAAACACTCTGATGTAAGAGGTCTGCTTGCATGATCTACCCAGAGAGTCTTGA
The DNA here is from genome assembly GCF_026419965.1 of Kogia breviceps. Taxonomy (NCBI): domain Eukaryota; kingdom Metazoa; phylum Chordata; class Mammalia; order Artiodactyla; family Physeteridae; genus Kogia; species Kogia breviceps. The sequence continues at coordinate 93,354,352 of NC_081314.1, forward strand.
TGACTATTATAAAAAACGTTCAACAGCCTAGACATCAGAACTTATTTTTATGTCTTTACAGTTCAACTCAAGACTTGCAAATAAGACAGGATTTATTGAAAATTGTTGGAAAGGAAACTACTTACATTGTTGTAAAACAGCAAACATATGTGTAACTCTAATTCAGTCAGGTATGCATGTAAATTTTGATATAAACATCTACCCCTGATGATTTGTTCTTTTATTCATTAAATATCTATTGAGCATCTAATATGTACGAGGTATTTTTCTGAGTATTAGGGATTCAGTAAACAAGACAGGGAAATAACTTTGCCCTGTCAAACTTACATTTTATAGGACATACAGATAATAAAAAATCAGCACAGTAAATAAATGCTTTGCATAGTATGTTAGATGGTATATGCATAGCATGATAGTGACATTTAGGTCTACTGTAAAGGGAAATAGGCATTTTCAGGCTTGGATGTGTGTATCACCATCACTTCTGTTTTGGTCAGGGCTGGGAAGATTAATACTGACCATTGGTGTGGTAACACTATGAAAGTGATTGCCTTTTGGGGAGATGGTACAGACCTGGATGGGACACTTTAGAATAAGTGGATAGATGGGATAATTACATTTACTAAATCAGCACAGTAAAGGCTGAATATTTATAGAACAACATAGTGATTAAGACCAAAGATTTTAGACTCCAGATGACCATGGTTCAAATTCTGCCTTTGTAATTTTGTAACGGACTTTGTCCAGTTATTTTCTGTCTCTATGCCTTTGTTCCCTCATCTATAAAGTTGGACTTATTACTTCTTCCTCAGAGAAGTGATATGATGATTTAATAAAATAATGCAGGTAAAATATTTAGCATCATGATAGATACATAAAACCTATTTGATGATTAGTAGACATCATCATTTTGTGTCTAAACACTCAAGGAATGCCAGAAATGGAAACCATTTGAGAGAAGACCTAATTCAATCTAATCATTTTGTAGGGGGAGGAAACTGAGGGCCAGATAAGTGAAATGAGTTGACCAAGACCACAAAGTTAATCACAGAGGTCGGTCTAGTTTCTACCAATTACCAAACTCCAGAACAATATGGCCATACCTGGACATACTTGGATATATCTGAAGCATCCAAAGAATCATATACATATTCTAGTTCCTTCCCTATACTTAAGGAAAAGAGTAAGGGTAGTCACAGTGTGAGTACACATGGCCTTCAATAAATAGCTCAATATCCAGTTTCTGAGTATTATTTCAAACTTAATTCCTACTCCTTAAGTTAATTATTGCCAAGTTATGAACTTAGATTTATTCTGTGGTTATCTCAACTACTGAAGAGATTTTCTGTGCTATAATTTGATTAAAATGGGAATATAAATATGCCTTTAATATCTGAAGTCATAAACATACTACATTTTAAGAATAAATTACTTTCAGAAATGTGAAGTGTTGATTTAATGTACTTATATTTACTCTAATGACATAGTAAATTAAAGCAACGATTCCTATGTCCATCAAATACAATAATTTAACAGAAGAATACCAATTCCAATGGTCATAGAACTTTATAATTTTTTCTAGTCAGGGGAACTGAAGTCAGAGTGACATGAATGATGGGGAAAACATGCCATGGGAATATAAAAGAGAAGCCAGAAAGAAGTGGAAAAGCAAAAGGTCTGTGTTCCCCAGGATTCTTAGGTATTCTAGTCCTACAGACAAATTTGAGCAAAGGCAGCATAGATCCCCAATCACTAAAACGAATGATGGATTGTGATTACTGTGACATCTTTTCCCTGTTGATTCCGAACGAGGACATTTTGGGCTTTTCTTTTCTGACTTCTGTTGCTTTCTTGGATTAGTTAGGACTTCCGGTAACAAAGTTGAATAGAAAAAATGACAGCAGGCATTTCTGTCTTTTTCTCACCTAATGATCATGCTTCTAAATTTTCACTATTAAATTTGATGCTTCCCACAGTTTTGTTTTGTTTTTTTCTTAAGACAGGAATTATTTTCTCAGTCTGGAAGTCTGAAGTCCAAAATCAAGGTGTGGCAGGGCCACACTTCCTCCAAAGCCTTGAGAGAAGATTCTTTTCCTTGCTTCTTCTAGCTCCTGGTGACTCCAGGCATTCCTTAGCTTGTGACAGTATCACTCCAATCTCTGCCTCCCTGGTAACACTGCCTCTTCCTCTTCTCTCTATCAAATATCCCCTGTGTATCTCTTATAAGGACACTTGTCTTTGGATTTAGCATCCACTGGATAATCCAGGATAATCTTTTCATTTCAAAATCCTTAATTTAATATACCTGAAAAGACCTTTTTTTAAAAAAGCAAGCTAACAGTCACTGGTTCCAGGAATTAAGATGTAGACACATTTTTGGGTGGCTAATTTTGTTTACGTTATTTAAAAATTTTTCCTTTTGTGTTCAGTCCAGTGAGATTTACTGAATGTAAACATAGGAGGCATTAGAGCAAAAGTGCTATAAACATCTATCAGAGTCAGATGGACCTGGGTCTGAATTGCAGCTTCAACACCTTCTAGCTGTATGGCATTAGGCAACTAATTTCAACTCTCTGAATATCAGATGCCTCATCTATAAAATGCACATGATAATTTCTATCTCATAGGATTATTGTAAAAATTAAATTAGATAATAGGAAGTTCTCGGTACCATGTCTAGAAAACAAAGATGGTCAGTAAAACACATGTATAGCAGTACTGTAGTGCTTAAACATGGTAGTATTAATAATTGAATTTGTGTTGAAGTATTCAAAATAGCTTTGTAAATAATTTGAGTATATGCTACTGAGATGACTAATTATTTGTATCTTCCCACACTTTATTTTTTTAAATGTATGTATCTTTTTATTGCACTAAAATAGATATAATGTAAAATTTACCAATTGAACCATTTTTAAGCATACAGTTATGCAATCCCATAGGTTTTTTTAAAAAATTACTTATTTTATTTTTTGGCTGTGTTGGGTCATCGTTGCTGTGCGCGGCCTTTCTCTCATTGTTGCAAGCGGGGCTACTCTTTGTTGTGGTGCACGGGCTTCTCACTGCAGTGGCTTCTCTTGTTGCAGAGCACGGGCTCTAGGTGTGCAACCTTTAGTAGTTGCAGCACGCGGGCTCAGTAGTTGTGGCGCATGGGCTTAGTAGCTCCACGGCATGATGGATCTTCCCGGACCAGGGATTGAACCTGTGTCCCCTGCATTGGCAGGCGGATTCTTAACCACTGTGCCGAGAGGGAAGCCACCCCCACACATAGGTTTTTAATAGCTATTCTCTATTCCTTTCTATTCTGATTTTGCTACATTTTTTAAAAATTAGGAATTTGTTATTATCAAATGACTTTTCTTCATCTATTAAGATAGTTATACAATTATTCTTTTATATTCTGTTAAAGTGACATATTTTTAATTATATTTTCAAATTGGAATGGCCATACATTTCTAGGATAGCTCAGTATTTTCATGGGGAAATTTATCCAGCATACAAATATACAGAGTTGCCAAATAGAGAAAAAAATTTAGAACAAAAGTGTAGGTTAAAAAGAGGAGTAAATTTTAACAACACATATGATAGGAAGAAAGAAAAACATAAACTACATCTCTAAGTCATTTGGAAATTTCTTATGTAGGCATACCGTTTTGATAAATTTCAGTGAAAAGAGTGTGAGTGAATATCATTTCTTACACGTTTTGCAGTTCTCAAAATAAAACCTCTATAATCACCTGGATTCATTCTACAAATATTTTACTGTCAAGATACATTCCCAGACTTAATAAAAACATCCTTTTGCTTACTGTTATCATTATTATCCCTCAATATGCCTGTTCCACCCACAAACCCATGGTATTTGTATAGAAGCTGAGATAGTTTCCAGCTAGTGTTTCTTCCATCTTGGTTGACGTTTGAGGTCTTTCTCATACTGATAATCTGCAAGTATGTACAAGATGTTGCTGAGTTATCTTAGCAGGGGAAATGAGATCAGTTATCTTACAGCACACAAAAGCAGAGAAAGATGTCTTTCAGTTACATTTTGCCTAAAAATGCACGAACATAATTTATTCCAAGGGAGAGAGCCATTCAAGTATGAGCCTGGCTCTACTATTACACTCTCAGCAGGAACAGACAAAATCTAGTCCGAGGGTCTTAGCTGGCCACTGGGTGCCATGAAAAACAGACTCTCAATCATTACGAATTCATAGAAACTTTAAAATACTAATTGGAGCTTCCAAGAATATTCGAGGAAGAGAAAGAAACCTGCTGGTGAGTGCAGACAAGGGCCACATTTTCCTCCTTTCCTTAAGAAAGGTTAAACTGCTACAGAACTATTTGGCTTAAACAACATAACGATAATTTGGGGCTGAGTAAGTGGATGCCTGCAGCTTATTTTTAGTCAAATCATGTCCCTTTGAAACACTAGGGTTGAAATGGAAGTGTTGATAGACTATTTACCAGTTAGGCCCTGGTGAGAGCAAGGAAAACAAATGTAATCCATTTTATTAACATGATGAAGTTATCATAATTCAGCAGTTGGTAAAGAAGGAAATCTATCAGATCACATTTCCTGCCTTAATGAAATCTGATGGTCGAATAAATGGGTATCATGGGGTTCTGTCATTGTGTACATTAAAAGAACCCAGCCAGAAAAGTCACTTTTTTGATTCTGGCCAGATCTTTTTAGCAAGCAGATTTCTTTTTTTTTTTATCCACTCCTGGCAACTCTCTCAACTTCCTGCTTTATGCAGTCCTTGCTCAGAAATATTTTCTCATTTAAATTAGATCTAGGGGGCAAGCTGATATGTTGTTTCCCTATTGCAAGCCAATTATATTTTAACTCTCTGTTGCCTTTTCAGAAATATAGCAAATCCTTAGTGGGAACCTATGTTAAAGGAGATAAGATACCCCAAGAACGGAGTGAGCAGCCCAGAGCTAATTTGTTTGGATTCTGAATTTCCTAATTGATGGATTACATTCTAAAATCTACTACAGTTAAGGAGATTGCAGCAGCCAAAACACATTCCTTCTTTCATTGCAACACAACCCAACCAAAAACCCTTCTGAGGAAAATGAAGAGTCTAATACTCCCCAATCATTAATCCTGTGCTGAAATCAAAGTATAGCCAAGATAAAGGATTGCTTTATAAAATGTGAGATTGATAGTCTATTAGAATTCCATGTTTTGCAGTAATCTCCTTTCAATATATTTACTTTCTGTCATTAAAAGAATGAGGGTTGGGCTTCCCTGGTGGTGCAGTGGTTGAAAGTCCACTTGCCGATGCAGGGGACATCGGTTCGTGCCCGGGTCTGGGAAGATCCCACATGTGGCGGGGCGGCTGGGCCCATGAGCCACGGCCGCTGAGCCTGCGCGTCCGGAGCCTGTGCTCCGCAACGGGAGAGGCCACAGCAGTGAGAGGCCGTGTACCACAAAAAAAAAAAAAAAAAAAAAAAAAAAGAACGAGGGATAAAAAACATTTTATTTCTTATAGAAGTATCCCATATTCCTAAGAGCAGAAAATGTGACCATTTAGAGAGATAATCAATACTGATTTAATTTTAACAGTAAGATTATATACATTTATATATAAGATTATATAAAATGAAACCACATTTATGTTATGCTCAACTTTTTTACTCAATAATGCATGGGAAAATTCTATGTCATCCATTGTTGTTTCCATCTCCATGGAAACAACTGATCCAATATTCTAAATAATATAACCACTCCAGTGGGCAAACCTACAGTTTAATACTGCTCTTCAATAATCTATAACCCATCACTTATTGTTAAATCTGTAGGTTTTTTCCTCTCACGTTATTAATATTGCAATGATTATAATTGCAGTAAAATCTTCACACATATCCATAGTTATTTTCTTGGGCTATTCCTAGCAATATAATTGTTGTGCTGATGAGTACATATTTAAGGCTTTTGATATGCAATGGCAAACTGTTTCCTGGACGTGACTAATTCCTGTGTTCATAACTTAATTTGAATTATGTGGCTGAGATGGTTAGTTGTCCTATAGAATCCATTTGTCTCAATGTTTTCTTTAGTAATAGAACCTTCCCGAGTGAGTTATAGCTTGGTCTTGGCTACCCAGGTAGGAACTATATTCTCATCCTTCCTTAGAATCAGATTGATCATATGATTTAATTCTGGCAAGTGACATGTATATCAAATGATATAGGCAACTGCTGGGCCATGTCCCTAAAAGGAAGCCACTTGCCCTCCACACCCTCTTTTCCTCCTCCCAGGGCTCAGCTTAGTTACGGCGAGCCATTGTAGACCAAGCAGAACTCGGAATGATGGAACCACAAGAGAGAAGTATCCCACGTCTCAGAGCCAGCTCGTGGAACAGGACTGCCCTACATCTCAGACATGTATATGAAAGTGAAATAAACATTCTATCTTGGTATAAATCAATGTTAAATTAGCCCAACTAGTGCCCTAAATAATATAACTACTCCAGTGGACAAACCTAAAATTTTTGGAAATTTGAAGCAGAATGGTAATGAGAAGGGGGAAAGTAATGATCCATCTTTGAAAACTACTTATTTTCCTGAAACCACATATTTGTGCCATCAGCTTTATAGTTGTTCTCCAGCAGGACATACTTCATGCCTGTGGCTATAAGTGATACAGTGGTTGCTGAAGTCCAACATGTCAAAAATGAGGATATGAAGAAAATCCACCCTGTGCCTGAGGTTGGCGGAGATTGCTGCTCTACCTCCAGAGTTTCTCTCCTAATATCTCGGTTATGAAGGTTTTTGTTTGATAAAGTTTGGGGATGTAAAGTTTAATTATTCTGGCTACATGTTGTTTAGACCGTTCCAGATTCTGACTCCTGGAACATACCAATGAGACCATCCATAAAATACATGAAATAAGAAAAGCCACTCATCTATCCCCAATTGTTCTCAAGGAGCCCACCACTCTGGTTTCAGCATGCCTGTCAAAAAGAGCACTGAAAGTAATAAGTGATAATAGATAATGGGCTACACTTAAAATATCCAGGTAATGTGCAATAACAGATCAATTTTAAAAGAAGTTGACTAGAGAGAAATAGCAATTAAAAAACTTAGTGAAAGAAAGGCCCAACACTGGGATTTTTACAAGTAATGTTCGGGTACAGATATGGTCCATGAATAGATCCACATACAACAGCATTTACTCTCTGCGGGAAGATAAATATCTGATTACTTGGAGCTAGGTAGGGGTCATTATGTTTTAAGGAAAAGTCACTATAATCTTAAGGAAAACAAGTGGCCTGAATTCAGGACAAGTATTTGGAAGCATTTAAAATGAATCTATTAGAAGCAATAACAATGTGAAGAAGAGGGAATAGTTTGTTGAAAAATTTGCAAAATTATTCTTAGACCCATTTTTTAAAGAAAGAAGAAATTTCAGTGTTTATATATCAATGTGCTGGACTGTTTGCAAAGATAGCCACAACAATTTCTCTCATCTTTATTCTGTGCTATTTTTCAATGTGACTTTGCAATTCCTCCCACGAAGAGGAGGAGACTATTTCCCTTCCTTTTAATACAGGTTGGCCTTGTGACTTGCTTTGGCCAACATATGGTAGAGCAACGTAAGAGGATGTCCAGCTTCTGTTCTTGTCCTCTTAGAAATCAGATACTGTACAAGAAAGCCTGAGGCAGCCTGCTGGAGCTGCCACATGCTCTGGCCAACAGTCCCAGCCAGTTGCCAACAATGTAAGTAAAGCCATCCAGGACCAACCAGTTGACCTGCCAACTGACCACAACGGCATGGTTGAGTCCAGCTGACACCATGAGGAGCAGAGACGAACTATGCCAGCTGAGCCCTGCCCATGTTGCTAAACCCCAGTATCGTGAGCAAATAAACGGTGGTTGTTTTAAGCCACTAAGTTTTGGGGTGGTAAAATACTCAGAAATAAATAATTAATACAGTTCATAAATTTTAAAATTAATTTGTAATTCTTCTTATACTTCTTACCAAACGACTCAGTTAAGGGTATTAATTTACTTGAATGGAGATCTTTCACTGTTGCTTAGAAAAAGGTCCTCACTTGCTGTATATTGTCACCACCAATTAAATACACTGTTACTGCAGAGGTAGGCTAGTTCCTTGCTGCATAAATTGGGAAGATTTGACTTCAGCTTATGATAGGTCTTTGCATGAGTGGCACTGTATACAAGGCAGAGTTACTGGTCACAAAATACCTTTAATAAATGGGTGCAAATATATACCAATGATGGAAAACTTACTCTGTGGATGAATGAAGTCTGAAGCACATATTTTAAAAAATGTAGTTGAGGGCTTCCCTGGTGGCGCAGTGGTTGAGAGTCTGTCTGCCGATGCAGGGGACAAGGGTTCGTGCCCCTGTCTGGGAAGATCCCACATGCCGCGGAGCGGCTAGGCCCGTGAGCCATGGCTGCTGAGCCTGCGCGTCCGGAGCCTGTGCTCCGCAACGGGAGAGGCCACAACAGTGAGAGGCCCGCGTACCGGAAAAAAAAAAAAAAAATGTAGTTGAGTTTATATGAAGATAACTGAAGCTTGCTTTGATCTACTGACTGATTAAACTTTTTGTTCAATATAGCACAGTGATCCTTTGGACCTGAAATTGTTTTGGTATGGCTTTTAGATGCATTGATATGTTTACAGGATGATTTATGACTTATGAAGAGATTCATTTGCAATATCAAAGCTTAAATTAGAGTCAATTTGGCTGCTTTCCAATTTGAAACTTGCTATATACAATGAAAAAGTCTTTAAGGCTGGAAAATCATTAAACAAAATAACTTTGTGATCTAAGGGGCTAATCAGATCATCTCTATTTTATATTAATTTTCTATTTGTTCTTTTTTGACATTCTTTTTTCTAACTTTTATTTTTACTTAATTTTAGATTTACATAATAATTGTAAAAATAGTACTAATATTTCTTGTGTGACCTTCCCTAGATTTCCTATATTATTAATATTTTACCTACATTTTTATCCACCTCTATTTATATATGATAGACATAGATAGATGATAGATAAATAGAATATTTTACTGAGCTAGTTCAAAGTAAGTTGCAGGTATAGTATGCCCTTTCCTCATAAATACTTCAATGTTCATTTTCTTAAAACAGGACAATTCTCTTCATAATTGCAATAGTTACAGAGATTAGGAAATCGCTCTCTTTTGCTTTATTCCAAATTCATTTTTTTCAAATAGTATATCTCTTCTTCTAGGAGTACTTGTCTGTTCCTCATTTTAAATTCAGAATTCATACAGACCTCAGAGTTCATCAAAGCATAAACTACTCTATTTGAAGCAATTTATTTTAGCATTTTAGATTAAATTACAGCTTCATCAGAAAATTAAATAATAACTTAAAGGATAAATTAATTACTTTATTTACAAAACTAATTAATTATAATGGCATAAATTTTTTGAAGGCTTGCTACGTTTGTGGCACCTTGCAAGTATTTTACATATCTTTATTATTTAATCAGAATAGTAATATATAACCAGTACCATTTTTAAGCACTATATTAAACACATTACAAGAATTATCAAATCTAATAATAAAATGGAAAATACTTATGAACCTTTCCTTCTATTTCAGGGTTTAGGAGTAAGTGCTTTACATATAACACTCATTTAATCCTTTTAACATTATGATGGGGATACTGTTACCATTCCTATTTTACAGATGAGGAAGCTCAGACTAGAGATAAATTAAGTCCTTAATGGGAATTATCATGTCTATTTGAAGGAGGGGAAAATCTGAATCTTTAATAAGTTGTTATTTACCTGTATTAGTTTCCTAGGGTTGCTGTGACAAATGACCAAAAACTGGGTGGCTTAAAACAAAAAATTTATTCCCTCACAGTTCTGAAGGCTGCAAGTCTGAAATCAAGGTGTCTGCAGACCCATGCTGAAGACTCTAGGGGAGAATCTATTTAATGCCTTTCTCTTAAGTGGCTGGTGTTGCTGGCAATCCTTGGTATTCCTTGGCTTGTAGACGCATCACTCCAATCTCTGCCTCCATCATCACCTGGCATTACTCTCTCTGTGTGTCTGTCTCTGTGTCTCTTTTTATAAAGACATCAGTCATATTGCATTAGGGACCACCCTAGTAAATTCATCTTAATTACTTCTTCAGAGCTGGTTTTCAAAAAAGGTCACATTCATATGTACCAGAAGTTAGGACTTCAACATAATATTTTGGGAGGGGGGGGACACATTTCGACCTACAACATTACCAAGGACATTCAGCTCGTTAATGGAACTGCAAGTATTTGAACACAGACTTATCTGACTTCAAAGCCCACGTTTTTAACCATTCTGTTCCACGCATCATACAAGACTTGAGTCACCTTCTGTTCTATTAGTTAACTAAATTATTAATGACCATGGCAATGATCAAAACAAAATAATCTATTTTTAATAATAAATACATAATTTAGATACTACTGGAAAAACACACAGATAACTGTTTCAAAAAGTGAATACTTGAATTTAACTCTTTTGAATTATAAATATAATATTTATTTTTAAAAATTAAATGACTTTTTTACATAAAAAGTTCAGTTGTTTCTGCTGCTACCAACACAAACATCCCATTCTTTATTTTTTTTTTTTCAGGATTTTCCATCACAATTTTATAGTTAATGTTTCCTTCAAATAAAGAGCAAAGATTTCCCTGCAGGAACAATTTGAAATAATACTGATATATGATAGAACAAATATGCATAAAGTATCAAAGATCCCATTCTTTTATTTATTTTTTTTGTGGTACTCGGGCCTCTCACTGCTGTGGCTTCTCCCGTTGCGGAGCACAGGCTCCGGACGCGCAGGCTCAGCGGCCATGGCTCACGGGCCCAGCCGCTCCACGTCATGTGGGATCTTCCCGGACCGGGGCACGAACCCGTGTCCCATGCATCGCCAGGCAGATTCTCACCTACTGCGCCACCAGGGAAGCCCCAAAATCCCATTCTTAAGGAAAATTTTGTATCAAAAATCTTTGCTTGGGTTTCCCTGGTGGCACAGTGGTTGAGAATCTGCCTGCCAATTCAGGGGACACGGGTTCGAGCCCTGCTCTGGGAGGATCCCACATGCCGCGGAGCAACTAGGCCTGTGAACCACAACTACTGAGCTCTGCGCGTCTGGAGCCTGTGCTCCGCAACAAGAGAGGCCGCGATAGTGAGAGGCCCGCGCACCGCAATGAAGAGTGGCCCCCGCTTGCCACAACTAGAGAAAGTCCTCGCACAGAAATGAAGACCCAACACAGCAAAAATAAATAAATTAATTAATAAAATCCTACCCCCAACATCTTCTTTAAAAAAAAAAAAATCTTTGCTTGTCTCTGCTTATTAAAATATTTTTGTCCTTGAATAAAATTGTGTCCTTTTATTTATATAAGGTTTGTACTTTCTTTTAAATTTTATTTTATTAAAAACCCTACTTTTATTACTTTAAATTTAATATTTTCTTATATCTTTCTAATATTTATATAGATATAAAATTTGTTTTTTAGGGTATCTTTTAACATAATATCTTACAACTCGTTATTATCATATAGAAAAAATCTTCAGTCTTTATTTTGTACTTGTGTATCTGTGCTCACCTAGTAATTATATCTAATAATTTTAAGCACAATAATATTGCTCTATAACACAAAAATATTAATACTATTGGCTTAATCAATTTCTCTAATTTGGGGCATTACATTTATTTTTATAGGTGCTTAAACATCTGTACTATAGAGGAGAGCTTTAATCTTAACTAAACAGTTAAATCTACATTTCACCTTATTTCAGCTGAATCACATACACTATAGCCATCCATGTATATAGTAAGAGCATTCCAGGTGGTTCCCTCTATGTTTACTTCTAGTGTAATACATCCTACATACCAAGTATATAGCAAGGACAGCATAACGCTGGTAAAGCTCAAACGTGGTCAAGTCACTCTCTTGCTCAACATCATTCTGTGGTTTGCCATTGACGTAAAAAATACTGTCTGTAAACTGCTTTCAACAAAGGAATAACCAACCAAACAAAACCAAAGCAAAATATTACTTAGAAGTAAGAAACAGGCAAGAAGACTGTTTTGAGTAATATGAAAACAGGGTGAAAATGACTCAAGCATCATGAATTCAAGGCATTAATTCAAATATGAATAATTAATTATCACTTATTTTACTAATTTTATCTTTATTTTGGTAGAATTTTTGCATCTATTTTAACAACTGAAATTGGTCTTTAATTTTCTTTTCTTACCCTGGGCCAATTTTCCTTTTAAAATATATATTAGTTTAGATAGATAGATAGATAGATAAAATAGAAATATAGATATTTTATCTAATTTATTACCTTGCTTAGTCTTGCTAGACATTTATCAATTTTATAGTTTTTTTCCAAAGAACCAACTTTTAATTTTGATAATTTTTGTTGGGTTCTGTTTCCTGTTCCCTATGCTTAAGATATCCTTTAGATTTCTCATTCAGCTTCCATGTTACTATTGGTAATAATCTTAGTTATTGCTTTAAAACCAAGATTTAAGTATCACCATTATTATTATTATTATATTTTATAGTCACACATTTTATGCCCATCACTTTTATCTGTGTGACCTTGGGCAACTTTCTTAAAGTCTCTAAGCCTACAGCTCTTCATCTTAAGATAGATAACTCTAGTCCTTATAGAGTGGCTATGACAATTAAAATAATAATTTAAAGTGCTTAGCACAGTGCTGACACTGATAAAAATTTCTCATATAATGGTGATAATGAAGTTGATAATTATGTTAATGATATGATATTGTGTCTATTTAAATTTTTTTTTGATGTGGAACATTTTTAAAGTCTTTATTAAATTTGTTACAATATTACTTCTCTTTTATGTTTTGGTTCTTTGGCCTCGAGGCATGTGGAATCAGTTCCCTGACCAGGGATCAAACCCGCACCTCCTGCATTGGAAGGTGAAGTCCCAACCACTGGACCACCAGAGAAGTCCCTATTGTGCCTATTTAAATCAGGCACAACATTTTGGATCTTTTTCTCCTTGTGTTATCTGAACTTGTATTTCAATGCTCCATTCTATGTGATTTCCAAGAATATTTACTTATAAGAACTTATGAGAAAAATAAGATCTTATCTACAGATAAATTTATTTTATTTAGTTTAAATGTTCTGCATGGACTATTTTAGGCAATTCTTCACATGTGCTTCCAAATAAATTTTAATGTCTTATAGTTTATGTACTTATAGTTTATCTTGGGAATAATGAGGTAATGTCTAAAAAGAACTGTGAATTCTTTGGAGGACATACAAGGTCAGAGTCCAAGTTGTGTCAGCAGTTATGCTTGTGTTTATAAACTAGAAAAATGTCTTTTCTACCTCATAGGGTGTGAGTTGCCAAGAACTCATTACTGTTATTTGAAGAGTTACTGTTATGAGGAAAAAGGAGTGGACAAAGACACAGGGACTGATGGAAAGAGGGAAATACTGGGACCTAATTAGAAAGAATGGAAGCAGAAAATACCAAAGTAAAGCAGATTTGAAGAAACAGAACAATGAGATAAGGTCATCTTAGTTAGTAGCTATGTATGGCATGGTGTTCATCACTCTTCAAAACACGTTCCTTCCTTTGATTTCAAGAGAAAACATTTGCCTGGTTGTATTCCTCTCATCTCTGCCTATGTTATCTTAGTTCTATTGCTGGCTCTCCCTCTTCTCCCTGACTTCCAAATGTAAGAGTGTTCCAGCATTCAGTCATTGACCCTCTTTTCCATCTACATATCCTCCTTTAATGATCTCATATAGACTCATGGCTTTAAATATCATCTATATGCTAATAATTCCCAAATGTATTTCTCCAGCTTGGACCTCTCCCCTGGAATCTAGACTTGTACGTTAACTGCCTATTTGACATCTCTACTTGAATGTCTAAGATGTATCTCAAATTTAACATGTCCAAAACTGAGCTTTGAATAACTTCACCTCACCCTGGCCCTGGTCTTTTGAAAACCTCCTTTCATAATCTTTGACATCTCAGTGGCCAACCATTTTCCCCCTTTTTCTCAGGCTCCAAGTTTCTAGTCATTCCTGGTCCCTCTGTTTTCCATCACATTCCATGTCCAATCCAACAACAAATGGTGTCAACTCTACCTTCAAGATAGATCCAGAATCTGAGCACTGCTCACCACCACCAGTTCCACCTCCATGAGTTATAATTGCTTCCTAACTGGACTCCCTGTTTCTATCTTTGCCTTTGCCATAAGCCCTCAAATAGTGTGTTTGACAGAATCCGGATTTGGTGGGGCATTTCTGGCTATATGTCATTTGGTATCTTATAATGCATCTCTAGCATGGCTAGTATCACCCCAGGAACTATTATTTAAAAGATGTTTAAGTCTTTGCAGATGGTATAGCCTTACTCCAGAACCCCAGGGGACTTCATTGTAATTTTCTCACTAAGCTTTACATAAACCTTACATAGCATCTTTTCTTATCACAGATATACTTAAGACCATAGGGTCTGTCAGATTAAATGATCCAAACATTAGGGCCTCTTACACCAAAATCTGGAAATCTAGATCTGCTACAAAGCCTTTTCCTGCTCTGTGTGTTTCTCAAATTTTGCAGCTTTTCATATCACTCTGCATAATGCCTAAGACTCTCCAGATATGACCCACCAGACATGGAACTTCCTCCTTTGTGGTAAGAGGTATGAGATGCATTAATTGGTCTTTCTTGGAATTGGTATTTCTTGGAATGCCACAAACCACTGGATCCCTAAAAATTTTATTAATCATAATAAAATTGTCTTAACTTTTTATAGTTTATATCTTACCCCCTGAAGTTCATGGGTCTTCCCAAGGACTCCAACGTACTTGCTATTTGTTGTTTATCTTGTCTGATTAGTATAATGCCATCAATATAGTGGACCAATGAGATGTTCTTCTGGATGCAGAACCAACATCCAATATCCAACACTGCAAAATCTACCTCTATCTATTTCCTCCTGAATTCTACCATTAAATATATTCTAAGAACTATGGTTCTTTCATGGTATTATCTCTTTCCTCTCTCAGGAAGCCCAGGACATCTCTGGACTTGTTACATGGTGATTTGATCTACTAGTTGGTCTAAAGGTCAGGAAGGAAAATTAAGGAAGTTCTTGAGAGGGCAAGAGTTATCTTGTGGGGACAGCCAAATGTTTTCTGGAAAGGGTGAAACACTGACCTTAACCAGAAAGAGTAATTCACCTTGTCAGGCTCACAGGATTCACTGGATTTAGGGAGCCAAGATTTTCAAGTGCATCAATCCCAGATGTCCTCATCGTATGTTTTATAGTTGCATAGCTACCTTGTACTATAAATTCACACACCACCATCGATAGGGTCCTTATTACCAGGAGAGTAGATAATCTAGCTCTAAAATCTAATCACAGCTTCTTTCTTCTCAAATCTATCCAGAAAGCAGACTCTGAGATGGAGAACAGCTTGCAGGAATTTTCATTAGTAAGTGCACTAAGGATCAATATTTTTAGGGTAAAGGCAAGAAAGAAGTTCTGGCAACTTGTGAATGTAGGTTATAGCACAGCCAAAATACAACTTTAGTTCACTTTGCAAGGAAATCTGAAGCCAGAATGACATTTTAGGGTTGTCCTGAGGTGAGGCAAGAGGGCTGGGTATTTGCAACCCCAATTTAGTCATAGTTTTTTTGGGTGAGGGGGCAGCATGATCTTGGACAACGTATATCTCTTTTATTAAAGGCAATTTTCAAAGAGGTTGATAGCTGGGAACAATGCATGACAGATCCATCACAACCTCCCAAGTTTGCAATCAATATTGTAGAGATTTCTCCTCTACCAAACCTAATTTTTAGCTAATCTGGAAATTTTACTAGGTCAAATGAGTCTCTATTTGGGAAAGTACCAACAATGCTTAAGACAAATAAAAGTCATAGACTTACTTGTAGTTGGAAATGATTGAGAAATCATCTAGTAAAATTCTTGAGTAGAACCTTGAACCTTATTGATAGCATGTTCCTCACATCTCAGGACACGTGCACTGTTGGAATACTGATTTCCAGTTTCAGTAGTCTGATCATTTTGAAAAAATTTCCCTTCTTGTTGAGCAGACTCTGCCTTCCTGCCACTTTTACATTTTCCCCTACATCTGACATGAAAAATCATACACATAGATCAAATTCTAATGAAAGTGCTTCAGATGTACAAAGGTGACTCTTAAAATTGTGCACACATACCCCCACCCCCTGACTCCAACTACTGTTTATGTGGTCTAGTTTTAATGCCATCATAGTCTGGTTACTATTTTCTGACTTCATTCCAACTTGTCAATTTTATCTAAGTGTAACTTTCAGAACTGAATACAGTGCTCCAAGGTATGACTCGCATAAGGAAAAGGAACTCCTATTTTTTAAGACTTTGTATTTCTATTCTGTTAAGACAGCTTCATATTTTATTAGCTTTTTTGGCAGCTACAAGGTACATTTTACACGATGCTTGAAAACTACTATATCATTGTTATAATTAAAATACAAAAAGCAATGTTCTATTTAATTAATTGATATGGACTTTCCTATTACTTTTTCCCCTTTTTCACCTTCCAGAAAATTATGACAGTGAGATCTCATTCTACACCATTTTTGAGAGAGAAGTAGTGCAAATAGAAATGAAAGAGAGAACTTCCCTCGTGGCACAGTGGTTAAGAATCTGCCTGCCAATGCAGGAGACATGGGTTCGATCCCTGGTCTGGGAAGACCCCACATGTCGCAGAGCAAGTAAGCTCATGTGCCACAACTACAGAAGCCAGTGAGCCTAGAGCCCGTGAGCCACAACTACTGAGCCTGCACTCCACAACTACTGAAGCCCACGCACCTAGAGCCTGGGCTCTGCAACAAGAGAAGCCACCACAATGAGAAGCCCACACACCACAACGAAGAGTAGCCCCCGATCGCCGCAACTAGAGAAAGCCTGCGTACAGCAACAAAGACCCAATGCAGCAAAAAAAAAAAAAAAAAAAAAAAGAAAAAGAAAAAGAAATGAAAAAGCAAACTTAAATAGAAGTAGTAAAGATGAAGAAATGAGAACATACTCCCAAGTGATGAGAAAAATAATCTGTGAAGAACCCAGTTACTACACTGGGTAAAAACCTTGTATTTTATTTTTTAATATTCATTCTCTGAGGAAGGAATATCATCAAAGATCAGAGAAGAGGAAATGAAAAAAGAAAGTCAGCATCATAAACTTTAGTTATATGAATAGTTTTGCAGCTAACAAAGTTATGCAATTATGGTTAGAAATTTCATAATTTTTTAAAATCTCTGCATTACAAGGTTAATTTTAAGCATCATATCATGAACATAAAATATTTCTTTTTTTTAAAGAGTCAATAATAATTTCTTATTTTCCCAGCCTTTACATTTGTAAAGGACCTCATCTTAAATCTGCTTGAAGCCCAGAGGTTTCAAGACAATTCCATATAACATCTTGCTGAGTTGCCATACATTTAGAGTGATCCTGAAACTGTTGTTCTTGAAACAAAAGAATGGTTCAATGACTGAAAATTCATCATCTGGCTTAATAGATGGCTTCATTATCTCTCTTTCTCTAACATATTTTCCACACCATCTCAACAAATATCCCCAATGTCAATGCAGAGACAGCCAAGTTTGGCATTATAAAAAGTTATGATCTACAAATGAATAGCAAATCTTACAGGGTCTGGAAAGCCAGAACACTTTAACAGACACCAGTAGAAGTTGATAATGTTAGCTTCCCCTAAGAATGGTAGAATCTGTGTGATAGCAATTTAGTATTATGGACGGTGGGATTTACATTAGTTATTAAGAACATTTTACTGGCAAATGCTGAGAAGAGGAGGAAAGGCACGCTTTCATAAGGAGCAAAACCCTGAGTTAAGACCTTGTTGGCATCAGCAACACCATGAAACTGCTATTTTGTTTTTATTGTTATCTAATGCTCAATTATTTAAAATACTTAAATGAGAGTTCAAATGCTGCCATAATATACCAGTGAGGCATTAACTGTATGTTTTTAAATAGATAAAATTGCGATTTATGTTTTAAGGATATGGCTGTATTTATGAAGTTCCCCTGTAATCACTGTAACACTAACTTTCTCAATTGATTTTCAGCTGCCGATGACAAACTGTTTTACAAACCATAACTAAATCTCACAATAGCACTGACTGGCAGGTATTAACATTCAAACTTTGACTTATTAATAGTGATTTGTTCTTCTGTGTTCTGTAAGCACATGTTAGTCAATTCATTGAAGTCTCAAGTACTTGACAGATGGCAAATGCACATAGAGCTAGAAGGATGAAATCAAGAAACTACAGGATGGAGACTTGCCTGGCCATGAATAGGGCTGGAATTCCAGGAAATTCACTTCTAAAACATTTCTTATAGGATTTAAGTAATGAAATACAGTATACCTGTAGTTGCAAGATACAGGTTCTAGTTTCATACTACCATCAATTAGGTAGCCATAGGCTAACTTCCTTAATTATTCCAGTCTCAGTTTTCCAAACATGGGGAGTGGAATAGAAGCTCTCAATAACTTCTTTCTCCAAGATACCAGAGTTCCAATCTCTTACATGTATTCTATATGTATTCTCTATATGTCATATATACATATATATGAGAAAGTAGATTCAAAGAAATGATTGGCTCCTAGCCACAAGAAATTGCATTTTAATGCTAATAGAACCCAAATATGAGTTAATGGGAAGAGAAGCATCTTATTCAAATTAAAGATCAAAACTACTGACATCAGTTATGATCAAAATGGATTAACAGAAGCCAGATTTACCCTTCCACTGAAAAACAACCCCCCAAATCTCTGAAGCAATAATTCTGAAGATATTGGACATAAAGAAATGAAATCCAGTGATCTCTGAGAGATGAGAAACAAGGAAGGTGAACCCCACAATTTCCTTAGCTAACTCTCTGGAGACAGTTTCCAGGGTATACCAGAGTAAGAAAGATTCCAGGCAAAGTCCACGGTCTCCCTTATTTGAGGCGATGAAGCTAGAAGTCTGAAGGAGAAGGCAGTTATAATTCTTAGGCACCAGAGATATGACCCATGAAAGAAATAATTGATAAGCTGGACTTTATTAAAATTAAAAATTTCTGGTATGTGAAAGACAGAGTCAAGAGAATAAGAAGAAGCAGTCACAGACTGAGAAAAAAGTATTTGCAAAAAGCACATCTGATAAAAAAAAAAAAAGAAAAAAAAAAAAAAGCACATCTGATAAAGGATTGTCAATCCAAAATGTACAAAGAACTCTTAAAACTCAACAGTAAGAAAATAAATAACATGATTAAAAAATGGAACAAAGACCTTAACAGATATCTCATAGAAGAAGATCTGTAGATGGCAGATAAGTATACGAATGGAGACTCTCCACATCATATGTCATCGGGAAAATGCAAATTTAAACAAGAAAGCACTATAAAGAATGGCCAAAATCCAGAACACTGAGGATACTAAATGTTGATAAGATGTGGAGCAATAGGAATGCTTATTCATTGCTGGCGGGAATGAAAAATGGTACAATCTCTTTGGAAGGTGATTTGATGGTTACTTACAAAACTAAACATACACTTACCATAGGATCCAGCAATCATACTACTTAGTATTTACCCATATGAACTCAAAAATTTTGTTAACACAAAAACCTAAATATGGATATTTACAGCAACTTTATTTGTAATTGACAAAACTTGAAAGCAACCAAAATAACCTTCAGCAGATGAATGGGTATATAAGCTATGGAATATCCAGACAATGGACTATTATTCAGTGCTAAACTTAAATGAGCCATAGAAACACATGGAGAAATCTTAAATGCCTATTACTAAATGAAATAAGCCAATCAACATATTGTATGATTCTAACTATATGACACTCTGGATAAGTTAAAACTATGGAGACAACAAAAAGATCAGTGATTTACAGGGGCAGGGGCTAGAGGTGGGATGAATAGGCAGAGCACAAAGGATTTTTAGGATAGTGACATACTCTGTATGATACCATAATGGTGGACACATGCCATTATACATTTGTACAAACCCATAGAATGTACAACTCTAGGAATGAACCATAAGGAAAACTATGGACTTTGAGTGATTATGATGTGTCAATGTAAGTTCATCAGTTATAACAAATATGGCACTTTGGTAGAGGGTATTGATAATGGGGGAGACTATGCATGTGTGAGAGCTGGAGATACATGGGAAATCTCTGTACCTTCCCCTCAATTATGCTGTGAACCTTAAACTGCTCTAAAACATAGTCTTAATTTTTTTAAAAAAATTCAATTGCAAATTAATTAATTAAAACCAATCTAGAACTATAGATATGAGAATTAGCAGGGACATTAAAAAGTCATTAAAGGTATATACTATGTGTGAAAGCAAATAGAGGAAAGATTGATAATGTTAGAGAGACATAGAAGATATATATTTCAAAAACTTCAGTAAAACTTCTAGAGATGAAAAGTTCAATGTTGGAGATAAAAAATACACCATTTGGGATTAACATTGAATTACACATTACAGAAAAAAACAACTCATGAATCTGAAGATGTAATAAAAGCTATCTAAAAAGAGACACAGAGCTAAAAAAGACTAAAAAGAACAAACACACAAGCAAAACATCTGTGAAAGTTGAGACTTCAAATGGCCAAATATATATGGAACTGGAGTCTCCAAATGATAAGAGAACGGGAGACAGCAAAAAAGAGTTGAAGAAATAACAACCAAATAGTTTTTGAATTCAGTGAAAACTATAAACTCATAGATCAAGAAACTGAACAAAATCCAAGTACAAGAGATATGAAGAAAATTACTACAAGGCATATCATGATCAAATTGTTTAAAACCAGTGATAAAAAGCAATCAAGGTAAAAGAACACTTTACTGTTTGGAAACAATTCTTAATGGGTCTCTCACATTTCATAAGCAAGGTATTAATTCCCTTTTATTATGGGCTATTTTTTCAAAAATATTCATATAGTGAACAGCTTTGTCTCCCCCCAGAGCAAAGAGCAGTCATGTTTAATACTCATTATCAAAGATTTGGATTCCCTAAGCTCAGGGTTCCTCTGCTATAATGCAATGCACAGCATGTGAAGCTGTTACCTCTTACTCTTCACATCATCTTGTGACAATTGAGGCTCAGGAACTGGCACAAAAATGCTGATAGTCTGCATGCTGCTATTGGTATAAGCAATAAATTCTCCTTTGTCTCTGACCCATGAATCTCATGCTTTCTAACAATATCTATGAAAAATAGCTAACAATACCTATAAAAATAGCAGGGTAACATGTTAGCTTGTAAGTTGGATAAAATCTCAGACCCTTCACAGTTCTTGACAACTTTGTGATAAGGCTGGGATGTTGACAAAGACATGGTTTTCCAAAAAAGGAAATTTGACAGCTTCATATGCCAGTTATCAAATTTTAAGGAAAGACCATAGAGTCAATAACAAATGTATTGAACAAATTACATGGGTATTAGGCAATGTTAATGTTAACATGTTAATGTCTGCTAAATGAGGGGGTGATTGAGGATGTGGTTGAAAACTGAGTACCAGGAATTAGATTAAAAAACCGCTGACCAAATGGTGCCCTAATTCTCCTCCAAGTGACTTCTTTGTTAACTTGACAGTCAACCTCAGGTGTACACATTGTTACTGGTGTTCAGATTCATTCTGAGTAGACAGAAGGTTTAGCCTTTTTTAGATAAGAGATACAGAGATGGGCAGCTATACTTAGGATAAAAGGAGGGAAATTAGTGATCAGTATGGTTCAAACAGGCAAAAGGTTAACAGCTTGGCTGGTTCCATTGGGAGATGAGGGGGTGATGTTCATAAATGTTTGTTAAAGAAGAATGACAACAAATACATCATTTTATGGTTCAGCCTGTTCTGCAGTCTATGTGCAAACTTTATTTATTTATTTATTTATTTATTTATTTTTGCGGTACGCGGGCCTCTCACTGTTGTGGCCTCTCCCTTTGAGGAGCACAAGCTCCGGACGCGCAGGCTCAGCGGCCATGGCTCACGGGCCCAGCCGCTCCGCAGCATGTGGGATCCTCCCAGACCGGGGCACGAACCCGTGTCCCCTGCATCGGCAGGCGGATTCTCAACCACTGCGCCACCAGGGAAGCCCTATGTGCAAACTTTAGATTCATTCAAGGATGACAGTGAAAGTCTGAGAATTGTTTTCCCCAGTGGATTCTGGCTGCTATATGGGTACTTTGGGCCTCTTGGGGAGATACCCCTAATACACAGAAAGTTCCACAGGGAGCCATGGATGAGGCATTGAATAATGTTTGAGTCGTCATTATAGATCAGGTTTGCTCATGAGAGTGACCCCCTGGAGAAAGAGAAACTGACTCAAAGGAATCTAGATAAATTCTTGTTGTTATCTCTACCACCTGGAAAACTCTTTTAGGTCTTATGATAAAATCACGTGAAAACTTAAGATGTTATCATGAGAATGGAGTAAAAGAAGTCAGGTATTAAACTGAACTCCTTTATAATGCTGTCTCAGTGCAAATCAAATCGACTCAGGCAAAGGAGCAAAACCTTCAGCCCCATACTGAATGCCATCTGGCTGTGGCTGCAGAATCGAGAGGTTCCCAAAGCTGAAGTAAGTGGTATCTGCAATAAGACCTTGGTTCTTCCATACAGACCTTTGGTAGGAGTGAAAATATTATGCTGTTAGTTGGTTGAGCTGCACCACAGGAATCCCAAAGTAAATGTGCCTTGCTGCCTGCTATGGAGCTGCTCCCTCTGCTCCACGTCCTTCCTCCCTCCCCTGCTGTCCCCAACACAGTCGTTTTAAAGAAGATGATGATGAAGGGGGGACCAACATCTGCCTGTCACCGAGAGAAATGAAGACCATATGCAACTGTCCAGTTATGCTGCAGAACTTTGGGGAAAAGAGCGGCTCCTTTCTTGGCTACAAGCCAAAGTCATCATTCTACCCTGTCCCAGAGCAGGAGGAGATGTTGGATTTAACTGATGGGGTTTGGACAAGCTTCCAAGTGGGGAACAGAAGCTGAAGTAACCTTTCAATATTGCCCATTGGGCGGATTCAATGTACTATTGTTGTGATTTCCACTGCTAAATATTTAAATTGTATTGATGTGACTTGCATTTCTTGATTCAATAAATAGGAGAGGGGATTCCCAAACTATAAAACTTCTAGAAAAAATATAGAACTTTTTCAAAATAATTTTTATACGTTTTTAAAATAAACTTACTTTTGGCTGCGTTGGGTCCCCGCTGCTGCACGTGGGCCCCCTCCAGCTGCAGCAAGTGGGGGACACTCCCTGCCACAGGGGCCCCTCATTGTGGTGGCCTCCCCTGCCGCAGAGCACAGGCTCCAGGCACGCGGGCCTCAGCAGCTGTGGCTCGCAGGCTCAGCAGCTGTGGTGCAAGGGCTTAGTCGCTCCGCAGCATGTGGGATCCTCCCGGACCAAGGCTCAAAGCCGAGTCCCCTGCACTGGCAGGCAGACTCCCAACCACTGCACTACCAGGGAGGCCCAGGATATAAGTTTTATGAACTGGAATTAGGGAAATTATTTTTTAGATTCCATGGCAAAGTATGATCCATAAAAGAAAAGAAAGATAAATCGAACTTCATCAAATTTAAGAATTTCTGCTCTTCAAAAGACACTGAAGACAATGAAAAGACAAACCACAGACAGGGGATAAATACATGCAGATCATCATATGATGAAGGAGTTGTATCCAGAACATGTAAAGAACTCTCAAAAATCAATAAGAAAACAAACAACCCAATTTTTTTAAATGAGGGAAATATTTGAACTTTACCAAAGAAGATACATTGATGACAAATAAACGTGAAAAAATGTTCGACACTAGTAGTTACTGGGGACATGAAAATTAAAATCACAGGTGGAAACCATTTCACACCTATTGGAATGTCTAAAATGAAAAATACTGAGTATTCCAAATACTGGTGAGGATGTAGAACAACAGGAACTCTCAAACACTGCTGGCAAAAATGTAAAATGGTACAAACCCTTTGGAAAAACAGTTCAACAGTTTCTTAAAAAGTTAAACATACACCTACGATAGGACCCAGCTATTTTAGTCTTAAGTATTGATCCAAAAGAAATGAAAGCATATGCCCATATGAAGTCTTGTAGGCAGATGTTCATAAAAACTTTCTTTATAACAGCCCCAAACTGGAAACAACCCAGTCTCAGGTGAGATCATTTCAGGTGAATGGAAAAACCGTGGTATACTACTCAGCAATAAAAGAAGAAACTATCAATCCATACAACATAAAAAATCTCAAGTAATTACACTGAGTGAAAGAAGCCAGATTAAAAGAGAATGCCTACTATATGATTCCAATTATATTAAATTCTAGTAATTTTATTGATAGAACCCATGGTTCTCTTGAGATGGGGGGTAGAGAGGAGCAGGTGGGATGGTTTACAAAGGGGCACAGAGAATATTTTGATGATGATACTTATGTTCACTACCTTGACTGACTGTGGTAATGGTTTTACAGATTATATATATATATGTGTATATATACATACATATATATATAATTTATCAAAGTGTATGCTTTAAATGTAAAGTTTTTTCTATGTTAATTATACTTCAATAACTTTAAAAAAAGAACTTAGAGGAATATTCATTTACCCTTTCTTCCCATTTTTGGTAATTTTCTCTAATTATCTTTTTCTAATAATTAATCAAAAGGCCGGGGCTACAAAATGTATGGGTAATAAAGTTATCATTTTAGAGCTTCTATTTTATCTCAGACACTGTATCCAAGGACTTTACATACTTGATCCTGTTTTATCTTCATAAGTCCTATATTTAAATCAATTTGTAAATTAAATCTGAGGTTTGATGAGATTTTTCCATCCTATATTTGCTCTAATCTCAAGATAACTAATTTACTATTCTCTTTCTTTCTCATCAAACTTCCGCTCTTTATACCTAAACACACACACACACAGCAAATAGTCACACCTATTACATCACTGTCATTGACCATTTAGACTGGAATTCCCTCATCTTGCCTACAAATCTCCTAAGTTACTTTTATCTATATCTGTATTCTATTTCTTTACTCTTATCAATTAAAAATCATAGGTTGTATTGAAGACCTACTCTACTCTCTCTATTTTCTCTTGTATCTCATTCCCTGTAACTTTTTTAAGGGCTTGGCTCTTGCAGTTCCTGCCACCACAATCTGCATCTTATTTCTCCGTAACTCCTTTCTGTGAATCATTCCTATCGATGTGCAAAAAGTGGTCCAACATAATAAAAAACAAACCTCCCTTTTATCTCACATTCACCTCACTGTTGCAAATCATTTTTCCATTAATCATCACAAACTCATTACAAACTTAAAAATAGTCATCCCTATTCTTCCTCTACTATCTTCGCCTCTCATTTCTTTCACTACTTCTTCACCTTCTAGTCCTACCTCTGTTCCCTCTCACCCAGCTTCCTTCTCTACTGTACCTCTGAAACTGCTCTTCTCCAAGTAACCAATGATCTCCATGTTACCAATTTTATTGGTCATGTCTCTGTCTTCATCTTACTCATTCTCTTGGCAACATTGCCGGTGTGTATAAACTGCTCTCCTTCACTTTGAAACACTTTACTAGGCTTCCATGGCATGAGTGTCTGTCTTCCTCCTACCCTGTGTGCTAGTATTCCTCAGGATCATTTCCTGAATCTTTTCATTCTTCTCAGCTTTTACCTTTTGGAGGATCCCAGGGCCTTTTTCTCTTCTATCTACACATTCTCTCTCAAAGTGACACAAAGTGATATTCTTCAAGCTCTGGCTTTAAAATTCATTTTTATGCTTATGATACTCAAAATGTTATGCTCAGTGTAGCTTTTCCCTTAGGTCACAAAATGTATATATAACCCCCTACATAGCATCTCTACTTGAGTATTGTATAGGCATTTCAAATTTAACATGTTTGCAACAGAATTCTTGATTACCCTTAACTAATCCTCTCCCCCATCTCTTCTCACCTGTTTCTTCCCCAGAATTTCCCATCTCAGCAAATTACACCAGATTCTGTCTAGTGGTTCAAGTCTCCAAATACAGATTATGCTTGATTCCTCTACTCCTTTGACCCCATAAACAATGCATTTGTATTTCTGAACAACTCTACTTTCTAGTAATTCTCCAAATATACCCTGACAACTATTGCTTCTCTCCACCTCTACTATCAACACTTTAGTTTACACCACCCTCACTTTTCATGTTGACCAATGCAACAGCTCTTTTCCTGATCTCACATCTTCAGCTATTGTCCTTTGATAATTAGTTTCCTAGAGAGTAGACAGTGATCTTTTTAAAAAATGTAAATCAGGTTATGCTATTCCAAATCAGGTTATGAATGACTTGTAAGGACTTTCCTCAGGTTCTCTGCATTGGCTGTCTCTACATGAAAAACTCTTTCTAGTCACATGAATATTTCTCTCTCATTTAAGGCTCAAATTTTATGTCAGTGCCATAGAGAGACTTTCAATAAAACCTAAATCACTTCCTATCATATTATCCTGATTTATTTTCTCCATGACACTTCCAACTACTGAGATTATTTATGATTTTATATGTTTATTTCTTCTATATTATTCTTCTGTATTTCTTCTATATGAAGCTCTATTATATGAAAAAGTTTCCATGTAAATAAATAACTCAGTAGAAATATTGGAACTGCAGAAGCTAGTTAGTAAGTAAAATCCATTAATAGACTCGATAATGTAATTCAAAGTTGTATCTCTCAGTTCTTTGCTTCATTATCTCCTTTTGAATATATTGTCAGGATAGATCTTTAATCTCTGGTTGGATATGCTTGAACTGACATAGAATGGAAAGAAAAACCACTACGATTCTTAATATCTTTTCTCCCAAAGGAGTAGGATTTTCTTTCTTTCCTTCCTTCCTTCCTTCCTTCCTTCCTTCCTGGATCCTTCCTTCCTTCCTTCCTTTCTTTTTCCCTCATTTAATCTGTTGTTTATTTTTGTCTCTAAAGAGTAAAGTCTCCATTCATTTTAGGTTGAAAAGTCATAATGACTTTTTTGGGGGGGATAAAAAACATACGCATATCACATTTTCACTGAAAATACGACATCACCCAAGAAATACTGGTTTACATTTTTGCTTTCTGAACGAATTCTTAGCAGCAAATGGACTTGAACTGAAATGCCCTTCTCAGATGACAAAGAAATTGTTAGTGTATAGATTTTGTTATATCCTGTTGAAATGTCCAAGTACCTGTCTCTTTTGAAAGAGAGGATGGTTTAGAGAATGTGTGCATTTTTTTCTGATCTCCACTCTCCCCCTCTTCAAACTCCACTCTCCCCCTAACGTTCTTATAAGATTAGCTGAAGGGACAGCTGGTGGGTCAAAACAGAGAGAAGAAAAGAAAACAACTTTGCCTGAAGATTGGTCAAGGATCTCAGAGATTAACAGATAGGCCCTCAAATCACTAAACGTCTTCCTTCTGTTATGTGTCATCTGAGATTACTAATCATAAGGGAAGGAGTTTACACCTGCTTCCATTATACTCTTTGGAAAACTCTTATATGACTTACTATTGCATTACAATCATTTCTTGACATATCTGACATGCCCATTCAACAGTGAGGTCCCCAAGGTCAAGGGAACTGTAACCTAGAGCCTATCGTATAGATGATGAATGAATTTTAAGTTAAAGTATAATGTAGTATTTTTGCTTCTTACATGTTTACCCTCAGATGAGAGATCTGCATTGTGGAGTGTTTGGTTTCCTCATCATCAGTATTACCAGCTCTGAAGACTTGGCAATCAGGTTGAGTTGTTAGCAAAACTAATAGACTCAGATTTATGTCATCAGTTCCTGACATATTATTCCAATCTGTAACAATATAAGTTGTTGAATTTCAACAGAGGGAGAAATCATATCAAATATTTTCCCATATGTATATAAGTTGTGACATTTTCAAAATAAAAAAATGAATTACAAAAGGAAGCTGCATGTTAAAAACAGAATATTTCTGAGTTTAGCTTTGTAGTTCCACTATAACATCTTTGAAATACACAACTACTATTGTCAAATGAAAAAGGAGCACTTTAAAGTCAGATTTATGGGGGAAAAAGAGAGGAGGCTATGGTTATAAGCTCCCTCCAGCTGTGAACATACAGTGAGAAAAAGGGAATCATTGATGTAGATACATTTTAATCATGGCTATATCATGAGAGAGATCTGAATACACATTTTATACACAATTTATAAAATATCTGAGGTTAGAGGCTCTCCTGCTGGAAGAGGAATGGGTAGCTCTAACAATTAAATAGAATTTGTTACTATCTCTAGATGTATCAATTAAATGGGTACATATGAATCATAATGACTTATTAAGACACTTTTGTGTCCTAAGTAGAATTATGTTATAATGTTATAATGAAAAGCTGGGACAACAGATATGTTAAGGATACATATTGGGTTGGCCAAAAATTTGTTTGGGTTTTTCTGTAACATCTTACAAAAAACCTGAATGACTTTTTGGCCAACCCAATACACACACTCACATTGATCTCAACTAGGTAAAATCTGCATACAAAGAGAAAATATTTCAAAAGTTAATTGCAGATTTGGGGGAAAGTAGGGGCTGATGGGATTGTGGAAAATTTTGGTCTCATAATTTTCTATATTTTCCATGTATTAAACAATACAATTATGTATATATTATAATGAGAATAAAAGCATTTATTGTAAACTGAGAATGACATGCCTATAAATTAAATATATTACAAATTATTTACCATGACAAATCATGCATGAGATATGAACATAACTAAATTCATTAAAATAAACTTTATTGAGTGGCTGTCATGTGCTAACATGGGAGAAGTAGTAATTATAGGCACATGGTTATATTTATTCATATCCTGAGAGTAATATGGGCTCATGGACACAGTTTGGTAGGGAATAACATAAAAATATTATTTATCTATTATCTAGCATTTTATAACTATATTCTTCAATCAATATTAATACTATTAAATACTCAAAAGTGAGATGAAATATATTAAAATGTCTTCAGTACTGTTGAATGCCATGGTTGAGTTAGCAGTCATTAAAGGGTTGTAGCTAAATGACAGTCAGAAATTCTATATCTTCAGTTGTCAGGGTCACCTTCAGGCCCTCCACACCTGCCATCTTTCTTTGTGAAGGGGTAACTCAAGAAGGATGTTTTCATGAGAAATTGAGGAGAGTCACCTGTATTTAACCAAAGGTACTTCAGTTATTCTTTGTTGTTATAGGACAGGCAGACACAAGGGGCTTTAGCTTTCATGTCAGCCTCTACTGATAACTTGTGTCTAGGTGGTCTGGTCTCCCCTAGGGAAGTGGGGGTGTAGGTGGAGAGGGTAAACAGGAGGAAGTTTTCCAGCAGTGTATGTTTTGTACCATGTTAAAGCCATTTCTCTGGTCATCTAAGGTATTAAATCAAGTCTATGGAAAGGAATGTATTTGCTCTAATCTATGGATTAGCTTTGGGTTAAAGGGCTTGAACTTCACTGACCTTTGTCTGTTAACTTATTCCATTCTTTTTTTTTTTTTTTTTTTTTTTTTTTTTTGCGGTATGCGGGCCTCTCACTGTTGTGGCCTCTCCCGTTGCGGAGCACAGGCTCCGGACACGCAGGCCTAGCGGCCATGGCTCACGGGCTTAGTTGCTCCGCGGCATGTGGGATCTTCCCGGACCAGGGCACGAACCCGTGTCTCCTGCATCGGCAGGCGGATTCTCAACCACTGCGCCACCAGGGAAGCCCTAACTTATTCCATTCTTTTTCCTTCTTTTCACATAAAAAATGTAGTCTGATGTATCGAGGGTATCGGATTTGTGGAATGAAGTATCAGACGTATGATATAAGTATTATTAACTATAGCCAATCGCAAGCCAATAAGAAATAGTGAAAATATTGGCTACTAACATTCTTTTGCCTGAAACAATGACAATGTTTATGGATTTCAGATTCATTACACACCATATTCATATTTTGCTTTATAAAGGAATATGTGTGCACAAGGTACAAGAAAGAGGATGACACCTATTATTCTGCCACCCAAGCCTTTAAGAGCATTTTGATTAATATCTTTTCTATAAATACCTATATATGCATGCACACATCTAAAATTTTTAATGAAATTTTGATGTCCTGTATGTATTGCTTAATAAATTACCTTTTTAATGTAGCAGCATATTATGTCACTAAATATTAATTTACAAAAGGCTTTTTGTTGGCACAGAATTCTGTTTTACACATGTACCATCACTTGTTTAACTAAATGTCTCTTTGGAGGCATTTATATCATTGTTTTCTGCAAGTGCTGCCATGAATATCCTAGTAAATTTTTTGTGTACCTTTATCATTTTTTTTTCAATAACTTATTAAAAGTTAGATTACAAATGAATATTTTAAGTCCAAAGTTCATTCCAGAAAATTTGAAGGAATTTGAAGTAACATATAACTCCACCTGCCTGTGTGACAGTATCCAGGCCTCCTCTCCTTTACTACCCGGTACTTGTACTACGTACCTGTCTTCTCTTGATAATACAGAATCCTTAAAAGTTTTAAGTATCTTTACCAAATTGATAGAGTGTCATACCATTTTAATTTGTGTTTTTATTAAAAGAGGCACTAAGCATTCTTTCTAATATTTAATGGCTATTTGTTTTTCTTCCTCTGGGAATTACTTATGTGTATTAATTCACTATGCATTGTTAAAAGCTTAATCAGCCAAAGACCACCAGGCACAAATTTGAAGTCTGATAAAATCAGATGTATTAACTTGATGCAGCAAAGGAGGGCACTCCAGAGGAGCTCTGAAATGCCACACGACAAGAGGGAGCAAGGAAGCATCTTTTGAAAGGTTTTGGTTACTGCTGAATGATTTTTGGTTACTGCTGAATGAAAAGTGTCTAAGGGAAGAGGGCATTAATTCCGGATTAGCTGCTGGTTTTAGGTGGGATTAAGAGAACGAGGATTCACTAGGAATTGGGTGCTGTCATGAGATGACAGCATTTTAGCAATTAGATGTCCTCAGTAATAGATGAGGAAAACAGAGAACTCTGGGAGCATCACTGGTACGCAAGCAAAAGTTATACAAAGAGAGGCTTGTTATGGCATTTTACTGCATGGCCTCGGGGAAATAATTTTTCTGTTAATTTGGGGATTAGCTTTGTCTGTGTCCAACCTCCTACCCATTCTGATTAATGGCAGAACTGCTTTTTCCTTTTTTCAGTCTTACTGATATTCATTCTTGCAATCCCAGACAGGTTTTTACACTTTCAAAATAAGGCTTAGGTCACATACATTTTTTTTTTTTTTTTTTTTTTTCGGTACGTGGGCCTCTCACTGCTGTGGCCTATCCCATTGCAGAGCACAGGCTCCGGACGCGCAGGCTCAGCGGCCATGGTTCATGGGCCCAGCCGCTCCACGGCATGTGGGATCCTCCTGGACCGGGGCACGAACCCTTGTCCCCCACATCAGCTGGCGGACTCTCAAACACTGCACCACCAGGGAAGCCCCACATACATTATTTAGGTCACATACATTATTGGTTAACATTGCAGAATTATACACTCTTGAATTGGAGGCTTGGCATGTCTCCTTACTGGTAGTGTAAATTTGGACAAGATATTTAATCACGTTAGTTTCAGTCTTCATATCATGAAAAAGGAAGTACTATTGCTACTACTACTACAACCTATCTTGTAGGACTATTGAGAAAATTAAATATGATTTTTATAAAACACTTATCAAAATGTCTGGCATGACGCAATTACTCAGAAAGCAATAGCAACTAAAAGGGTACGCTTAATATAGGTTTTTCCTGAATGAATTGATGGAAACAAATAATAAAAAGAACATGATTAGTATAACTGTATATGTGTCTACAAAAGAGAATTGAAGGATGTTGCACTGTGTAGAAGTTGCTAATGAATATTTTATGAATTGGCAGTTTGGTTTTTGTTAAATAATTGTAGATATTTACAGAGGAAAGAGGAGCACAATTCGTAGATTTAGATGATCTTACAGGCAGAATTCCCTTATTAGCCTAACATAGGAAAGCTGAAGAGATCTGTGAGAAATAGACCCTGGTATTACAGTCTAGTGGGCTGTGGTTCCAATTAAAAAAAAAAGGACACACCCTTTTCCAGAATGTTCTCTGGAAGAAGAGTGAGAGTCTATTTTCATGGCTCTGGATATAACTTAATGAACTTGAAGAGCACACACCCAAAAAAGAGAAAAGAAATGTTTCAGAGAACAGATTAATAAATTGAGAGGCAGAGTTGTACAAGAAATGAACGCATCAAGGGGACAGGTGTTAAAATGCTAATCACTGGGTTAGACATGAGAAACACCTTAGAAGAGGAGGAATATCAATCCATCCTGAAAGGGAGCAGAAGCAAGAAACCAAGTAGGTGTGTACTCAGATCAAAAGTAATGAAAGGCAGGTGGGTTAGAATTAAGGGTGGTGAAACAGTTGGTGTAACGTATGGATGTACTCTGGCTGCTCTACAGATGACAGTAGATCAGTCTGTTGTTTATATGTACAGTGGTTCAGGATGGTGAGAAACTGTGCACTCTGTGCTAGAGAAAAACATTATGAAGTCCAGCCAATAAAACAACTGAAAGGCCACCAAGCATGTTCTAGAAAACACACTTTGTTGCAGTTAATACAAATCAGCTATTCTGGTTACCACTCCAACACATGACCATGGGGAGACAGTGGAAATCACTGGTGGCTTAAACACTGAAATCACTGAGAAAACAAAGGTGATGAATACAACAACCAATCTGCTATTATCATGCAGCCAGACGGACACACACACAGTCTTGTAGCCAACTGAATAAGCATAGAAAACGTTAGAGAAGTTGTGGATAAAGGAGGATGGATAAGTAAAATTTAGATGTATTTGCTGCTTTTTGCAATAACTGAGCAAGTCATAGAAAAAAAATACTTAAATAAAAAACTATGCCATTAATGTGTGTTATCTGGTCAAATTCACCCTGGGCTCTAGTATTCAAAAAGCACTACTTTAAAAACTGACTAGGTCAACTTTTCTCAACAGTGAGCCATTGACTGAACCAAATTTAGCTAAATGCAAGCCACTGAACACCTGCTCTCAAAATGCCTCTCTTATATGATTGTAGGGAAGGGCTGTGTTCTTGTTTTTAAGTCCAACTTCAGCATTTTTGTTTTATTTGGCTTTTTCCGTAAAGCTAAGGAGATGTGAAATTTCCCTTTTGTTGTAACAAATTGTAACAACATCATAGTATTTTGAGCATTTCTCCTTTGTTACATCTGACTTAGATACTAACACAAGCATTATTTGCCTTGAGCAGCTATGGAAGAGCTGTTCAAAGCCTAGTTACAGATTTCTGAAAGTTTTCACCATTCTATTTTCAATTTATTTTCAGATCAGAACTGGGCAACTATTCCTTATATATATATAATATCTATATCATGGAAATAAATATATTTTCTCCAAGGGAAAAAAAATATATAAATGCATATGTTTGTGTATGTTTGGTATACACATATACAAAAGTTTAGAATAAATTTGAAAGAAATAAAATTCTTTAATTTAATATAAGACTTTCATTGGCAGAATTCAATGTCAAGCCAATTAAAATTATATTAGAAAATTTCCTGATCTGGGAAAAACCATTTATTTTATTTTATTTCTGTCATTTTATTTCAATAAAGTTATATTTAACCTTCCAAAATAATTTCAAAGATTGTTGCATCTTACAAAGAGTCACAATTTTTTAAAAATTATTGTTTATAAAGTAAAATCACAAATATTTATTTAGATGTGAGACATTTGATTTAAATTTGCAAGTTTTGTAATTTAACAAGCAAAATAAGATATTCAAACCACTGCTCTCTTCAGATCATAAAAAAAATCTGAAAAAGTTTTTCTTAGATTTGAGATAAAATTAAGTCATTTATACATCATGAGACAAAATAGATGGAACCAAAACAAAATTAAAGTGTAATATATGGAAGCAAATTTTTAGTTTGTTGACGCTACTGTAATAAGTTTGCATGTCATTGGCTTATACTCAGTTTATATATGAACATTTTTCCTTCCACTGTAATGTAGATAATAAAAAGAGATTGCTTCATGGACACTTAGCAGTTTCACATCTATAATAATTAACTGTCAGGGGATGCCTTCAAGATGGCGGAGGAGTAAGACATGGATTTCACCTTCCTCTCCACGAATACATCAGAAATAAATCTAAGTGTGGAACAACTCCTACAGAACACCTACTGAACGCTGGCAGAAGACCTCAGACTGCCGAAAAGGCAATAAACTCCCCACGTGCCAGGGTAGGGTAAAAGAAAAAAGGAAAAACAGAGACAAAAGAATAGAAACAGGACCTGCACCTCAGCAAGGGAGCTGAGAGGGAGGAAAAGTTTCCACACACTAGGAAGCCCTGTCACTGGCAGAGATGAGGGGGGTGCTTCAGAGCCATGGAGGAGAGTGCAGCCACAGGGGTGCGGAGGGCAAAGCGGAGAGATTCCCATACAGAGGATAGGTGCTGACCAGCACTCACCGGCCTGAGAGGCTTGTCTGTTCACCCTCTGGGGTGGGCGGGGGCTGGGAGCTGAGGCTCAGGTTTCGGAGGTCTGATCCCAGGGAGAGGACTGGGGTTTGCTGTGTGAACACAGCCTGAAGGGGGCTACTGCACCACAGCTGGCCAGGAGGGAGTCTGGGAAAGTCTGGAGCTGCCGAAGAGGCAAGAGACTTTTTTTTGCCTCTTTGTTTCCTAGTGCGCGAGGAGAGGGGATTAAGAGCACTGCTTAAAGGAGCTCCAGAGATGGCTGCAAGCCCGGCTATCAGCCTGGACCCCAGAGGTGGGCACGAGACGCTAAGGCAGCTGCTGCTGCCACCAAGAAACCTGTGTGCAAGCACATGTCACTATCCACACCTTCCCTCCCAGAGCCTATGCAGCCTGCCACTACCAGGGTCCCTTGATCCAGGGACAACATCCTGGGGAGAACACATGGCATGCATCAGGCTGTTGCAACATCATGCCAGCCTCTGCCATCGGAGGCTCACCCCACAGTCCACACCCCTCCCTCCCCCAGCCTGAGTGAGCCAGAGCCCCCTAATCATCTGCTCCATTAATCCCATCCTATCTGGGTGGAGAACAGACACCGTCAAGTGACCTACATGCAGAGGCAGGGCCAAATCCAAAGCTAAACCCCAGGAGCTGTGTGAACAAAGAAGAGAAAGGGAAATCTCTCCCAGTAGCCTCAGCAGCAGCAGATTGAATCTCCACAGTCAACTTGATGTACACTGCAACTGTGGAATACCTGAATAGACAGCGAATCATCCCAAAATTGAGGCAGTGGACTTTGGGAGCAAATGTAGACTTGGGGGTTGCTTTCTGTATCTAATTTGTTTCTGGTGTTATGTTTATCTTACTTTAGTATTTAGAGCTTATTATCATTGGTAGAATTGTTTACTGATTTGGTTGCTCTCTTCTTTATATATATATATATATATATATATATACTTTTTTTTTCTTTTCCTCTTTCTGGGAGTGTGTATGTGTATGCTTCGTTGTGTGATTTTGACTGTACAGCTTTGCTTTACCATTTGTCCCAGGGTTCTGACTGTCGTTTTTCTTTTTATTTTAGTATAGTTTTTAGCACTTCTTATCACTGGTGTATTTATTTTTTGGTTTAGTTGCTCTCTTCTTTCTCTCTTTCTATTTATTTATTACTTTTAAACTTTTTTATTTTTAATAATTCTTTCCATTTTAATAACTTCATTTTATTTTATTTATTTATTTTTTCTTTCTTTCATCCTTTTCTTCTGAGCCATGTGGGTGACAGGGTCTTGGTGCTCTGGCCGGCTGTCAGGCCTGAGCCTCTGACGTGGGAGAGTTGACATCAGGGCATTGGTCCACATGAGACCTCCCAGCCCCACATAATATCAAACGCGCAAAGCTCTCCCAGAGATCTCCCTCTCAATGCTAAGACCGAGCTCCACTCAACGACCAGAAGCTACAGTGCTGGACACCCTATGCCAAACAACTAGCAAGACAGGAACGAAACCACACCCATTAGCAGAGAGCCTGCCTAAAGTCATACTAAGTTCACAGACACCTATAACACACCATCGGACGTGGTGCTGCCCACCAGAAAGACAAGTTCTAGCCTCATCCACCAGAACACAGGCACCAGTCCCCTCCACCAGGAAGCCTAGACAACCCACTGAACCAACCTTACCCATGGGAGCAGACATTGAAAACAATGGGAACTACAGACCTGCAGCCTGTGAAAAGGAGACCCCAAACACAGTAAGGCAAGCAAAATGAGAAGACAGAGAAATAAACAGCAGAAGAAGGATCAAGGTAAAAACACACAAGACTTAACAAATGAAGAGGAAATAGGCAGTCTACCTGAAAAAGAATTCAGAGTAATAATATTTAAAATGATCCAAAATCTTGGAAATAGGACGGAGAAAATATAAGAAACGTTTAACATGGACATAGAAGAACTAAAGAGCAAACAAACAATGATGAA
The DNA here is from genome assembly GCF_026419965.1 of Kogia breviceps. Classification (NCBI taxonomy): domain Eukaryota; kingdom Metazoa; phylum Chordata; class Mammalia; order Artiodactyla; family Physeteridae; genus Kogia; species Kogia breviceps. Next base: position 93,391,020 of record NC_081314.1, read on the forward strand.
AAACACAATAAATGAAATTAAAAATTCCCTAGAAGGAATCAATAACAAAATAACTGAGTCAGAAGAACTGATAAGTGACCTGGAAGATAAAATAGTGAAAATAACTACTGCAGAGCAAAATAAAGAAAAAAGAATGAAAAGAATTGAGGACTATTTCAGAGACCTCTGGGACAACATTAAACACACCAACATCCAAATTATAGGGGTCCTGGAAAAGAAGAGAAAAAAAAAGGGACTGAGAAAATATTTGAAGAGATTACAGTTGAAAACTGCCCTAATATGGGTAAGGAAATAGTCAATCAAGTCCAGGAAGCACAGAGAGTCCCATACAGGATAAATCCAAGGAGAAACATGCCAAGAAACATATTAATCAAACTATCAAAAATTATATACAAAGAAAACATATTAAAAGCAGCAAGGGAAAAGAACAATTCACACACAAGGGAATCCCCATAAGGTTAATAGCTGATCTTTCAGCAGAAACTCTGCAAGCCAGAAGGGAGTGGCAGGACATATCCAAAATGATGAAAGGGAAAAACCTACAACCAAGATTACTCTACCCAGAAAGGATCTCATTCAGATCTGATGGAGAAATTAAAACCTTTACAGGAAAGTAAAAGTTAAGATAATTCAGCACCACCAAACCAGCTTAAAACAAATGCTAAAGGCACTTCTCTAGGCAGGAAACACAAAAGAAGGAAAAGACTTATAATGACAAACCCAAAGCAATTAAGAAAATGGTAATGGGAACATACATATTGATAACTACCTTAAATGTAAATGGATTAAATGCTCCAACCAAAAGACATAGACTAGCTGAATGGATACAAAAACTAGACCTGTATATATGCTGTCTACAAAAGACCCACTTCAGAACTAGGGACACATAAAGACTGAAGGTGAGGGGATGGAAAAAGATATTCCATGCAAATGGAAATCAAAAGAAAGCTGGAGTTGCAATTCTCATATAAGACAAAATAGAATTTAAAACAAAGACTATTACAAGAGGCAAAGAAGGACATGACATAATGATCAAGGGATCAATACAAGAAGAAGATATAACAATTGTAAATATTTATGCAGCCAACATAGGAGCACCTCAATACATTTGGCAAATGCTAAGAGCCATAAAAGGAGAAATTGACAATAACGCAATCATAGTACGGGACATTAACACCCCACTTTCACTAATGGACAGATCATCCAAAATGAAAATAAATAAGGAAACACAAGCTTAAAATGATACATTAAACATGATGGACTTAATTGATATTTATAGGACATTCCATCCAAAAACAGCAGATTATACTTTCTTCTCAAGTGCTCATGGAACATTCTCCGGGATAGATCATATCCTGGGTCACAAATCAAGCCTTGTTAAATTTAAGAAAATTGAAATCATATCAAGTACCTTTTCTGACCACACACTCTGAGACTAGATATCAATTACAGGAAAAAAAATCTATAAAAAATACAAACACATGGAGGCTAAAAAATACACTAATAAATAACCAAGAGATCACTGAATACATCAAATCAAAAAATATCTAGAAACAAATGACAGTGAAAACATGACAAAACCTATGCGATTCAGCAAAAGCAGTTCTAAGAGGGAAGTTTATAGCAATATAATCCTACCTCAAGAAACAAGAAACAACTCAAATAAACAACCTAACCTTAGACCTAAAGCAATTAGAGAAAGAATAACAAAAACACCCCAAAGTCAGCAGAAGGAAAGACATCATTAAGATCAGATCAGAAATAAATGAAAAAGAGAGGAAGGAAACAATAGCAAAGATCAATAAAACTAAAAGGTGATTCTTTGAGAAGATAAACAAAATTGATAAACCACTAGGCAGACTCATTGAGAAAAAAAAGACGACTCAAATCAATAGAATTAGAAATGAAAAAGGAAAAGTAAAAACTGACACTGAAAAAATATAAAGGATCATGAGACATCCTTACTACAAGCAACTCTATGCCAATAAAATGGACAACTTGGAAGAAATGAACAAATTCTTAGAAAAGCACAATCTTCCAAGACTGAACCAGGAAGAATTAGAAAATATAAACAGACCAATCACAAGCACTGAAATTGAGACTGTGATTAAAAATCTTCCAACAAACAAAAGCCCAGGACCAAGTGGCTCCACAGGCGAATTCTATCAAACATTTAGAGAAGAGCTAACACTTATCCTTCTCAAACTCTTCCAAAATATAGCAGAGGGAGGAACACTCCCAAACTCATTCTAGAAGCCACCATCACCCTCATACTAAAACCAGACAAAGATGTCACAAAGAGAGAAAACTACAGGCCAAAATCACTGATGAACATAGATGCAAAAATCCTCAACTAAATACTAGCATACAGAATCCAACAGCACATTAAAAGGATCATACACCATGATCAAGTGGGGTTTATTCCAGGAATGCAAGGATTCCTCAATATATACAAATCAATCAATGTGATAAACCATATTAACAAAGTGAAGGAGAAAAACCATATGATCATCTCAATAGATGCAGAAAAAGCTTTCAACAAAATTGAGCACCCATTTATGATAAAAACTCTTCAGAAAGTAGGCATAGAGGGAACTTACCTCAACAAAATAAAGGCCATATATGACAAATCCACAGCCAACATCATTCTCAATGGTGAAAAACTGAAACCATTTCCACTAATATCAGGAACAAGACAAGGCTGCCCACTCTCATCACTATTATTCAACATAGTTTTGGAAGTGTTAGCCACAGCAATCAGAAAAGAAAAAGAAATAAAATGAATCCAAATCAGAAAAGAAGTAAAGCTGTCACTGTTTGCTGATGACATGATTTTATAAATAGAGAATCCTAAAGATGCTACCAGAAAACTACTAGAGCTAATTGATGAATTTGGTAAAGTAGCAGGATACAAAATTAATGCACAGAAATATCTTGCATTCCTATACACTAATGATTAAATATCTGAAGGAGAAAGTAAGGAAACTCCCATTTACCATTGAAACAAAAAGAATCAAATACCTAGAAATAAACCTACATAAAAAGACAAAAGACCTGTATGAAGAAAACTATAAGACACTGATGAAAGAAATTAAAGATGACACAAACAGATGGAGAGATATACCATGTTCTTGGATTGAAAGAATCAATATTGTGAAAATGACTATATTACCCAAAGTAATCTACAGATTCAATGTAATCCCTATCAAATTACCAATGGCATTTTTTTACAGAGCTAGAACAAAAAATCTTAAAATTTGTAGGGAGACACAAAAGACCCCGAATAGCCCAAGCAATCTTGAGGGAAATAAACAGATATGGAGGAATCAGACTCCCTGACTTCAGACTATACTACAAAGCTACAGCAATCAAGACAGTACAGTACTGGCACAAAAACAGAAATATAGGTCAATGGAACAGGATAGAAAGCCCAGAGATAAACCCACACACCTATGGTCAACTAATCTATGACAAAGGAGGCAAGGATATACAATGGAGGAAAGACAGTCTCTTCAAGAAGTGGTGCTGGGAAAACTGGACAGCTACATGTAAAAGAATGAAATTAGAACACTCCCTAATACCATACAAAAAAAAAAACTTAAAATGGATTAGAGACCTAAATATAAGGCCAGACACTATAAAACTCTTAGAGGAAAACATAGGCAGAACACTCTTACATAAATCACAGCAAGATCCTTTTTGACCCACCTCCTAGAGAAATGGAAATAAATACAAAAATAAACAAATGGGACCTAATGAAACTTAAAAGCTTTTGCACAGCAAAGGAAACCATTAACAAGATGAAAAGACAACCCTCAGAATGGCAGACAATATTTGCAAATGAAGCAACTGACAAAGGATTAGTCTCCAAAATATACAGGCAGCTCATGCAGCTCAATATCAATAAAACAAACAACCCAATCCAAAAATGGGCAGAAGACCTAAATAGACATTTCTCCAAAGATATACAGATTGTCAACCAACACATGAAAGGATGCTCAACATCACTAATTATTAGAGAAATGCAAATCAAAAGTACAATGAATTATAATCTCACACCGGTCAGAATGGCCATCATCAAAAATCTACAAACAATAAATGCTGGAGAGGGTGTGGAGAAAAAGGAACCCTCTTGCACTGTTGGTGTGAATGTAAATTGATACAGCCAGTGTGGAGAACAGTATGGATGTTCCTCAGAAAACTAAAAATAGAACTACTATACAACCCAGCAATCCCACTACTGGGTTTATACCCAGAGAAAACCATAATTCAAAAAGAGTCATGTACCGCAATGTTCATTGTAGCTCTATTTACAATAACTAGGACATGGAAGGTACCTAAGTGTCCATCGACAGATGAATGGATAAAGAAGATGTGGCACCTATATACAATGGAATGTTACCCAGCCATAAAAAGAAACGAAACTGAATTATTTTTATTGAGGTGGATGGACCTAGAAACTGTCATATAGAGTGAAGTAAGTCAGAAAGAGGAAAACAAATACCATATGCTAACACATATATATGGAATCTAAAGAAAAAAACAAGGTTCTGAAGAACGGAGGGGCAGGACAGGAGTACAGACGCAGACATAGAGAATGGACTTGAGGGCATGGGGTTGGGGAAGGGTAAGCTGGGAAAAAGTGAGAGAGTAGCACGGACATATGTACACTACCAAATGTAAAATAGATAGCTAGTGGGAAGCAGCCACATAGCACAGGGAGATCAGCTCAGTGCTTTGTGTCCACCTAGAGCAGTGGGATAGGGAAGGTGGGAGGGAGATGCAAGAGGGAGGAGATATGGGGATATATAGCTGATTCACTTTATTATACAGCAGAATCTAACACACCACTGTAAAGCAATTATACTCCAATAAAGATGTTAAAAAAAATCAACTGTCGTTTTATTTTGTCTATATCCAATAAACTGAAGATAAAAAATAATGGAACAGGGCAAAATCCTAAGAAGGCAGTTAAAAAATTAGAATTTAAAAAAAACTTTCATATAAAAAGTTAATGCAGAATTATTTTAATATAAAATATAAATGTAAGCAGGAGAGAAGAATGAAAATTTAGTACGTAGCCAAGTTTTTTTAATCCTTGTGAAATATAAATTCAACTCTACCTACATCTTTCATGCTCTGAAACATATTATTTTTGCGGCTTCAACATTTGTGTCTACATCCTTTCTTGAATCTAAAAGTGATCATTCACATTTCCTAGAGTGCACTGAGAATAAATATTGATAACCAGGAGTAAATCCATATAGGAAAAAACTGAGAGTCCAATAATTAATTAAGTTCCTCAATATGTTCTAGCAAGTGACGGAAATGGAATTCAAACCAGGTTTCTCTGACTCTAAAGTTTTTCTTCCCAGTCTGTAGTTCCTAACATTTTTAGCATATGGGTCTCTATTTAATCATTTAAAGATTGCAGAAACCAGCATATTTTAGAGATCAAGTGGTTGGCAGTGGCATCTGATTCTCTGGATTTGAACCTCACCTCTTCCAGTCAATAGCTGCACGGCCTTACGTAAATGATTTACACTCCCTACGACTCAGATTTCTAATCTCCAAAAAAAAAAAAAGGATAATAATATCCTCAAAATATTTTATGTACAGGAACTAAGTATGATAATCATACTACAATGATTGGGAGTCCACTTAATGGATGTGAACCACTACACTACACATGCTATGTCTTAATAGAGTTCTTTAACTTTGTATTTTCACAGCAGGTGAAAATTATCTCTTTTTTGTTGCTATAATAAGAAATGTTTTTCTAGTTAAAATTTTTTCTTCATTGGCACTTTGCCCTGAGTAGTCTCCTGATAGAAGTTATTTGTATTATTTGTCAGAGTTAATTTCACCCAACATGGCTTTTTCCTCCTAACATATCACCAAACTTCTCTTCACAGTGAATCATCTTATTTTCTGCAGTTTACATCAGGCATGGGAACAGAGACCATCTTCCATCTTTGAGTAGAGATAAAAAATTATTATGGTGTATATACTGACTGCTAGAAAACTCCCTGTTAACTGGGTAATGTCTTGGGTTATATTATTTTGCAAAAGTTGAAAATCTGTTCAAGTTCATACTGATCATAAGAGTGACATCTTTTCAGATACTGAGCTCCATTTAGTTAAACCATGATAGGGTCTACTTTCTGTTCAATCTCTCTGCAGAACTCCCATTTTATTTGAAATTGCTTGTGTACATCATTAAAGAAACACATTTATATTTATCTCATAAGAGTAACAGTTCCAGAAGGAAAAGAACTCTTGAGTCTGCAATATTTCTCCATTTAAAGAAGAAATGATTCTTTTGCAATGACTGCTATAAACTATTCAGACTACTGAAGCTTAGAAAGCATGTTAGCACTGATAGTGTTTATGAATGGAATCTTGAATCATAATTTCAACTGAATTCACCCTGTCCTTACCTATAAGAGACTTGCATGTCTAATGTATCTGTGCTATAAGAATCTCTTTATTATACTGAATTTTGCTTGTGTGTCTTGAACATACACGAAACAATTATTCTAAGATACACCTCTGAAATATAACATGCAGAGAGCTATATTAGTACACCCATGGAATTTGAAAGAAACACATGGTTCAGAAATTAGTTATGAGAACTATTCATCTTTATCACCAACATTTAAACACCAGCCTTTTCTATTAATGCCGTAATAGAAATTGTATACACATTTTAATAACTGGCAATTTAAGAATAAGCCCCACTTAAATTCTTTTTGAAACAGTAATATCAAAATTATGAAACACTAAACATTATCATGAAAGCGAAAAACATTCTGTTTCGTTTTTCTCCTAATATGCTTGCATTTTACTCTTCAGTATAACTGGAAATAGTATACATAAGCAAATTAAAATAATGTGTTCACACATTTTCTTCTTTAAATGATCATAATTGTGCCATTTAATTTTGTTGCTTATTTTAGATTTTGTTGCTAGAAAGTACAGTATAATATAGTATAGTATAGGAAAAAAATCAGTATTTGTAGAACTGAAGGAGTTGGGAGACCTACCTTCTATTTTTACTTGTATCACAGAGTCATAAATGCACTGAGGGAGCTCAACTTCCCCAAGCTGCTCATCTCTTGTTTGAAAATCTGGACCAGATACTCTCTAAAAACCGTTTCTGCACTAACAGTATGAATTTAAACCACTGTCAAATTTTTATTCAGCAATGACTGAAATAAAAGGGAACTTTTCTCATATCAGGCGTTGTTACCTGAAATTGATTTGGTTATGATTCGACATTATTAACAAGTAATAAAGTTCCCCCACTGAACTTCTGCATGTAATGTGACTATATCATTAAACATAATTAGATTAGAAACAAATTAGGTTAACTCTTGCCTGGTGAAAACCAAGTACAGTCTACTGTACTCAGCAGAATGATTGTTACAGCAGGATTGTTACAGCAGAATGATGGTTGGTAATAATATGTGGCCAAACTGCTGGACTGTAGGCCCTTAAGTGGATGATAACATGGAGCTAGTCATGAGTGCCAGTAGGCTAGCCTCTAGGAGTTGGCTTTGGAAAAATCAATGAGGAGAAGGTGGTTTGGTTGGGGCCTTGCCCAAATACTCTGATTTCTTTTGCTCTACTGACTCATCTCCAAGTTCAAAGCAAGGAATGGAAAGTACCCCTAGAGAACTGGCAAGAGAAAGAGCCTTGCTTCAAAATTGTCCCTTGATGTTTCTATGTTTGATCAAAATTTTCTAAGTCCGTTAAATCATGGGCAATCATACAGTTGCTTTATGTCAACTTGCTTCTCACTACATCTCACATTTTTCATCAACAATCAAACGTGTGGAATTGGGCATTCCAGGGGAGAGAAGATGAAATTCTCACCTTACTGGTTCCAATCTAGTTGAGAAGATAATTGATAAACTACTTTGTAATCAGGAGATCTCACGTAAGACATTTAAAGCAAATCACCCATACACACAGAATGCACATTTAACTGATTTGTTAATCAGAACATTCTAATTTTCCACATACAATCAGTCTACATTTACTAAAATTTGGTGTTCACACAGTGATAAGTTTGCCAGGAGGAGCTATTACTGGTTTACCAAAAAGAAAGCCATCTTAAATTTAGTTTTGATGAAATGTCCTCAGTAAATTTGCATTTTAATGGAATTTTTGTATAGAAACTAATGGAGTTGGTTCTATTGTTCAACAAATATTCATTGAGTAGAGAGCATATTACTCTTGCAGAAATGAAATGATAAATTTGATGTACACTAACATATTTACATTTCTGATTTGTCTTATTTATTAAACTCCATAAATCATTAGAATTAGGTACTTAAAACCTGACGGGGATTTTAGGCAAATACTGTATTTTTTCAATGTTTCTGAGCTTTCAATCACCATGCTTAAAATTTATTATATCCAAATATCTCAACACCCAACCGTATACTTGTTTCACTACTTGGTTTTCACAGTTATTTCACTTTAATTTTAATTAAGGAGTAATTCACATTACTGTTAAACACTACTTTTAAAAATTTTTGAATAGGTAAGATATTTATGAAGCTAAAATTATATATTTATATATATACACATATATTTGTGTGCATGTGTATATACACGTGTGTATGTGCATGTGTATATGTTTACTAGAAAAATTATTTTTCCTTCCAATCCCTTACACCATCTTCCAAGTTCTCATTCCACAGTGCCCCTGCCACCGCCAACAAATAAACACTGTTGTTCCATTTTTATATCTTTCCAAATATTTTATACATGTATAAGTAAGTAGCAATACATATTAGCTTTCACCCCTTTTTTACTTAATAGGTTAGTATACTCATCACCCTTTCCTGTGTCTTGCTTTTATTTTCACTCCAAACCTATATTGTGAAGATGTTTTCACGGAGAAAGGAGATTTATGGATATCTGTAGGCTCAAGGGCTGAAGGTCCAAAAAACAGAAATAACCAATGGGGTGGTTGTTATCTTATTGTAATTAAATAAGGACGTATTAAGATTTGATTACCTATTTCCAATTTAGTTTGAAATATTTAGATGTGGTTCCATACTAAATCACCTATTTTTCAAGTTTACCTAAACAAGAAGTTAAAGCTTCCTCATATGATGTTCATGAAGTCCATCAAACTATTTTTTTTGTTGTTGTACGCGGACCTCTCACTGTTGTGTTCTCTCCCGTTGCGGAGCACAGGCTCCGGACGCACAGGCTCAGCGGCCATGGCTCACGGGCCCAGCCGCTCCGCGGCATGTGGGATCTTCCCAGACCGGGGCACGAACCCGTGTCCCCTGCATCGGCAGGCGGACTCTCAACCACTGCGCCACCAGGGAAGCCCCATCAAACTATTGAAGACTGGATCACCTCAGAAGTTAAGAAGTCATCCAATTGGAATTTAATAAAGCCTCTAAGCGGAATATTTTTAAAGACAGACTCTCAGACATATTATATAGGTATGCTGTGCAAGTTTTGGCCACTCAGGATTTCCTTGTCAGGGTGTTCTAAGGTGACTTTGAAAATAATGATCCATTAACACTGGAAAGGAGAAGGAGAAATTCCTGAATTCTAAACCATCTCTCAACTCTTGAGGCAAAAATCACTCCACATGCAATTTTCTGAGTTCACATCCCTCCTCCTTCCACAGATGTGAAAGGAAAGTGTATCTATATTCCAACTATAGCTTGACCAGATCCTCACTTGTTCATCCTGATATGTATGGTTCTCTCCAACCCCGTATGGTTCTTCTTAGTGCCTGTTTCTGAGTGACTCACAAACACTGCATTGTTCCCAGATATGTATGACCTTGGTTGCCTCCCAATTAGTTTGAGTATACCCCCACCCCCATGCACAGCTTCAGCCTCATAGTTGGTCTGGGCTCATGAAACTTTACTTCAGTACTCCTCCAATGTGGTCAACTGCTTTTACCCCAGCTTTCCAAATAGGACTCTGACAGATTCCATGGCAATAAAAGCAATGATGCCAGCTTTATAGGGTGGATCCTAATGCTTCCTGGAATATAAAGAGGTCTCATGGATATGATCTTCCTAGTCAAAAGACAGAAATAGTCCCTATATAATAAAAAGTAATTTGGATAATTAAGGTATATCCTGTTACACAGAAATAGGGAAACACAAATTGATTTTGAAGAGTAGAAAACAGGAGAAGGAGAAAATATATCTTTTATATAGGAAAGTGACAATTGTATAAAATAAAACAAACATAGCTATAAGTAATATACTGTGGTATAAAATAATTCTTGCATAAAAGTCTGGAGGTTTATACAATAAAAATAGTTTTGCCTCTGACTTACTTTCTACCTGGACAAAAATTATATAATCTCTCTGTTCTCAGTAAAATAAAAGGGGAAGAGCAAGACTAATTTAACTCCAAAGTCACTTTTAATATATAGTTATAATAATTATTTTTCAGGTCACAGTCTCTGATTTAAGAATTGATGAAAGAATCACAATTGCATTTTATTTTAGGATTAACTATACAGAAAAAAATCTGTAGTTAATCTTGAGAACTTCTATATTTTAAAAACAATAATGATAAATCCCATTTATTAAGTTTATTTTGTACCAGGCACTTGCTAAAATTTTACTCATATGGTCTCTTTTAATGCTCCTTATAACCTTGTATTAGTTTGCTAGTGCTGCCATAACAAAGACTGAAGGGCTTAAACAAGAGAAATTCATTTTCTCACAGTTCTGGAGGCTGCAAGTCCAAGATTACGGTATTGGCAATATTGGTTCCTTCTGAGAGCCCTGAGGGAAGGATCTGTTCTAAGCTTCTTTCTGTAACTTGTAGATGGCCGCCTTCTCCCTGTGCTTCTTCCCATTGAATTCTCTCTGTATCTGTCTGTGTTCAAATTGCCTCTTACAAAACCACCAGTCATATTGTATTAGGGCCAACCTTAATAATCTTATTTTAATTTAATTACCTCTGTAAAAACCCTGTCTCCAAATATTCTAAGGTACTGAGAATTAGGATTTCAACATATGAATTAGGTAAGGACACAATTCAGCCCATAGCAAACCTCATGAAATACTTTACTAGTATTTTCCCTATTTGAAAAATAAAGAAACTAAAAAATGAGATGATTTACCTTGGATCACATGGCCAGTGAAAAGATTAGAACCCAAGTCCATTTTACTTGTACTCCCTACTCTTATTAGCTATTCTTGCTTTCAGACAATTACAGTTATAAGGAACTAAAAGCTTCACTGCTTATGGCTATAGTCAAAGAAGCAAGTTATTTTAAAACAGTCTTCTGTGGAACTCAAGTACATGTTAATTATCAGAAAAAAAAGGGAAAAAAAAAATACAATGCATGTTAACTTTCAAGAGATGGATATTTGGCCTTAAGCTATATAATTACTTATAAAATATGTTTAACTGTTTTCCCAATGATAAAAATAATGAATATCTATTGTAGTATTTGGATAATATTGAAATACACAAAGAAGAAAAGTTATAATCACACACCACAATCCCATCCTTTAGAGCTAAATATTATTAATATTTTTCTTTCTTTCTAGCATTTTAAGTAAATATATACTGATACATTATATATAGTTTTAAACCTTTTTTTTAAAACTAAAAGTAGTATATAATTAATCTTTCTTCTTCCATTTACCATTCTTTGGCATCATGACATCTTCCTATAACTTTGTACATTGAAATAATTTCCAATCTATAGAAAAGTTATAAAAATACTACAAAGTACTCTAGTTGTTCACTAAACTTCTCAATTGTTAATATTTAACCATATTTGTCTTATTGTTGCTTTTCTGTGAGTGTGTATGTGTTTTCTGAGAACAAAGAAATTGAATGCTTATCCATAGTAAATTATGAAAATTAAGAAACTAACATTGATACAGTACTATTATCTAATGTACAGATCATATTCACAGTTTGCATATTGCCCCAATAATGTCATTTATATCAAAAATTGTAGAAGAAATTCCAGAAGAAACTCTGCTCTGGATTTCATCCAGGTTCATACATTCTGTTTAGTTCTCCCTAGCCTTTAATCCTTTAAACTTGAACAGCATTTTAGTCCATCTCAGTATTTCACAGCCCTGGTATTTTTAGAGTACAGGCCAGTTATCTTGTAGAATGCAACCCTGAGATTGGGTTTTATTATAAGGAATTCCTACAACTCAATAATAAAATACAAAATAATCTAATGTGGGCAAAAAATGGAAACAATGAGATACCACTACACACATATTAGAATGGCCAAAATCCAGAATACTGATAATACCAAATTTTGAAAAGGATATGGAGCAACAGGAACTCTCATTCATTGTTGGTGGGAATGCAAAATGGAACTGCCACTTTGAAAGAGAGTTTGGCAGATTCTTACAAAACTGAACTTAATCTTATCACACGATCCAGAAATTATGCTTTTTGATATTTAGGAGCAAAGGAATTGAAAACTATGACCACACAAAAACATTCATACAGATAAGTTTATAGCAGCTTTTTTCATAATTGCTAAAATCTGGAAGCAACCAAAATGTCTTTTAGTAGGGGAATGGATAAGTAAACTGTAGTATATCCAGACAATGGAATACTATTCAGTGCTAAAAAAGTGAGCTATCAAGCCATGATAAGACATGGAGGAAACTTAAATGCCTGCTACTACGTTAAGAAGCCAGTATTAAAAGGCTACATACTGCATTATTCCAATTATATGGAGATCTGGAAAAGACAAAACTATGGAGATAGTAAAAAGATCAGTGGTTGCCAGGGGTAAGAGTGGGGGAGTTATGAATAAGCCAAATACAGAGGAATTTTTACGGCAGTGAAAATACTCTGTATGTTATTACAATAATGGATAGATGTCATTATAAATTTGTCCAAACCCATAGACTGTACAACATCAAGAGTGAACCCTAAGGTAAACTATGGACTTTGGATAATTATGATGTGTCAATGTAGGTTCTTCTTTTGTAAAAAAAAAAAAAAAAAAAAAAAAAAAAGTACCATTCTGGTGGTAATGTGCTGTGTGGTATGCATGTGTGGGGCTGGGATATATGGGAAATCTATTTCTTTCTCTCAATTTTATTGTAAAGTTAAAACTGTTCTAAAAATATTGTTTAGTTTTTAAAAATTCAGAGCTCAACCTTTCTTTAAAAAATGGGCAAAGGACCTGAATAAATATTTTTTCAAAGAAATACAAATGGGGCTTCCCTGGTGGCGCAGTGGTTGAGAATCCGCCTGCAGATGCAGGGGACACGGGTTCGTGCCCTGGTCCGGGAAGATCCCACATGCCGCGGAGCGGCTGGGCCCGTGAGCCATGGCCGCTGGGCCTGTGCGTCCGGAACCTGTGCTCCGCAACGGGAGAGGCCACAGCAGTGAGAGGCCCGCGTACCACCAAAAAAAGAAGAAATACAAATGGCCAATAGGTATACAAAAAGTTGCTGAATATAACTAATCATCAGGGAAATGCAAATCAAAATCACAATAAGATATCACCTCACATCTATGAGAATAGCTTTTATATATATGTGTGTGTGTGTGTGTGTGTGTGTGTGTGTGTGTGTGTGTGTGTACTGGGTAGGTTGTGGAGAAACTGGAATCCCCGTGCATGGTTGGTGGGAGTGTAGATTGATGTAGTTGACACAGAAAACAGTATAGAGGCTCCTCAAAAGATTAAAAATAGAAATGCTACATGATCCAACAATCCCACTTCTGGTTTTATATCCAAAAGTACTGAAATCAGAATCTAAAGAGCTATCTGCCTTCCCATGTTGCAGCATTATTTTTATTTTTTGGTACCACAATAGCCAAGATATGGAAACAGCCCAAATGTCCATCAACAGATGAATGGATTAAGAAAAAGCAGTGTATATACATGCAATGAAATACTTAATAAGGAAGGAAATCCTACCATTTGTGACAACATAGATGGTCCTGGAAGACATTAAGGATCTGGAAGGTAGAAGTGAAGTGAAATAAGTCAGTCACCATAGACTGAGATGTTACACACATAAAGGTGAGAACTGAACCTATATAAGGAGAAAACTCTTGGAAGAGAAAAATAGGAAGGAAAAAATACAGAGGCCAAGACAGATTCCTAGCCAGTACTCACATCTGGTTGGCAGAATAAAGAAAGGGAATAAATGAGGAAGTGAAGGGCCACAAGTGGAGTATTTGAAAACGAAAACAAAAACAGAAAACAAAAACACTATGGTATTTTCACCTCTATTTTGGGAGAATTCTATATCCTAAATGTTAATCGGGGAGGTAGTCCACTATGTATATGCATATCAATTTCAAAATGCTGGTTTCTGTGTCAGTATGTATATCTGGCCAAATGTTTGAAATCTTGCATGAAAAGCAATTACAGAAAGTTCAGTAAAGAACTTTGAAAGAAGAGAATTACATCAGACTAGTTCATCTTCAGAAATGCAATAGTGAATTGAAATATTTCATTAAAATTTTGATTTCTAAGTAAAAGTCTTCCCAGACTACTTGTTAAATATTAGATATCAAATTTGCTTTTGCTCTGAAACCCGTTTTATCAGGATTTATGACCAAGGCACAAATGAGGTCTGTTGTATGACTCAGTGGAAAAGCCTACACTAGTCTGGTTAAATCACTTAAATAAATTGACAAATTTGGACACCAATATCATTGGAGGAGCTACATATAATCTTGAAAGAGATGGAAGAAGGAGGGACAACCAGTATCAGAATTTGTTTAAATTAAAAAGCTTGCAACCACTCAGTGATTCATTGAATGATGCTCTTTAAACCACAATAAATCACATACTGTCAATGCTGAACCTGCCTCCCCCCACACACACAAAAAAGAAATAAGTCGGTCACAAGGACAAATACTACATGATTCCTCTTCTACGAAGACCTAAAATAGTCAAATGTATAGAAGCAAACAATAGAATGATGATTACGAGGGGATGGGATGAGGAAGATATGAGGAAGATAGGTGTTGCTCAACGGGTGTAAAGGTACAGTTCTACAAGCCTAGTAAATTCCAAAGACCTGCAGTGCAACACACTGTCTATAATTAATGATAAGGTATTGTGTACTTAAAAATTTGTTAAAAGAGTAAATCTTATGTTAAGTTTTCTCAGCACAAAATGGTACACACACGCATGTACACATACTCACAGACAGCAAAGGGCAAAAGGAAACTTCTGGAGATGATTTCTATGTTTATTACCTTGATTGCGGTGATGGTAACATGAGTGTATATATGTGCAAAATCATCAAATATATAAATTAATTTTGTGCAGATTATTGTATACCAATTTTATCTCAATAAAGCTGGAAAAAAAAGACTTGTAAATAAATGATTGTAGTAACTTTTTTTTGCAACTTTATTTTTAATAGCCAAAAACAGGAAACAGTTCACATATCTATCAACACAAAAATCAATAAACAAATTTTGGTGCATCCATACAATGGGATGGCACTCAGCAATAAAAAAGAATGAACTCTTCTTACATGCAACAACATGGATGTAACAGTTACACTGAGGGAGAGAAGCCTGAACCTTCCCACCCCTGTTACCAAGTGTATATACTGTAAGATTTCATGTATATAAAATTCTAAAAACTGCAAATGAATCTAGAAACTACGGAAAGCAGAACATGGGTTGCCTGAGGACAAGAATGATAAGGGCAAAGAGAAGAGAAAGGGAGGGATTACAGAGGGCCACAAGGAGACTTCTGGAAGTAATGGATATGTGCATTATGCAGTGACAGTGATGTTTTCATGAGTGAATACACATGTCAAAACTCATCATGATGTTCATTTTATTTTTTGGACATTTTATTTATGTATTTGTTTGCATATCTTATTTTTTACTGAAGTATAGTTGATTTACAATGCTGTGTTAGTTTCAGGTGTACAGCAAAGTGATTCAGTTATACATGTATATAAATTTTTTTTTTTTCAGATTCTTTTCCCTTATAGCTTATTACAAATTACTGAGTAGAGTTCCTTGTGTTATACAAGAGCTCCTCACTGGTTTATTTTATATATGGTAGTGTGTATATGTTAATCCCCAACTCCTAATTTATCCCCCCCTCCTTTCCCCTCTGGTGACCATAAAGTTTGTTTTTTATATTTGTGGGTCTATTTCTGTTTTGTATATAAGATCATTTGTATCATTTTTTTTTAGATTCTGCATATAAGTGATATCATATGACATTTGTCTTTGTCTGGCTTACTTCACTTACTATGATAATCTTTAGTCCATCCCTGTTGCTGCAAATAGCATTATTTCATTCTTTTATGGCTGAGTAATATTCCATTGTGTGTGTGTGTATATATATATATATATATATATATATGTATACCCCATCTTCTTTATCCATTCATCTGTCCATGGACATTTAGGTTGCTTCTATGTCTTGGCTATTATATAAATAGTGCTGCAATGAACATTGGGGTGCATGTATCTTTAAATATGTGTGGTTTATTGTATTTCAATCATACTTCAACAAAGCTGAACAAAATTAGTGAATCTAAAATAACAGGGCTTCCCTGGTGGCGCAGTGGTTGAGAATCCGCCTACCGATGCAGGGGACACGGGTTTGTGCCCCGGTCTGGGAAGATCCCACATGCCGCGGAGCGGCTGGGCCCGTGAGCCATGGCCGCTGAGCCTGCGCATCCGGAGCCTGTGCTCCGCAATGGGAGAGGCCACAACAGTAAGAGGCCCACATACCGGAAAAAAATTAATTAATTAATTAAATAACAAGTTATCATTTTTAATTAAAAAATTTTAATATAAAATTTTAATTTTATTAATTTCAACAAATAAATATATATAAATGAAAATATTCTAAAAGGGATTTTTAAAAAATTAACAGGATAAAAGGAAGGAAAAGCAATCTCAGGGAGAGAAAACAGCAAGTACAATGGCCCTGGAGCAGGAAAAAACGTTTCTGTAACCAAAAAAAGACATATGGTTGACATGCTGCAAGAGTTGGTAGTGGGGACTGTCGTCAGATGAGCTCAGAAAGATCATCAGATAGCAGTTCCTACAGGACTTCTTAAGCTTCTTTTTTTTTTTTTTTTTTTAACATTTTGCATATTTTATTAAATGTAAAGAGACTTAAATAAGAAGGTACTCTGCAAACTGTGAAAGTTTGCTCTGGCTTGTAAGTGGAAAATAACTTTGAGGAGGGCAATAGAAGTCAGGTGATAGGTAGAAAAATGACAGCAGCTCACCCTAGAGTAGTGGCAGTGGAGATGGAAAGAAATAGAGCCAACCTTATTTTAAGACAGAAACAACAGTACTTGTGTCAGATGTGGAGAGTGAGGGTGAGAGAAGTGAAAGGAAACTTTCCAGTTTACTATCTTAAGAAAGTGAGAAAACAATGTGTTAAGAGTAAGTTAAAAATGCTAAAGGAAGAGAAATTTGTAAGGGAAATATCAAAAGTCAAGTTTTGAACATAATAAATTTGAGAAACCTGTGAGACATCTAAGCAAAATTGATGCAAAGGTAAGTGGATTTATGAAGCTGAGTGTCTTTAAGCATGATCCCCATTGAAGATATACATGTGTACATAATTGATTGACCTAATCTCTGATTTTTTCCTTAGTCCACATATTTTAAAAATAGAAATGATCTGTGAATACTTCTGGGAATATTAATATTTTAAAGATACTTCAAGCATTGGATATAATTTTGAGAATGGTTACATTCCTCTATATATTCTATAACAGTATAAGTGAATTCCTAGCTGTGTAAAAATGATGTTTCCATACAAGACCCTTGTCAGGGTGTTCATACATATTTTAATCATAATTTTTTAAATAAGCCAATCAAGTCATTTCATCTTGTATGAGTATAAAGAGACCAGATTAATTAGAGATCAATATAAGATTATTGTTGCCTAGTGTATTTTAGATTGCTTTACCTCTGGTCAACCACTTTAACAAAGAGTTCTTTAGAATATTTGACTCTACGTAAACTGGAAGTTTTTGGTGCTGAGAAATCATGGTAAAAAATAATCGAGGTTCTGGGTTCGGTAATTCCAAAAGATGTAATTTAAACATATTCAATTATAGATTATTAGCATCCTAGTGAAGTTTTAGTTACACCAAAGTGATCACTGGATAACTGTAGGCAACTCTTTTTGCAACTCTTCTTAATGAGGATATACCTCAGACACACAAACTCATAAAAGTTTAGAAAAACATCTCTTCATCTCTGCACAAGTCTGTCATACTCAATAGAGAAGTCATCTAACAGTGGTGGATATGGGGACAATTCAGGAAAAGGAGGACAAATGAAATCAAATTAAGATAAATATCTGTAGGCTTTCTTTCCATTTCTTTTTTTTGAAATCATTACAAAAAATTTATAATTTTTTGTTCACCAAGCTGCCAAAATTTTGCCTATTGAAGACCATTTCTAAAGGAGTTTTGTTTCTGTAGGAATGGAGATGGCTTTTGGGTAGCAGTCTTTACAGAACATGGTGTATCTTAAAGCTAAGTTCTCTCCTTTAAAAGCATAATTATACTGTGAGCATATTCATTTTTTTCTCATTGGTTGATTACGGCCAGCAAATGTCTTCCCCATTTCTTCCTTTATAACCACATTCTTCTACAACTGCAGCTAAGGAGATAACACCCGTCAGTAAGCAGGTGATGCATTCCATAAGCAGAGATTGGAGTTAATTGATGTGACACAGAAAACAATCTCCTTTTTCAGTTGCTACAGCAATGTAAATGCTGAAACATGAAAATGAATGAACACTGTTTATTTTTCTTATTTAATTGCACTTTCTTGTCAAGCTCAGGTTCAAAGGATAGGACTATGTGTGAATCAAGATTTTGGAACTGGACAGAACCCTACAGGCCTTCCCCCACCAAGTACAAAACTGAGCAGCTAATTATTAGGACAATAGAGTCACAGACTCAGTGTCTGATGCACATTCCTGAGTTATTTTACAGATCCTATAACTGCTACCAGAGGAAAAAAGCTAACTGCATGATGACAGACTGCAGCCATGGCATAAGCTGCTCCAACTTTAGCAGTACTAAATCTATGGCTAGCACAATTCCAAGAACTGGCCTCAAGAGAATGGGATAATGGTAATCTGTATCTTTGTGGGCATCAAAATTATCGCGGCTTATTCTGGCTGTATGTATAAGCAGAAAACTAAAATTCTTAGCAAAGAGATGCTACAGACCCACGTTGACATCTTCCACAGTGCCTTATGTCAACAAGAAAAAGTTACAGAAGATAGACCTTGGCCCCTAATCCCATAGAAATGGAATGAATTCTGACAAGTGGGGATTTGTAAGCAGCTCTCTGCAGGATACTGCCCTCAACAGGAAGCCCCTTTTCTTATCACTTTAGCAGAGCTGTCTTGTAACTAACTTTTTATTTATTTATTTATTTTTTAAAACATCTTTATTGGAGTATAATTGCTTTACAATGGTGTGTTAGTTTCTGCTTTATAACAAAATGAATCAGTTATACATATACATATGTTCCCATATCTCCTCCCTCTTCAATCTCCCTCCCACCCTCCCTATCCCACCCCTCTAGGTGGTCACAAAGCCTGGGAGCTGATCTCCCTGTGCTATGCAGCTGCTTCCCACTAGCTATCTATTTTACATTTGGTAGTGTATATATGTCCATGCCACTCTCTCACTTTGTCCCAGCTTACCCTTCCCCCTCCCCATATCCTCAAGTCCATTCTCTAGTAGGTCTGTGCCTTTATTCCCATACCCCTAGGTTCTTCATGACCTTTTTTATCCCCCTTAGATTCCATATATATGTGTTAGCATACGGTAAACCAGGCACTCTCCACATTCTACTCATCTCAGGCCCAAGCACACCTTTCAAATCTTTTAATCACACAATACCTTGCCTAACTTGTCGGTTCTTTCCGTAGATCAAAGAAGTATAAATGAAGAATAAGTAATTAACAGATGACCATATCTCTTCCCTGACTTCCCCTTCAGTAATCTCCTGAACAAACTATGTGACTAAATTGCGTGAACAAGACACCAGCTAGAGGAAGATAACTAGGAATCAACAAGCCTGGATGAAGTAGGGGATGGTGACGACTCTGACCCCTTATCTCAATCATTAACTGAGATTACTTCTCTGTTTCCCTTTAAAAGCTTTCCTGGCCGAGTAGAATCTTTGAAGGCAGTTTTTGGGGGATGCTGAGTCCACCATCTCCCCAGCTTGCCAGCATTCTGATTAAAGTCACCTTTCCTTTCTACTGACATTCGTAAGTATGTAATTGATTTTTAAAGTCGTGAACAGCGGGACCCGATTCATTCGATAATATTTGGACATTGGAACTCCTGTCTGAGGCCTTTGGCTTTGGACTGGGAGTCACACCATCAGCCACCTTCATTCTCAGGCCTTTGGACTCAAACTGCAATTGCACCACTGGCTTTCCTGGTTCCCCAGCTTGCAAACAACAGATTGTAAGACTTGGCCTCTGTAAGTATGTGAGCTAATTCCTAAAATAAATCTCCTTTTATATGTATATATATATTCTGTTGATTCTGTTTCTCTGGAGAACCTAATACAGATACTAACAATAGTACCTAACTTTTAAGGAAGCTATGAAGCTTCAACTTATGTAAAAATATTTAGCACAGTGCCTGGAACACAGTAAGTACTTAATATATGTTAGTGTGTTTTTATTGGATTTAATTTTTAAATTTACTTTGTTAAAAATAATTATGAGAACACATTAATCTCATTGATCCACTTGTGTTCTTAAAATAATTTAATTAAGTAGATGCTACGTGCCAGGTACCAGGGTTAGGTAGTAGTGATGGAAAGATAACTTCGACATAGTTCCTGCCTTCAAAGAGCTCCTAACCGGGTAAACTGATTTGAATTCTTATAAACACTCTTAATCTTCAGCACACAATTTAACATTCATCATATGCAGCTTTGCATTGTTGGTTGCTATTTTCTGTCTATCCAAAAAATTCTATTCTATTCTATGAGGTCTTATGTATTCTGTGAAGTAATGAAATTATAGCAATGAAAGGATCTTTATTTTATCTTTATTTGATGTATAAGATGGATCAGTCAACTTCAAGAAGTTCGTTGAATACATTTTCAAACTTTTTGTAGTTGCTGCAGTTAACAGAGCTGACTGAATTTACAAAGTAACTCACTCCAGGTTTTGCATGGAAACAAGGTCATTGTCTCCATTACAGTGCTAAAATAACATTTTTTGCTATGATAGATGGGCAAACCATGATCCTGTGCTTAATTTTCCTTTTAAGATTCAGACAGATCCTCTTTTTTTGGTCAGTGGGTTTTCTTATTTTGTAGTCTGTGTGATGCCTTAATAAAAGAGACCTTTCTTTTGTTTTAAAACAGTTGCTGTAATAATGCCTTTCTTTGTTTTTTAATGAGGTTTAGTTCTCAAACTAGTGGACTGTGTTCTGATGGTCCCAATGATCTCTCTTCAAATAAGCAAGATAGTTATTTTTCCTTTCAATGCATATGTTTCTTCTTTAGATCCAGTTAAAAATATTGACTTACCAATACTTGCTGCTTCAAACTGTCAAAGGCAGTTTGCCCTATAATAGCATAAACTGAAAAACATCACTGAGCTGTAGTGTAATTCAATATTTAGAATTCTAAATGGTTTTTGCAAATCAAAGGGGAATATCACACTCAGAATTGTTTCCGGACCTGTAAAGGGCATGGAAAATTTCTTCACTTTTTTTTTTTTTCTTTTTGCTCAATATTTCAAATACTTGCCAAATTTTTCAACTGTGTTCAATGATTTTCCCTTCATCAGATAGGAATTTTAAAGGATCAGTATAAACAGCATAAGAAGGGAGCTCATGATACTTTGAAATCCTTACAAGTCACCAGAGTATCATATAGTAACTTAAGGTTACATTACTATTTTTAAACAAAAGTTGTGTCTTTTTCCAATTCCCTCTTATACAGAGTTGCTGTAGGGTAAAAACAGCCACAGAACTGGGGTATGCTTGGCTTGAGTTCTGATGGTTCTGACTCTTGGAGGTTTTGAAAATTCCATTTGCATTGCCCTGGAGTGCTTGGCTGATCACAGAGAAATCAGAGATCATCAACTCCTTTGAGAGTTACTCATGTATTTTTTTAAGCATTTAAAACAGTAAAATTTATCAATATTCACGTAGAAATTGTCCCAGTGTTAAATTTGAGAAACTAAGAAATATACACGTATATAAGGCTAAGAATTTAAAACATCCACATTGTAAATATTTGTTTTATTAGTGGAAAATATATTTTTAAAATTATATATACTAACTCTTACAAATGTTATTAAAGAAATATTTTCCTTCTTCCTTATTCTTCATTAGATATGTAGATGTTGATATTACAATTTTCAGTGACTTTAACATTTCAAAACATCTATGTTCTTAGATATCTTTCTATATATTCTAAAATATTACTGGCTTTCCTTCTTAAGATACTGTATAGAACAAGAGCTATATACCAGCTGCAGAAGGATATAAGTCTGGGAGATTTTGAAGACTATAATTCTTTTAAGAAAGATACAGACATCATTCTTTGTGAAGCAAGAATAAAATCATGCCCTTTATTCATTGTCAATGGGCCTGCTCTTCCAGAATACATTACTGTCTTTTATCTAATAGCCTATTACAGACTGCAGAGCATGTAAAAGCAGTGATGTTGCTCAGAGTCTACAGATTTCATTTTTTATTTCAATGCCATTATTAAATAACCCCTCAGATGGAAATTCAATACTGGCATGCTACACGATAAGCTATGTTAATAGCTCATGTTATGCAAGAATTGAGCAATTACTTGAAACTTAATAGCAGGACTGTGAAATTGTGTAATTGGCCAGATTCTCATCCACAGTAATGTTATGTAGTTACCTTAGTGATAGCAGATTAGAGCATGATCTTTTGTAAAAAGTTTATGAAGCACAGCCAGATGACTAAAGAGGCGATTCCTTTTGTATGGCTTTATTGGGATGAGAGAGATAGAAATGCCTTAAGGACTGGTTGGCTTGAACAGAAGTGGAAGTGCTACAATGAGATTCAAGTAGTAAAAACATGAGATTTTGATTTTCTTTCGTCTTACATGTGTCTCTTTGAAAGCGGGGCCTGTAGAGACTTTTTGCAATAAGAACGCAATTATAAGTTTTAAATATACTGCAGATGGGAAGGTTAATTTAAGAAGGAAAAAAATCCAAAATATAAAAAGTCAAGAATGAAGGAGGAAAAATAATCAACAGCTGGCAGATTAGGTGTAATTATAATTAATGATGATGATGTTATTATATTCAGAAAGCAGTGATACAGGGAAGCCACATTAAACAAGAGCAATCATGGCGAGTTTGAAATGTTGACTCATCAGTAGGAGCCATACAGTTGTGTACTCATTGATTTGATATAGATGATTCTCATGGCATTTCATAACTCAGAAATATTCTTTTTTTCTATACCAGTGAAAACCCTCAGAAAAACACTGAGCTAGAAGTTAAATCAGGTATAGTGTTTAAGAACGAGCTTTAACTTGAAATTCTCAGCCAGATTAAATAGGCAGTAGCAAGAAATAGGCCAATGACTGATTTAGAGCTAAAAGAGACCATTTTGATATTTCCAATGAAGAGAGTCAAACCCACAGTGGTTACTCATCCAAGATCACAATAGCTAGTTAGTAAAAGACAGCTAAATCCCAAGATTCTAGTTGCATAGATAAGGAGTCATTCAAACTGGCTTTTTAAGGTCGACTTTTAAGAATTTTTAGGGGAAATAAAGGGAAAACTTTTTTTTAGATGTCCCATCGGGGAAAAACAATAATAGTTTTCCTTATGAAGCAGCAGTGGTCCTCTAATTTGTTATCTAAGGATTATCCTTTCCTTGAACTTACTAGCACTGCATGTAAATAGAGAGGAATGAGTGTAGTTTTAAAAACTCAAGATGTTTAGGAATCAGGTCTATTGCTAAAATTGCACAACTTACTTTTAAAGACATGGAAAATTCCAGGCTATCCATGTCATGAGGTAGAGGTATTACTACGCAAAGACAGTCTGTAATAAAGTCTACAAGATGTCCAGATGGGTAGCTTCAGAGAATTAAATTCACAGTTTCAGGATTATCATCTTTTCTATTAAATAAATTAACACATAAGCACATAGAATAGTGCCCGACACATAGAAGATGCCATATAAGTGTGTATTTTTATTGTTATTACATTTGTGATCATCATCTTCATCTAATGATTCTTCTTGTTCTCTCAGATGTTCTCCTTGGTGCTCTGAGCCTGATAAGGCTCCAGGAGATGGAGAATCCTAGCATTTACATTCTGTATCTCTAAGGCTGACCACTTTGTCTGCTATACAAAATGTAATCACAAGTTGCTTATTGAACAAATGCTGTTGAATACTCTCACCAGGGGCCAGCTTAACAAATCTCTTTCTATGTAAGATAAATCCAAATATGACAACTTTGAACTTAGTGAAATTTCTATAAAAAGTCCAAGTATTTAAAGCAAAGTAAGATAAGAGGACAAGAAAATTTTTACCCTAGAAAAGAGAAGAAAATGGAAGAGAACAGAATTTGTTACGAGGTATAAATTTATGGCTCCTATACATGCATGTGGTAGGCTGAATAATGACTTCCAAAGATGTTAATGGCCTAATCCCTAGAACCTGTGAATATGTTATCTTACATGGTAAAAGGAACTTTGCAGATGTGATTAGGTTAAGAATCTTGAGATTTGGAAGGGTTCAAGATGGTGGAGTAGGAAAACCCTGAACTCACCTCCTCCCATGGACATAAATTTACAGCTACACAGAGAATAATTTTCCTCGGAAAAGGACCCAAGAACTAGATGAACAGTGCCTCCACAACAAAGGACAAAAAAAGACACATCCAGAAGGGTAGGAGAGGCGGATACATAGCCCTGCCTGGGACCCCATTCCAGATGTAGTGACCCTGCAGTCAGGAGAAATTCCAAAATACAGAACTCTCCCCTGGGTGCTGGAATGGAAAGACAAGTGCCCAAAACATGTGGATTTGAAAATCAATGGGGTTTAAGACCAGGAGAATCATAGAAATGTAGGAAATGGAGCTCCTGCCCTTAATGTGCTCGAGCGCAAACACACTGGCCCTGAGATCCAGTGCAAAAGCAACCGACTGAAATGCACCTAGACCATAAGTGAAGGAGACCCATTCACTAATTTTAAAGCAGCTGCTAGAGAGGCAGGAACCTGCAGGAACTTTATCCAGGGATGGAAACACTGATGAATACCATTTTTACAATCTCATCCTAACTTGCGGGTGACGGCAATGATGGATGGTGCCCCCGCCCCAAGCCTTCTAGCACCAAAGGGCGTGCTCTGCCCACCTTGTGCCATAAGTGGGCTGGGTGAGCATCTTGCATCCCACCAACCCCACACAGCATTCGTGTCACACCAGGCTGGGTGAGCACCACAAGCCCCACCCACCCTTATGAAGAAACTGAACCATGGCTGGACTGGGCAAGTGCCCTGAGCCCTGCACTCCCCACACAGAGCTGAGAGGGGTGAGTCCCCTGAGCCCCACCCTAGCCTCACAGCAGCTGAGTCATAATAGACCTCTATGGGCACCCTGAGTCCCACCCACCCCCCACGGCTCCTGAGACACCACCAGGCTGGGCAAGCGCTTTGAGCCCAGCCATCCCTGCGTAGCAGCCGACCCACACCAGGCCAAGTCAGCTCTCTGAACTTTGCCCACTCTGCACGGAAACCAAGCCACAGCTGGGACTAGCAAACCATTCAAACCCCTCTCCCCTTAACAGCAGGCAGGGCCCTATAACAGCCAGTGGGCACACACAGTGAACAAGGGGTGTGCATGGAAAGCCTGTCTCTGGTGGCCAGAGGAGATTGTGCTCGTGGTCCTCGGGGATCAGCTCCTATACATGCCCGCTCTTTCAACACGGAGGGAGGTAGCGATTTTGTCCAATACGTACAGACAAACACAGGGAGACGTCAAGATGAGCAGACAGACGAATATGTTCCAAACCAAGACAAATCCCAGAAAGAGACCTTAATAAAACAGAGAGAAATAAGCTATCTGATAGACTTCAAAGTAATGGTCATAAGAATGCTCACTGATCTCAGGAGAAGAATAGATGAACACAGTGACAACCTCAACAAAGAGACAGAAAATACAAGAAAGTACCAAACAGAAATGATAACTGAACTCAGAAATACAAGAGAGAGGTTCAACAGCAGAACAGGTGAAAGAGAAGCATGAATCAGTGAGCTGAAAGACAAAGCAATGAAAACGCCCAGACCGGACAGAGCAGCACAATGAAACAAGAATTTGAAAAAGTGAGAATCGGGCTTCCCTGGTGGCGCAGTGGTTGAGAGTCCGCCTGCCGATGCAGTGGACGCGGGTTCCTGCCCGGGTCCGGGAAGATC
Organism: Kogia breviceps; assembly: GCF_026419965.1. Classification (NCBI taxonomy): domain Eukaryota; kingdom Metazoa; phylum Chordata; class Mammalia; order Artiodactyla; family Physeteridae; genus Kogia; species Kogia breviceps. The sequence continues at coordinate 93,417,448 of NC_081314.1, forward strand.
CCACATGCCGCGGAGCGGCTGGGCCCGTGAGCCATGGCCGCTGAGCCTGCGCGTCCGGAGCCGGTGCTCCGCAACGGGAGAGGCCACAACAGTGAGAGGCCCACAAAAAAAAAAAAAAAAAAAGTGAGGATACTGTAAAGGATCTCTGGGAAAACATCAAGCAGAATAACATTCACATTATAGGGGTCCCAGAAGGAGAAGAGAAAGATAAAGGGCCAGTAAAATTATTTGAATAACTAATGGCTGAAAAATTCCCTAATCTGGGGAAGGAAACAGACATCCCGCTCCAGGAAGCCCAGAAAGTTCCAAATAAGATAATTCAGACAAACACACCAAGACACATTATCATTAAAATGGTGAAAGTTAAGGATAAAGAGAGAAACTTAAAAGCAACTAGAGACAATTGACAGTTATGAAATAATGCCTCTTGGAGTTAGCATGGATTGAGCTTTACCTCCACTTTTATGCTTACCTAAGCCTGATATAATTTTAATGACCTGGAAGCAACTGTTTAGTATGTTTTCCTCACGGGGTAAAGCCAGGATTAAACTACTTGAAATGATTGCTATGTAAATAGTGTTGCGTCTGAAAAATATAATTTACTTTAAGTCCTTGGTTCTTGGTTTTGTTGTCACAATATAAAAAATCCAATCCACCCGTGCTCACTGTGTCTGCAAGAGTTGTCATCACCTGCAGGAATTGTAAGAAATGTTTATCCACCTTAAACAGGAGAGGTGGATTTGAGATCTGCCCTGGTTAGGTTGAGCCAGAGTAAAAAGCCAGAAATGCTAACTGAGGCCAAGGATGGTTGGTAAATAAAGAATGCTATAGTACTTTCAATTCTTTATAGCTGAATAATGAGCCCATTTGAAAAAATAATTTCAACTTTGAACTAATAATAGCATTGCTTAAACTAATCATTTCAACTCCCTTTATATGATTGCTGAGGTCTGTTGTGAAAATTTAGGAACAAATGATGCTTATTCCACACTTTACTCAGATAAAATTGCTATCTGCTCGGCAAGAACATTATGCTCTGGTAATAGCTCTGTCTCTATTATTTATCTGTTGATGCAGAACATGTTTGCTCAAATATGAGAAGCTTAAAACAACAAATTATTATCTCAACCCGTTTATAAGGGCCAGGTCCTGGAAGCTTAGCTGGATGGTTCTGACTCAGTCACTCAAGAGGCTGTGGTCAAGCTGTTGCTTAGGGCACCATTCATACAAAGACTTGACTGTGGATGGAGATTCTACCCTCAAACTCACTCACATGGCTGTTGGCAGAAGACTTCACTTCCTTGCCAAGTGAGCCTCTCTATTTGGCAGCTCGTGACTTGGAAGCTGGCTTCCAACAGAGTGATTGTGGGGAGAGACAGAGACCAGAGAGAGGGAGAGAGAGAGAGAGAGATTGACAGAGATTGAGAGAGGAAATGCTGCCTGTTATGACCTACATCTCAGAGTCACACACCATCACTCCTGCTTACTAAATTCATAGAAGCAAATCACTAAGTCCAGCCCACACCACAAGAGGGGCTCATGTAAGGGTATGAATACCAGGAGGCAGAGATCAATAAGGGCTATTTGGGGTGATGCTTATCACAGCCACCAACTTGCTGACTGAACGTGAACAAGGGATTATGCCTCTTGGAGTTTTCCTTTTCTTTCAGGTTTAGGGATTTTCCTGTATAACCCCTTCTACATCAATTTGGGCTCTCACAGATGATAATATAATGGAGAATGATTAGATACCGGAGGACTTGGACAGAAGCATAGTCAGTGAATGGGCAAATTTGACTTTACTACCCAAAAGGGACGGCTGAATTATTTTTCCTTTTGTTTTTGGCCATCTGAAACATCTGCCAAAGGCGCCTTGTAACAGTGATCAGTACCACTTGTAGGTAATTATCATAGAGTATTTTACATATCACTATTGAATGATGGTTTCTCAGATTTCCTCATCTCATCTTTAAGGACACTGAGATCCAGACTTGTTTCATATGCTGCTATGCCAATGACTGGCATTTATCTTTGTACAATAGTGTACGTAATAGGACTACGGTTGCTTAAAAAATTAAATAAATAACATGTGTTGAGAATTACTAAGTGCTTAGCACTCTTCTACGTGTTCTGTGGAGCCTCCCAAAAATCCTGGTGAGGTAGAACCAACATTTGCTTTGGTCACACAAACATGGCATGGCCTAGTCAGGCTTCATACCAGACAGTCTGGTACAGAGAGGCCACAGAACTTGCACATGATCATAAAGCAAATTCAAGTAGGGAATGCAGCTTTACAATCGCATACCAGGGAACTCACACTCACGGCAGATGTTGTCGTGGTTCTGGAATGACTCAACTCTTCCTTAAGTGTGTTCAGACCCCAAAACTGCAGGCAAATAAAGAGGCTGACTGCATGGGATCTAAATTAGGGTTCTAAGTACATTAGACATTCTTAAATTTTAGGAAGTCAATGTGAACCCCAATTTCTTAATTACGTATCAAATTTAGTAATTTTACATTCCAAAAGCATGAAGTTTCCCTGTTGCTATAGTGTCAGTTAGATGATTTCATCTTTTGTCCAGTATGTTAAAAAGGAACTGGGTTTCCGTGTGGGAATAAAGTGACAATGGTAGCTAGGTATGAGTTGACAGACACCAGTCTCTGTAAACACAAATTATTCCTCTTGTTTTTGTTTCCAGAGTGAATCACATGCTAGAGAATCCCCAGAATCGCTGACAATGAGGTACACAGGATAACTAAAGCTTCCCTGAAGGCTTTTTGTCAGTATTTGTTGTTTTGCAGATCTACTCAACAATTCAGAGAAAATTCTGAGCATATTTGCTAGCTGCTTCAGTGAAAACAGCATAGAGCACATAGCTTTTCTCTAATGCTTTTGTTTTTTTAACATCTTTATTGGAGTATAATTGCTTTACAATGGTATGTTAGTTTCTGTTTTATAACAAAGTGAATCAGTTATACATATACATATGTCCTCATATCTCTTCCCTCTTGCATCTCCCTCCCTCCCACCTCTCTAGGTGGTCACAAACCACCCAGCTGATCTCCTTGTGCTATGCGGCTGCTTCTCACTAGCTATTTATTTTACGTTTGGTAGTGTATATATGTCCATGCCACTCTCTCACTTTGTCACAGCTTACCCTTCCCTCTCTCCATATCCTCAAGTCCATTCTCTAGTAGGTCTGTGTACTGGCACAAAAACAGAAATATAGATCAATGGAACAGGATAGAAAGCTCAGAGATAAACCCACGCACATATGGTCACCTTATCTTTGGTAAAGGAGGCAAGAATATATACAATGGAGAAAAGACAGCTTCTTCAATAAGTGGTGCTGGGAAAACTGGACAGGTACATGTAAAAGTATGAAATTAGAACATTCCCTACCACCAGACACAAAAATAAACTCAAAACGGATTAAAGACCTAAATGTAAGGCCAGACACTATTAAATTCTCTAATGTTTTGAGGAAATAATCATATGCACTAGAATACTGACTCTTGAGTTTTCTTCATTTTTAATTTGTTTAATACAAACTAATGCTAAGAGTGCCACAATGTAGTGTACTGAATATGGTTGGCTAGATAAAACACAGGACTGAGTTAAATTTGCATTTCAGATGAACAACAAATAAGTATTTAGTGTAAAATATTTGGTACCTATTTAAACTAAAAAATATTTGTTCCTTATATGAAATTCAAACTTAACTGGGCATCTGTATTTTCATTTGCTACATCTGGCAAACTTAATTTGGGGGTCTGGAGAAGAACTGAGAATATTCTCTTCCCTATTGTTTTGGGAAATGGAGGCCTCATTTCTTTGGACTCCACTTTAAAGTGCAAACTAAGTAACAACTGAACTTCCTTATCTTATGAAACTATGGAGAGGCTTTGAGGTAAAATAGACTAGTTTCCAACTTAGCTCTGCTATTTACTATCTGTATGACCAGGAGCGAAGTACTCACATGTTCTTGAAAATTGTTCCCTTATATTTTCTGTCTCCAGCCTACTTTTTAGGATTTGATATTTTTAAAGCAGTTTTAGGTTTACAATAAATTGAAAGGGAGGAACAGAGATTTCCCATTTACCCATTGCCCACACACATACATAACCTTCCCAACTATCAACATCACTCATCAGAGTGGTACTTTTTTTAAAAAAATGGAGTACAGTTGCTTTACAATGTGTGTTAGTTTCTGCTGTACAGCAAAGTGAATCAGCTATACATATACATATAATCCCCTCTTTTTGGGGTTTCCTTCACACTTAGGTCACCACAGCGCACTGAGTAGAGTTCCCTGTGCTATACAGTAGGTTCTCATTGGTTATCTGTTTTATACATAGTAGAGTATATATGTCAATCCCAATATCCCAATCCATCCTACCCCCTCCCTTCCCTCCTTGGTATCCATACATTTGTTCTCTATGTCGGTGTCTCTATTTCTGCTTTGTAAATAAGTTCATCTATACCATTTTTCTAGATTCCACATATACTCATTAATATACCATATTTGTTTTTGTCTTTCTGACTTACTTCACTCTGTATGACAGTCTCTAGGTCCATCCACATCTCTGCAAATGACACAATGTTGTTCCTTTTTATTGCTGAGTATAATAGTCCATTGTTTATATGTCAGAGTGGTACAGTTTTTACCAAGGATGAACCTGCATTAAAGCATCATAACCAACCAAAGTCCATAGTTTACATCAGGATTCACTCTTGGTGCTGTACATTCCATGGGTTTGGACAAATGTATAATGACATCCATCCATCATTGTAATATCATACAGAATATTTTCACTGCCTTAAATATTCTGTGTGCTTTGCCTATTCATCTCCACCCCACTCCCTCATAATCAGTGATCTTTCTACTCTCTATATAGTTTTGTCTTTTCCAGAATGTCATATAGTTGGAATTACAGTGTGTAGCCTTTCAGATTGTCTTCTTTCACTTGTTTACATGCATTTAAGGTTTCTACATGCCTTTTCATGGCTTAATAGCCCATTTGTTTTTAAAACTGAATAAAGTTCCATAGCCTAGAGGTACCACAGTTTATCCATTCACCTTCAGCAGTACATCTTTGTTGCTTCCAACCTGTATTTATCTGTTGCCCATGAGGCATTTCAGGAATATTTATCATCCTTGCAGCTTTTGACATCCTTGGGACTGTTGATCTTTTCAGTCAGGTATTAATTCCTTGTTCTTCCAAAGCTGTAAAGCCTTGTGGGGTATACAAGTATGCTACATTTACTCTAGTTTTTTGTCAGCCACAGGGTCAAACCGAGTTCTGAGGACTCGTGGGGAGAGTTCTTTTTTTACACCTTGCCATTTAGGGTATCTGAAGTGCTAACGTTCCCCTATTTCACAACTCTCCTTGTAAAAGAGCTCTTTTGGGGGTCCAAACTTCATATTAGCCTATCCTACTCTCCTTCTTCCTTCCCTCCCTCCCCCCCTCCCTCCTTTCCTTTATTTTTATCTTCTCTTTCTATAAAAGTGAAGTTCAGGTCCTATGGACTTGCCCTGAAGATAAGAGGATTAATTTAGAGAGAAAATTAATGGCAAAGCATGGAAAGCATGGCAAACTGCTTTCCCCATCCAGAATATCCTATTCCTTTGCCCACAACCACTGGACTCATTCAGTATTCAGTGGGATGAATTCAATGTAGAATTCTATGTGGATGTAGAATGGGCGATATAGAAAAAAAGCTTATTAAAAAGTCCAAATTTCATAGTATTTATCAGAGAAAAACAGAACAAATGACTATTCAAATTTAAAGGACTTGGGCAATATTGTGCAATAGTGATGTGTTTATTTGTTTTTGGACTGTTTGGGGTTGAACATTAGAATCTGTTTATGCTTTATTTTGGATATAAAGTAACAGGACTTAATGAAGCGATATTCTGGAAAAACTCCAGAACTAAGAATCAAAAGAATGATTTCAGTTAGGCCAAAATCCAAAGGTATGATAATGGCAAAAACACCAAGCTATGTCATAGCTGAACGGAACATGCAGGATTTCTGAATGTACCTGCACTTCCCCACGTGTTAGTCTCATTTCCTAGAAAGCTCTTTCTTTTCCCTTTATCGTTCTAAAATTGTTTTATTCTTCCCACGAACCACCTTTCTTCTGCCCAAATGTGTGCTCCTTCTCACCCAACCATTTTACAGCTTATGCACCTTGCAAATATTTCTCTGACTGCATATGCCACTTGCAATTTTAATGATATCTTTGCATGTTTCTTTCATCTCCTTGAAGGCAGGGACCATCTCCTATTCATCTCTGTGTTCCCAGCTGTCCCTTTAGCATAGAGCTTAGTGCATAGTATTCTGTCGTAAAAGTTTGGTGAATTGAACACAGCAGGATTGCTGGCTATAAAGTGAGAAATGCACATTTGAACTATTTCAATCCATCACATGTATTATTCTCAGCTATTAAACATGTTTAAGGCTTTAAGGAATTATAAAAAAAGACAACAGAGTTGTGAACAATTTGATATGCCAGGAATTGGAAGATATTAATCTTCTGGTACCTAGGTGCTCATTCCAACATTGATATGTAGCCTTTATTTTCTTATCATGCCTGGAGTCCAGAGAGATTTTTATTAGTTCAGCAAACAAAGCAGCAGACTTGATTTAAATCAGTATAATTAGTATAATCTTAAAATAAAGCAAATGAAATTGTTAAGTAGGTCTGGATATTTAGTTATGATTTTTTAAGTGCCTAATAAATTTAAGTGAGATAAAAGAGCAATATATCACCCTGTGATCTGATGCATAGATTTTTGATAGCACCAGCTGATGTTATAGACTTTTACTGTCTTTGGGGCTCCAGCAACTTTACCTGATCCAGATCAGATTTCATTTGCAGAAAATTTTACTGGATTTTACCCCAAAGTAAAAGCATTTTTCTTGTTTCTGTATCAGGAGCCTGTTCTCCACGAATTTCAGTCAGTCTGAAACTTTCTGTTTTTTTGATGAGTAGGTGTCAGTCCAGAGGGTTTTCTAAGAAGGCACTTTTCTTACAAGCTGGATGTAAGAATGAGATAATATTAACAGTGAACATTTGTTAAGCATTGACACATCCTGCACTGTGCTGAGTGCTTCACATTTAATCCTCACATCATTCTCTGAGACAGGTGTGATTCCTATCCTCACTTCAAATGACTGGTAGCTGCGGGAGAAGCATGCATCCAGACCCTGGTCTCTTAAAAGCTATTATAATTAGCTGTGGGATGGGCACACATTATTGTTAAAAATTGTGATTAAAATTTACTGATTATGTAAATTAAGTTTTCCCCGCACTCAGGTTACCCTGCGTGGAGGAGCTCATGACCAATTAGGTGCAGGTATTGCTATTGGACCTTGAGCAAGTTCTAATCCACCAGAACCACGGTCCAAGTGGCTATTCACAGCACGGCCACAAGGGGGCGCTCGCTAAAGACAAAGGAGGCTGCACCTTTCTTTTTCCGTGGGGAAAGTGTCTTACCTTTGAAATGTGTTGCTTGGTCTAGAGTGATGGCTGGATTTGGGAGTTTAACCTCGCTACAACTTTTCCAGTGTGTTACAAAGGTCTCCCGACCGTTCAGTTCTCTGCTCGCTATGTTTAATTGCATCACTGGCACATTCCACGAAAATAACATGGTTTTAGAAAGGCTGTTTCCAGGGTGGGTACTAAAAAACACCATAATCATCTAACACAATACAGTTTAGCTACTTTTAAATGAGACTCTTTCTTTTTTAGTAGCTTTTTCCTAGAGTCTGCCAGCAAGTTCTGTAGAGCTAGAAGATGGATAGATCAAGAGCTTTTGCTCACAGCAAAGAGGAATTTGATCATCAACATGAAATTGAATAAAGAATGCAGTTTGGAACCAAGTGGCTGAAAATACAGTTTTCATCAACTTAAGATAATTATGCTAAATGCACTCATTTAATTTAATAACCATATTATTGTAACTGTGGATTAAAAACATATGCCACGACAAAAATTTGAGAGAAAGCTTTATAGAAAAAAAGGAAATTGACTCATCATTTAATAAACTCCTAACAAGGAGAAGAATTCATCTTAGACAGCTGTAGAAATTCAAGGGTTTAATGTAATCTCTTTCTTTTTGCCATTTTAAGTACTTACATAGATCATTCCATAAAAGCCTATTAAGGTTTCATTTCTCCATGCATAGTTTCATAAACTGAGTAGGGAGAAACACCTAAAAAATAATTATCATGAAAATCTAGATTTCTCTATGTGTGTGTGTGTGTATTCCATGTTTTGTTTTCAGAGTTTTAATATCCATAGTAACACTTGAATATAGTCCTCCACATTCACATGTGCACATAATTTATTCACTCAATGATATTTATTAAAAGCTTAATATATGCTAGGCACTATTCCAGGCACTTGGGATCCATTAGTAAACACAATAGCCCCAAATCCCAGTAACTGTGAAGTATATATTCTAGTGAAAGAAGAAAGGCAACAAACAAAAAACTGTAATGGATAAGTAAATGACATGGTGTGTTAATATATAAATACCATTGAAGAATAGATCAGGTTAAAGAGGATTTAGGAGTACTGAGGACAATTGTCATGAGGCCAGAGTAAGCCTGATTGAGAGAGTGAAATTTGAAAAAGACCTGAAGGAGCAAAGGGTATTTCCTTGCACATTCCTGGAGCAGATTAGGGAACAGCCCGTGCAAAGGCTGCCACAGACAGAAGGACAAAGCATATGACATAATCTGACTTAAGTTTTTAAAAGATTCACTTTGATTTTTATGTTGCAAATAGACTGCACGTGTGCGTGGGATGGGTGGAACGTCTAGGTTTCCTAGAAGAGATGGTGGTAGTTACTACCAGAGTGATATCAGTGGACCCTGAGTTTATTTTGAAGGTTGAGTCAACTGGATATCCTGAGAGTCTGGATGAAAGGGGTGGAAGGAAGAGAGGGGCCAGAGATGCCTTTAAGGTCTTTGGCCTGAACAGCCGGAAGGATGAGGCTGTCTTCAGCTGGTATAGGGAAGAGTGTGTGAGGCAGAGGGGGGTGGAGAGAGGATGAGAACTTCGGCAATGGGAAGGATGAGTTTGAGATGCTCATTGGACACCTGTGTGGCACTTGGATACAATCCTCTCTTCCCGTACGGAATGGGAACCTCTGGTCCAAGACCACCCTCCCCTTCTCCCATCCAAGACAGACATCTCAATCAAAATGTCCTTCATTCCTCCTAGCTTAATGAAGCTCAGGCTCTTTCTTAACACAGGAACCCAGATACTCAATACTTCCTGACTGAAGTTTGAAAGTAAAATTAACCCTAGTGGGTTTCTTGCTAGGCTACATCTAAAGACAACCAGATTCCTCCAAGTCATCTGGTTATTGTTGCCAAAGAGCTCTTTTAAATATATATATTATCAATATCTAAATGGGGGGCAGGCTTGGCATGAAACCCAGGTTATTTGAGCTGGTAACTTAGTGTTTCCCTGTGGAATAACTGTGGCCTTCTACATTTTCCTAGGATGGGAAGGAACAATGCAGTGTCCTAGAAATCTGTCTCAGCCCTGGCAGACAGACTTTTCCTGAACTGCTTTGTAGCTGTCATCCTATTCTCTTTGGCAATTTTTTTTTTTTTTCATTTGCAGGATGAGAGAAAGTAGAACAAGTACTGTGGATTTTACCAGCAATAAAGCATGTCTGATGTGAGAGGCCTACCCTTCTGATTTCCTAATGAGAAAACACTTTGACTGTTGGAAGGAGGGGAAAGAGGTCTGATTCTCTTTTACCAATTAAAGCTCTGTGTCTTGCACACTCTTCTACCATCTACTAGAATTTAACGAAGGGTAAGTGAGAGGTCATGGTAAATGTCTCCCCTGGCACCTAGACACCAGAGAGTAGGACATTTAAAAAGAAATAATTGAAATAAAGTCTAAAAGACATGCTATAAAATACATCACTTCTTCATTTCAAAAGGAGTTTATTAAGCGTGTCCAGACTTTCGTTCCATTAAAGAAAAAAGCTTTTGCATTTTTCTGAGGGCGGCAATAATCCATTTGGTAATAAGTGATACGAAATGTACATACAACTCATGCTAGTTAGTGGGATTGTCTTTGTCTGTCTGTCTTGCTGCGCATAAACACAGATGTCAGGAGAGAGTCTCTTTGTCTGTTAATCTGAGTATGGAAAACTGCTGACACAGCAGCTAAGATATCTGTATAATCTGTCTACATGCTGTTCTTCCCTGGTTTAAAGAGTAGGGGTTTTTTTTGTTTTGTTTTCTTGTTTTTGGGGGTTTTTTGGTCTGAATATAAATCAACAGAAAGAGAGCTTTAGAGCTATTTAGAATTCTAACCACTTGTGTTAAGACAGAAACCCCTTTGACTATATAATGTTGCCATGAATTCACTCATTTAGTAAAACCACCACTGTCTTCCTTTGTATTATCCTGAATTTGTGTGTCTGAAAACAGGAGCAATGTACCTAAAAATGGATTTCAAAATAAGTCAGTCATTTCTTTAAAAAAAATTATCATTCTACAAATGCCTATGAGTTTCTGGAGAAAAACATATTTTGAAAAGATACATGTGACCCAATGTTCATAGCAGCACTGTTTACAATTGCCAAGATATGAAAGCAACCTAAGTGTCCACTGATAGATGAATGGATAAAGAAGATGTGGTATATATACCCAGTGGAGTACTACTCAGATTTGCAGCAACATGGATGGACCTAGAGATTATCATACTAAGTGAAGTAACCTAGACAGAGAAAGCCAAATATCATATGATATTGCTTATATGTAGAATCTAAACAAATAATACAAATGAATTTATTTACAAAACAGAAACAGACTCACTGACATAGAAAACAAACTTATGGTTATCAAAGGGGTGGGGGAGGGATAAATTAAGAGTGTGGGATTAAAATATACTCACTACTATATATAAAATAGATAACCAGCAAGGACCTACTGTATAGCACAGAGAACTATACTTAGTATCTTGTCATAACCTATAAGGGGAGAGAATGTAAAAAAAGAATCTATAGATTTACATGTATAATTGAATCACTTTGCTGTACATTTGAAACTAACCCAACGTTGTAAATCAACTATATTTCAATAAAAATTTTTTTAAAAACTATTTCACCTTTCTACAGAGAAAATATAAATTTATATTTGGTAGTAAAAAAAAATGCTTATGAGTTTCTTCACTAGTAAAAGAGCATTTTAACAGAATTGGCAAATTAAAGCCTACAAGAGCCAGCACTCCTCTCTTCAAGTTACAGCCATGCAAACCTGTAATACTCCCCACTGGAGGCCCCCTGTGCTGTGGAAGACAGAAATGTCACCCACCAGCTGGTGAAGCACTCGAGGAATGTGTGCCTATCAGGTTCTGTGATTAGCAACGTTATTAAGGAGGTAAACTGATAAGATAATGGGGGTGAAAGAGTGTTCTTAGGCCCAACGATGAAGTGCAACATGGAACATTCCGGGTGCTTACATGCTCCAGTTGATGGCTTGATTAGTACACATATCATGGAGAGATGACAGAAAATAAGTCAGAAGAGAGAAATATGACTTCAATTCTGTTAAGTTTGAATTATAAGGTAACAGATTTCTCCATAAGTATGTTGTCAGGCAGATTGAGTATATATTTATTCAAAGAAGTGTTATCTCCTTCTCAACAACCTTGTTATAGAATCTTGTGCTGTTCTTGCACTTTTTTGTCGTGGTTTTGTTTTTATAGTTACCTTAACGTCCTTCAGCATATTTCCTTGGAAAACCTCAGTGATGAGGGCATTTCATCTTCTGAGGGTGGTTTTCTAGAACCTATCCAGTCATTTAAGGATGGTTAGAGGATCCGATGAAAAAAATGATTAAACTGAATAATACTGATTTGGTCAAATAGCAGTGATTCTCAAAGTGTGATTCCAAGATCAGTAGCATCAGAATCACCTGGAGGGTAGGTGGTCTCACCGTCAGAGGTTCTGATTCAGTCGGTCTGGGGAAGGACCTAAAAACTGGCATTTCTAACAAGTTTCCAGGTGATACTGCTGTTGCTAGTCTAGGGACCGCATTTTGAGAATCACTGAAATAATATACAATCTTAAAATAATTGTCCTGATTTTATTTTGTATTTCAAAACTGGTTTTAGAAGTAGTTCCAAAGCATCCCCCAATGTCAGCATTTAGAAAAAGTTTAAAACCTCTGAAAGCCACTGTTTTATATAGGCAAATATTCTGTAGATTCTGTTGCATTTGTTTCTAAACAAAGAGCCCAAGGACTTCATGGCTCCCCGTAGGAGGCTGACCCAACTCTTCCAGGCTGACCCAAACCTGGAAGAGCTTGGTGTATGGCGTGCAAACACCTCCCACAGGGTCACTGCCACCAGCCACCTCTTGTTTGTGTGTCACAAGTACAGGGAAAGATGATTTTTGATTCTGCTTCCTAACATCCAGAAGTTTTGTTAGAAGCTTATCATGCATCTTCACTTCTCCATCCAAGAAAAAAAAAATAGGCTTGGAGAGCTGATTTTTGAAAAATTAGAATAAAACTGATACCATGACTTACCTATGTGAAACTCTTCAAATGCCTCCCCTTTGGGGATTATTGTATGCCTTGTCTGTGAGACACTAAGCTCCATGAGGGCAGGAATCATTCCTGTCACGGTAACTGTTGTGTATTCCATGCTTCAAATGCTACCCTGAAGCCGAACTGGCACTCTGAAAATTTACTGATTTTATTTTTTCTTGAATTAAAAAAATCTTTTTATCTTTTGACCTCTCTGTAAATTTATTTTGAATATTAAAATCCGAAATCTTGGCACATAAGGCCCTTCATGATCTGCCCCTTTCGTTCCCCTCCCTCCATACCTGGCTATACCTTGGCCGTTCAGAAATACTAATTTTCCTTATTTTCCTAAATCACCATGCTCTTTGTCACTGCCATAGAACCACATTGGCAGCTTTGTTTTTATTATTGGTTGAAAAATCTTGTGACCTTTGGAAAAATAAATTGGAATTGGTTGAGCCCGACCTAGTAGTTTGCTCTTAGACCCTCAAGACAGTCGTTTAGTATTTAGTCCATGTAGTTAAAATGAATTATTGGTTAGCAGAAGTGGTAACTATTTTAGATATAACAACAGAGCGTTTGAAGAATATCTCAAGAGGCTACGGTGGGAATAGTAACTGAAAGGGCAGTTGCCTCTGCTTTTATCTAATCAAACTTGGGGAAGGGGACTAGGGCACAAAGGATTTCTCTGACATTTTCCTGGCCCTCAAAGAGCATGGCAATCCATCTGAAAGTCAGTATTATCTTTAAACTACTTAAATTGAATACTTTTAACTTGCTTTTGTTAGAAAGGATAGAGTAGAGGTGTTTGATTCTGAAATTCTGAAAAGTCAGCAAGCAGTGTGAATGTTCCAGACCAAAGAGAATATACCTTGCTTTATATGAGTAAGAAAGTGTGAGTTACAGTGTGCTCCAGTTGGAATGAAGAAAGGGCAGAAGATCATATTAATTATTACTCTAAATTGCCAGAATTGTTACAAGCATTGGTTAGGTCTGTTAAGGAGTGCTGTGGTCTGAATGTTTGTGTCTCGCCAAAATTCTTATGTTCAAATCCTAATCCTAAAGGTGATGGTATTTAGCAGATGGGGACTTTGGGAGGTGCTCACGTTATGAGGTGGAACTTTCGTGAATGAGATTAGTGTCTAATAAGAGAGGCTCCAGAGAGTTCTACAGCTCTTTTCACCAAGTGAAGACACAGTGAGAAGTTGTTGCCTATGAACCAAGGAGAGGGCTCTCACCCAGCCATGTTGGTATCTTGATCTTGGACTATCCAGCTTCCAGCACTATGAGAAAAAAATTCTGTTGTTTATAAGCTGCCCAGTCTGTGGTATTTTGTTATAGCAGCCTGAACAGACTAAGACACAGAGTGAAATATAGGCATGACCATGGATACAGAGTCAAGAGGACCTAGAAATCGGCTTTGGTGACACTCACTAAATGACTAAATATTTTCACCCAGCTGTCAGGACTCTGGTATGGATAAGTGCAGGTGATATGTACAGAAAAAACAAAGGCACTACAGATTATACATTTATTACTATTCAGCAAAAGCCAGGAGATGTTCTAGATATTTCACCTACCCTAGTGGTTGAGAGTGTTGGCTCCAGGTTAGACATATCTGCATTCAAAATCCAGCTCTATCGTTGGAGGACTCTGTGACCTTGGACACCCTTATAAGGTATCTTATATGTAAAATGATGACACTAATAGTACTAATATCACAGGTATGTTTTGAGGATTCTACCAGATAATCATTGTAAACTTCTTGGCACACAGTAATTGCTCAATACACACAAACTATTATTATTAGCAAACTACTGCTATTTATGCTCTATGTGAGGATGCAGAATGGACACTGACTTGCCAGGATATCTCACCTTTTCTGATAGTAGCTGTTTTTATTTGTAAGAGCATCAGTTGTCTCTCCCCTTTACTGTCCGGTATATGGTAAAGGCATATGTAATCAGCAGTAGCTTATTTATTCACCAGAAGACCCACTGAAGTCACACACTGTTTCTTAAGGACCTGGTTTTCTTGAGCCAACTCTGCAGGATGACAGCTTATATTTAGTTTACATTCCTGCAATTTGGCTCACTGATTTAAAATCAATTCCATCCATCCTTGTGCATTCATGGATATCAGTCTGAATTTAGCCTAGGTACATGGCAACAGATTTTTAACATGTAAATATGAAGTACCGACATGCGAGGTGCTAGACAGAATGCTTCGAAAAGCAAACCACACCTGTACAGCTCCAATCATAACAAAGTCTACTTCCCAGAATTTACTCTGACACTAAAATGTGCCATCAAGTCTTAGCATGAGTTTTATAAAAACATTGGCAAGTTCAAACATCGGCATTCAAATAAACAACAGGTGCTCACTGTTTGGGCAGACAGAAGAGAGCTTGCAATAGTTAGGTTTCTGCCTTTTTGGTTTTCCTCCTTGATTCCTTCTTACCTGAGGGCCTGAAGGTGATTTCTGTACTTTTGTTTAAAACATGCTACCCATTTGCTTTTTCTCATGCAGGGTCAAACACGCTTTCAGAAGTCAGAGAAGTCACTCGTACTCCCATACCTTGATTGTCTCACCCCTAAGTACCCTGTGCCCAGTCTCAGGGAAGTGAGGCTACATCGCTGTGGCAAGTTCAGCTCATAAAGGCAGCGGCGGTGGTGACCTCTGTCCCTGAGGGACTGGTGTCACTGGGCAGTGGGGACTGCTCCAGTCTCTAGATCCTGCCCTTCTCTTTCTCCACCACCATCTCTGGGCTATGCAGGGTGCCCAAGTCTTTTGGAACAAGTCACCCTGGATAAAAACTTCAAATCCCCACAAAACACTGGGAAAGATGTGACGCTTCTTGGTTTCCAGTGGCCTTGTTTGCTTTCTGTTCCCCTTTATAAAATACCTGCCCCATTACTTTTGATTCTCTAATTTCTCTCAGCTGAACCAAACATTGTACTGCAGAGATCACAGTCCTGAGCAATTGACTCTTGCGTGTATTTGATGAAGAGGAGAAGACAGCACAAGAACGCTGAGTTCCTGGTGACAGACACTGGGAGGGCAGATTAAATACTTCAAAGAAGAAGGACCAAAACAAAGACTATTCCAATTTGCCTAGGATGCTGGGACTCAACTCTCTTTATGAAACTCACGTGCCTCCCAGCCCGCCTTCTACTGCAGATACCAGGGATTCACTCCGCCATTCCATTTCTATAGCCCTCTGGCACAAATTCAGACACAAAAGACTGGCCATTGTTTTAGATGCTAAATATATGGCAACTTATGAAAAATATAAAATATTAAAATGAGAAGTAACTGGAGCTTTTCTCTAGTTGGTAGTGGGTGGCCACAGAAGAGCATGACAGCTACAGAAATGAAGGCCAGAATTCATTCAGTTTCTACAAATTCCTGAACTTTTTTTCCTTCTTCTTCCGTCTTTAACTTCTTAAATCTTTCTTCCTAACAACCTTTAGTTCCCTCTTCTCTGTAAAATGTTTGAAATTCCCCATTTCTGTTTTTCTGCTTCTTGCATCATAGTTATGCTTATATGTTGCCTGTGAACTCCCGGCTTCCATGCCCCCTACTGGATTCAATCCATCAGGGCCTTTGTGTACCATATGCTGTGCTGTGATAGAACAACCTCAGTTTAGAGGGTCAGGGGAATAACAGTTCTTGTTTCACAAATATACCTTCTAAACGTTTAATGTTGTGAACAGATGGACTTGCTGTGTAGGCAGCTCACCACAAAGACAAAACACAGAGGTACGCAGAATTTTCTATGATAAAACTAGGAGACTTGCAAAGAAGATAATCAAAATCATATTTCATGACATGCACAATCAAATATTGCACTGAGTGGTAATCTGTGATCAGTGGAAGGGGTTTGCACACCTGGCTAATTACCAATGTTTTTACACAATAAGTGTACATTTTTGTCTCTTTGTGTCTCACTTTGTTAATTTTTAGTCTGCGCTCACTGTCTCACCAGTCTTCCTGATGCCATAGGCTATTTAATTATCACTCCTCCAAGAAAATTTCTGGATCTAAGTCTACAGAAGTCAGGCACTCTTGTCCTTAACTTTATCACATGCCTCTGTAAAAGGTTTTCTTGGCTCCACCCATGTGTTCCATCTCTCAGACTACTCTTATGTAACATCATGTACCCGAAAGCTCTTTGAGAAGAAATTCTAGCTGATTGCATCTGGTGGGTAACAGAGGAAGGAGGAGAACCTACGTCTTTCTTGGAGGAGCAAATATAGTCAGCTTGTGGGGAGCAGGGGTGTTAATACACTATGAATGAGCTCTTCTTTGGGATCTTAAATGAGACGAATATGAGAGGAGAATTTGCATATAAAGGATGAGGGAGAGGAAGGATGGCTGTTAGTTGTCCAAGGAGGCAACTTTCCCCATGGTCCTTGGATTGAAGAGCTCTTTTTTGTTTCTGTTGTTCTTAAACACCAGAGGCCCTATAAAGGGATGAATCATGATCCATTCATGGTACTCTCATTCTTTTTTTGTCAGATGCTGGATTAGGGACAGGCATGCAATCCTTTCTGTCCAATGATGTGTGAGAAGAAATCTGTTGGGGGTACTTATGGAAAACATTTTCCTCTTTGACTTAAAAAAAATATGGCTGCTGGGGTAAAAGCCTTCTTTATCCCCTCCCCCGGCTTTGGCTTTGAAGCTACTTGTGTATGTTTGAAGGTGCTGTTGCTTTGTTGTTTGGGAGATATCCCAAACGCTCTGAGAGTGATGGAGGAGTATGAAAAGAACCTGGGTCCTTGATGACATCACTGAACTGCTGCACCAATCCAGAATCACCCAGCAAGTGATATATTTAAATCGATCTCACTTATATAGGGAATAAAGAGTGAAGGCCCATATTAATATTAACCCCTTCTCTATACTCTCCAACTTCACAAAACCTACTCTTATTTTAAGACCTAGATTAAGTTCCACCTCCTCGGGGATCTTTTTTCAATCACTCCAATTGATAATTTGCCTAATATGAATTTCTGGAGGGCTATTGCTTGGGCATTTAGTCCCATATTTTGATGACCTATTGTGTCTTCAGTGGGATTGTATAATCCATAGGGGACAAGTTTTGCAACCTAACTCACACTTTTGTGTTTAGAGTTTTCATTCCTGTGCAAACTATCCTTTAGGACCTCAATAAACATCACTTTAATAGCAAACAATTATTGAGCCCTTATTCTGTGCCAGGTCATCTTGCTAAGCACTGTGTAACAGCTAATCCTCACTAATCCTCCCTCATTGTAACAGTTAATCCTCATGACTACATTGCAGAAAGTACTGTTATATTCCACAATGCTCTCCTAGGCTAGGCTGGGGGCTCATTAAATGCTGTCACGGCATTCTGTGCTTTTCCTTCGTAGCATTCATAGTTTCAATTAAAAAACAAATAAGCTAACCATGCATTTGATTGCTTATTGTCCATTTCTCCCCAGGTAAAGTCCATGAGGACAGGGAAAATTTATGTCATATATCCCCAGGCCATGGAACAGGCCCATGTGTAGTAGTCTTAAATATTTGGTGAATTAATACAGAAAAGCTCTCTTTTTCTTAGAATAGGGGACAGAGGCTTAGAGCCTGATACATCCACTCAAGTTTGTACCACTGGGCCTAGAGTTCACATTCATGCCAAGTTTTCTCTCTCCAGGGGTCCTGCCCATAATCCCTGTACCATGTTGTTTTCCACTGATTTTGGTTATTTCAAACTCGAAATGAGGCTCCAAGTTTACCATCTCATTTCTTGGGTGGAAAACTAAGGAAACATATTTTAACAGACAATTCAAAGATTTCAGGCTTCTGAAAGTGAGCAGCTAAGAATGATGATGGTGATGATGATATCACTATGATTTACAGAGCACCCCATTTCTGCTGGAGATGTTACCAGCAATCCTTAAATTATCATGGCAAGTTAGGTTTTATTTCCTACTCATAGAGGAAATTGATGCTTGAAGAGGCTAGGATATACCACTAAAACCACGTAGCTCACAAGCCGTGGAAATATACTATCAACCCAGGTTTACGTGAAAGTAAAATCCAGATCTTTCCACATTTTCCATGCAACAGCTGTCAATCATCAAACACCTACTACATGCTGGGAACTATTTTAGATATTTCTTTAATTATCAAAATAATCTCCTGGGACCTCCCTGGTGGCACAGTGGTTAAGAATCCACCTGCCAATGCAAGGGAAACGGGTTCAAGCCCTGGTCCAGGAGGATTCCACCTGCCGTGGAGCAACTAAGCCCGTGCACCACAACTACTGAGCCTGCACTCTAGAGCCTGTGAGCCACAGCTACTGAGCCCACATACCACAACTACTGAAGCCTGCACACCTAGAGCCCATGCTCCACAACAAGAGAAGCCACCACCATGAGAAGCCTGTACACTGCAATGAAGACTAGCCCCCACTTGCCACAACTAGAGAAAGCCCGCATGTAGCAATGAAGACCCAACGCAGCCAAAAATAAATAAATAATAAATAAATAAATTTCTAAACAAACAAAATAATCTCCTCAGGGAATTATTAACAGAGTAAGAAAAAAAAAAACAATGGTTACCGGTGAATGAATTTCAAAACAAAATAAGTCAAAGTGTAGGTTTAGAGTCTGGAAGAGTTTTCCAAAAACATGTCAAATTTTCATGGGAGTTTTTGAGCCTATCTAATACAGAGAATGTTTAGCTTTATATTTAATTCATATACCAGGACTAGGAAGAGGGTAATGGACTTGAAAAAGAAATAAAATGAGGTAACTGCATGGCCAAATCATATTTTGCACCCACGGTAGGTTAGACAATGACGGGATGTATATATGATGGGATGTATAAAAAAACTGCCAAATTTAAGGCAGTTTTTAAGGCAGTTACATCCATCCCAAGTTTGGTCATTCCTAGAATATTTGACTCTTTCAAAGAAAACAAAATGCTGTAAGAGCTAATGTGGGAGAAACTGAATCTTCATCTCTGGTGCCATAGGAACAAAAGAGTTGACATAGAAAATCAGATAAAGATTAGTTGCTTTTTTTTAAACTACAACGTCCAACCCAGCATCATTGGCCATAGCCATGTTCTCACTTTCCAGCCCCTTCCCACCAGCCACCTGCTGTTGGAGATTTAATTGTATCTGTCACTTCAGGAATCATGTGCGTGTGTGTTTTCCAGAAGGATGAATTGTAGACTTCCAGTTTAGGCTTAGATGGTATGATGTGCAGCTGCTGTAATGCTAATAAGAACATTTCATCTGTCGTCTCTAACCACTCTGCTAGTGATAGCCTAATGGCCACTGCCAGATATGCTTCTCTCCCCAAATGCTCCCTAATGAAACCAAGAACAGCAACACTCAGAAAATGAGCAGAGGCTGAAAGCTATAGAATTCACTTTTCTAGGAGGAAATTTTGATGGCTGCAGCCCTAAGAAGCAGTGAGGGGAAAAAAAAAAAAAAAAAAAAACCAAGCAAAATTGATTATTTCAAACAGAATGTTTGCTTCTCCTTACTTATTTTTATTTTATACATTAACATTTTATTCTTATCAAAGGATGTTTTTG
Organism: Kogia breviceps; assembly: GCF_026419965.1. Classification (NCBI taxonomy): domain Eukaryota; kingdom Metazoa; phylum Chordata; class Mammalia; order Artiodactyla; family Physeteridae; genus Kogia; species Kogia breviceps. The sequence goes on from NC_081314.1 coordinate 93,437,596, forward strand.
AATTAGTAAGAGAATTGAAAACAAATCCAATGAGAAATGTTGGAAAGGCCTGAGCTTATTTAGTCTGAAAACAAAATACAAACCAAAAAATCAAGTTGCCCTTGTAAATAACACAATTTTGATGTCAAGTCAGTCATTTAATCTAATAGCTATGGTCTTTTTTTTTTCTCGGAAAAAAAGGTCATATTTACCAGATAATCTCTCAGGTCCTGAGAAATAACGCTACATTGACTTACTTCAGCATTTTAAGCAACCCACATGGGTATGTACATCCTAAAATATCATGCCCAAATTATATCTAACATACAAAATTACTTTGCCCATTGTTCTAAATGCCATGATTCTGGGAACAGTATAATAAGCTGCTCTGTGAGATGACGGACCACAGAGGCCATTCTACTTTCAGTCATTCTAAGGGAGAACAGAGTGTGCCAGCAAAACTTCACGGTTATTCTCCAGAACCAGGACACAGATTAGTTGTTTCACAGTTTCTATTTATTTTCCATTTTAAGTTTTTTATCGAGGTATAGTTGACTTCTAATATTACATTAGTTTCAGGTGTACAACATAGTAATTTGATATTTTTATAGATTATACTCCAAGGTTATTATAAAATATTGTCTATATTCCCTGCGCTGTATTATATCCTTGTAACTTATTTATTTTATACCTAGTAGTTTATACCTCTTCATCCCTATTTACCACAGTTTCTATTTATTTTTAATACTTGCATCCCAAGTTAGAGAAATCATTGCCTAACTGCCAGATTAGTGCAGAATTAGGAATTCTGATAGAGACTCCAAACTTTAAAAGTAGTTCTTAATCATCCAACAGTAAATAGCACAAGAAGTAACCCAATAATCCTAGAATTGCAGAAAAAGAGACAAGCTGATGTTTTTTTCTGCTTTCCTCCAACATGTCAGATGCCATACCCCTGGCATGGTAAACAAGATGCTTGTTATTGATTGGCATCCAGGATTACACACACACACACACACACACACACACACACACACACACACACACACACTTACAAGAGTTATTAAGAGGGAATAAAAGATGCCTCCTGTAACAGGTCCCCTTGTTTTCTTTCTCCTCCATATAACTCTTACCAAAATTGCAAATGCATAACTCACTTTTGAATTATTTGTTTAGTGTCTGACCTCTTGTCATGTTCACACCTGTATGGACAACAGCTAGCATCATGTTTTGTATTTCACAGATGTTCAAAATATTGGTTGAGTAATTAAATAAAGAAGTGAATGAGTGAATACCCTTTCTTTATTCATGGACCTCATTGATCGTACATAGTGTCTTTTTGTCAACTATTCTTGAAGCATGATTAAACACACTGAAGAAGAATATTTCCTGTTTGGATAGCTTAATAAAATAATCAGTTTCACTCTAGAAGGCAAAAATTGACTTTACGGTACAAGGCTTGTAATTCCTAACTACAGTTGAATCCAATCACTATCTTATTCTCTCTCTCTCTCTCTCTCTCTCTCTCTCTCACTCACACACACACACACACTCACTCTACACCTACACAATTGGGTCTTTGTAGTAGAACTATGGTAATTATCTTTAGTGATTCCTGCTCAGTCCCCTAACCCCAGTCTTTGGAAAAAGCAGGAACCCCATTCTGGATGAGCAGTTGGTAGCCTTGTGAAAGTGGCTCAGAGTTGGAGATTTTCAAAGTCTGGCTGCTGCCATCCTAAACAGCACAATGAGGCAAAACATATCTTCTTTCAAAGAAATCTGTATTTGAATATGGGTGACTAAATAAATAGTCATTAAGTGACCTCATTTGGGGGTAAAGATCAATGTCCCTGAAAACAACAAAATATTAAAAGATGGGAAACAGCTCTTTAAGAATGCCTTTGGCAGCAATAGGGAACTCTGAATTATTCTCTTTCCCTGGGATTCAACTTGTTGTGTCACTGTGAATTTCATCTACTTTGTTTTTTAATTTTTTTATTTTATTTTTTATTTTTTTTAATGGTACCATTATTATAATTTAAGGTGCACCAGATTTGAGAATTCAAAATCAGATTGGGGAAAATCAGAAGGAAAAAAGGAGGGAAACTTCAAACTTGTAACAGCTTTAACTACCTTTAAACTATGGCCGGCCAGTAAAGTCCCTTGTCCTCCTACATATACTTCAACACAAAAATAGTATCTTTGACTTTGCAGCTTCTATTAGAGCTCCACTTTCAGCTTTATGATTAGACCCATCTTTGTTGCTGTAATTACCAGTCTCATTCTTTCCATTTTTGTTATTGTTGCCCTGTGAAATCATTTTTTCTAGAACAGCAAGAAGATGTAAAGCTTTCTCAGCTTGGTAGGTTAATATATACAGGTCTACGAGCAAAAAACACACTGCTTGGGCAAATTTTTCTTCAAAAGGTTCTATGAACTGATAAAGTTTTTCACCAACGGATATGGCTTCTGTATACTGTCAGATATGATACAGGATGACTGCTTGATTGTAATACAACATACTATTATCAAGATCATCTAGTTCATCCATTTCTTCAACAGCCAAGTGCACCTGATTCTTCAACTGGTTAAGTGTCTGTCTTAAACTATCTGTTGTTGTCTGGTTACTTTTGAAAAACTCAGCTATTGCCGTATTCAAAATTATTTTGAATATATATTGTAGGCAGGCAAGATGTTGCAGACAGACATCATGATTTCCAGCTATGAAAGCCTGGAAAGCACTGGTGGACAACTCCTTCTATTGATCAGTGATCTCAGGTCGCTTGGATACTTTTTGTCCCATATTTTTTTTACTTCTGACTATTGCCCCGAGTTACTATCAACTTTACTATGTGGCCACACTTTCACTCTTCACCCCAGGGATTCACCTACCGAGATTCAGATGTCCCTCTTGTCATGTCCCTGTTCGGGCGCCACTTGCCGCCATCCGCGGCGGGTCCTCAAAGTGCAGCATCAATCGACGAGAGGGGGTAGGGAACTGAAAGCACCAAGGTATGGGATCAGAAGGGCACAAGCAACTGACGGTTGCAAGGCCTACTTTGTTTTTTAGATGAAAGCTCAGAATATTCAAGCTTTTCAAGGGTCACATTTCATTTGACTGAACTTCCTTTGCAGTCTTATAAGTACTTCCATGGACTGTAGTTTACTCTCTTGCTGACTTAATGCTGTTGAGAGAAAACTCCACTGCTTTATGTAAAGGATAATGTAAAGAATATGTTGCTCAGTATTCAAATGCCACACAAAAGCCAACCTAAGAAATTCATCTGAAAAAATGTAAAAGGCACACACTTGGAAAATGTTTAAAAAAGTTGTTTTCTGTATATATTCAAGTACTGTGTAAGGAGTATAGGAAGAGGTTTCTCAGAATTTAAAATATACTCATCTGTCTTTAAGAATTTAAAATACGTTCTCACTGAAAATGGAGTTAAATACTAGTCAAAGGTAGCATCAGATAATTCAGTCAGTAGTTGATGTAGGTTTGAATGTCATCATTATGTGCTGGCTCTTGGTTGTAGACTTTATGGTAAAATGAAACCAATGTGCTATTGAAGTATAACATTAAAATATTTTAATAATGGAACCATTTCCTAGAGGTCTTTAATACAGTTCTGTAACAGCATAGAAATTAGTATATAAATTTTTTTCAGTGACAATAATAATAAAAACCTAAAACAATAGAAAACACAAGAACTGTGCAACACACACTAAAGAGAAATCAAAACTTGTTTTAAGTGGAAACACCATAAAATAAGAAAGCCAAATCTTTCCAAATTGAATGATAAATTAAATATGCTTCTAATAAAAATCTCAATGATCTTTTGTCCTGGAAATTGTTACATTTTTGAAACAGTAAACTGAAAAAGTACATGAGGAAATAGCTAAGAAAAATGTGAAATGGAAGAATACTAAAAAGGAAATTAACTCCAATAACTCCACTGAAAGTATATATTAAATATATATTACAAGGTCATAATCTAAACTAGAGAAAGTGAGATTTTAATTTGGAGTGGTTATTTATTTTCTACTGTCATTTTCCTTTCATTTGAATGCTTAGTCTATTTACATTTAGTGTTAGTACATTTTACATTAGATACTTCCTATTATAAAATTTATTTTTAAATTTAAAACTAGTTTGGGGTTGAAATTTGTTATAATATTACTGATTTTAGTGCTAATCACCCATCTATTTGCAACATGACCATCTTTCTTAAAGCTCTTGTTTTTCTTTCAATTCTTACTTGGTAAGAATATGTGTCCACATATTTTCTAACTCTGCCAATTACTATTTTTATGATTTTATCATATAATATGACCTTTCTAAACTTTAGTTTTCTTATCTATTAAATAAAGAAAACAAGTTTTAAGATTAAGTCAAATAACTCAGGTAAATGGTTTACTATAGTGCAAATCAAAAGTCAATAAGCATTAGACAATAATACTGGCAGTGGTAGTAGCAGTAACAGTTTAAAGATTATCCTTTCTCCACTGAGTTTATTTTGAACCTTTGTTGAAAATTAACCCTGTTTGTGTGGGCCTATTTCTGAACTTCCTATTCTATCCCAATATTCTATTCTAATCTATTCCAATCCTTTGCCAATACCACACTGTCTTGAGTAATGCTGCTTTACAGTAAACTTTGATATCAAGTAGATTGAAAGCTCCTTTGTTGTCCTTCTTTCAAAGCTGTTCTGGCTATTCTAGTTTCTTTATCTTTCTATGTAAATTTCATAATCCTGCCACTCCTCTACGCATAAAGGTTTTTTTTCCATTTCCCTTCCCCCAGGCACAAAGTTTTTTCTCCTGTGCCCCCAGGGATGACAGGGCTTGCTGTTCTTTGGGTACAATGCTCTCTGTAGTGCTTTCTGCCTTTTCTATAGCAGCAGCCACTCCCCTCTACCAGGCCTGCACCACTGAGGGGAGCTTTCTCCAGTCCTCCACAAAAACCCCAATCTTCCTTGTGACTACCTAGTGGAGGTCTGTGCAGCTGTTTGTGAACAGGTGCAAACTCTCCTTATGTCTGTGGCTTCTAGGGGTGCCAATCACACATTGGTATTCCAGTCTCAGTTTTTTCAGAAATAATTTTAAAATTTTACAACAGTTGAGTTCTTCTTACTCACTTTTCTGGCGTTGAGCCAGAACTGGTGTTCTGTCTCTCCATGAAGACACCCTTCTTTACATAGGAATTAGGGTATTTGGTTACTTTGTGACATCAATTCTTTAAAGAAAATGTGATTTTGTATAGTATCCAGGGTTTTCATGCTGTTAGGGTGGGAATGATGCTCTTTCCAGATTTCTACATCATAAGCAGGAGCTGGAGTCCCCCAATGGTATTCTTTATTATCTAGGCTATCATCCTTTCTAATACACCTGGTTTTCTTCTTACTTTGTTGTCTTTTCAGCTTAGTCTTTTCTTTCCATATGGATTCCTGCATTAATTTTTAGTGGCCTCACCTCACTGAATTCTATTGAAGTAGTCAATGTTATGAATTGTGCATTAGATCATTTTCAGCAGCATATTCTGCATTCAGTTCTAGTGGATGCTCTCTTCTTTCCTTTGTTCTGTTCAATTTTTTATGACCCTTGCTTGATATTGGTAAAGTGAGATTTCATTAGCTCAGCATACAAGTACAGGGTGTACAGCTTGATCCTGGCCCAGCTTTCTGTTCATGACTGTCATGGCCAAACTTCCTTTTAAAATCTACCAGTGGAGGTTGGTGTTGTGTACAGCAGCCCATTCAATTCCCAGAAACTAACATGTGTCTGCTATAATGACATGATATTTCCTTCTATTTCTAAGGTTGGCTCTCTGATATGCTGAATTATGAAAACATACACTTTTAGCTTATATTTGTACATTAAATAATATAATTTCCACCATACCCAATTACTAGGGCTCTTATTTACACACTACCCTCCTTCATCCCCCAAGAGTATTATTTTTACCCTGAATTAGCCTTGTTTTACTCAGTTATTTTCTACAGTTCTCTCTCAGTAAAAGAAAGAAAATTGCTTTAGATGGGTCAGGAGGATGAAAATACTACTTTGTTCCCCTCAGAGCAATTTCTTGTGATGCCATATACCCCAGGTTTTTAAAGATTCTTATTGTCCTCTTGTTCAGGAACAACAGTCAGTCTATGCCATAAGTTAAATCTACATTTTCTCTCAATCTAACTTGAATTATTGGTAAGTGAAAATTGTTTCCAATTTTATTTATTTATTTTGGTGACAGAGAGCCAGAAACTATTTTAAACCGTAAGTCTGTTGTATTATTGAAAAAAACAGAGTTAAAATTATAAATTGAATTGAAATAAGATTATTATATTTGGAGGTAACCTATGACCTTAGCATTCTCAACATCTGAATTCTTTTTTTTCCCTTCCATATCAGCAATAATTAGAAAATGATTTTTTCAATGTTCCATTTACATACAAATCAAAAATATATATATTTATGAATAAATTTAACCAAAGGTATGGAATACCTCTACACTGAAAACTATAAAACACTGCAAAAAGAAATTAAATAAATTAAATAATAGAGATATATACCTTGTTAATAGATTAGAAGATTCAACATTATTAAAATGACAATTCTCCCCAAATAGTACTATAGATTTAATGCAATCCCAATTAAAATCCTAACAGGCTTTTTGAAGAAACTGACAAGTTAATGATAAAAACTTCTACTGAAAAATTTGAAATCTAAAATAGTTAAAACAACTCTGGAAAAGAAGAACAAGATTGGAAGACCTACACTACATGATTTCAAGACTTACTAAAAAGCTGTAGTTATCAAAACAGTGTGGTAGTGGCTTAAGGATAGACATACAGCTCAATTAATCAAAATAGTGTCCATGAAGATGTGTGTGTAAATGGAACATTGAAAAAATCCTTGAATCTCAAAAACACTGCACTAAAAAACAAGTTACCCTAAATAAAAGAGCAACATCTGAATTCTTGAAGGGTTACTTAGTGTAAGGTTTCTAATGGGAATTGGAAGAGAGGATGCTGTAGGAAAATTTATAATCTTTATGATAAGTTTTAAAACCACATTCATTAATGTATATGCATTGTGTACTTAATTGGATTATGAGGAACCATTAACTTTCTCCTGGTTGCAAGAGACAGGACCCGTATTTAGAACCCAACAGACTGAAAGCCTCCTTGTCCTGCTTTGTCTCTAAGCCAGTGGTTCTCAGCTGGGAACAATTTTCCTTTCCCAGGGGATATCTGGCAATGTCTGGAGATATTTTAGTTATCACAACTGGGGAGTGCTTTGGCATCTAGTGGGTAGAGGTCATAGAAGTTGCTAGACATCCTATAATGCATAGGACAGACACCCCACAGCAAAGAATTATCTGGCCAAAATATCAATAATGGTGAGTTTGAGAAATTCTTTTCCAAGCTCACACTGAAATACTAGTTTCTCCAATAAGTCCAAGAACAAATAGGACAAGAAAAGAGGGGTCTGTTTTTACTCTAAGCCCCACAGCAAGAGGTTTAAGCTTCCTCTACTAGGTCACCTCAGCCTGTCTTATTGTACCAGCTTCGGGAGACAAAGACTCAATCAGAGACAGAATAATTATAGAGAATATTAAACAGGACAATAAAGGGATAGAGTTTACTCCTATGAGGATGCAGAATTTTTTTCCTCTTTTCTAAAAATACAGAAATATCTATCCCTCTAACTAAGACCTAAAGATGGAGTAAAGGGAAATTTACCTCTCCTAAAAGATCAATTTGTACCTTTTTAAAATGATTACCCATTGGAAAGAATTTTGAGGATTTAAATATATTTTATTCCTAGCTGAAAACTTGTTCTTGATTCATGTTTTCCTATAGTAAATGATCAAAACTCTTTAATACAGTATGAGAAATATTCCATAAACAATCCTTTCTTATTTCTTTTTATAACTAAATTTTATTGGAGTATAATTGATTTACAATGTTGTGTTAGTTTCTACTGTACAGCAAAGTGAAGCAGTTATACATACACATATATCCACTCTTTTTAAAATTCTGTTCCCATATAGGTCATTACAGAGTATTGAATAGAGTTCCCTGTGCTATACAGTAGGTTATTATTAGTTATCTATTTTATATACAGTAGTGTGTAAATGTCAATCCCAGTCTCCCAATTTATCCCTCCCCCCAACTTTCCCCTTGGTAACCATAAGTTTGTTTTCTACATCTGTGACTCTATTTCTGTTTAGTAAATAGGTTCATTTTTACCATCTTCTTTCTTTTATTTTAAAAATATTTATCTATTTATTTATTTGGTTGCACTGGGTCTTAGTTGCAGCATGTGAACTCTTAGTTGCAGCATGCATGTGGGATCTAGTTCCCTGACCAGGGAGCGAACACAGTCCCCCTGCATTGGGAGCATGGAGTCTTATCCACTGTGCCACCAGGGAAATCCCCCATCTTATTTCTTTAAACTCATTGACTGTTACCTGTATTTGGCTATTCCATCTCTCATTCATACTAAACTTATGACCTTTTTCTGGGTATATTATATATTGATACAGTTTTCTTAAGGTCTAATTCACCTGGGATTGTTTTGAAGCCAGGAAATGCCAAGTCATCAGTCAAGGCTCAAATCAAAGGACATCATGCCCGTGCAGAATTTTCAGGCCCTGTCGATCAGACTGGCCTCTTTTCCTTCTGTTGTCCCACAGCACAATATGGCTGCTTTAACTTGGTACTGAATACTAGTACTGCTTTGTATTATACTTCATTGTTTAATGTTAACTCCTAGAGAACGAAGTCTCAGTTGTTAATTTGTGTGTGCCACAGCATCTGGCAGAGTACGTACTCTCTAACGCTGGTTAAACATGGGATGTATATAACAGAAATAGGAGAGGATAGAAACAACCAGTGGACTTCAATTAAGTTTTCTATCAGTTTGGAACTTACATAAAAATAAATTGTCCTGGGCTTCCCTGGTGGTGCAGTGGTTAAGAATCTGCCTGCCAATGCAGGGGACATGGGCTTGAGCTCTGGTCGGGAAGATCCCGTATGCTGCGAAGCAACTAAGTCCGTGCGCCACAACTACTGAGCCTGTGCTCTACAGCCCGCGAGCCACAACTACTGAGGCTGCATGCCACAACTACTGAAGTCCACGTGCCTAGAGCCCGTGCTGCACAACAAGAGAAGCCACCTCAATGAGAAGCCCATGCACCGCAACAAAGATTACCCCCTGCCCACAGCAACTAGAGAAAGCGTGCATGCAGCAACAAAGACCCAACTCAGCCAAAAATAAGTAAATAAAATAAATTAATTTATTTTAAAAAATAAATAAATTGTCCCAGTGAGAAGGGAGAAGGAAGTAGCTACTTGTTAATGTAGTTCTAACATGTATTTCATATGATGTTTGTTTTGGTTAAACGAGTTACCTTCTGTGACTAACAACTGCTGGGAGTTAATGACAATAAGTACTGCATGGAATCAAGACTGGAAATTCCCTCATATGACAAGTTTCCTCTAGACTTCTCTTACCTTAAAGAACAGGCTGCTGTGAAAGAACTATTAGCTTAGATAACAACCTGATTGCATATTTGCCAACATTCGAGACAGCACAAAAATATTCCATTGGGTCAGCCATATGTAGCATCTCATGGATCAAGGATTTGGATGGAAAATTTGGTAAGATGCTCCTATAGCTAACCTTTCATTTTATCATTGAAAAAAATCAGGTGTGAAGAAAATGCCAAAAAATTGTTTTAGGTAAAGGACCATAATTTGGAATGTATTGGCATAGTATAGTCTCTTAATATGCTTTACACGATGAGGATTATTGTGCTCCCAAATAAAAACGATTGTATCTGATTTTATCTTAAAATTCATGAAAAGTTAAGAACAACATACTTTGGCTAACTATGTTAATTGGGAAAAACAGTTCTTTTCTGTTATTTGCAGTATTTTCAGGTGCAAAGTATTAGCGTATTAGCAGATACATTTCTTCTTAGGCTGTGTCTATTCATAATAATTTTAGCTAATATATGAGAAATACTTACATATTGGCCTCTATTGTAAGTATGTTACATGTGTTAAATCACTTAATCCTTACAACTGTATAAAGCAAGATCCAGTACACTGTTTATATAAAGAACTGGATAATAAATATCCTAGGCTTTGCAAGCCATATAGCCTCTGTCTCAACTATTGCATTCTGCCATTGTAGCTCAAATGCAGCCAGAGGCAACACATAAATGAATGAATGTGGATGAATTCCAATAAAACTGTTTTTATGAAAACACACAGTGAATTAGGCTTGGCTAACAAGCCCTAGTTTGACAAGCAAACTGTAAAGTAAAAGTCATTTTAAGTTCATATTTTACAAGTTGAAAAAATTTAAAGGAGACACAAATAAGTAAACAGCACAAGTAATTCAGCTTGCAACTGGAAGAATGGTGATTAACCCAAGTAGTATGCTCCATAACTGTGCTCTAAAACATGGTAGTCACTAGATTTATGTGGCTCTTGAGTATGTTAAATATGGCTAGTCTGAATTAAATTATGATATAAGTTAAAATACACACCAGATTTCAAAGACTTAGTATGAAAAAAAGAATATGAAGTACCTCAATGTTTTCTAATGACTGCATATTGAACAGATAATAATTTGGATATATCAGGTTAAATAGCTTACTAAAATTTTGTTCACTTGTTTCTTTTTACTTATGTTAATAAAACCACTAAATATTTAAATTAATATATGTGGCTTGTATTTCTGACTCATACTGTATTGGACATTAAACTGTTCCTAACAACTGCCTTTATACATATAAAAGAAGAGGTTATATTAAAATATTCCCTAAAATGTCTCTAGGGGTAGGACTTCTAGAAGGGCAGAATGAGGTCCCTCATATATCTTCTCATGTGAAAAAGCAACAAAAACACAGCTTTTTTGGAATTCTGTAAATTAGCAAACACTTGTTTGCAAAAATTTGAGGAACATTTATTCAAGGAAGACTGTGGTACAGGGGGCCTGTTGCTCCCCTGGACGCCCTCCCTCTCCCTACTGACATCTGAGGCTTTCACCTTTTCTTTTTTAATCTACTTTTGCTAAGATGTATTTAATTTTTTAAAACAGAGACAAAATGAAAAGCTATTTCCTTTACCTCATGGGATTCTGGAATGTCATCACCTCCAGTTTGTTAGGTTTGTTTCCAACTAATAATAAAGGATGGAAACAGTGAAAATACATACACACATATTATATACATACATACATATGTACAAAAGAGGGTGGAGGGTATGGATATATTATGGAACAAAGTTCCTATATACTATTGAAAAAAAGTTAGCACTAATCCAAATCCAAACTAGGTTGCTTTAAGTTAAGATAATAATTTTAATCTCTAGGGTTGCCATTAAGAAAATAACTAAAAAACATAGCAAACAAACACAAGATGATTAAAATGGTACACTAGGAAAGATCTATTTAACACAAAATAAAGCAGTAATGGAGGAAGAGAGAAACAAAGATATAAGACATATAGAAAATAATAGTAAAATGACAGATGTAAGTCCTACCTTACCAGTAATTTCATTAAATATAAATGAACACACTAATCTGAAAATTGAAGGGCAGCAATTGGCAGAATAGTTTAAAAAATGATACAACCATATGCTAGCTATAAAAAACATACTTTAGATTAAAAGATACAAATATGTTGAAAGAAAAGGATGAAAAAAGAGATATACTATGCAAACAGTGACCAAAAGATGTCTGGATTGGCATGATTAATGTCAGGCAAAATGATTTTAAAGCAAAAATTTTAATACCTACGAAGGAGGACAATTTATATGGTAAGGGGTCATTCCACAAGCAAGGCATAACAATTATAAACATATATATAATAACATAATATCAAAAAGATGAAGCAAAAACTGACAGTATTGAAGGGAGAAATATATAATTCACAATTATAGTAGATTTCACTACCCAACTTTCAATAATGTATAGAACAACCAGGCAAAAAAGCAACAAGTGAATAGAAGACTTGGGTAACATCATTAACCAATTACATCTATATCTATATCTACATCTATATCTATATCTAATATATAACTATAATTCTATAAACTCTATAGTTATAGACTCCTTCACCTAATAACAGGAGAATATGTATTCTTCTCAAGTGCATATAGGACATTATCCAAGATATACTATACATTAGGACATAAAACAAGTCTCAATAAATTTAAAAGGATTAAGATCATACAAAGTATTTTTTTTATCAAAATTGAATAATATTAGAAATAAAGAAGAAAATTTAGGAATTCACAAATATGTGAAAATTAAAAAAAATACTGTCTTGAATAACCAGTGGGTCAAAGAAAAATCAGAAGGAAAATTAGAAAATGCTTTAAGATGAAAAAAAAAAATTTAACATACCAAAACTTGTAGAATGAGCTAAAACAGCCCTTAGCAGGATTTTTTACCTATAAAAGCCTATAAAGTAGAAATATCTGAAATAATCTAACATTCAACCATAAGAAACTAGAAATGAAAGAATAAAGCATATCTAAATCAAACAAAAGAAAAACTAATAAAGATTAGAGCAAAAATAGGTGATATAGATAATTTAAAAGCAATAGAGAAAAATGAATGATACCAAAAGTTAGTTCTTTGAAAAGATCAATAAAATTGAAAAACCTTTAGTTAGAATGACCAAGAAAACAAAGAGAGAAGACACAATAACCAAAATCAGGAATGAGAGAGGGAATATTACTATTGAACTTACAGGAATAAAAATGATTATAAAAAATACTATAAGTAATTGTACACCAAAAAATTAGAAAACCTAGATGAATAAATCCAAGAAAGACAAATTACTGATACTGATGCAAGAAGAAATTAAAAAATCTGAATATTCAAAACAAATAAAAAGATAGAATTAGTAATTTTAAAATTTCCCACAAAGAAATTCCAGGTAAGATGCTTTCATTGTTGGATTCTACCAATATTTAGAGCACATCTTTCACAAAATCTTATAAAACACTGAAGAGGAAAATCTCTTTTCAATTCTTTCTTTGAGGCTAATAATACTTTGATAACAAAACCAGACAAAGATAAAACAAGAAAGAAAACTACACACTAATATCCCTTATGAATATATTGGGTGGGCCAAAGAATGCCTTCGGTTTTTAAGGCAAAAATAAAAGATACATTTTTAATTTTCACCAAGAACTTTATTGAACAACATATTCACCCTTTTGTTCCACTACCTTCTGCCATTTATCAGGCAACTTCATACTTCCATCTTCCCCAAACTTTTTATCTTTTAGAGGAAAGAACTGTTCCAGGTGCCTTTTACAGTCTTCCAGGGAATTGAAGTTATTTCCATTAAGAGGATTTTGTAAACACCGAAATAAATGGAAATCTGAAGGTACAATGTCTAGTGAATTATGGTGGATGAATCAGAACTTCCCAGCCAAGCTGTAACAGTTTTTGCCTGATCATCAAAGAAACATGCGGTCTTGCATTATCCTGATGGAAGATTATGCGTTTTCTGTTGACTAATTCCAGATGCTTTTGGTCTAGTGCCTCTTTCAGTTGGTCTAATTGGGAGCAGTACTTGTTGGAATTAATCGTTTGGTTTTCCGGAAAGAGCTCATGATAGAGAACTCCCTTCCAATCCTACCATATACACAACATCACCTTCTTTGGATGAAGACCGGCCTTTGGTGTGGTTAGTGGCGGTTCATTTCACTTGCCCCACGATCTCTTCCATTCCACAATATTGTACGGTACCCACTTTTCATTGCCCATCACAATTTGTTTTGAAAACGGAACATTTTCATTACATTTCAGTACAGAATAGCACGTGGAAATATGGTGAAGAAGGTTTTTTTCACTTAACTTGTGTGTAACCCCAACATCAAAGCGATTCACATAACCAAGCTAGTGCAAATGATTTTTAACGCTTGATTTGGTTATTTTGAATATGTCGGCTCTCTCTCGCGTAGTATAACGTTGATTTTCCCAATGAATGTCTTGACTTGATCGCTATCAACTTCAACTGGTCTACCCAACTGTGGAGTATCATCCAGTGAGAAATCTCCAGCACAAAACTTCGCAAACCACTTTTGACACGGTTGATCAGTCACAGCACCTCTCCATACACTGCACAAATCTTTTTTTTTTGCGTTTCAGTTGCATTTTTACCTTTCTTGAAATAATAAAACACAATATAACAAAAATGTTGTTTTTTTCTTCCATCTTCAATATTAAAATGGCTACATTAAAAATTCACCAATTTTGATGTCTTTTTTTAAAAACATCTTTATTGGAGTATAATTGCATTACAATGGTATGTTAGTTTCTGCTTTATAACAAAGTGAATCAGCTATACATATACCTAAATCCATATATCTCCTCCCTCTTGCATCTCCCCTCCCACCCTCCCTGTGCCACCCCTCTAGGTGGTCACAAAGCACTGAGCTGATCTCCCTGTGCTATGCAGCTGCTTCCCACTAGCTATCTATTTTACATTTGGTAGTATACATTAGTCCATGCCACTCTCTCACTTTGTCCAAGCTTACCCTTCCCCCTCCTATGTCCTCAAGTCTACTCTCTACATCTGTGTTTTTATTCCTGTCCTGCTCCTAGGTTCTTCATAACCTTTTTTTTTTTTTTTTTTAGATTCCACATATATGTGTTAGCAAACGGTATTTGTTTTCTCTTACTTCACTCTGTATGACAGACTCTCGGTCCATCCACTTCACTACAAATAAGTCAATTTTGCTTCTTTTTATGGCTGAGTAATATTCCACTCTATATGTATGCCACATCTTCTTTATCCATTCATCTGTCAATGAACACTTAGGTATCTTTCATGTCCTGACTATTGTAAGTAGAGCTGCAATGAACATTGTGGTACATGACTCTTTTTGAATTATGGTTTTCTCAGGGTATATGCCCAGTAGTGGGATTGCTGGGTCATATGGTAGTTCTATTTTTAGTTTTTTAAGGAACCTCCATACTGTTCTCCATAGTGGCTGTATCAGTTTACATTCCCATCAACAGTGCAAGAGGGTTCCCTTTTCACCACACCCTCTCCAACATTTATTGTGTGTAGATTTTGATGATGGCCATTCTGACTGGTGTGAGGTGATACCTCATTGTAGTTTTGATTTGCATTTCTCTAATGATTAGTGATGTTGCACATTCTTTCATGTGTTTGTTGGCAAGCTGTATATCTTCTTTAGAGAAATGTCTATTTAGGTCTTCTGCCCATTTTTGGATTGGGTTGTTTCTTTTTTTGATATTGAACTGCATGAGCTGCTTGCAAACTTTGGATATTAATCCTTTGCCAGTTGTTTCATTTACAAATATTTTCTCCCAATCTGAGGGTTGTCTTTTCGTCTTGTTTATGTTTTCCTTTGCTGTGCAAAAGCTTTTAAGTTTCAATAGGTCCCATTTGTTTATTTTTGTTTTTATTTCCATTTCTCTAGAAGGTGGGTCAAAAAGGATCTTGCTGTGATGTATGTCATGGAGTGTTCTGCCTATGTTTTCCTCTAAGAGTTTTATAGTGTCTGGCCTTACATTTAGGTCTTTAATCCATTTTGAGTTAATTTTTGTAATGGTGTTAGGGAGTGTTCTAATTTCATTCTTTTACATGTAGCTGTCCAGTTTACTCAGCACCACTTATTGAAGAGGCTTTCTTTTCTCTATTGTATATTCTTGCGTCCTTTATCAAAAATAAGGTGACCATATGTGCGTGGGTTTATCTCTGAGCTTTCTATCCTGTTCCATTGATCTATATTTCTCTTTTTGTGCCAGTAACATACTGTCTTGATTACTGTAGCTTTACAGACTATACTGTAGTATAGTCTGAAGTCCAGCAGCCTAATTCCTCCAGCTCTGTTTTTCTTTCTCAAGATTGCTTTGGCTATTCCGAGTCTTTTGTGTTTCCATAAAAATTGTGAAATTTTTTGTTCTACTCCTGTGAAACATGCCATTGGTACTTTGATAGGGATTGCATTGAATCTGTAGATTGCTTTGGGTAGTATTGTCATTTTCTCAAGGTTGATTCTTCCAATCCAAGAACATGGTATATGTCTCCATCTGTTTGTATCATTTTTAATTTCTTTCATCAGTGTCTAATAGTTTTCTGCATACAGGTCTTTTGTCTCCTTAGGTAGGTTTATTCCTAGGTATTTTATTCTGTTTGTTGCAATGGTAAGTGGGAGTGTTTCCTTAATTTCTCTTTCAGATATTTAATCATTAGTGTATAGGAATGCAAGAGACTTCTGTGCATTAATTTTGTACCCTGCTACTTTACCAAATTCATTGATTAGCTCTAGTAGTTTTCTGGTAGCATCTTTAGGATTCTCTATGTATAATATCATGTCATCGGCAAACAGTGACAGCTTTACTTCTTTTCTGATTTGGATTCCTTTTATTTCTTTTTCTTTTCTGATTGCTGTGGCTAACACTTCCAAAACTATGTTGAATAATAGTGGTGAGAGTGGGCACCTTGTCTTGTTCCTTATCTTAGTGAAAATGGTTTCAGTTTTTCACCATTGAGAATGATGTTGGCTGTGGATTTGTCATATATGGCCTTAATTTTGTTGAAGTAAGTTCCCTCTATGCCTACCTTATGGAGGGTTTTTATCATAAATGGGTGCTGAATTTTGTTGGAAGCTTTTTCTGCATCTATTGAGATGATCATATGGTTTTTCTCCTTCACTTTGTTAATATGGTGTATCACATTGATTGATTTGTGTATATTGAGGAATCCTTGCATTCCTTGGGTAAACCCCACTTGATCATGGTGTATGATCCTTTTAATGTGCTGTTGGATTCTGTTGGCTAGTATTTTGTTGAGGATTTTTAAATCTATGTTCATCAGTGATTTTGGCCTGTAGTTTTCTTTCTTTGTGACATCTTTGTCTGGTTTTGGTATGAGGGTGATGGTGGCCTCCTAGAATGAGTTTGGGAGTGCTCCTCCCTCTGCTATATGTTGGAAGAGTTTGAGAAGGATAGGTGTTAGCTCTTCTCTAAATGTTTGACAGAATTTGCCTGTGAAGCCATCTGGTCCTGGGCTTTTGTTTGTTGGAAGATTTTTAATCACAGTCTCAATTTCAGTGCTTGTGATTGGTCTGTTTATATTTTCTATTCCTTCCTGGTTCAGTCTCAGAAGGTTGTGCTTTTCTAAGAATCTGTCCATTTCTTCCCAGTTGTCCATTTTATTGGCATAGAGTTGCTTGTAGTAATCTCTCATGATCCTTTGTATTTCTGCAGTGTTAATTGTTACTTCTCCTTTTTCATTTTTAATTCTATTGATTTGAGTCTTCTACGTTTTTTTCTTGATGAGTCTGACTAATGTTTTATCAATTTTGTTTATCTTTTCAAAGAACCAGATTTTAGTTTTATTGATTTTTTATACTGTTTCCTTCATTTTATAGCAATAGAATTCTACCTCAAGAAACAAGAAACATCTCAAATAAACAACCTAACCTTATACCTAATGCAATTAGAGAAAGAAGAACCAAAAACCCCAAAGTTAGCAGAAGGAAAGAAATAATAAAGATCAGATCAGAAATAAATGAAAAAGAATTGATGTCTTTTTAAATGCACGCTGATATCACAGATGTCACATACAATCTAACAAAATTGTTTCGAATGAAGTTAAAGGCAAATAAGTGCTACTAGAGCCATCTTACAGAAAAAAACAAGTAAACATTTTGGCCCACCCAATAGATGCAAAAATTCTTAACGAAATACTAGCAAACTGAATCCACAAAATATGGAAAGGATTATACCCCCTGGCCAAGTGGAATTTAGCCAGGAACACAACATTTGTTTAACATCCAAAATTCATTTAATGTAATACATCATATTAATAGATTAAAGGACTAAAAATACATGATTATCTCAAAAGGCACAGAAAAAGCAATTGAACATATCCAACACCCTTTTACATAAAAACAAACAGATTAGTAATAGAAAAGAATTACTTAACCTGATAAAGTACACCTACAAAAAACACACAGCTAACCTCATATGTAATGACAAAAGACAATGTTTGCACCTTAAAATCAGTGACAGAACAATGATCTTTGCTCTCACCACATCTATTCAACATTGTACTGTAGTTCTAGCTGGGGTAATTAGGCAAGGAAAAGAGATAAAAGGCAACCAGATTGGAAAGGAAGGAATAAACCACTTCTGTTTGCAGAAGATATGATCTTGTACACAGAAATCTTAAGGGAGTCACAAATAACAATTATTATAAGTAGTAAAAGAGTTCTTCAGTGTTGCAGGATACCAGATCAATAGAAAAATCCATTTTATTTCTGTAAAGCAACAGTAAACAACTTGAAAACGAAATTAAGAAAATAATGTAACTGATAACAGCATCTGGGACCAGGGAGGAAGGACAAGTTTGTTAGGAGCTGAAACCAGGGAAGAATAAAGCCACTGCTCAGTGCTTGAGGCAGAGAGAAGAGGACACGTACCCTGGCTTTTTATTTATCCTGTCCTGCAGTGTCATACCAGTTCCCTCTCGTTAGCTGTACTCCCATAGAAGCAAGTGAACCTTGGAAATAGTTTGAAAGACTGGTTCCCTCAAATAGATTGCAACACATGAAATGTGAGGGGATGCATTTAAGAGGAAATGGGAAAACAAATGCCTGGCACAATACAACATCATCTTCTATTATTAGGCATATAAACTACAATTTAATTGTCATGGTTTTACAATAGACACAATTTGATTATACGGACTATTCATGCCATAATGTTTCTCTTCCCAGATCTATGTAAATAACATGAACTTCTAGCCTGTGTGTGTGTGTGTGTGTGTGTGTGTGTGTGTGTGTGTTTTGCATTTTTAAAGGACTAAATTATTTTTATTTGCAAAGAAGCTCAGGGAGGTGAAGACAGAGGTGTTAGTTGCTTACATTCCTCTACAGAAATAATATCTCGCCGCCTTATGTGTTAAATGCCATTAATAGTACCCATTCCATTATTGAGAAAATTTAATGAAGTACTATGTGTAAAATTCCTAGTACAAGGTCTGGCACATAGTAAGTGATCAAAAGTGATACTTTCCCATTTTTACCTTGTGATCCCATTATACCAATATCCTCCTAGAGGCTTTCTCTTTGTGGTTATTCATGGGCTGTAGACACAAAGTCAGAGATTGGTTTATGTTAAGAAGCTCTCAAAAATTCTACCATCTCATAATGATGCTTGGTATTCAACCTGAGGGCTGTCCTTTTATCTGGCAACTTCCAAGAATGCTGTCTTGGCAAACAGAAGTGGATGCTGGGCTATGTGATTTACATTACATGGATCTCTGCTCAATTATGATTTGCAATCTGGCTAATCTGTCATCCATTCACTGCAAATCAAATACATGTGTGCAAAATTAGTCTAAGACAGGGAAACCATGACTAATGAACAAAAGTAAAACTGGTGTTGGGGAGGATAAGAGAGCTGTTCTACGTGGCAGCAGAAGTAGCATTAAGCCCTTATAGATTATTTCCACTTTGTCATTAAAATACTAAATTCCTCTATAGAAATTTGTTAAGCAGTTTTGCAGTTTGCTACTGGCAGCCAAACACTACTGTTATTATTTTGTAAAATTAGTCATTTAATTGAACTGAGTCATTTTTGTGGGGGTCCTCATTATCTTCCCGGCGTTCACGGACTTAATTTTTGGTTCTGAATCAGTGCCCTGCAGCTTGAGTCGCCGGAGGAAACGCACAGGCATTGCTGTTAAGAAGTTCTTTTTGTGGATGGAGCATAAAACTCAAGGTCATGACCATTTGTGTTCATTAAAAATCCCACAGAATTTTGAGATGGGATAAGGATGTTCACTCTCTCTGGTGTTCTGGCTAACTTCCAGCAGGATAATTACTTTCTGCCTGTAAAAATTATGCCCCTGCAGTTGGAGCTGGCTAGGGCCTTTATTTACTTATTTATTGTCCCCACTTTCAGCTCACATCTGTTGTGAGACTGGTGCTAATTTCAAGAGGTCAAATGCTATGTGCTCCTTGATGAGTTTTTAAGAACATTCTCTACTATGCTGAGAATTTTCCTTGGACTCCAGAACTTTGAAGTTTTTATGTTATATAATCCCAACCTCTGCCTCTTCATCAGTAAATGTTCTAGAGTTATTGGAGGTTCATGTATACTATCTTCTTAAAGTTATGCCTCCTTTGGAATTTATTACATTACATGCAATAAATGGGTATGTGTTCAGTATTTTACAGCTATTTTTGCATAACTTTGTTGATACTTATGTAGGAATGTCAGGATAGATGGATATACAAATATTACATCACAATGGGCTGCTCATTGATCCATTTATTTTATACTTCTGTAAAATATATTTGTATATATTAACACATATATTCCTTCACCACAGCATATATATCTTCTATCAATGTCTGGTATTGATCTGAACATCTTATGAGCTTTATATAATACAATTATCTATGAAGATCAGAAATCTAAAAAGGATGATGTTTCTGCCATATCTCCTCTCATAGACAATTTTTAATCAAGTGGATTTTTTCCTTTCTGGGCTTCTGTTTAGCATACCTGTAGGAACCAAAGGGCAAAACCTATTCAAAATTCACTGGAGGTTAACTATTTATCAAAAAAGTTGATTGAAGGTTGGTTTCAAAGTAAGGTTTCTTTTTCTTTTTAAAGTAATTTCCTCCTCCATCTGTGTCCCTTTCTTGTACTCTATTCATAGAGAATAACATTTATTCTAAGAAGTCAAGATTCGTAGGTTGGTAAGCCCTAAGAAATCATTTCTCCTGATAACTAAAAGGCTTTCATGATCAAAAAGATCATGAAAGCTTGTGCCATACATTTACTTTCAGATCCAGAGCATAGAGTAGGTAGATGTTTTCTTCAAAGGGAGTCTCCATGTACCTCAAGTCAAAGTAGTTAGGTTTAGTCACTTGAAAATCCAGTCCTATCTATGTCTCAAAGTATAGATATCAAGGTATCAAGGTTCAGATTCACCAAGTCAAACTTTGAAAGGCTGTTAATGGTTACTTGCACCAATCCTTCAATGATATAGACAGGGATCTTAAACTGAAGTATTGTTCAAAGTCACAAAACTGAAAAAGCTGAGACTAGAATCTAAGTACCATTGTGACTCTTTCCATTACCCTGAAAATCTTCCTATGATCTCAAAAGTTCAGTTTTTATCTGGTACTATCTCACCCTCTATCTTTTCCTCAATATATTTTCTTGAATGACTGAAAGAACATTTATGCTATTCTTCCCAATGTTATGCCTCTTTTGGAATTTATTACACTGTTTGTTCCCAAACAAGACTCCTCTATATATACATGATCATATTAGGGATGGGACTTACCAGTTTCTATGGCATAAAATGACACTCTATATTGAGTCTTACCTACTCAGAAAGCCTAAAATCTATGGTACAGAAGGAATACATTGAACTACAAAAACTGTCAGACATGGCATTTACACAATCATTCACGTCATCCAATTTATTAGCACAGGCATGGAAACTTGGATGCTACATAAAAGGCAGGAACATGGCTTGTGAAGGTGATTTTGAGAACAGGGCTGAGGTGATGAATAGGGCTTGTGACCAGGTGCTCCACGTGAGAGGATGAACACAGTAAAAGGGAAATTCAGTTCATTCCATAGGAGTTGCCAGTCTGGATTAGATTACTGATCCATAAATTTTGGATACCTTCCCATAGCAATAGAGGTTTGTTCCAAGAGCTTACCAAGAAGTCAGAATACTTTCATCAGATTCCAAGCCAAATGAACTATGCAAAGGAAAGTCAGTTGCAAAAGACTTCAGAGGAAATCGTTTAGTTGAGAAATAGAAAGTCTGAAACAATGAACACTTAGTTTTTTGATAGTTTTTTGAATAATCAGTCACACTACTGCTTTTGAATATGTGCATTATGTATAATATACATTAATAATCATATAATTTCATTATATTGTACTTAACTGACAATAATAAAAGATTTTGAAGCTATTGTGGCTATAATAAATGTAGATGCCTTCTAAAGAAAGTGACTTAAAATATTTTTTGTACATATTTTTTACAGTGAAATGTAAATTGATAACTGGATGTAAACGTATATACATCTGCTCTAATAGACTCAGGTAGGAATCAGCACCAGAGCTAGACAGACTCAATAAGATTGGACAAAAACTGGCTAGCTACATCAGGGAGAGCTGGACATGACAGTTCATATAGTAAAACATGTTGGATGATGGCCAACAGATCTAATCACTAAACACACACACACACACACACACACACACACACACACGTGATTTAAGATCAGGTTTCAATTTTATTGTTTTCCATAAAGTTATTTAGTTGGAACAGTATCACTTATTAAAACTTCCATCTTTTCCCCCCTAATTTGAGGTGTCACCTTTATCAAATATTAAAGGTCTATATTCAAATGGGCTTTTTCTCCTCCTCTATTAATTTATCTTTCTATTCATGAGCTAATACAATTCTATTTTATTTGCAGAGGTTTTACAATATGTTCTAAAATCTGCAGAGACAATCCTCCCCTCAATCCCCTCATCCCCACATATCACGGCTTTTATTTTTCAGTTTTTTTTTTTTCCTGGCTATTCATTCTAGTTTGGTTTTCCAACCAAACTTTACAATCAATTTATTAAGTTTAGGGAGACAAAGGGGAAGGGGGAAACTGATGGGGTTTAAACTGCAATTGCTTTAATTTTATATTTTATCATAGGGATATTGACTTCTTTATAATATTGAGATTCCTTACTCAAGAAGCAATATGCCATTCCATTTATTCAGGTCAATTTTATGTTTTGTTAAATTTTATCTAGGTATTTTATATTTACTTATATTTTTCTATCCATTTATTTATTGCTATAGCAATGGAATCTTTTCTTCCATTATATCACTGAATTCATATTTGTATGTATATGTGAAGGGATATATATATATATATATATATATATATATATATATATATATATATATATATATGGGATTTTTATAACAACATATTTTTATTCTCATATTATTTGAGGTAAATTTCCCATTAAGTTTTATTTTAGGTTTTCTACATATTATCATGTCTGAAATTACTCCAATGGCCACTTATATCATTAAAAAAGAGATAATTATATATTACATACCTTCTAATGGAAGTACACAACACCATTTATGAAGTGTACCTGATAAAGAAATATCAAGACTGGAGTAGATCAAGCCTCTAGATTCAATTACTAATTGAAAAGTAACATGGGGGATAGCAGAACATATTAAATGACAACAAAGAGTGCAATCTGCAAAATGTTTAACTGAAAGAAACTCTATAGTGAAGTGAACAAAGAGTTTTGCTTCAACAAAACGTGAAGCAACCTATAGAAACTTAGCAGTTGAACATTTCAATGAAAGTGGGAAAAGTAATATTTTATATTAGATTTCATATTTTATATTCATTTAAAAATATATAATTTATCTTAGATTTTATTATTCTGACTCAAAACTGCATTTTATATTCTTTAGAATACATATTAATGAGAAGAGTAAAGGAGTGTCACTTAACTTTCCCTTTAACTTTTCCCTTTAAAGGAAAAAGCCACGTAATAAAAGTAGTTTAATTCAAAGGCAGGCAAAATGAAGAGGAAAAGGGACTATGAAAAAGATGAGGCAAACAGAAAACAAATCATAATAAATCAAATAATAAATAAATAAAACAAATCAATAATTTCATAAAATAATTCAAGTATATTCTGCTTGCCAGAGATACACCTTAAATATAAGAAGAAATCTGAAATAAAAATATAAGAAAGGTTGGAATTAGAAGTACAGAAAGATATGTCATATACACAGTAAACAAAATAAAATTGGTGAAACTATACCAAAAACAAAGTTGACTTTAAATTCAAAAGACTTATAAGAAATAGAGAGATATATTTTATGATAATAAAAGGGTCAACCCAAAAGAAAGATATCACAATGTATAATCCATGTTTCCATATCAGAGCTTCAAAGTACATGAAGCAAAAATTGACAGAACTAAAAGAAGGAACAGAAAATCCATGTTGCATATGAGACTTTAAAACAAACCTTTCTTCATAGTTGATGGTGTATACAAACAAAAATATCAGAAAGATTTAGAAGATCTAAACTAAATTAATAAAATTTAGTTATATAAAGAACACTAAACCCACTAATGACCTAAAAAGACATTTTCTTCAAGTGCATATGCAATATTTATCATATAAAGAACACTAAACCCACTAGTGACCTAAAAAGACATTTTCTTCAAGTGCATATGCAATATTTATCAAAGTGATGATATGTTGAACCCTAAAGTAAGGCCCCCAAATTTTCAAAGTTTTAAATTATTTCAAAGCATTTTTTTTGACCAGAAAGGAATTATGCTAGAAATTAATTTAAATAAAAAGAGTCTAAACAACACCCAAACGTTGGAAGCTAAACAATATTATTCTAAAATGAAACATGAATAAGAGTAGATTTCACACAGGAAATTAGAATTTAATTTGAAATAAATGTGATAATGAAAAAAATATGGGATACAGTGAAAGATATGCTTAAAGAGAAATCTATAATACAAAATGCATAGATTAAAAAACTAAAAAATCTGATATTTAATGACCTAAAATTCCATCTCAAGGAATTAACAAAGGAACATCAAACTAAACCCAAAGAGAGTAAAATACAGATAATAAAAATACAAAATAAAAATTTTTTGCTTAACAAAAATACAAAAACAGGTACATATTAAATAGAAAAATTATTTATATAAAAAGAAAACAACAAATTTGGGTCTTTTGACAAAACTAATAAAAATTAAACGTTTCTATTAAGATTTATCAATAATAAATAAAAAAATAGAAATACATTTCTAGTATCAGCAATGAAAAAGGCAACAGCAAGAGATCCTAAACTTAATAAAATATTAATAAATAGATATTATAAAAAAGAAGTGTGTAAGTAAATTTGAAAATGGAGATGAACTGGGAAAATACAACTTAGCAAAACTGAATCCAATAGAAATAGAAAATCTAAATAATCTTATATCTATTAAAGTAATTTGATCCTTAATTTACAGATCTTTCCACAAAGAAAACTTTAGGCTTAGATAATTTTCCTAATGTTCTTCCAAAGACTTTACTGAAAAAAAATACCAATAATATACAAAGAGCCCCAAGAAATTAAGAAAAAAGGCATACTTTCTAATTCATTTTATGAGGCCAGAATAAACTTGATATCAAAAGTTGAAAAAGTCATGAAAATGTAAGGAAAAAATCATTACTGGACGATCTGCATTATAAACATAGATGCAAAGATTCTAAATAAACAACTAGGAAACCACATCCTTTACTATAAAATATAGTCCTACCTTGACCAATTGGGCTTATTTCAGGAATGCTAAGTTGGTTCAACATTAGAAAATCAATACAACTCACCACATTAACAAAAAGGATAGTCATCATTGATCATGTCAATAATCCGTTCATAATAAAATTAGGGGTAGAATAATTTTTTATTATGATAAAAAAGATCTACAAAAGCCCCAAAACACCACCAAACTTAGAAGTCAATATGGAGAGCTTTCTTACTGAGATTGAGAACAAGATTAAGATGCTAGTATTACTTTTATTCAACCCCACACTAGACATTCTAACCAATGCAGTAAAGCAAGGAAAATAAATTAAAAATACATGGCTTTGGAGAAAAAAATAGAACTATCATTTGTAAAATATAAAATTCAAAAGAGTCCACAGATATATATTAGAATTAATAAATAAATGTAGCAAGGTCACAGGTACAAATTTAATACCAAATATAAATTGCATTTCTATCTACCAACAGCAAATAAGAAATTAAATTTAAAACTCATACCATTTACAAAGAAATAAAATAAAAAAATAGGAGGTGGTAAACTAATGAATGATGTTAAATTTCTTTAGAGGAAATCTCTACAAAAATAGTACAAAACGTTATTGAGAGTAATTAAATAAATGGAGAGATATACTATATTCTTGGATTAGAAGATTCACTATTGTAAAGATACCTTTTATTTTTAAGATTTTTTGATGTGGAACATTTTTAAAGTCTTCAGTGAATTTGTCACAATATTGCTCCTGTTTTATGCCTTGGTTTTTTTGGCCACAAGGCATGTGGGATCCTACCTCCCTGACCAGGGATTGAACCCCCACCACCTGCATTGGAAGGCAGGTCCCAACCACTGGACTACCAGGGAAGTCCCAGCAGCCTTTTGCTTTTCAATTTCTAGTGGAATTTGACAAGTATATTCTAAAATGTATATGAAAAGGCAAAGGACCAAGCCAAAACAAACTGGAAGAAAATTTCCAGAGAACTTACAATTTTACAGTACCGTAGTGCTGATGGAGACCCATACACACAGTCCACTTAATAAAAGACAATGGTACCATTGCATTGTGAAGGAGGATACTGTAGTTAATAGATGGTGCTGGAACAATTAAATGCCCACATAAAAAAAGTGAGACTTGGCCCCTGCCTTTTATAGTACACAAATTTAAATTTCAGTTAGATTGAAGATAAATGTGAAAGTTAAAAACTAAAGTTTTTATAAAAAAAACATATGTCAGGCTACACTGGTGGCACAGTGGTTAAGAATCTGCCTGTCAAAGCAGGGGACACGTTTGAGCCCTGATCTGGGAAGATCCCACATGCCGTGGAGCAACTAAGCCTGTGCACCACAACTACTGAGCCTGCACTCTAGAGCACATAAGCCACAACTACTGAAGCCCACATGCCACAACTACTGAAGCCCATGGATCTAGAACTCGTGCTCCATAACAAGAGAAGCCGACGCACCACAACAAAGAGTAGCCCTGCTCGCCACAACTAGAGAAAGCCTGCGTGCAGCAATGAAGACTCAACACAGCCAAAAATAATAAATAAATAAAATAAATAAAAATTTTTTAAAAAGAAAACAACATATGTCTTAGTCTGCTTGGGCTACTATAACATAATGTCACAGACTGGGTAGCTTATAAGGAACAGAAATTTACTTCTCACAGGTCTGAAGGCTGGAAGAACTACATCAGGGTGTCAGCATGTTCAGGTTATGGCAGTGGCCCTCTTCCAAGGTTGCAGACTGCTGACTTCTCGCTGTGTCCTCACGTGGTGGAAGGGGATAGGGAGCTCTGTGGGGTCTCTTTTACATGAGCACTAATCCCATTCAAGAGAGCTCAATGCTCATGACCTAAGCACCTCCCAGAGATACCACCTTTTAATACCATCACATGGAGCATTAGGATTTTAACATATGAATTCTGTGGGGACACAAGCATTCAGACCATAGCAACATACAGTAACATATCCATCACCTTGGTGTAGGCAAAACTTTCTTCCACTGGACATAAAAATTACTAAATACATAAAGGTCAGAAATTGATAAGACAATAAAAACCAGAATACACTTTCTTCTCAAGTACTCATGGAACATTCTCGAGGATAGATAATATCTTGGGTCACAAATCAAGCCTTGGTAAATTTAAGAAAATTGAAATCGTATCAAGTATCTTTTCCTACCACAATGCTGTGAGACTAGATATCAATTACAGGACAAGAACTGTAAAATATACAAACATATGGAGGCTAAACAATACACTACTAAATAACCAAGAGATCAGTGAATAAATCAAAGAGGAAAACAAAAAATGCCTAGAAATAAATGACAGTGAAAACATGATGACCCAAATCTTATAGGATGTAGCAAAAGCAGTTCTAAGAGGGAAGTTTATAGCAACACAACCCTAACTCAAGAAACAAGAAACATCTCAAATAAACAACCTAACCTTACACCTAAAGCAATTAGAGAAAGAAGAACATGAAAACCCCCAAATTACCAGAAGGAAATAAATCATAAAGATCAGATGAGAAATAAATGAAAAAGAAATGAAGGAAACAATAGCAAAGATGAATAAAACTAAAAGCTGGTTCTTTGAGAAGATAAACAAAATTGATAAACCATTAGTCAGACTCATCAAGAAAAAAACGTAGAAGACTCAAATCAACAGAATTAGAAATGAAAAAAGAGAAGTAACAACTGATGCTGCAGAAATACAGAGGATCGTGAGAGATTATTACAAGCAACTTTATGCCAATAAAATGGAAACCTGAAAGAAATGGACCAATTCTTAGAAAAGCACAACCTTCTGAGACTGAACCAGGAAGAAATAGAAAATATAAACAGACCAATCACAAGCACTGAAATTGAGACTGTGATTAAAAATCTTCCAACAAACAAAAGCCCAGGACCAGATGGTTTCACAGGTGAATTCTATCAAACATTTAGAGAAGAGCTAACACCTATCCTTCTCAAACTCTTCCAACATATAGCAGAGGGAGGAGCACTCCCAAACTCATTCTAGGAGGCCACCATCACCCTCATACCAAAACCAGACAAAGATGTCACAAAGAAAGAAAACTACAGGCCAAAATCACTGATGAACATAGATGCAAAAATCCTCAACAAAATACTAGCCAACAGAATCCAACAGCACATTAAAAGGATCATACACCATGATCAAGTGGGGTTTATTCCAGGAATGCAAGGATTCCTCAATATATACAAATCAAACAATGTGATAAACCGTATTAACAAAGTGAAGGAGAAAAACCATATGATCATCTCAATAGATGCAGGAAAAGCTTTCAAAGAAATTCAACATCCATTTATGATAAAAATTCTCCAGAAAGTAGGCATAGAGGGAACTTACTTCAACATATTAAAGGTCATATATGACAAACCCACAGCCAACAGCATTCTCAATAGGGAAAAACTGAAACCATTTCCTCTAAGATCAGGAAAAAGACAAGGTTGTCCACTCTCACTAGTATTATTCAACATAGTTTTGGAAGTTTTAGCCACAGCATCAGAGAAGAAAAAGAATTAAAAGGAATCCAAATCGGAAAAGAAGAAGTAAAGCTGTCACTATTTGCCGATGACATGATAGTATACATAGAAAATCCTAAAGATGCTACCAGAAAACTACTAGATCTACTCAATGAATTTGGTAAAGTAGCAGGATACAAAATTAATGCACAGAAGTCTCTTGCATTCCTATACACTAATGATTAAATATCTGAAAGAGAAATTAAGGAAACACTCCCACTTACCATTGCAACAAACAGAATAAAATACCTAGGAATAAACCTACCTAAGGAGACAAAAGACTTGTATGCAGAAAACTATTAGACACTGATGAAAGAAATTAAAAATGATACAAACAGATGGAGACATATACCATGTTCTTGGATTGGAAGAATCAACCTTGAGAAAATGACAATACTACCCAAAGCAATCTACAGATTCAATGCAATCCCTATCAAAATACCAATGGCATGTTTCACAGAAGTAGAACAAAAAATTTCACAATCTGTATGGAGATACAAAGACCCCAAATAGCCAAAGCAATCTTGAGAAAGAAAAATGGAGCTGAAGGAATCAGGATTTCGGACTTCAGACAAAACTGCAAAGCTACAGTAACCAAGACAGTATGATACTGGCAGAAAAACAGACATATAGATCAATGGAACAGGATAGAAAGCCCAGATATAAACCCACGCACATATGGTCACCTTATTTTTGATAAAGGAGGCATGAATATACAATGGAGAAAAGAAAGCCTCTTTAATACGTGGTGCTGTGAAAACTGGACAGCTACATGTAAAAGAATGAAATTAGAACACTCCCTAGAACCATACACAAAAATAAACTCAAAATGGATTAAAGACCTAAATGTACGGCCAGACACTATCAAACTCTTAGAGGAAAAATATAGGCAGAACATTCCATGACATACATCACAGTAAGACCCTTTTTGACCCCCATCCAGAGAAATGGAAATAAAAACAAAAATAAATAAATGGGACTTAATGATAATTAAAAGTTTTGCACAGCAAAGGAAAACATAAACAAGATGAAAAGACTACCCTCAGAATGGGAGAAAATATTTGCAAATGAAGCAACTGACAAAGAATTATTCTCCAAAATTTACAAGCAGCTCATGAAGCTCAATATCAATAAAACAAACAACCCAATCCAAAAATGGGCAGAAGACCTAAATAGACATTTCTCCAAAGAAGATATACAGATTGCCAACAAACACATGAAAGAATGTGCAACATCACTAATCATTAGAGAAATGCAAATCAAAACCACAATGAGGTATCACCTCGCACGTATCACCTTGCACCAGTCAGAATGGCCATCATCAAAAAATCTACAAACAATAAATGCTGGAGAGGGTGTGGAGAAAAGGGAACCCTCTTGCAATGTTGGTGGGAATGTAAAATTGATACAGCCATAGTAGAGAACAGTATGGAGGTTCCTTAAAAAACTAAAAATAGAACTACTATACAATCCAGCAATCCCACTACTGGGCATATACCCTGAGAAAACCATAATTCAAAAACAGACATGTACCACAATGTTCATTGCAGCTCTATTTACAATAGCCAGGGCATAGAAGCAACCTAAGTGTCCATCAACAGATGAATGGATAAAGAAGATGTGGCACCTATATACAATGGAATATTACTCAGCCATAAAAAGAAATGAAATTGAGTTATTTGTAGTGAGGTGGATGGACCTAGAGTCTATCATACAGAGTGAAGTAAGTCAGAAAGAGAAAAACAAATACCATATGCTAACACATATATATGGAATAATAATAAAAAAAAAAAGTTCTGAAGATCCTAGGGGCAGGACAGGAATAAAGATGCATATGTAGAGAATGGACTTGAGGACACGGGGAGGGGGAAGGGTAAGCTGGGACGAAGTGAGAGAGTGGCATGGACTAATATATACTACCAAATGTAAAATAGATAGCTAGTGGGAAGCAGCGGCATAGCACAGGGAGATCAGCTCAGTGCTTTGTGACCACCTAGAGGGGTGGGATAGGGAGGGTGGGAGGGAGACTCAAGAGCAAGGTTATTTGGGGATATACGTATACGTACAGCTGATTCACTTTGTTATACAGCAGAAACTAACACAAGATTGTAAAGCAATTATACTCCAATAAAGAGGTTAAAAAATTGATAAGACAGCCTGCAATAAAAATGAGAAATTCTACTTCTCCAAATACACCATAAAGTAACTCAAAAGACATATTATAGAGTGGGAGAACATATTGTTTAAATATAGACACAAACACATAAAAGCAAAGGACTCATACATACAGTGTATAATGTATTCCTGTAATTCCATTATAAAAGACAACCCAATAGAAAGAAATAGGCAATATATTGATTTAATGAGGCACTTTCAAAATATCACAACCAACCTGTCAACTTAAAAATGTGACACATCTATAAATATGTATAGATGAAATGACATGATGTCTGGGATTTGTTTCAAAATAATCCAGTGAGGTAAGGGCCAGTAGAGGTAACAGAAATTAAAGAAGAGTGGCAATGAAATGATGACTGTTGCAGCTGTGTGATGGAGATATGGGGCCACTGAACTAGTTTTGTGTATTAAAATTTTCCATGATAAGTATTAAAGAAATAAAGAAAAATCTTCAGTTAAGTAAATCAGGACATAGCTTACAAGGTACTGAAATAATGCTCTAGTACTCTATGGAAGCTCTGCTATATCCAGGGTGAGAAACCCTAATAGTTAAGAGATGAAATTTTCTATTCCTAAATTCCCATTTTCTTTTTCAATAAATTTCAATTTTGATTGCTCTATGAGTCTGTCTCTTCTTTGCAACCTTAAAGACTTTAATATGTTGAATAAATTCATTGAGGACAACTGTTTGCTCATTCATTTGGCAAGTATTTATTTGGTATTTGTATATGGCAGGACAAATATGAAATATATGCACAACATGGCTTTATTATCTTGGTTCTTTTAACATGATCCATAAAAAGAACAAGTCGTGTGTGTGTGTGTGTGTGTGTGTGTGTGTGTGTGTGTGTAGCAAGCATGTGCTGACTCTTTTGGTGCTTTAATTTTTTACTCTAACTTTTGATCACTGTAAGTTTGTGTACAGAACTCAAAGCGAACAATCAGCTATGTTGATTCAACTAAAAAATAATTGAAACAAAAATAGTTTTTTCATTACCTGTCTTGTTTTCTCAAGAAGACGTTAGTCCAACTGACCAAATTGCATTGGTTTACAAAAATAAAAAACAAAGAAAATGTTGTATTTTATATTATTTGTATTAAAGTAAAACATAAGGTGATATAAAGGTAATATTTTATATAATTTTGTTTTTATTCTCTCCTCTACCAGATATGTAAATTCTAGGAGTCTGTATCCTTTCAAAATTTTGTATTCTTCCAAATGTTGTATAAAATAAGCACTTAGTAAACATCTTAATTAAAGATATTACTTTAATATCTTTCATATTACTTTCCATACTACTTGGAAAGAGTACATTATTGTTTCAAGTAACTTATATTTGAGCATTTTCCAAGATCATCAAATTAACATTATGCTATTTTTTTAATGTTCTCCCTGTATAAAACATAATTGAAATACTAATTGTTTGTAAAACTGATATTGTACAGACAGTAATAAAACAATTTTATATTTCCAAATCCATTGTAAATGTGGGCATTTCTTTGCTCATACTTTCTAAAATCTTTAATAGTTTGAAATTGGAATACGTTAAATCTTAATTTCAAATTCAGTGTATTCCCTATAGCAAAGTGTATGTGTTTTTCTTTATTAAACTGTTTGAAAATTTTCATATGTTAGCTGACTGAATGCTAAAGAGAACTGGAGGACAATTGAATTGTGTACTGTTGATTAAATGCACTTTAATTTACATCCATAATCTGATTTGAGTATTATCCAATTTTAAAAGGCCCATTTTTAGGAAGCCAGAAATTAAAATGCCCAGGAGAATCATAGTATTTAGGTCAAATACCGGTTCCAAACTTAATGATTTAATTTACTTGTCCTTTACCTTATTAGATTACAGGTACAAGAAATTATGTGTTCTAATATAATTATATGACTATGGTGGTAGGCAGAAACAAAAAGAATGGTCCTCCAAAGATGTCTACATTCTAATCCCTGGAACCTGTGACAATGTTATGTTACATGGATAGGGAAGTTAAGGTTGCAGATGAAATTAATGTTTCTTTTCAGATGACTTTAAGTTGGGAGAGTTCCCCCAATTATCTTAGTGGGCCCAATATAATCACAAAGGATCTTAAGAGATGGAAGATAGAAGGAGAAAAGTTATTTCAGAGTGATGAAATGTGAAAAAGACTCAGTCGAACATTGCCAATTATGTTTAGATAAGGAAGGCCTGCTTGGATTTTGTTTCTGCTTATTGTACTCTTGGCAGTCTGGCTGTTAAAGAATATGCCAGTACAGTTGCATATGCACACACTGTTGGAGAGTGCAAGGAAAATTTCTAGAAATGTCATTGCTGTGGACTGAACCTTGTCCCTCCGAAATTCATATTTTGAAGCTCTAGCTTTCAGTGTGACAGTACTTGGTGTAAGGAAGTGATTAAGATTTGAAAAGGTCATAAGGATGGGGTCCTGACAGGATTAGTGCCCTACGAAGAGAAACCAGAGACGTCACTCTACCTCCATGATGTAAGGACACGGTAAGGAGGATGTTTGTGAGTCAGAAAGATAGCCCTCACCAGAACCCAGCCATGCTGGAACACCAATGCTCTGGCCTCCAGAACTGTGAGCAAATAAATTTCTGTTGTTTAAGTCACCTAGTTTATGGTATTTCGATATGTCAGCCCAGGTAGACTAATACAGGAACATATTGAGTTGGATGAGCACAAATACAGATTTCTTAGTGCCAAAATGTTAAGGATTTGCATTATTGAATTTTAGAGTTGTGATGATTGTGGTTCTCATATTCCTTAAAGATGTGATTTGCCTCAGGCCTTAGTTTCTTCCAGCTCCAGCTTATGTGATCATGGGTCAGTCCTCCCCTGCCACAGAGGTTGTTATGACATCCTTTACAATGTCATTCCCTACCTTCACACTCACATTCACACTCTGCTTCCTTGACCCTCTCCTTGAAGTTGCTTCAAGTCTTGAGCTTGCATGGTACTTTCCCTTTGTTTCTTTTGGGAGGCATATTACCATCACTAACATGCTTATATGAGTCCAAAATTATTCATGAGAACACAAAATAAATGGCAGAAGAGCTTAGAGTAGAATAAACAAAAATGACTGCACTGCATACTCTGGGGTGTGGAACTCTAAGAGGCTGAAGGTGTATTCAGCATGCAAAGTTCACATTGGCTATGGCTGGAGATAGAGATAGAGATATACAGATATAGATGTAGATGTGTACAGAGAAAAAGAGAGAGCTTGATTTTTCTTTTTTTAACATTTCAGTGATACATACAATAATAAATTACTCCATAAGAAAGTTTGTTAAATAAAGTGTGAATACAGAACATAAAAGTAAGTGATTTTTTCTGTTTTTTTTTTTTTTGCATTTCATTAGTATTTCTTTTTACTTTAAGACGTTAGATGTACTAAGAAATGCCTTTGCCTAAGAGTTTATGAAAAGGAAAAAAAAATACTGCATTTTTATGACTCAAATCTTATTTTTTCCTTACTCTTTTGGCCTCTTTTTATAGTGTTGGTTGGTCCATTAGCATTCATAATAAAGAAACACAGTATGTGGTATATAATAGGAAGTACAACACAAACCTGGGCGGATAAGGAGTACTTGCTCTTGTTCTGGTCACTCACAGTAGATGTAGAGAATTCCAGTTCTTTATCCATAGGCGACAAACATTGCTGAGGCATGATGGACTAACCTTTTTTTTTTCTGCATTATATGCTTTATTTTGTCTCCTGGCTCTAGTTTTAATCTCACAGACTAACACCTCTGTGTCATTTCTCTATTATATAACAACTGTAGTGAGAGAAGGAAGGGGACTTCACATTGTGTAAAAAGCAAGAAAGAAAATCTTTGAAGGGGACCAAGGGACAAAACTTTGTGCTCTCCTGGCAGATAAAAAAGAAGACTATGGGTATTAGGATCTCTGAATATTTTAAATAATCATTATGTTGTTAATTATCCATTTTAAAGATTTTACAAAATGATAAAAAGAAAGGTTCCACTAGCCATTTGCTAAGATTATTCAGCCACACATAGAAATCAAATTAGGAATTTGATATCCTTAAATCTGTAGACTATTCCTTGTGTGATGTGTTTAGAATTCAATCACCATCTAAAGAGTTGCTGCTGTTCATGACTGGAGGTGTTTGTTTGGGGAAATGGGGTGAAATGAATGACATAGAGGTGACAGGCTGTTCCATCATTTTTTCCATCCTAAAAAGCTTAGCACCTTCATACTCAGATATACTGACTTCCACCAAAAAATTCTGAAGAAAGATGTGGTTTTACCTTATCCAATCAGGGCCACTGCCTTTATTTATGATTATCTCAGCAAGTCAGAAAAAAGCAGCAATTAAGACAACTGATACTTTCATTACCCAATTGTCATACAATTGTTCAGTTTCAATAACCAGGATCTCTGGCTTCTTGGATGTCTGGGAGATGTTGGGGGCTGGACAAGCAACAGCTATAAATGCAACATCAAACCACAGACACACACACACACACACACACACACACACACACACACACACTCACACACACCCTATTGCATTTCAATTTTAGCTGCTGCCAAAATTTCCTGTCTTCCCTAATAGTGTCACTATCACTGTTTTGCTTCCCAATTGCAATAAAGCAGACTAAGGATAAAAAATCGCTTAGCTCTGGTCAGAATACAGACCAGGGGATTTAAAAAAAGACATAGAAGGAGATAAATTCTTCTTACTCAGACTGCATCAGAGGAAGTGACTTCAAAAAGTGTCTCTTAGTACATGCCACATATTTACTTGGGAATCCTCTAATTTCTTGCAATCTATAAACCAGAGGATGACCTTATCATGCATATTTTTACCAATAAACGCTAATGAGGTTTCTGCTTTCTTTGTGTTTTTGTTTTTCAGAGAGTAAAATAACTTTTCATTCAATTCAACATGTTGTGATACTTATTGTTTTTTAAAATTCCCTTTATACTTCACATTTCAAAACTTTATTAAGTTTTTGGTAATTGTCTCTATGTGTATGAGGAAATCAAACTTCCTAACTAACTTCACCAGAGATACTTATTTGTTGAAGCTATCTATAAACATAGGAAATAAACAAAAATATACTTGAATAATAAAAAAAGATTTGCAAGGACAAGGCACTAAATGTATGCTTACTTTACATCATAAAAATGTCCCTTAGGTTATCTCCCAGAGCCAATTTAATTCTATTTCACACACAGCCTTAATAAGTTCAATTACCTGGTGGAAAAACTTACAGATATTATAACCCATAAATTAGAAAGAGAAGGCTTCTAGAGGAAGATACACTGATAGTATAAAAAGTAATAACTGAGAATCTCAAAGTGAGGATAAAGGCAGACATTTATGAAAATTGAACATAGGATATAAAAATATTTATTTCTTGAGTTGTTTAATATAGAGAGCATACTTATTGGTTAGTTAGGTTGTTCTTTCACTTAATAAATATTTCTTTATATTCACAAGGAGAAAAATAAGTGTGAACACCTGTAGGAATAGATAGAATAAAAGCTAATATTTATATTGAGCTCGCATTGTGCCAGATACATGTTAAGTTTTTCTCCTGTATTAATTTATTTAATTCTCAATGTAAAGAGTGGATATTATTTTATGCTCATTTGATAGATAGGAAACAGAAACATAGAAAGGTTAACTAACGTCAAAGGCCACACACCCAGCAATGATTAGAGCTCAGTTGGAACTGGCTCCAGAACCCACACTCATGGACACTGCAGTAAATTTGCTGTAAAAGTAATTTCAAAATAGGAACTTGAATCTTACTGTTATTTGTCTTGTAAGATCTGTTCTCTCCTTCTTCTATAATAACTTTACTAGATGGACACACACTACCCAGCATGAGACTACATTTTCTAGTTTTCTTTGTAGCTGCATGTCTTCCTAATAGAATGCAAACTGAAATGATATATGTAACTTCCATTTCACAAGATTAAAAGAAATCTTATCTCCTGTATCCTCTCTTGCCATTGTCTATAGGTTGTCAAGTGTTGGTAGTGGCAACTCAGCTTCAACCATGTAGCCAAGAGCAACTGGAGGAACAAGATAGAAGTAATTTGGGTACCTGAATGACTTCATGGAACAGACCATTTGCAGCTGTGCTAATAATAAATTTGGCCTTTGTCTTGGTTCCTTGCACAGGGATTCTAAAACCCTTGGAATTTCCTGAGTGATGAGTAGTAGAAGTGTTTTTTGTTCTAATGGGGCGACTCTTGGCAGGCCCCTAGAGATAGCTTTAGGATGAGGCATGGTCACCAGAAGGCCAACCCTTGATTAGAAGCTTAGAACTTTCAGTCGCACTCCTCAGCCTCCAGGGATGGGTGAGGGACTGGAGATTGAGTTAATAACCAATGGCCAATGATTTAATCAACCACACCTAGATAATGAAACCTCCATAAAAAATTCTAAATGATGAGTTTCACAGTGCTTCCAGGTTTGGGAACACATCCATGTGCCAGAAGGGCAGTGCATCCCAACTCCATGGGGACAGTGGTTCCGGCACTCAGGACCATTATGGACCTCACCCAATGTACCTCTTCATCTGGCTGTTCATTTATAGCCTTTGTAATAAACTATAACAGAGTGTATAGCATTTTTCAGAATTCTGTGAGTAGTTCCAGCAAATTATCAAACATGGAGAAGAGCTTATGGGAACCCCCAATTTTATAACCATGTCAAACAGAAGTGTGGGTAACCTGTGGACCTGTTACTTGACACTGGCATCTGAAGTGAAGACAGTCTTGTGGGATTAAGCCCTTAATCTGTGGAGTCTGACACTAATTCTGGTTAGTCAGAGTCAGAATTGAATTGAATTGTAGGACATCAGGTTGGTGTCCGATAATTGGAGAACTGGTTGGTGGGGGGGCGGGGAACTAATAGCAGCCTAAAGCTAAGTATCTCTAGAATGTTACAAGAGAGAGCAAGAAGCTTTCATTTTACTTTATATTTTAGGTGTCTTTCTTACAGCCTCTTAATCTGTTTCCTATCTAATACAGAACTAATAATGTGTTACACAATGATGGCATCATTGAAATACTGTATGATCTATCTTGGAGGGAACTCTTTTCATGGAAAGTGTCATGATGCAATGGAAATTATTCAGAAAAGCAGGACAGATATCTGGGACTTAGTTCTAGATATATAATGTTTTCCGTTTTTCAATATTTATTGAGCCCCCCACCATGTGTCTTGTTACATATTGAGGATGTAAGAAGGATCTGTCCTTTCTCTGAAGAGCAAGACAATCAAAGCAAAAGGTATAATATAATATGAAAAGTATAATAAGGGAGAAAGAAGCCCTAAGATGCTAAAGGAGAGGGAGCCTAAATTGCAGGAAAGGGAAAGGAGAGAGAGCACAGCGACTTCCAAAGAAAGCTGATGCTTGAGTTAAATTTTCGAGAATGAATAGAAGTCCACTGGGCAGAAAATGTGGAGGGGGAGCTATTCTGGGCAAGAGCAACATCGTATACAGAAGCAAAGAGAAGTAAATCAGTATGAGACAACGACTAGCCGGAAGTACCTCCTTATTGTTGAAACATAAAATAGAAAAGTGGGAAAAGATGATACAGGAGAGGTGCTGAAGAGTGTGTACTTTATACTGAAAACAATGCGAGGTCATTGAAACTTTTAAAATATGGGGCACATGCTTATATCCATGGATTATATTTAATATATATCGTATACTAAATTCTCTGCTAGTTATAGGGGATACAAAAAACTGAAACATGGTGTCTGCCTTCAAGAAGATGAAAACCTACTGGAAAAACCACATAAATAAACAACAGCAATGCTTTGTGATAAATGTTACTAGGAAGGCAAATACAGTGTGTTTGTGTTATGGAAGAAGAGTAGAATGTGGGAAATTATGAAAATGAGAAAGAGGACATTTCATTTGAGGAATTGTAAGTAGTTTAAAAGTGATTTGGGGGGGTGGGAAACAGCAAAGACAACAGCGAATGAATTTGGAAAATAATTAGGGGTCAGATCAGGAAGATCTTTCACGTCATATTACAGAGAATTTATTTTATTCTGAAATCAGTCACGAACTGTGAAAAGAGAAATCTAGGAGCTACTAGATGTGATGCAAGAAGGAAAGGGAAGAGGATGAACATTCTTTTTTTTTTTTTTTTGCGGTACGCAGGCCTCTCACTGTTGTGGCCTCTCCCATTGCGGAGCACAGGCTCCGGACACGCAGGCTCAGCAGCCATGGCTCACGGGCCCAGCCGCTTCGCGGCACGTGGGACCCTCCCGGACCGGGGCTCGAACCCGTGTCCCCTGCATCGGCAGGCGGGCTCTCAACCACTGCGCCACCAGGGAAGCCCAGGATGAACATTCTTATGTGTCTCCTTGAGCAACTGGAAAGATGAGGTCTTTGAGATAGGAAATAAGTGGTACAGAGTCAATTCAGGAGCAGGAAAAGAATAAGCCATTGCATATGGGCTCTGTTACATATTTCCCGTTCCTTATTCATTTTCTATTTCTCTCTTCTTTGTTCATTATTCTTTATCCTATAAAAGCTTCCTGCCTTCCAGCCCCATTTTGCAATTCTCTGGACCCTTGGGAATAGAGACTGACTGCTTCATGAAATGTTAGATAAAATTTGTTTTTATCACCTTGACTATCCTCTTTAATCATTTTTTAACATTTAAGCATTTTAACAGGGTCACACAGGTCACACAAAGCCAGGCCTGGGTTGATGGAATCTGGATAGAAAAAGGAGGAAATGTGCAAGTAAAATGATTATTTGTTAAGTAATTCTGATTTTTTTCAACACAAATAAATCTTATTTATAACTTATGTTTTGAAATAGAAGGGTTTTCATACATCGTTTTCCCCAAAGATTATTTCCTAACCAGACAGAATCCCCAGCAAATTACTGTTAAAAATCAAAACCAAACGAAACTAAAACTAAAACAGGAACAGTAAAAGTCAAAATATAAGTCACATTGTAAAACAGAGTATTTATAAATTTTCATAAGGCAGAAGGTAATTCTGAGACTTAACCATCTTGATGTTAATGACTCCACTGCTTAACCTCTATACCTTTAAGAATCTGTCCTCTACCAGTGTGAGAACAGAACAGAGGACTGTAATTTTTAAGCATGTGTAACTGTGTCCTATAGGTCAGATTACCACTGCAA
The DNA here is from genome assembly GCF_026419965.1 of Kogia breviceps. Taxonomy (NCBI): domain Eukaryota; kingdom Metazoa; phylum Chordata; class Mammalia; order Artiodactyla; family Physeteridae; genus Kogia; species Kogia breviceps. The sequence continues at coordinate 93,477,884 of NC_081314.1, forward strand.
CACATGGAAAGTTGAAATCCAGTGAGTGAAGATATAGCCTGGGACTATGGCCTAAGAACCCCAAACAGAGCCAGGCTTCGAGAAATAGTCTCACAATTTGTACTTATTTCTTATCAAGTAGCTATTTTTCAGAAAGCAGCAAAAACGTTTTCTTTGGTTCTGTTCTATTTTCTGAAGGAAAGAGGGGAGTTCTCAGATTATAAGCAGTATTCTTATATTCCTAATCATGCAGAAAACTCTTGGAAAGGATGGCTGTTAAACCAACCAGCTCTTTTGTTTTTTGAAGCCTTTAGGAAAATGTGGCTTTATTCATAACACTTTTCATTGAAGCAGCAGCAACATCCATAGCAACTTGCTCACACAAAGCTCCTGTTTAACAGAAGAGAGACCGGGAAAGAGAAAGCTCAGGTAGGAGAAGGTGAGGGTAACTTTAAAATCACAGGCGTCCTTGGGAGCAGACACAGTGGCCAAAGAGGACAAAGACCACATAGTGAGCCTTTGATAACCGAAGAGTGGCCCAGGAGTTCTTATTATTCGAGCAAAAAATTAAAAGATTATTTTTCCCCAGCAGTGATTAGTACAGGCCATTGAATAAGGAGCTCTTAGACTACAATGTGCTCTGTCAGTTCTCACAGAAGTTTTCATTCCTCTAATGAATGCCCAGTATAACCACTTGTGCTGCTACCCCGTAAAGTCATGCTGTAATCCCCATGAATGATGCTCGAGACAGCACCGGTGGTGACGTCTCTCTGCGCTCTCTTATGCGAGCAGCAGGGAGACCCTCAAAGCTGGAGACTTGCGATGTAAAGGAAAAGATAGAGTTTATTATTCAGCTGAGATGTTGCCCATATGTCCGCGTGTGATAATAGTGTTCTTTTTTCCTATATGTCTTCAAAGGGACAAATAAACACAACCGCACTGAGTTAGTGCAGGGTACATGAATGCCCTCTTGATGTTTAATTGCTGGGGAAGTGTTCCCTGGAAATGAGCCAGGGTATCTTGTGAATCCCACAGCTTTCGTTTAGTGCTTCCCCTGCCTCACTGCCACTGAGGTGCTGTGATCTTATTCACTGCCCCATACCCAAAAGCTGTGTACAATTTTCTGCTCTGCTTAGTAGGGATGATTTAGCCATTGTTATGTTTAGCTCAGAGTTACTTTAATTGCCCCTACTGTTAATGCACTGTAATACATATGTTAATACTTATGGCACCATGCTTAGGGGACCTTTGGGTTATTTAGTGTCAGCCCATTTCACAGGCATAGACCAGGCTCTGGAAGTTTCACTCCTTCACAGTAGCACTTTGCACTCATTAATTCTTACAGTTCTCTTGAGTGTGAAGCAGATTATATTCATAGCTGCAGCAGCAGTACTAGAAGTTGTATTTCCTAGTATCCTGCTATGTGTGTAGCCTTCTTTGCTAAATAAAAGATCCAGTTACCTGCTAGATATCAAACTTCTTTTTTAAAAATTTTTATTAAAGTATAGTTGATTTACAATGTTTCAGGTGTACAGCAAAGTGACTCAGTTATACATATATATATGCATTTTTTTCAGATTCTTTTCCATTATAGATTATTGCAAGATATTGAATACAGTTCCCTGTGCTATATGGTAGGTCCTTGTTGTTTATCTATTTTATATATAGTAGTATGTATCTTTTAATCCTAAATTCCAAATTTATCCTTCCCCTCCTTTCCCCTTTGGTAACCATAAATTTGTTTTCTATGTCTGTGGATCTATTTCTGTTTTGTGAATAATTTCATTTGTTTCCTTCTTTTAGAATCCACATATAAGCAATATCACATGATATTTGTCATTCTTTGTCTGACTTCCATCACTTAGTATGATAATCTCTAGGTCCATCCGTGTTGCTGCAAATGGCATTATTTCATTCTTTTTTATGGTTGAGTAATATTCCATTGTATAAATATACCACATCTTCTTTATCCATCTGTTGATGGACATTTAGGTTTCTCCCATGTCTTGGCTATTGTACATAATGCTGCTGTGAACATTGGGGTGCATATATCTTTTTGAATTAGAGTTTTTTCTGGAAGCCTAGGAGTGGAATTGCTGGATCATATTGTAGCTCTATTTTTAGTTTTTTAAGGAACCTCCATACTGTTTGCCATAGTTGCTGCACCAATTTACATTCCCACCAACAGTGTAGGAAGCTTCCGTTTTCTCCACACCCTCTCCAGCATTTATTATTTGTAGACATTTTGATGATGCCCATTCTGATACCTCATTGTAGTTTTGATTTGCATTTCTCTAATAGTTCTCTAATAATTTCTCTGATAATTGAGCATTTTTCATGTGCCTGTTGGCGACATCAAAATTTTCTTATCTCAGGCTCCCAGTTGACTGAAGTCCAGTGTTAGTTTCCTTCTGCACTGGACATGCCAATGCTTAGAAGATAATTCCTTCCTTGGTACACTTGCAAGCATAACCATTATACCAACCTCTTATTGGGAAGGATCAGAATCACCCAGACATTACTTCTGACCACAGCATAACATACTTTTAGCTATAGTCGCTAGGAGAAGCTTTGGTTTATTTGAGATATTATGAATAGAATCATGGACTCCTATAATAATACATCTAAATTACTCTAGAAATAATCTCATTCAATTTCATATAAGTATATGAGTGCTAAGGAGAGTAGGTGATTTGCCCAAGATCATCTAGCTAATTAATGTCAGAGATGGTAGCAAGCTGGATTTCCAGAATTCCCTACCCCTTTACTCCTCCAAGCTTTCCAGAGCCCAGGCTGTCAAAGCCATGACTAAACTCTGTGGAAAACTTAGATCCTAGGAGATGCACCCTGGTTTCTTAGGCAGTACTAAGATGTGTTTTGCTACCAACATTTGACCAGCTAATACTGAGCACTTACAATGTGCAAGACACTGGATGTAAGACTAGGAATACAGATATAAAAGTCATATTGAGGCTCTGTGTTCAGAGTAGTCTCTATGTTAGGCCATACTCTGACACCCAGGGCCATCTGATATTTTCAGATGTGTCTGGAAGAAGTTGTACTCCTGAAAAAAAATATCCTCTCTTGTTAAGCAGAATTAAAGGTAGAGGGTAAAGACCATTTTCAATGAAGCTGAAAGGATAAGTTAATTACTTTAGAATATAACCTACGAAATAGGTAAGTATGTAGATGGGATGACAACATAAGTAATTGGTTTTAAATAAATAATGAAATTAAAACCAAAGTGTCTTTTTATTAGCTATAAACTGGGGTAGGGGATAAGTGCATTTAGTAGGGACACAGAATAGAAGCAGAACACAATGGAAGTGACATACTGGAATTAATCATTTCTTCTCTAATTTATTAGAACTGCTTCCTGCAGGAGATGAGATTTCAAGACCTGTGTGAGTGATGAAGAAAAGGGAACTTGTCAGGGAGAATCAAAAGTTTTGTGAGAGAAAGCAATTTGCCCAAGGTCACTTAACTAGCCAGCGTCAGAGTAGGGAATTAAACACACTGAAAAGAAATGAACGTTTCTATAGTGAGTGTCTTATAAAAGCACCTTCAAGCTGATGTCAAGAATTTTCTCCAGGAGGTAGATGAGAATTACGGTGACCTTCATGAAATTACATTTTGTCTCAGAGAAAAGGAACTTTTAAATTTTTTCAATTGAGAAACCCGGGTTCCAAGGGCAGATCTAAACCTCCTTTCTCTATTGTCCATGAAAATGCTTTCCAAATCTCTATTGAACCTAGAGCAAGACAGAAATACCCATCTGAAATAGATGGAAACTTAACTTGACTCAACCCTTCATCTAAGGAGTGCAATCCTCATTTTCCTCTTAAAAATAAGAGTAATAAATGAATGCAAACATTCACAGCCAAACGTCTGTCAAGAATCTCTCCCAACCAGTTAACCTGCATATGGAGCAAAGCAAGCAGCATGGATGATCACATAAATGCCAACTCAGAGAGAAATTTCTTTCAATTAGTCATATCACCTGGACCTGAAAATTTACTTTCCTTAGGATCAGATATCCATCCTTCCTAGTCCCTAACCATTCTCTTGCCTACTTGTTCTTCTTCATAGCAAGCATCCCTATCTGAAGTTTTATTACTTTTTTCCCCCAGCTCTTTCTTCCCTATTAGAGTGAAATCTTTGTGAAGGCACAAACTACGTAACTATGGTCACTGCTGTAATCATAGCACCTAGAATAGGACTTAGTGCATAACTAACATTCAATAAACATTTGCTGAACAAATAAATGTCTAACAAATGCCATAAAATATTCAAAGTAATTTTTTCCTATTTTTTCCAAAAAGCAAAGAGTGTAAAATTATTGAATGAAAGCTGAGGGCAAACAAGTGGTGTTTTTTATAATGCAAAGTTTCATCATTGGTGCAGATGGTAGTTACTAAGATTACAAGTTATATATTGTGAACGGTATCTTCTTACATGTGCGATATATAGGATTCACCCTGAAGACTACAGATGGTTGTTTCACTTGAGACACAGAATTCTAGGGTTCATGCAGTAAGAAGCACTAGTATGAGTTACTGATCACACAGGAGCCAGTGTGATATTTTTAAAACATACATCGTTTTACGCCATTCCACTACTTATAAAGCATCTAATGATATTGTGGGTGTATAATCCATAATCCTCACCATGGCTCAGAAGCTCCTACCTGAGCTGCTCCTACTTACTTCTCAGAATTTATCTCCTACTGTTTTCTGTTTTACTTAATGGGCTTGTAATTTCTCAGTTCCACTGGCCATCTTTCTGTCCCTCAGACATCTCAACTTGGTGCCTAACTCAAGGCCTTTGTACTCATAGTTTTTCTGCCTAGAAAGTTCTTACCACAGATTTCCACATGGCCAGCTCCTTCTCAACATCTAGGTTTTGATCCAAATGTCACTTTCCTGGGAACCTTCCTTGATCATTTTGTCTTATTTAACCCATTTCAGTTACTCTCTATTATATCATACCTTTAATTTCTTTTTTCATAGCACTATTTGAATTACATTATTCATTTACTTGCTTGTTCATTACGTGTCTTGGCTCACTAGCTATAAGAGAGAAGCTGTGCATGTTTGTTCTTCTCCATCTCCCCTGTTTAGTTACTGGATGTAATAAATATATAATGAATGGATTAATAAATCCTAGAGTTTTAACAGGCAGAGGGGCTGGGGCTGGTCAGGAGCCTTCCATAGGTGCAGTACCATACACAGGACAGTGGAAATGCCAGTGGCATATAAACAGAGCGGGAGGAGACTTTAGCAGGCTGGTTCCAGAGCCTCAGTGCTGAAGCTGTGACCTTCCCAATTATACAGTTAACTTCTTCAAGTCAGGGAACTGGGTCTCAATTATCTTTGTGACTCTGGGTCCTAGCATAGTGTGTAACTTATGTTAGGGTTTCAATAAATGATTATTGAAATGAATTAGCTGACTTCTCTTACATAGCATATAAATGTATTTGTGGCTCCAATCTTAAGCCCAAGAGAGACTTCTTTCCTTTTTCCCTTATTAGAGGAAAGCTCTTTTTCATGAGTTATCAGCAAAGAATTGTGTCTAAAAGCAAGTCACCCAGGTGCTGTGGCGTGAACATGCTCTGGCTTCACTTTATCACCTGAGGTGGTGTCTCATAAATTTATCAGCTGAAGTTTATGAGTGATTGGGCTGGAGATTCTCTTAACCAGGTATTCTGAAGGTGACCTTTGAATTTATTTTTCATACAAGCTTAAAAGGCTGACTATCTGGGCAGGTTGCTCAAGAGACAAAAGGGACCTCACCCTCAGCCATACCTGTCACCAGTACGGTGAAGAGCGGTGCCACCCGCCTCTGTGAGGGAGGCATTCCTTGCATTCACCTGGCCCTGAAAGTTCAAGGGCACCCAAAGGCTTCCTTGGCATTTCAGGTGGCGGAGACATTTGATCTAAAGGTACTTCTGTCAGACTCAAAGTGTTAGTGTGTGAGGTTACTCTCACTTCCTCTGAGTGAATATAAAGGGTATGGATTGAGAATTGGGAGTAAAAAGGGAAAATAACTTATCATTTGCAGAAAGGAGTATAACAGGTGCCAGCATACTAAATAAAAATAAATACAGATCACAACAAGTGCTCATGTAGGAGTGGGTGATGTGAATTTGGCTGCTCACATAGTCTTGAATCTCATCAAAAAGGGTGGTAGATTCATTTTTTCCCTTCAAAAAACATAGCAGATTTTTTTCCATTTGTGTCTATATTTAGAGGGTTATTCAATAGGTCTCAAGTCTTAGTTTAAATCAAGCCGTGTGTGTGTGTGTGTGTGTGTGTGTGTGTGTGTTGGGGAGATATTCTACTGGATCTGAGCTTAAATGTGCTGGTGAAAACAGGAAGAGTGGAGGAGCAGCCTCTTTCCTTTCTTTTTGAAGGGGAGGAGTTCTGAGGAGAGTCAGTGTGATGTAAAATGAAGGCTTGGATATTTGGCCATGGAAATAGCCCTGCTTCTTGGGCTTGTCCCAGTGTTCACAAGGCATAAAAAAAGAAAGAAACAGAAAAGAAAAGTGTTGATGTATTCCCAAAATGGTACTTAGGACTCAGATCAAGGATGCTTGGGTCTAGATCTAGCTATGTCATAATATGTCATAATGTGAAAACGAAAGTTGTTGTCCTTCTCTGGGCCTTAGTACAATCATTATTTTAAAGTGAGGAGGAAGGATTATGATTTTTGTCTCTGAGGTTCCTTCCAACAGTGTCCCAGGGTCTAAAAGAGGCCAGGCCCCTGATAATGAGAGGTGACGACTGAACCAGTGGCTTATGTCAATGACTCGACCCAGAGAAAACACTGGCTGTAAAAGGATGTCATTTGAACAGTACACACTGATGGAGGTAATTTTAGTTTGAAAAGTCTGTAAAGATGTGCTTGACCCACAAACCAAAAATTAGAAGATTGACACCTGGACCCAAGGGAGCATCAAGATGACCCATGAATGAATCATATTCAGCGGCAAAGAGTGCTGTTGGTTAAAAGTACCCATTCTTACTCTTTAAAAAAAAATTATTTTTGAGGCATAATTGACATATTAGTTTCAGGTATACAATTTGATGATTTGATATTTGCATATTTTGCAAAATGATCAGCACAATAAATTTAGTTAACATCCATTAACCATATATAGTTACAAAACTTTTTTTTCCTTTGATGAGAACTTTCAAGATCTATACTCTCTTAGCAACTTTCAAATACAGTATTATTAACTGTCACCATGCTGTACATTACATTCCCATGACTTATTTATATTATAATTGGAAATTTGTACCTTTTGACCCCTCTTCATTATTTCACCCACCCCCATTGCTGATATTGCTTTAGAACATGTAAAGGAAGCAACACCAAACTCGCTCACCTTATTTCAAATAAGTATAAGTCTAGAAGACCTGAAAGCAACATAGTAGTGAACTCCACAAGGAAAAAAAAAAGCCAGGGGCAATAGGGAGTAAATAGCAATAGAAACAGAAGTAAGGTCAAATAGGAGAATAAAAACAGTTGTATTAGGCATGTATGTAAATAGCTTCAAATTTCATGCAGGCTAATTAGAGTGTTTGTGGATAAATGAGATGTACAAGAAATAATTTCCAAATATTCTTTCTTTGTTTAAGTAATGAAAAATTAAGCTGTTTGATTGGCTACTCTAAACGGGAAGAGGAATCCGGAACAGTGAAATGTCCATTTTCATTCTGGATTAATGATTCACTACCCAAGTGTGAAATTAGATAAATACACACTTCTTCATGCAGAGCTAAAATTTGAAATGCCCAGGGATTTTTGACAATGTGACACAGCGTCTCTCTTTCCCCTTTCTGATTATTTTCCATAATTTGAAGAATGGTGTCAAAATGTTTGTCACTATGACAGAGAAAAAGAGAGAAAAGAGAAAGGTTTTATTATTCACCAAAAACATACTGCAAATCACTTCCAAAGCTCTTTGCTTCCTTGATAAAGCAGATGAAAAACAAAAATGTGCTTTTGTGTAAAGCAAGATGACCTTCTGTTTTAGTGACTCTTGAAAAGATTTCACATAAGCCTCTCTTAGAAAAATTTATCCTTATTCACTGACTCATCTCTACTTTTTCTAGCACTGTTCAGTGGAAATTGCAGGAACCGATTGAAAGAAAAAAAATAGGAACATGATAAGCACTGGGTTCTCAAGAAACTTTTAAAATTAAAACTCTATTTGCGGGCTTCCCTGGTGTCGCGGTGGTTGAGAATCTGCCTGCTAATGCAGGGGACATGGGTTCGAGCCCTGGTCTGGGAGGATCCCACATGCCGCGGAGCAACTAGGAGTGTAAGCCACAACTACTGAGCCTGCGCGTCTGGAGCCTGTGCTCCGCAACGAGAGGCCGCGATGGTGAGAGGCCCACGCAATGCGATGAAGAGTGGCCCCCACTTGCCACAACAAGAGAAAGCCCTTGCACAGAAACGAAGACCCAACACAGCAAAAATAAATAAATAAATTAATAAACTTCTACCCCCAACATCTTCTTTAAAAAAAAAACAAAACTATTTGCCAAATATTTGTCATAGAAAAGAAGTACAATTAATGATCTGATTTTATGCACGTTTACTATAATTTGTTTTGTCAAAGAACTTTATACTAACCCCTTTCAGAGTTTTGATATGAACTAGGAAGTTCTGCCACATTGAAGATATTCTCAGAGAAGAGCAAGCAAGCAATGACACTGTCAGATCAATCATGAATCAGAAAGACGCTTTGTTTCTGCTATGCAGGGATTTTATGATGCTCTTGAACATTTTCATATGCCTCGGGAGGGATGTAATGTAACAATCTCAGAATATGTAGTATCAGAAAAAAAAACAAACAAAACCCTGTATATCAAGGGGCCACAACTTAATCTTGTGTACATAGCAGTCTTCTGGCTTATATCATGCAGTGACACAAAATCCTACATGCTCAATCTACGAAACGTGGTGAGGAATCCCTACCCTGGATACAGAATCAAATCCTGAGACATGCTGGAATTCAATAATAAACATTTGCAGATCTTGTTGGTTCAATATTCAATTTGATGCATTTGGATAAATCCAATATTGCCCAGCTGTTTCCCAACAAGGTGGTTAAGGAAGCAAAGTAACGCTGGAGGAGGCCCAACAAAGAGCTGACATTTCAGCAAATTTGAAGGGCACGTTAGATGACCCAGAAAATGCCACTCCCGTAAATGCAAGAACAGACATCTCCAGGTCAGAGGGAGTAGTCTGGCATCTGAAAAGCACATAGGTACAACTGGCCTCCTCTGCTCGTCCAACAGGGGAAATACACTGCGAAGCAGTCCAACTTGGTTGAAAAGGTTGGTAGAAAACCTTGATTTTTATAGCTCACCATTTTAAAAGGTCAAATTGCATCACTTATTGAATTTTCAACTTCTAAGAAGGAATTTTTTCAAGAGAAAGCTGTCAGCTCATGTATCATATTTCAAAGGTGTCAGAAAATACATGTTTGTCTTGATCGCAGTCCTCATCAGGACTGGTGTGAATGCCATAATTTTCATTTTTCTTACGGGAAATGAAGAAGGTGAGGAATAACAAGTAAAGTGATGTTGAGTATTTTTTGAGTTGCTATGAGATTATATTCTTGTTTCTACCCCTAGTTACTGACCCAGCATAACCTTTAAACACAAATGCACACATCTCTACCAACCTCCTTAAAAAGGAAAAAAAAAAATTGTTGATTATCTAGTCTACTGAGTCAATCTCCTAGGCTGCCTTCTAGGAATGAAGTCACTTACTTAATGAATTGATGAATTGGTTCCCCAACCCTGCCCTCTGTTGATGCTATTGTGGCCCATTTTTTTCTCTCCTCTCCAGAGGGAATAAGTCTCAGTTTGGATCCAATTTTCACTTCTCTCCAGCCCCCAGTAAAGGAGTGTTTGGGCTCTGAGTGTGTGTGTGTGTGTGTGTGTGTGTGTGTGTGTGTGTGTGTGTGTGTGTGTGTGTGTGTGTGTGTGTGTGTGTTTGCTGGGGTTGAGTTCTACTGAAGATGAGAGATCAGGAGGTAAGGTACATAAATCTTCCCTCTCTTTCCTCAGAGTGAGGCATCTTATACAAACAGGTATGAGGGTTGTACCCCAAGGAAAGACTTCTACTTACCACAGATTAAAGTCCCACTGGAAAATAATGACATAGGATTATAGAAGAGTGCCTCAAGCTGAACAGGCCTAGGAATCACTTTGGGACTTGTTCAGTTCTGGTCCTCAGACAAGACTTTGAGTAGCAAGGTAACAGAAAATATGTGTTCCTTAAAAAAATGTGCAAGTTTAAGATTAACATATACACACTACTATATATGAAGTAGATAAACAACAAGGACCTGTATAGCACAGGTAACTATATTTAATGTGTTGTAATACCTATAGTGAAAAAGAATCTGAAAAAGAATAGACATACATATATGTACAAATGAATCACTTTGCTGTACATCTGAAACTAACATAATATTGTAGATGAACTATACTTCAATTAAATGTTAAATTTTTTTAAATGTGCAATTATTCTTCGATTTCAGAATTAAGCAATCATCCTATTTTAAAGAGTCCTAAAGAGGATTCTATAAAATCTAGTTAAATTTGGTTTACAAAAAAGGTTTTGGTTGTCACAAAATTTCAAGAAATGTTCATTATTTTCTCCTCTTGGAGATTTCAAATACAATATTACCATACAAAGTATCTAAGAAATCTTACCATAAAGAAATCTCTTTACATTTGTTCAATTCGATATTTCCTGCACTTATTTGGTAAACAAAACTTTTTTTTTTTTTTTTTTTGCGGTACGCAGGCCTCTCACTGCTGCGGCCTCTCCCGTTGCGGAGCACAGGCTCCAGACGCGCAGCCTCAGCGGCCATAGCTCACGGTCCCAGCCGCTCCGCGGCATGTGGGATCTTCTCGGACTGGGGCATGAACCCATGTCCCTTGCATCGGCAGGCGGACTCTCAACCACTGCGCCACCAGCGAAGCCCCAATAAAACACTTTTTAAAGATAACATCTGTAATGGTGAAGAAGCAGTTCTCCATGGAACACACTTTAGAAATGCTGTTTAGAACTGATATTCATTTTTGTACTGTTTTGTTTTTCAAATTCCCTAGATTATGGGGGGTCAGAGGCAGGTGCACAGCATGCTATAGGAAAAACAACAGAATTCAGAGAGGCAGGCCTGCGTTTGAGCTACACTTTGGGACCCAAAGGCAATAGTCCCTGTTGCTGTGCTTGGCATGGACTGTGTGAAAACAGCCAGCAAAATCTACCATGCTCAGTTGTAGGATATTTGAACCTAGACCTGGAAAATAAGAATTTTAGCCAAGACTATGACAGACTTTTGACCACAGGCCTTGTCTCCACATTCTTGCACTGAGCGGGGAAGACCATCACCAAAAAATGTCTGGCCACAGTTTTGGATGACGCTAGTAAGTGAGGTCTCAGAGCTAGATTTTATGCAATTTAGAAAATATATACATTTACACAAATATTATATGTATATAAGTGAAATGTAATAATTATGGTGCATTAAATATTTTTGAATAGTTTATACTTGTTACATTTAAAACACATGCGTAAAGCAAAGCTTTTATTAAATATAATAACAAAATAGCACTAGTATTAAAGGAAGGGCAGAAAGGATCTAAAGAGAGAGTAGGGCTTCCCTGGTGGCGCAGCAGTTGAGAGTCCGCCTGCCGATGCAGGAGACACGGGTTCGTGCCCTGGTCCGGGAAGATCCCACATGCCGCGGAGCAACTAAGCCCGTGAGCCATGGCCACTGGGCCTGCGCGTCCGGAGCCTGTGCTCCGCGATGGGAGAGGCCACAACAGTGAGAGGCCCGCATACCGCAAAAAAAAAAAAAAAAGAGAGAGTAAACAATGGAATACAAATAAAGCACCGAAACACAGAAGAACAATTACAAATTGGCTTGGGTCCAAAAAGGAGAGAGGAGAATAGGGATCCTGATGCCTATTAGAAACATGCCACATGAACTCCTGTCCTCCTGCATCTTTCGTACTCTTCCACATTTTCTCGTGAAATATCATCTTCAGGCTATTTCTGAGAATTTGGGCTAGACCAGAGAGGCACCAAGTGTCAAACATGGTTCCTGCCTATGTGTCATTGTAGGTTTCTTCTGTATTATAAGATAGCTTCGCTAGGGACTCATCATTACTGTAATAAAAATATTATTAATGAAACTACGCTGGAATTCTCACAGTTGTACCTAGTATTGACATTTTGCCTGTGAATATATTTATTATTATCATTACCTTGCAGAAACTATTTTTGCAATATATAGCATTTCTAATATGTTAAGTTATAACAAAATTGTCTTTGATGCCTAGCTAACATATTTAGAGTTTCGATTATTTTTGACATTTATTATTGATTTCCAATAAAAACAGGCATGAAACAAAAAAAAAGTAAATTTAAATTTCAATGTTAAACACTAATACTGTGGAGATGATTAAATTTGCTATATTGTTCACATCTACATTTTATAGAAATCAAAAAGGAATAGTCAAGGTGGTGGTAATCACTTAAAATTTTTAAAAAATCTGAAAAATGTCATTATCATTTTTCAGCAAATAATACCTTTACTTAACTCTGTTAACTCTGATGGATAATGAAGCAACTGTTCCAATATTACTCAGATCCTATGGATTTGCATGCTCTGAGATGAAATATATACATGAGTTTTCACTTCTTGATAGTGTTATTTACTGTATATTAACTTTTTTCATATATTATGTAAAACCAGCATGGGAGACATTCATCAGAATAAAATGTAGTTACTTCCAGAGAGACTCATCCAGGCTATATGGTAAACTGTACCAAATTTGCTTTCTCTAGTACATGTGTTTTTACATATAGTTTAGATTGATCTTTGGGAATGTTAACATTTGCATTCATTTAAGAAATATTTATTGGCCAACTGTGTACCAGGCAATGCATTAGTCACTGGGGATAAATCAGTGAATATTTAAAAAGACAACATTCCTATTCTCATTGAATTTACATTCCAGCATGAGTGGGGGGTAGGAGAGATGGTGAGGGAGACAATACAAAATACAACAAATAAACAAAATAATTTCAAACAATGTCAGATGTGACAAGATAAAACGGGGTGATGTAAAGAGAATGATTGGGGGGGGGTTACTGTGAGATTCAGAAAGGTCTTACTGAAGAAAATAAATTTAAGCTGCAATCTGAAAAATGAGGATAAGTCAATAATTGGAAGAAACAAAAGAAGAACATTCTAATTGACATGTTAACACAATTTAAAAGTCCCTATGAAAGAAGACATTTGGTTTCTTTCAGGAACAGAAAGAAGACCAGGAGACTGGAGCATGATGAGTGAGCGATGGAAAGGTATGAGGAGAGGTATGGAACAGGGGGACACCAAGGTGGAAAGGTGTGGGATTGGTCTGTTCTGGAGCAGAGGACATGGTTTAGCATTGCTGGTGCATGATGATAACAAAAAGTAGATGGACTTTTAGTTGGTTTCATTATTAAGTTATCTACAGACAACACAGCCCCTTGCTGCCTGCACCTGGCAGGGGCAGGGACGGGAGCTGGGGGGACTGGATTGCCTCCCCTTACACAGTCACATATACACATAAACATCACCTTCGGTAAACTACTACTGACCTAGGTGTGATCCCAGTCACTTATAGGGTAGAGGTGCTAAGTCTTGGCTTAGGGATTAGAGCTGGTCTATATTTGTGCTTTATTTGGCTTGCATAGTATTTTGGAAAATAAATTTAAATGCTTTCCAATATTCAAAGATTAGGAGATTTTACATAAAACTGTGGGTTTAAAATTCCTCTTCAAAAATCAGATCATCTGGCAACAATGACCCCACTTTTATCCACAAAAATCATGCCATTTAGATAGGGAAGTCACATTCCACTTTGCCACAGTACCTACTATCCCATTGTGTCTCAGTTCCAATCTACTTCACTCACTTACACTTCCTTCTTGGCACTATAGGCTCTTGGTTTTGCCATCCCACAGAGAAAGCATGAGACATGTTTGTTCAATGTATGTTTACACCAGGGAACCGATTTTAAAAAATCAGTCTGGTTGGTGTGAGGATCATAGATTCTTTATATATGGGCAAGGATGAGACTAAAAAAACCAGTTAGGAAAACAGTAGAATATCCAAAGGAGATAAAATGGTAGCTTGGAGAAGAGTATAAGCAATGGGGATGAAGAAGAGTGGATGAGACAAAAAATAGGAGTTTCTGGGGGATTTGATGGGGGTGGGGTGTAAATAAGGGAAAAAGTTGAAGGATGAAATATGACTCTACATTTCTGACTCGCAAATGTTTCGGCCTGAAAATATTGGTTAATGTGGGCGGGAATAAAAGAAGCTTAGAAATCCGTTAAAGCTAAAATGGGTTCTGTTTGATTTTTTGGAACTAGTCATGAAGAGCAAGGAATTTAATGTTTTTAATTGAAAAGACTCAATACCTAAATATCTAACATGCTTCTTTTATTTCCAATACTGACTCTTAATTGAATAATATCAATCATTTTCCTTTTCCAGCCTTGATTCTTCTTTTTCTTCATAACCAGAAGATCTAGTTTCTCATGATACTGCATCCCTTTTATACTTATGGTTAGAAGTGTATCTTTTAGGATACAATGTATAATTACACTGCAAATAGGTCAATGAGGCTTGATGTGGGGTACACATTATTGAATTCTTTTCCTTTAGTTTTATAGTCATAGTGTTGGACTATTATTTGCTTAATGCAATCATCTCAGAGGAACTGCTGATAAAAATGTGCTCCCACATAACACTATTTAATAGTGTTAAGTAGCTACTTAATTACTGCATCTAAATAAGTCAAACATGTTGAGATATCAAGGATTTTGTGAAGATCTTATGTGCTGCCATGATTTCGAGAGGCTGTGGACTCCAGAAAGAAGGTCTTGAGGATTCAGAGTCAAATGTCCCAAGGAAAGAATAATCCTTAAGTCTCTTATAAAGATTCAAATTTCAAATTCATGAAGGAAAGTCCACAGGTTTAAATAATTAGCAGCACAACTACTGGTGGAAAATTCTACATAGATTAGAAGAGGGGGAAGGGTGATAGGCAGGTAGGATAACGAGAGAAAATATGGCAGGCAGTATGTTCCACTTGATGGAGGGAAAAGAAGATTTGAGCCAAAAAGGACTGGGTTTAAGCCTCTGCCACTTACAATTTGTGTGACCTTTGGGTAAGTTACATAAGGTTTCTGATTCTCACTTTCTTCTTTTTTTTTATTGTTTACTGAAGTAAAGTTGAATTACAATGTTAATTACTGCTGTACAGCAAAATGACTCAGCTTTATATACACACACACACACACACACACACACACACATACATTCTTTTTCATATTCTTTTCCATTATAGTTTATCACAGGATATTGAATATAGTTCCCTGTGCTATAGTAGGACCTTGTCGTCTTGTTGTTTATCCTTTCTATATATACCACTTTGTTTCTGCTAATCCCAAACTCCCAGTCCTACCCTCTCCCACCCGCCTCCCCCTTGGCAACCACCAGTCTATTCTCTATGTCCCTGATTTTGTTTCTGTTTCATACATAGGTTCATTTGTGTCATATTTTAGATTCCACATAAGTTCTCAGTTTCTTTATCTACATAAGGTGGATAGTAAAAATTACCTCATTGAGTTGCTATTAGAGACACATGAATAGGTATAGAAGTAGATTATAAACAACAATAAATAATAATAATATTGTTGCTAATACTAATTGACTGCCCTATTATGTGACAGATGCTATTTTAAATGCATTTTATTTGGAAAGTTTCTTATTCTGCACATCAACCGAGTAAAAATATGAACTACTATTGGCCCATTGAACAGATAAGGAAACTCAAGCACAGATGGGTTATATAACTTGCCCAAAGTCACAGGTTACTAAGTAGAAGAATCAGGGTTGAGACTGAGCTTTTGTGGTTCCAGCTTATATTTTGAGTTAGGCTGGTATAATTCTTCTTTCCTAGGGTTTCTGTCCCTTTACTTCTGTCCCATCCTTCCCAAAGCAGTGGTTTAAGCAATTGACAGAACTTGCACATTGTCATGTACATGACCATTTGACTATCGTTGCTAATTCCATCACATAGGATATACCTTCCACTTTGTAGAAAAAGATAATATATCAGCATATATATTATTTTGTAAATTATTAATCCGAATGACATATTTGTGAACTCCCTGAAAAAGTAATGTGCACTTACTGAGTGATAACTTTTTAGGGTTGGAAAGAACCCTGGCAATCAACTAAATCCAACTATTACTTAATGCAGATGAGAAAAGCAAGATAGAAAGCTGTAAAATGGCCTGTCCATGTCCATACAACTAATAGAAAAGAATAATTTACTTCCCATACATTCATCCTATTAGTTTTAATATTTTCAATGCATTAAGCATTTGTCAAGACTGACACAATTTCAAATCATATTACATGTAACAAAGGAATCAATAAGTCAAGATCATGTGCCCTTAGTATACTAAAAAAGAAGAGGTTCAAACATCCTCCGCCTGGCAAAATAACCCATTTTTCCCACATCTGCCACATTTTAATGATGAATCCGATGGCAATGTTCATTTTGTAGCTTAAACTCATGGAGGACTAGGGTTGTGGTTATATTACATTTCAATTTGTATTTTTAACCTTATTTTATTTCATTGTGATTTTTGTTAACTCAATCTCTCTGTGTTGTTGGAATGTGAATGCTTATTGAGTACTTAAATTCAAGGCTATTACTGGTTGTATTTCTGTTACCTTGCTTATTCTTGTCACATTTCTAATACTACATGTTTTTATTTTATCAATAATTTGTCCCTTTTATGCATGCTTTAAACATAAAATCAAGAAAATATACCTTTCCCAGGCTGAACTGAATGGTTACAAATATAACTGGATGTGTACAAATCCAAGTCTTTCTTATACTATATTTACCTAAGAGGCTAAACAGCTGCCTCTCAAGCAAACAGTGTAATCTTTACCATCCTGACACAAGAGAATTACATTCTTTTATAGAGAACTCTACTAAATGTCAAAAATGCACTTCAACCCCCTTAAAAATTCAACTTCAACTAAAATAACTAAAAAACCTAGTATTAAGATTTTCTTATGTCTCTTAGAGTAAAATTACTCATGATTCTAGCCAGGATATATGCCAGGAAACATAGCTTGGAATTTCTAAGATATCTTCACTTTAAGCACTCCCTTAAAAAGCTTATTTAAATGAATTCCTTTATGATTAAAAACGTATTTCCTCTCCCTTATAATTTAAATAATTGTAAGCCATAGTATTGGCTACTATGGCCATCCAGACATTGATTTGTGCTGGTATTGCTATATTTCAGTTTTCAAACATGTGCTGTTCTCTAATATGCTTTACTTTCAGTCATTTCAATCGTATTACTTTCTGGTGTAAAAGCCAGAATACGTTATTGGCATCCATGCATTCTAAGGAGATGCAATTGATTCTAGGATAAAAGAGCCTCTTTCCAACACGTTTTAGTATAAGCAAGTATTATGATCCACATTCCTTAGGAAAGATGAAACCCATGAAAGTACAGATTTAGATGTACATCTCAAATGCCTCAGTGATGGTTTCCCAGTACTGGAAAATGTATAGACAATGAAATGCAAATAAATACAGCATCTAGGGCTGCCACTACAGAGACAGGTGTGGGAAGATGGCCAAGTTTTCTTAACTCGAGCTTTTAACTTTGCCTCCGTTAGCCAACTGAATGTTCTTGGAAGAGCATCTTGAATATGGTGAGATAGTATTTAATCAAGAAGAACAGCTTAACATTCAGACCCTGCAGGCTCTCTGACCGTCTTTTTTGGAACAGTCTCTGAAGGCCAGGCGCTCTTTAATTGTGAACAACTAAACACTAGTCGAGATCATGTGAACAATTCAATAGATGAAATGAGACAGAAGTTTTCTCTGCAGGTGGGTTAACAGCTGCTGCCAAATACCTCTCCATCCTCACGTCTTGAAGCAAGCCTTACAGCAGAGAGGTGGAATCCTTTTTCTGTGATGAAGCCTCAAGAGCTGAAAAGGTCTGTTTCTCATGAAAAATGGGATTGATGCCGAAGGCCGGCCCTTTTACTCTCTAACAGACAGAGCTTTTGATCCATTGAAACAATACTGTTTCATTTTATAATATATATTTAAGTGATCTCCCATTTTATTTTTCTGAAGTTGAAATCATTGGAAAAATTAGCCCTCTAAATTTAATTGCCTATAATTTTGCTATCAAGACAGCCCATCAATGTGCTCTACAAACAGAGGAGTGATTGAAAATGAGAGACAAGTGTCTAGCTATCTGCAAAACTAATTGGAGCACTAAATTAGAATCACCCTGTTTTGCTTTGCCTAGATCTCCTTCATTTGCATCTTGTGTACATACCACCCCCAAAATGCATCTTTCTTTCCCACATTTCTCTAACATTATGTAAAATGATGATGCCAGAATACATCTCCAGGGCTGAGCCTGCAATCAGTTTGATTTTCAAGAATCAAATCCCAACTGTAGGAAATGAACACAATTCAAGGATTTTGCTGATTTAAAGATCTATAAATATAGTTGAGAGGAAGAGAAAAAAGAAAAATGGGAACAAAAAGGTAACCTACAATTAATATATGTATATGTATAGCTGATTCACTTTGTTATGCAGCAGAAACTAACAACAATGTAAAGCAATTAAACTCCAGTAAAGATGTTAAAAAAAAAAAGAATGGATTTCAAGGGGAAAAAATTCTAATAGTAGATTGAAATCTACTTTTGAGTAAAAAATCTAACCAAAAAATTTCTATAGAATGCAGAGGGGAAATTTTTTTCTTAAAGGAAGCAAAAAGGATGAGAGGGGAAAAATACCAGAGAATTTCCCTACGGAAATGTTATTTTACATATGTAAATCTAAGGGTGTATCTGATTATATTTTCTGAAATTGAAAAATAGTACTTTTAGGAAATATTCAGACAATGATAGGCTATAGGTCTCAGTTCTTATAACCTAGGACTCATAATGACAACAAAAATAGGTATAGAAATTACTCATATATGTAATTTCCCTGAAAAACTATTTTGCTGACCTCACTGGTTTTCAGAAAATGCATTGAATGTATTTTTTATTTATTGTACTTCATCACCTTCAAATAGTTGTAGTAATTAAAAAATAATAAATTGAGGCTTTTTTTAAAGGAAAAAATATATATGGTTATTTGAGTGACTTTCAGAGTCCAGTAAAGTGATCAACTCTCCTATTTCTCCTGTTTCAGCCAAAATTAGCCTCCCACCAGCTTTCAGTATAATCACTTGCTCAATTTTCACCTTGCTTTGAAAAGCAATGTTCTTCCTGGTGCAGCTTCAAATAACGATGTTAGCATAAGACATTATAACATAGGAGGGATAAAAAAAATGTTATGTTATGTTATATTGTCCTGTGATCCATGTGCCTCTTCTACTCAGGAATTTTATGTCAGCATTGCCCCAAGTTGGACTGCTGCAACATTTTTTTTTTTTTTTTTTTTTTTTTTTGCCGTACGCGGGCCTCTCACTGTTGTGGCCTCTCCCATTGCAGAGCACAGGCTCCGGACGCACAGGCCCAGTGGCCCTGGCTCACGGGCCCAGCCGCTCCGCGGCATGTGGGATCTTCCCGGACCAGGGCACGAACCCGTGTCCCCTGCATCAGCAGGCGGACTCTCAACCACTGCACCACCAGGGAAGCCCATGCTGCAACTTTTGATGTGTGGTCTTCCTAGAGTTGTATTTTTACTAAAATGAGTGATGAGGTACAAAGTAGAGATGAACACACTATAGTAGTTTTCCAAGTAGGGGAATTCTCTTCTCTGAGGTTATAGTTTCATGAGGTTGGTGGGCTGAGCATGTGTCTAGCTGGGCAAGTCTAATTCAGTTTAATTGTTTGTATTACAGGGATCTGTTTTTTTTTTTTTTTAAATGAATCATAGAGAGAATAAAAACCAATGGAGTAATTATGTATTTCGTTCTATTGGGATGTTACTCAAATCAAAGGAAGAAGTTTTGCTGCATCATTTTCTACTTACTCAAATGTTCCATTCACAGAATGTGAAAGTAGTATGGACAATACAAAATACTAGATGATTTGCAGGACCTTCCTAGAATATTCCTTGCCACATACCAGTAGAAAAAATACATATGAAAAGGAAAAGATTTTAATGCTGATAAAGACACTTTTCTGTATATGTGTTTATTATCTCGGAAAAAAAGTTAAAAACAAAAAAGCAAAAAAAAAAAATATATATATATATATAAAACATATATATATATATATATATATATATATATATATATAAAACATGCAGGGAGCTGGGAGGCCATTTCCAGAATATTGTGGTACCCCAAACTACCATTTTATACCCCTGCTTCGGCTTGACCTGCTTGCCCCTGCCTGGACTGAATGTACTTGTTATAGTTTGGGTTCTCTGAAAAGCAGATTCTCAGATGCAATTAGCATGCAGGATTCTTCTTGGTTTTAAAACCTATGGAAGGAAGGACTGGGAAGAGGGAAATAGTTTGTGATTCAGTCCCAGCAAAGTTGTCAGCCAACCTCACAGGGATTTCTTTAGTCGGAACGGATCTTCAGAGTTGTCCCAAGCTAAGGGTGACAAGTGTAGGCTTTTAAACCCACACACTGAACAGCTGTCAGCTCTAGGTTATCCCTACAGGAGACACAACTTTAGGCGAGGCAGTTTTTGGTTTTTCTCTATGTTTTTAATTGGAGGTCACTGCAAACGGGACTGTCAGCTGAGGGCCATCTTGCAGAACTCTTAGCAGTGCGGGGAGCAAGTCCTACCTTATTCAAGGGGGTATGAGGAGAGGGGGCAATTCACAGCATTCACTGCATAATGCTCCCCTTTTCTATGAGTTCCCACGGATTTTCTAAGACTCATGTAAAATATTATCATATCTATGAAGACTTCCCTGATTTCACATGTAGGACTGGCCATCCCCTATTTATGCAGCTGCTGATTTTTTTACAGACATATCATGAAACTTCAAATTTTTTATTATCATATTTCTTTGCATACTAGTCTTTGCTACTATTCTCTAAGCTATTTGAAGATAGGGACCATGTCTTTTTCATCTTGGTGTTTTTACCTAGCACAGGACCAAGTGCATAGAAGGATGAGTGGACATATTGCAAAAAATAATTCTGAATCTTCTAATCCTCACTGAAAAACAATTAAGTTGGGACATTAAGAAGATACCACAGAAGTCATAAAGGGAGAGAGTTTGCCTATTGAAAATGATGTGCATTGGAGAAAACCAGCAGGCCATCCAAGTTACTTTCCAGTAGTGTAGGCACCATATTAATGAGTAAGATAAAAATCCATTTGATTAAATTGAACAAAGAGGTGATGAATGCCTCCTATATGTCAGGTGGTGTGGTAAACAGTGTGAAACAATACATATTTTAAAAGTGGCACAATGGTGTCTATCTTCTAATCAGAGAAATAAAGCAATGAATAAATTAAGATAGTTTTATAACACTTATAAAAATATAAATTTTTCTTGTGGGAAGGGTTTCAGGGAATAAGATATTAGAACCAATTAAAAGGATTAGAAGAAAGTTCATGAAGGTAGTAGTGGCATTTGAGCTTGGCCTTGACTTTTCATAAATAATGTGATCTGTTATAGAGTGTGTGCTAGTTCAGAGTGTGTGCTACTCTGAGAAGCAACATCAAGAGGGAATTAAATGTGCGAGAGATTTATTGGGCAAATGCCTGTGAAGGATAGAGGGAAAGGTAGCAAGAGTAGGTAGAAAGAAGCTCTAGAAAATGATTCAGAGAAGATACCTATGAAAGGAGAGAGGGTACATCAGAGGATTGAGTAGGAAGAGCTACAAATTGCAGTGAAGCCCTGAGAAATTATCAGTCAGTCTGAAAGGGAAGGTTCAGAGCAAAGACTGTTCATTACAGGACAGCTGCAATCAAGCACTGGCTGGGAGCAGCCCAAGAAGAGTATGGCTTGGTGTGAGTATTGTGCTGGTTCCCAAAGGGGTGACAGCCAGAGAGAACCTCAAGTTCTCTCTTCAAGGGAGATCTGAGAAGTACATGCCCATAGATGTCACAGGTGGAGAGATAAAACACTTTGGGAAAAGGAACAACGTGGCTCAAGACATGGGGAGACATAGCTGAAATTTTTGGTTGCAAATACCATCATGACCTGTGAGCCATCATTGGCCTCTATGCTAAGTAGTAGTGGAAAGCAACTTTCTAAGTCCCACTGCTATTTTATTTCCTTGATTTTTTTGTCAGTTTGTTTATACTTGTTGCTTTTTTTCTCTTGCACCGAAGAAAAAGTCCATGTACCCAACATCCATCAGAATTCCTAACCATGGTTGAAGAAAAGATAATGAAAGGCTAAGGGCACTTTTCTTCCTCACAAATGACACTCCACCATAGTGCCTTATCACTTTCTCATCCCTATAAGCTCATCATGCTGTGTACTTCTCACGAAGAATGTGAGACTCAGCCCATTTCATTGTATGCTCTTTTCCAACAAGAAACATTTTTAGCTCTGAACAAGAATAATTCCAAAGTAGTTCACATATGGATATGTTGGTAGAATATTCGTTGCTGCATTTGTGCTCCAGTGTTTATCAACATTCTACAGAAAATCAGGTTTTGACAGGTACCTTATGGGTTCGATTGGAAATGACTGTTTCCCCTGAAACACAGCAAGAGGCACATGCAAAGGTGTTCTAAACACTCTGTAAACATTTTGAAAGTAGCCCTGGTGACACCCTGGCTGTGGCAATCTGATTGAGAGCACAAACTGGGACTCAGTTTTGTTATTTCTTTTGGTTTCCTCTGAAAATGGGCTCTGCACTCTGAAAGCTGTGAAAACTCCCTTTAAAGTGCTATGATCACCCGTTTTCTTGGTGGAATGAGAGACTTTGTTCCAATAACAACCTTCTAGACTTCGAAAACTAACTTCTGGGCTTGGCCCTCCTGATTTTCTGTCATCACTGGAACATGCTTTGGAAGGGCAGACACACATACCCTCAACATTCTCACTTAATGACTCAGAGACAACTGTACCCCCATCTCTAAAACAAAATCAGTAGGAAGGCTGAACGAAAAAAGTGATTTCTGATGTTTCATTTCATGGTACCAGGTGATGGGTGGCCCAGAGCCTAGGGAAGGCGAAACAAAGGGACAGGTCTTAAGTTCCCTCAGAGGAAAGATGAGCACTGGAGCAGAGACGTTTACGCAGCAGTGTATGATCTGTAAACACCAAGTTCAAGAGCTAGGTTCTCACTGAGCATTTCAACATGTCTTCCGAGTTTCCTGATTGGGAAGTCAGGCAGAGATGGACTTATGGTAGACTGGAGATGATGGAGCAGGAAGGCATGTATGAAAGGGCCAAGGTGCTTGCCTATAGAGAATCATTCTTCCCACACAGGCATCTTAAAACTACAAAACAATTTATATATTAACACGTGCATGGCAGTAGAGGTAGGGAGTATGGCCCCTTAAACAAATCGCATATATCGTATATTTTTAATTTCTGTCAAGTTTTGTCTCTCTTTATGTTCCTTGTTTTGAATTTTGTTTTAGCTATGCTTTTGTGCTGTTCTTTATAATTCTTTATAATAGTTGTTACTTCCAGAACCATTTATTAAAATTATACTTGAGAGTGGAAAAAACTGAAAATATTCAAATACCAGTCCATACCTTGTAATGATGGAATGATGGAGACTGAGAATTCTGCTCTTGTTTTTTTTTTTTCCCAGAAAGGAACACTTTTCACTGTTTAAAAGGAAACATTTCCCTCTGCTGGGATTTGAACTGAAGACCTTCAGATCCCCAGGTAGTTGCTCCTTCACAGGGCCTCAGAACAGTTTACTTGGAATAAATGAATCTCTGATTAATCTAATTTATATTAAAAATAGCACGGATGTGTCCTGAATTTCTGGGAGAAGGATGAAGCCATATTCATTGTCCATCATATAGGATGAATTTTTTAGGCCTTCAGACTCAGAGCAAGACCTTTGCTCCCTGAGGGATAAAGTCCTGCTACTGTGCAGCGTCTGCTAGGATTTGGGTCAAAATCAACTGTCTATTTTCCTGACTTTAAAAAGAGAAGCTTTGATCTTGATTACATGCTTTTTTGCTCAGCTTCTTCCTGATCCATAAAAATAACTTTGACAGAACAAAGAACTAAAAACTAAATAGATTAAAGTTTGTGACGACTTCTTATGAAATAGTAATATTTCTCCCTTTTTATTTTTCCTCTTAAGAGTTGTGTGTATTATTATATTTTGCCTTTCTATTCTAACATCTGCTTTTCTTAGTTGCCTCTGCCTTTAGAAATTATCAATATACTGAATGTAGAAAATAAAGGGGTAGACCACAAAAGACTCAACTTGGATATATTTTGAATACTCAGCCTTCTCTTATTAATCACACACTTACCATTCTATGAATGTAGTTACTCTCTTTCTTAAATTACCTACTACATCACTACCTTCACCACCATTACCACAACCTCCCAAATTTCTCTTATCCTTTGTATATATCTCTTCTTCTCATAATTTTTATCTTGTTCACAGTTTTGAACTCTTGAGGCTCTTGCACTAAATTAACAAATTGATTAACTTGCCAATGAAAAGCAAATGCATATCCCTGTCCTTTGCAATTCTCCATTTCTAGCTTTGTATGCACCACTCTAGAAATGGTTTTAGAATTAAATTAAGGATACTAAAATATTCTTCACTAGCAAAATTCTTTCCTCTCCAACTCTGATATATTACAAGTTAGATACCAAAGAGTAACATTTCTTCTGAAGCAGTGGTCCTTTTTAAGGTTGAACTGACGTAGGAGATAGATGGGTCCCTGGGCTGGACAGCTAGTGTTTGTCAATTGGAGTAGAACTGAAGCTTTGTTCTCATCCAGACACTCCAAGGACAAAGCTAGTGGCAGAAGCTGAGCTCTGCTGAAGTAAAGAGATATGGTGCCCACTCCTGAGGTCAAGGAAAACTTCCTTGTCTGCACATGCGCAGGAAGTCTCATTGGGGGTCAAAAAGGGAGTGGGGGGTGCCACCGCATAATAAGTGTGGACATGCACCCACAGGCTGCTGGGGTGGGATCCATCTTAGAAAAATAGTTGGGCACGCATCTTGGGGAGGGTCCTGGGACTAGTCAGGTGTTAAAAAAAGAAACAACTGGCCAAATGTAGACAAAAACCCAGAAGGACTGTCCTATGTAAGTGATTTAAATCACCTCTTTACTGCACTCCTCATTCAGGACGCCCACACTCCTCTTCATTAGAAGGGACACCCATACCCTTTCTCTCTGGTTGTGTGTTTCTACCTAGCTTCTGACTTAAATAAATAAACTGTTTCTCTGTGTGCTCTCTCACATGTTACGCTGTGTCTCTCATAATAAATTTTGTACCTGTTTTTACAGTTTTTGCCTCCTTGAAATATTCTTGATTTCAAAAGGGATAAAGAGCCAGGGCCACTTTGCTTCTATCCTCTAGCCCCTGGGGATCTAGTGGTTAGGATACCTGGTTTTCATCCAGGCTACCCAGGTCTAATTCCTGGGCAGGGAACTAAGATCTCTCTTCCGGAACGCTCACTGCTGTCTCTCCGAGATCAGAACTAGAAAGGGAAGTGGAGGAAATGGCAATGGATTCAGCAGCTCGATAGAGGAATAAAATGCCAGGGATATTCAGATGAAGGAGAGGTCAGTTGTAGTTGAGAAGATCAAGAAGAGCTTCCTGATGGACCTGCATTTTGGTTTGGTCATTGACGAATGGGTGGTTTAAGTGGTCAGTTCCAGGTTTCGTGAAAGTGCTGACAGGAATGGCACTCTTAGACAGAAATGGACACAAGGATAAACAGGGGGAACAAAGCATAAGGTGTAGAATGTTAACCAACAGTCCTGTTCAGAATGTCCAGACTAACAAATAAATTTTGGTTACTATAATCTACAAGTGACTTTTCGAGACTGCAGGCAGCTCTTGTCTTAATTCAGGCCTAAAATGGAATTAAAATGCATTTTCTTGGAAACTCGCCATTTCCTTCTTACTTTCTTTTGGGATTTTCTCCTCTTTCCCTTTTAAAAGATGGTTTCCAATACCATTAATTATTCTGAACCTTGACAAATATTACAGTGTAATGTCATTCATCCATTCATTAATTTGGTATGTATGTATTGAGTAGCTAATGTTTCTGATATATCTCAATAGAGATATAGCTAAAGAAATGCTTGAAAAAGAAAAGTATAATTTAAACAAATGTACCTCACTATATTCTTTATAAAATAAAATAAAGTAATGGTCCTATACTTATATGACAAAACACATAAATGTGTTGTCTCTGAAAAATTTCTTTTATAAAGTTGAAATTATAAACGTTAGTATTTGATAAGTCTATTTCATATTTCCCAAATAAACCTGGAAGAATTTAGGCAGATTGTTTTATCTTTCTCTTTTCTTTATCAAATAATATTGTTTGCTTTATTTTTTTCTCTTGGGGAAAGATGAAATAAAAGGAAGATGAGGTAAAATTCAAATAATCAGCAACAAAAAGAGAAGACTAAAACGTGAATTATATTTCAATAAAGTTAGTGTTAAAGCCCCAATTTATAATATTACAAAGGTATTTTAGAGCACTAAAAAATATCCTTTTTAGAATAAGAAGAAAATTATATATGCTTCCTTGATATCTAACTTGTTGTATATCATAGTTGCCTTAATTTCCTAAAGAGAATTTGACTTTTGAGGAAAAAAACATTTATAAATTTCTTCTCATAAAACTATGGAAAGGTGTTACTTTGGTATATTAGAAAACAGTGTTTATAATTCTTGCTGTAAGGAATTGAACTTATTCTACTTGTAACATACAGTTTGGCAATTGGCTGTGGCAGCATATAAATGAAATGAAAGCACTTAGATTGTTCCTGTTTTCTGAGTGAGCAGCCTTCCTACCCCAGGAAGACTGATCTCAGCAATAGCACTGTAACTTCCTACTAGTTACCCATTGTTGCATTCCTGTGTCTAGCATTTATTACTTGAGATAGAGATAGAAAATACCTATTTCTTAGGATGGCTGTATTTTGCATTTATGTGTCAGCAAGATGGTAGGTGGAATAAAAAATAGATTCGATCTTTACCTACCCCATCATCACCTGCAACCCCGGGACTCTTACACATTCCCCCACAGGAAAAGATATGATTGATCCAAAGAGGGTGAGTAAAATTTTAAATCAGGATGGGTTCTGACTGTATTCATCAAAAACCAGGAATAATAAAAGACAAAGAAGGGCTGTGGAAATGTGTCAGGTGAAAGGAGACTAAAGCGACATGACACCTAAGTGCAATACCTGTTACTAGACCGAATCTTGTACTAGAAGGAAAAACATTCCTATAAAATGGTATCATTGGTTCAAATGACAAAATTGGAAAACAAATTCTAGATTAAAGTAGGGCATCATTATTGAATAATTAGAGGTGATAACTGTACAGTGGCTTTTTAAAAAAAGAATATAACTATTCATAGGAAATACACATGGAAATGTTTAGGAGCAAGCAACCATAATGTATGTAATTTAACCTCAAATGATTCAGGAAAAGATGTTTGCATGTGTGTGTGTTTAAGCAAAAGAGAAAAAGCAAAAGCAAATAGAGAGGGAAAGAATAAATAATAATCTGGGTAAAGAATAATAATTTTTTTACAACTTCTTGCAACTCTTCTGTAACTTTGAAATTATTTACAAATAAAAACAGAAATTAATTTCCAGGAGACATGCACTAAAAATATACTACAGGAATTCTTTCAAAAGAAAAAAATATTATTTGAGATGAAACCACAGAAGAAACTTTTTCCAGTTGAAAATACAGAAATGTAGGAAAGAATGAAGAGCAAGAGAAAGAGTAAATGTGTGGGTAAATATAAATGACTGCTAGCTGTATCAAACAAAGTAATATAGTTCAGAATATTTCAAAGTATATGTAGAATTAAAACACAGGAGAATAATAACACAAAATGTGGAAAGAAATAAAAGTAAAAGTTTTCTAAGATTGTTTCACTTTGTTACATGAAGTGGTAAAGGTAATAATTCATACAGAAACTATTATGTCTAGAATGAATATTATAATCTTTGGTTACCAACAATAGATGAATAAAATAATATGTAACTAACAAGTTAATAGGAGAGGCAATTAGAATAATAAAACCACTTGCTTACTCTGAAATAAGGCAAAAAAAGAGATTAAAAGAACAGGTGTATCAAATACAAAACAAACAGCAAAGTGGTAGATGTAACCTCTAACATCAATAAGTACACTAAATGGAGTTAAACATGTTAATTTTTCCTTAGACCTATTAATATGGTGCATCTTATTAACAGATTTTTCTAATATTGAAACATCCTTCCAGTCCTGGCTTAAACCTTAGTAGGTCATAGGGTATTATTTTCTTAACTGTAGTGTTAGGGTCTTTTCACTAATATTTTAGTTAACATTTTCATCAGTTACAATTTCTCAATATGTGTTTTTCTATAAATGTTTTTATTTTTTCTTCATCTTTGAAGAGTATTTTTTCTGGGTATAGAATTCTAGGCCGCTACTTCTGTCAGCTAATTGATGATGTCAAACCACGGTCTTCTTACTTTCATAGTTTTGACTGAGGAGGAGTTGTAATTTTCATTGGGTCTCCTTCGATGGCAATGTGCTTCTCAGCTACGAAGCCATCTTGCATCTCCTACCTACACTGATTTTACAGTTTATTCTCTCTTGTTGATTTCTATCAGATACCCTATTATGCACTTCTGGTTTTCTTTGTATTTATTTTGCTTTCGGTTCATAAAATCTCTTGAATCTGTGAACTGAAGTCTTTCATCTCACATTTAGATAATTCTTCATCACTATCTCTGCAAATATTGTTTTGGCCTCGTTTTGATATTTTTATTTTGTGACCATATATTAAGTTTCTCATTTTCTGATTTGTCACCGATGGACTTTCATCAATATTTCATTTTCTTCTTCTTTATGCTTTATTTGAATATTTTATATATGTATTTTTCTATTTTACTAATACCTTCCTCTGCTATATCTAATAAATTGGTAAAGCCATCTTTTTTTTTTTTAGGTTTTAATTCTTTTTTTTTTTTTTTTTTTTTTTGCTGTACGCAGGCCTCTCACGGTTGTGGCCTCTCCCATTGCAGAGCACAGGCTCCGGACGCACAGGCCCAGTGGCCACGGCTCACGGGCCCAGCCACTCTGCGGCATGTGGGATCCTCCTGGACCGGGGCACGAACCCGTGTCCCCCACATCGGCAGACGGACTCTCAACCACTGCTCCACCAGGGAAGCCCCTCTTTTTTTTTTTTTTAAACTTCTTTATTGGAGTATAATTGCTTTACAATGGTGTGTTAGTTTCTGCTTTATAACAAAGTGAATCAGTTATACACATACATATGTTCCCATATCTCTTCCCTCTTGTATCTCCCTCCCTCCCACCCTCCCTATCCCACCCCTCTAGGTGGTCACAAAGCACCGAACTGATCTCCCTGTGCTATGTGGCTGCTTCCCACTAGCTATCTATTTTACGTAGTGTATATATGTCCATGCCACTCTCTCACTTTGTCACAGTAAAGCCATCTATTGACTTCATAGTTTCAATATCATTTTCTGTTAAGAATTTTCTTTTTAAAAAAATTAAATAGATAAGCAGCAAGGATTTATTGCATAGCACAGGAAACATTCAATATCTTATTACAATCTATAATGGAAAATAATCTGAAAAAATATATATAACTGAATCACTTTGCTGTACACCTGAAACTAACACAGTATTGTGTTACTTCAATTTTTTTTTAAAAAAGCATACCAAATATAGACGATTTAAAAAGTATTTTTTATTCAGTCTTAATTAGGGGGCTCTGAACCCTATGTCACCTTTCCTTCTGATCTCTTTCTGCCATATTTCCTCAGCATTTTATTTCCCCTTATTAAGATTTTCTTTTGATTCTTTTCCATGGATAAAATTCTCTGGTGACATTTTTATCTTATCATTTTAAAAAATTATTAATCAAGGTTTTATAAAAGTCTATATCTCATAATTCCAATATCTAGGTCAGTTCTGGGTCTATTTCTATTGTTGTTTAATCTTTGGGGTTTTGGTCATTTTTTTTCTGTCTTCTGTCTTTCCTGTTTAATTTTAACAGAATGCTAGGTGTGCTGTATACAGAATTATGCAGATTCTGTTCAATGATATATTCTTCCAAAGAGGATGTACTTTTATTTTTGACAGATAATTAAAATAGGGGAAATCACAGTAATTTTCATCTGGAATTGAGCTAATTTGAAACTTGAGGACTTTTCTATTTCCCGTTCAACTTATTTCTGTGCTACATCTCTAATTGAAAATTCGGTGCGTTTTCCACAGTACTTCTCCACTGAGGATCCTAAACTCCATTTTTTAGATCTCTCCAGCACTGTAAGATTGTCAATAGTCCTGCTTGGATTCTAGCAACTGTGCTGCCTCTTTCTTCTTTTCTCTTGCCCCATCTACAAATCTCAGATTGCCTTTGAAGGAAAAGCATTAGGTAAGATCAATGTTTTTCCTTTCTCTCCTGAATTTTGGCCCGTCAAGCTTGGCTCATTTGGAAGACCTGAATACCAAAGTTTGTCTCCCTAGTCACATGAATGTATCAAACACTTGGCTCGGTTTTCCAATCTCTTATTTTCTGTTTTCTGCTTAGCTTTTTATTTACCTTTTTGGCTTTACACTATTTATTTATCAGAAAATGCTTTGAGGCAAAACATGATACCTCAATGTGTTTCCCAACTTGTATTAGTTTGTTAGGACTTCTGTAACAAAGTGCCACAAATTGGGTGGCTTAAAAAACAGACATTTATTGTCTTACAATTTTGGAGACTAGTAGTCCAAAATCAAGGTGTTGGCAGGGTTGGTTCCTTCTGGGAACTGTGAGGAAAGGATTCACTCCAGACCTCTCTCTTAACTGCTTGTTGTCTGCTGGAAATCTTTTTTTTTTTTGCGGTACGCGGCCCTCTCATTGTTGTGGCCTCTCCCGTTGCGGAGCACAGCCTCTGGACGCTCAGGCTCAGCGGCCATGGCTCACGGGCCCAGCCGCTCCGTGGCATGTGGGATCTTCCCGGACCGGGGCACGAACCCACGTCCTCTGCGTTGGCAGGTGGACTCTCAACCACTGCGCCACCAGGGAAGCCCTGCTGGAAATCTTTGATGTTCCTGGCGTGTAAATGTATCACCCTAATCTCTGCCTTCATTTTCACAAGTCATCCTCTTTGTGTGCATCTATCCCCAAGTTTCCCCTTTTCCAAAAGGACACCAGTCATATTGGATTAGGGGCCCACCTACTCCAATATGAACTCCTCCTAACTTAATTACAACTGCAATGACCTTATGTCCAAATAAGGTCATATTCTGAGGCACTGAGGGTTAAGATTTTAAAATATGAATGGGGGGGCACCCTTCAGCTCCTAACACTACACTCAAAGCTCTGGCTTCTACAAGTCCTATTTGTTCAGGTAGGTCTTCAATATCTTCAAACATATTTTGCATTTTATTCAACTTTTTAAATTGTTTTTGGCAGAATAATTCATCTAATACCAGCTCATCAATAATGTTCATAAATGGAAGTCTCAGGTTTAATCTAAAATTAGTAATTAGTCATAAAAGTATCACATTCTCAACCTTCTCAAAACTCTATAAGAGTTTTCCTAGTTGAGAGTAGACATAGAGTTGAGAACATCTGTCCCAATTATTATTAGTTTCCATTTTACTTGATAATTCTTTCACCACTTTTTGATTTTTAAGTACCTAAGTTAGTTTTAGGGCCATAGAAGGATTTTGTATGATGATCACAGTGAAAGGAAGATGACCAATATGGCACCTGAGGTTTCTATCTGTTGCTATCCTTTAATCTGTGAAGCTGTAGAAAAATGATACATTTCCTCATTATGAGCGAAGTGTATATTTTTAGGCTATAGAGTGAGTGGCAATTGGAAAGCTTTCCTAAATTCACCTAGGAACTTACATGGCTAAAGATTTTGAAATATTTTATAATCTTTATCATGATAGTGATAAGAAATAAGCAATGTCAGTTGAAGCAGATGCAACAAAGACAGCAAAGAATTTCCCCCACATAGCAAAAAACTCCATTTTATATCCTAAAACAGTATTGCCATGGCTGCCATAGATAAGTGACAGTAGCATTGGGTCAACCTGTTTTCTTATTTTTCATATTTAATTTGGTTGTATCAGCACAAGGCTTTTTGATTTGTTGTATTCAAAGGAAGTCACTGTAATACTACTATACTTTAATTCCTCATAACAAATTCTTCCCTTGTGGGAAATCATCCAGATGTTTTTCAGAAAGGTAGTCCAAATCTTATAATAACAATGTTTAATAGATATGTGATACTTCCTTTCCTATTTTCCTTTTTCATAGACATAAATTTGCTTTTTTAAAGACTCCATATTCACTTGTTTTATTGCTGCTTCACCTTGAATAAAGCAGTATATCGAAGTGCTTAAGAAGTCAGTTTTTGATCAGATAGACTGGCTTTAAAACCCCTATAACATTTAATGCTAAGTGAGATCATGAATAAGATTCTTCCCACTCCATGCCTAAATATTTTAAAAAATACATAGTCCCTAGTCTTGTTATAAAAACTCAAATAGATAAAGTAAGTAAAGTTCTTGGTAGAATGCCTCCAACACATTAACTGACTAAACAATGAGCTATTGTAACTAATGAACAAATATAGCTTGAATCACATTTCCTACTACATTGCAGGATGAATCCTCCCTTCTAGACACACATGCTTGCTCAGTCTCTAAATACACACATATGTAAATTTATAATATACATGTATATGGGTGCTTAAATGTATATGTACATATACATATGTACATATGTACATATACATATGTACATATTCATTGAACTTCAGTACATTTAACTGAATTGGGAAAAAAATCATAAAAGGCTTATCTTGGCCAAAAAGTTAAAGATTCTAAGATTGTCTAAAATAATTAAGAACAAAAACAGAATCGTTAAAGCTTTAGGGATTGTTAATCTCCACAGGAGGAATATGAGAGCAAGCAAACTTAGAAATGTCATGCTGAGAGAATATTTTTAATAAAGCCTTCAGTTCTACTGACTTTATTATGTGATTCATTTTTTACAAAAACATAGATTTTTAAATGTTTTATTATTGCTAATATTTGGTAAACCATCAATAATATATAATCTAAAGGTTTTTCTTGTTTTATTCATCATTATTTTAAGGAACTTGCTGAATCCTGAAATATTTTATTGCCATCTTCCTTTATTCCAAAAAATGGATTTGAGGCAGGAATCATTTAATATAGTGAAATAGAATGGACTGAGTTCTGGCTAATAAATCTTCTGAGGAACTGGTTTTGAAATGAAAGCCATACAGTATAAATAAGAATGTATTTAAGTGAGAGTAATGAGTGTGAGAATCACAAATAATTTCTGTTGTAATTATTTTACAAAGAAAGATATTACTGAGGAACAGTTTTGAATACAGTTATATACTCATTCATCACTGATATACTTTAGATTCTTACGGATTTGTGATTTAAATGTTATTCCAAACACCTTCTTCTATATGGTATTTTCGATTATTTGAAGAGGGAAAAATAAGGCATAGTGAAGCAAGTTTATCAGCTAAAAAGTTTTCATTGATTGGTGATCAAGCCAAACTTAGCTTTCCAGCTCCCATTCCAGGAACTTCTCAACATACAATATTAACATTTCTGTTTCAGCCTTGCCTAATAACAATAATAGTAATTGTAATGATGACCGTTCTAGGAAAAGACTTAAAAATATTTAATCCTGACAGATGCTCCCTAGATTCCTTTAACTAAGGACACTTCAAAACACATATACCTCCCTCTTGTATTTATCCTCAATCTATTATCCTGCTTGTCTTGGTGGCATCCACAATTTATTTTCCTTCCTCTACTACTGAGCACTACTGTGGTTCTTGAGTGTGATACAAAATATACCACTTCAGATTTCTCTTTTCATTCTCAACCAGCACGCATTCTATTTGGAAATTACTTTCCCTCCACTGAAGCTCCTTTTATCACTGAAGTTTGTGCCAGCAATCATAATAAATAACTGAAGTTTATTACATACTATTTATTACAGCTCCTCGACTAGATCTGTCATACTGTAAGGCAGAGAAATTTGTATGGAATTTGCTGCCTGTAGCATCATCAAAAGCAGGTACTATTTGACAGGATAGCCCCATCACTGGTCCTAAAATGAGCCTTTCACCTGGGTCTATTGAAAGAAAAGAAGTAGGTTCAGCTCAGGGCTGGTGGTATAAACATGGAGGAAAGGGAAGGAAGCAACATATCTGTTCCACCATTGGAGGCACAAACAGTGAATATGTTATTAGCAAGATCCAAAAGGGGTTTATCACTCTGACCAGTAAAAACAGCTGATTGGAAAGCAAGATCTCCTTTGATGTATCAGTATTTTTTTTCTTTTGACTTCCTATTATGGAATATGCACCTTTAGCTCTCCTACATACCTCTTCTCCTCTCCCATTCTCTCAATGTAGTAGTTTTAAATTATAATCAGTGTATATATAATTATAACTTATAACCAAGTAATGTCTGTGATTACATTTCTTCACCCCTGTGCCTTTCTATTTTACCTAAATTAATAATTGCTTACATTTTCATTTGCTATATCTAAGTCATCCCACAGTTATATAATTTTCCACATGAACAAACTATGTTGAATGTACTCATTCTATTGGTTTTGTAGAGACCTCCCTCCCAAAGAATATTCTCTTCTTGAACCAGTCTGGATCTTTATTCTCTAGACAGATGGCAGACTGGATATTCTCTCCTCTTTTCTCTTGTGTTTAAGGCACTTTACCATGGATCCTATTTTTCCCTCTTTCTTGGTCTTCTTATTTGCTTTGACAGAACCCATTCCCTGGTAGCTTTTTGAGAAGGTATGCAAGATACAGAAATATTTTCAGTCCTTTCCTCCCATAAAATGTTATACTCTACATGTCCACACATGGGTTGGCCAGTTATCAAATTCTATTTAGAAAACTTTCAAGGTATTTTTCCACTGTCCTCTATAATCTCAAATTGCTACTGAAACTACTGAGAAGTCTGATTCCATTACAATTCCTATTATGACTCCTATTTCATTTTATGTGCTTCTTTTTCTCCCTTGATGCTTTTAGGATCTTTGTTTTATCCTGTATATCCTGAAATTTTACCCAATATCTATTTTTGTTTATTCATTGTATTCTCATTAAGACATTTCAAATGGAAACATACACCTGATTTTCTCATAATGCTTTTGATCATTTTTCTCCTGTTTTCTCCTCTCTTCCTGGAATGCCTTGGACCCACTGGACTGATCCACAGTTTTCTTTTCTTTGTTTCTTTGTTTGTTCATCTCCTTATTTCCTAGGAAATTTCTTTAATCATATCTCCCAATCCTATTACTTTTATTTTTTAGCCATCACATTTCTAATTTCCAAAAGCTTTCATTGTTGCCTAACTGTCCCTTAATTCTCACATCATGTTTTCATTTCAAGGTTGAAATACATTCTTTTATTTCACTGAGATTACGAGTTATGCTTCCTATGTAGAGGTTTTTTTCCTACATTGTCTCTGTTTCTTTTAAGTTTCTACTTTAAGCTTATTGGTTTTGCTCTCTAATCTTCTGTTAGAGGTTTTCCATAAATGTCTGTTTATTCTTGGCTATATATTTATACTTAGTAGTGAGGCATTGAAAAGTTGATTTGCTGGTCTTTCTGAATAGGTACAATTCATCAGTTGCTAGAGTTCACTGCAGAGTGATCAATCAGGCAGTGAGATATATTTTGTACTTGGGATGCTTCAAATTTTATTTTGCTCTACTCTAGGACATTTTCATTTCTCCAGAAATAAAGATGCTCTTCTCTCCTGCCTGTGTGGTTATAAACTTGTTTTCTGGCTTTTTGGATAAGGTGATTAGGTCACTCTAATCAGTGTAAAGTTTCTCCAAAACTCCCTGCTTATCAGGTGTCCCCAACAGCTCATCCCTTTTTTTGCATCTCCAAGTCTGGAAACATTCGGGTTCAGTTACTGTTTTTGTGAATTACCAGGTTGGAAGTGAGGAACCGGGGGAGATTAATTTATGGAAGGAGAAGGAAGAAACTTCTTTAGTTTGCCAACTTTAAATTAAAATTTAGAGATAGATTTCTAATTAGTCTTGGGTCAGCCTCTTATCTCAACATCTAATTCCCCATAAGTAGCAACAGAAAATACAATGGGTACTATAGTCTCTCACTAAAGAATATGAAGCACTAAAAGGAAACCTAATCAGCAGTAATTTTCCTTAGAATCTAGCACTGCATTGGGCTTTTGTTCTTTTTCTCTCATTTGCACCTGTTTCTCTGGACATACTAAGGATTTTTGCTCTGACTATAACTTGTCCAGCTTCCAAGTAAGAGCAGTATATTGTGATAACTATAGCTCATATTAGAATAAAACAGGTTGGCCTCCCTAGAAGAGCTACGAAAGCACAGATTCAACTTGAATAACTGCCATAGGAAGTATATTTTAATCAAAATATGTCAGTTTAGACTGTTTAGTTTGTGCTTATGAAATGTTCTTTCTCTAAAATTCATTGAGATAATCTGCCCTTTTGAGATAAACTGTATAACATAGTGGTTAAGAGCATGAGTTATAAAGTTAGATTCCTAGTTTTGCATTCTCACACATCTGCTTAATAACTAAAGCAAGTATTTGTCTTCTCTGTGCTTCAAGTTCATCATTCCTCATTTCAGGAATGCCACTGAAAATTTCTCTATAGAGATGTTATGAAAATCTGATTAATTTAAACATATAAAACACTTAGGAGAATATGCAATAAATATTAAAGATTCATTTTTATAATAGAACCAATATTGTTTTCTAAGTTAGTGATTTTGTCCATAACTTCTTCTCCAATTGGTAAGAGATGCTGACTTTGGCTTCGTAGATTTATCGGAGAAACTTATAGTCTTATAAAAATATCTTAAACTTTTTTTTTTTTTTTTTTTGCGGTACGCGGGCCTCTCACTGTTGTGGCCTCTGCCGTTGCGGAGCACAGGCTCCGGATGCACAGGCTCAGCGGCCATGGCTCACGGGCCTAGCTGCCCCGCGGCATGTGGGATCTTCCCGGACTGGGGCACAAACCCGTGTCCCCTGCCTCAGCAGGCGAACTCTCAACCACTGCGCCACCAGGGAAGCCCATCTTAAACTTTTAAATGAATATTTAGCATAAAATTGCCACCAATAGCATAGTTATAAATGGAGATATAATTAATGGTTTTGGTTGAGTAGGAATCAAGAAACAATGTGCTCCTAAGATAATGTATATGCACCTTGAATTACAGAAGAGGAGAGAGGAGGAAGAGAGAAGAAAGGGGCCGAAGACATGAGTCTGTCAATGTCTGCCATCAACTCAAGAAGGCTGCTGAAGAATCTAGCAGAAAGTTTTCTATCATAGCATAGCAGAGCAGATGATGTTAACACATTATTGAGGAATGGGTGCAGTCCGGGTAAGGAGGAAATTGGTAAAAAAAAAACCATAATTTAACTTTTTTCATCCTCTAAATTACAGAGTTTCAGACAAAGTGTCATTCCTAGACAAGTAATTGCTGCTTTGGCCACATGCATTCTCTGAATTTTGGTATTTAATTAGATGCCAATCAATCCACCCATCAGTCAAATCAGGTGTTAATTCCTGAAACCCAGGTCAGAAGAAAATTTGCTTAGATTTTTTAAGTGCTAAGTTGGAGAATAGAAAAGTGGTCGAATTCCACTGAGGCTAACAGTAAATGTTTCTCATGGACACACAGGATCTTGGATCATTATTTCCTTCTTGGAAATTTTAGAACAAAATGTTATGCTTCTAAGTACAGGATTTCTGTGGAAATTATTATTTTTTTGAGTTGAATTTTTTAGAAAATAAAATTTAGGGCCACATCTGCCAAAAGTCTCTTAGATATTAATTTCTCCATCTGATAGTTTGAGAGAAAGAAAATGGGACAAACTGTCACTGACTTTTCTTAAAAGGCAGTCTCTTTTTAATATTTTAATTAAAATATTAATAATAGTAATCAATCACTCATAAAACAGCACCTAAAAATTAACATACATGCTGAAGGATTTTCCCAACAGGAAACTCTGAAAATGTTAATCAGTTAAAGCACTGAAAGTATTATTTCCATAACCAATCAAGTGCTGGTAAATATTTGACAACTGGCTCTCCAGGGAAGAACAAGTTCTCATTTGTAGTGTTTTACCAATGTCTGTGGTGTAAATACTCCCTTTATGGCTCATTTCAAGCTACTAAAGTGATGTTCATCAGCTCACAAAATTCCTAAAAACTTTAACAATTGTTTGACTGTATTATAGCACTGCAACCACTATGTAGACTAAAGATACAGTATGAATTTCTGCTGTTGATTCCATTTTATGAATTCTAGTTCAAATTTCCATCAGAAAACATCTGAAGGTATAAAACTTTAATATAAAGTTTTTAATTTTATAATAAAGATATGTTTTGAAAATGTTTCTTATATTTGTCCTCAAAATTTTACATCTTTATTACTATCATAATCTGTTATAGATGATCCGTGTATGTTTTACTATATATTTCACAGTTCATTACCCATCTATTGAACTGAGTCATTATACCAGATGGTATAATTTTGCTAGTACTTTATTTTTCATGAGTGTGCTTCATTCTGGTACTTATTAATTATAAGCAAGACAGTATACATATATGTAGGAGGCACTGTGGGTGATTCTGCTGTTCACAGGTGATTACAATAAGGGTGAGATTAAATGTGTCAACCTGTGTTTGCTCTTGCAAAATGTTCACTCTTCCTCAAAGTAATACCCATAAAATAAAGCTTAATTTCAAAGTAATTCACAAACACTCTGGAATTAATAGCCAATTCCAAAGTTACTCAAAATAATATTTAAATCCACATTTCATTTAATATTGGACTGGCTAATTAGCTACAACAAAGATGAATCAAAAGTTTGGTCAAGGATGAATCAAAATGTTTAATTCTGTCAAAATAAGAAAGTTAATATATTTTTCACTGCAAGTAATATTTTTTCAAGAGAATGTCTCCCTTAATCCAAAATTCATTCTTTCTCCTTCTTACTCTTTTTTTCTTCCTTATTCTAAATTGTGTGGCATCCTTCTTGTTGATTGGCTTGTTGCTTTTATACCTATTTAATTCTCACATCCCTCAAGATTATCTCTCAATGTATTCTGCACCATTTCACATATTTTTTCTTTTAAGAGACCCCATAAGTCTAATCTTTATATCAGTAATTTTCTAACACTCATTGTTCTATACACAAAATTCCAGGAGTCCAAAATTCCCTTATAAAAGAGTTAAAATGAGAAGTTCCTTAATCTTTGTCATTCTCTACCCATCTCTTACACATCTCAACATTCTATATTGAAATTAATAACTTTATTTTGAGCACATATGATGTTCTCATAACTTTCCATATCAAACTGTCCCAGCTTTATCAAATGGTGACAGGCTTATTGTGATAGTTAAAATATCAACTGACTTAAAAACTGAACTCGGAGCTTTAGATACATTACCTCAATCAGTTTTCACTTATCTGACAAAGTGATTATGTTATCCACAATTTATGTAGAAGGCAAAAGAGACTTAACAGAAATCCAGAAACAATATAGCTAGTTAGTGGAAAAGCTAGAATTAAACCAAGTTCTGTCTGAATCAGAGTCTATTTACTTCCCACAATACCATACTAGCTTTCTAAACGAATAAATTACCAATTACAGTACCATAACCATGCTATCTCTATATAATAAGTGTTTCTTTATAAGAAAATTTAAAACCATCAGAAGAAATATCTCCCTTTCTCTAAGGCAAAGCATTAGATGTAACAGTAGTAATTGTAAAGAGATATGTAGGATTTTGATCTGCCAATATTTGTACTAATGGAATATTTGACAGGTTGGATTTTGGTTAAGCAAGCTAAGGGCCTGCTCTTTTTTTTTTTTTTTTTTTTTTTACAGTTTCCCACTATATTTTATTTTTTTTCTGCTACTCTTTCTATAGAAAGGGAAGAGGTATAAAAGGAAACTTTTAAATTGGGTTATGGAAAAGCTGAAAATAACCGGCATGTGATAGTGCCTTGGAAGACACT
Organism: Kogia breviceps; assembly: GCF_026419965.1. Lineage (NCBI taxonomy): Eukaryota > Metazoa > Chordata > Mammalia > Artiodactyla > Physeteridae > Kogia > Kogia breviceps. The sequence goes on from NC_081314.1 coordinate 93,518,212, forward strand.
AAGAATAATAAAGAGAAACAGCATAATTTCATCAAGGTTTAAATAGTAACAAGGAAACACATGAGAGAAAGACATTTTGAGTAAGTGCTGCTCATCCAAGAAAGAAATGTTAGGGAATTGCCTCAGACCTCCTAGGAGATGATAGGAGACAGCCTTAGTGTAGGAAGCAGCCTGAGATGAAATAATAGTTAAGGCTGAAATAAATCATAAAGAAAACTTTTGATATTTTTGGTGACAGGGATACTAGGGGAAAGTATACGAGGGGATTCTTGGGCACCTGGATTGGGGCTGGAGGATCCACTTCCAAGATGGTTCAATTACAAGGCTTAAAAGTTGTTGCCAACTGTCAATTCTTCTCTGCATAGGGCTCCCCACAGATGGCTTCAGCTCCTGCACTGCATGGTAGTTGAGTTCCAAAAGCAAGTGTAACAAGAGATAGAAAATAGAAGCTCTCAGCTTCTTAAGGGCCAGGGCCTAAAGACTGCCATAGCATCACTTTCTCCATATTCCACTAGTCAAGCAGTCACAAAGCCCAGATTCAAGGGGAAGCAGTCATGACCCACCTCTCAATAGATATTTGGGTCATATTTTAAAATTGCCAAGGTCATCTAGCCTATATTTGAAGACTTTCAGTGGTGACTATATTGACCAATGTAAATCATCCCACCTTGCTAACTATACTGTAATCTATGTTCTTGTGTTCTTATTACTTCCTCACCTTATCTCTGGTCTACATCTTTTTAAAATTTATTTTATTGAAGTATAGTTGTTTTACAATGTTGCATAATTTCTGCTCTACAGCAAAGTGATTCAGTTATACATATATATATATATACATTTTTAAATATTCTTTTCCATTATAGTTTATCACAGGATATTGAATATAGTCCCCTGTGCTACACGGTAGGACCTGGTTCTACATCTTGAGTATACATAGGATAAACTCTGTACAGTGGCTTTCAAGCTACTTGAAAATAAACACTATGTCTCTGTTCTTATTCTGCCTAAAATCCTAACTATAATATGGAATATTCCTGGAGTGTACCATCAAATAGCCCTTAACACCTGATTTGTGTATGCCCATTCCAAAGCTCTAGGATCCACATATAACACTCCAGGTGTAATCTGACCAGGACAGAAACAGAACAAGGATATCATCATTCTTTCTTGCCTGTATTTTAAATTTCCATAAATGCTAATATATTACCCTGTAACAACTTATTAAATATGTTTTTAACTAATATCTATAGCTACATTTCATTCTTCCTCTTGCTCTGGTATATGTTTACATACCCTCTTTAATTTTAAAACTATAATTTTTTTTTCCTGGGCAATAATTATCTTCCCAATAAAAAGACCCCTATCATTTTTGTCTATTTGTACTTCTATTAATCTTAAAGGATGTTTTATAAAGCAAAATATTAAATCAACAACAACATTTAACTTCAGGCTTTCTTCATTATTAAATAGTGTATAAATAAAGTATACACAGCAATTTATAATAGCTACTGAATCTTTATTGTATTAACTTTCCCCTTTTTTAAAAAATCAGGCCAGATGTTATAGAGTATAAATTATATAAATATTCCACATTTGTATGTCCTGTACCTGTGAAAAATTGTTTAAAAAAAATCCTGAAGTGTGATATCAAACCATGTGTATTTTTTAAGCTCTAGAGGAAATTTGACAGATTTAATAAATAGAAAATAAAAATTTTAACTTTAAGTCAATGGATAACATAGGAAACTGGATAACCTCCATTTGTCCTTTCTCAAGTTTCTGACATTAATTGTCCATGTTATCACCTCAAATGTGGATGGATGATAAGAAGGGATGCTTTCATTGGGAATATCTAGGCCAGGGCTTATCAAAATTTTATCGATGTCAGCATTACCCTGGGTGTCTGTTAAATAAGCACATTCCCTGAGATCCTTCTTGCCCAGGGTTCGGACTCTGTCACACTGGAGGGAATGGGAAGGGTATATGTGTGTTGAATGCTGCCTCCAGGTAAATCTGATGTAGGTCTTTTGTGGGTCACACCTTGAGAAGCATGACTCCAGCCACCATCACTACCATTTCAGTACTTTCAGTGTGATGTATTACCTACACTGCCACCCCTCGTGTGTACAAGCTAAGCAAGTCATTGCTTTAACAGTATACCTTCCCTCTCTCCCCAAGTTTCTTTCACTCTTCAACCTCAGGACTTTCATTTCTTCCTACATTCTGCCTTCTTCATGATCAGGTTGTTTCCTTTTGTGGTTTTTTTTTTTTTTTTTTTTTTTCTTTTCTAACATGAATCACTTGCCTTCCCTTCACAGCTTTTTCTTTTGTTCCTCTTTTAGGCCTCTAGGAACATCACTTTTCAGACCCTTACTCTTCTCTGGTGTACATCTGTGTTTCAGTGGTGTGTCTTCTCCATTTGCCAGGAAGAAGGTAACAGTTATGAGGCATTATGGCCAGAATTATTAGCATATATGTTTGGGCTTCCTCCCAGCTAAGACTCCATAGGCCTGTTTTCCTCTGTCCTAATGGCTCCTTACCAAAAATCTAATTTTTTATTTCATGAAAAGGTAACATCTACTATCAAATATGGTATTTTCTGTAACTACTTAGATGACATAGTTTTTGTACTTTAACTATTTTATGAGATTAATTACATTAAAATATTTTAAAATATTTTTATTATAAAAAACATATTCCTAGAATAAGCCAACATTGTCCATGATACAGTACTTTTTTATACACTGATGCATTCAGATAGCTAATATTTCTGTTCTCTGAAGATACCTGTATAATTTAGAAATATCTCCCATATGAATGTTTAACAGAACTTTCTATAAATTCACTTAGGTTTGTTCTTTTTATTGTGAGAAGGTGTTCAACTACTGACTGACCATGTAAGGTAAAGAAAGACAAAGAGATTTCTCTCTTGATTCATTTTCAGTATGTTATATTTATATAGAAAAGTAACATTTCCCACATTTTCAAATTGATTGGCATAATGTTCTTAATTTTTCTTATCTTTTTACTCATTTATGCTACCATAGTATCATTTCCATTTTTCACTCCTACTGTTATTTATTCATGTCTCCTCTCTCTTTCTGCTTTCGTTTGTTTGTTTTTGTCTGATAAATTTTGCCAGCGCTTGGCTAATTTTATCATTTTTCAAAAAACCAAATCTTTATTGAGCTTTCTAAAGTAGCTTTTACTTTTCCTGTTTCACTAATATTCTCATTATTATTCCACTTAATTATAATTTTATTTTGTTTTTATTTTGCTGACTTCAGATGTCAGACACCCATTTTTTAGCCTTTCTTCTTTCCTAACATAAAATGTTTAATGCTACAGAATTGCCTTTAAGTAGGCAACTTTAGCTTTATACAAATTTAGATATGACATTTTTGTTATCACTAAATCTTAGCACTTAAAAATGTCCATTTTGATTTATTTTTTCACATATGAGTTACTAAGGTGATTTTGTTAAATTTTCTAATTGCGTTTTTCTGATTTTCAATTTTTCTAACTTGCTGGGTTTTGCTATTCTATTATTGATTTACAGGTTAAGTGCATTGTAGTCAGAGAATACGCTATGCTATAAATTGTTTAAACATCACCAAGACCTGATATGCTTTGTTTTGAAAAGAGTATGTATTATTTTTTTGCTTTTTTTTTTTTTTTTTAATTTTGTGGTACGTGGGCCTCTCACTGTTGTGGCCTCTCCCGTTACGGAGCACAGGCTCTGGACGCACAGGCTCAGCGGCCATGGCTCACGGGCCCAGCCGCTCCACGGCATGTGGGATCCTCCCGGACTGGGGCACAAACCCATGTCTCCTGCATCAGCAGGCGGACTCTCAACCACTGTGCCACCAAGGAAGCCCAAGAGTATGTATTTTTTAAATTATGGTATTACACATATACAGATTAGATAACTCTTGTTAGTTATGTTGTTTAAATAGTCTACATCCTACTGTCTTTTTGTGTGCTGGATCTATCAATTGCTGAGAAAGGTATGTTGCAGTCTCATTCAGTTTTAGGGGATTTTGCTGATTAAAATTTTTCTTTATCTTAGAGATTTGTTAGCAGCTGTTTGACTTCAGAATTTCTTCCTAGTAAATGAAATCATTTTATCCATAAATAGTAAAACTCTATATTTCTATCAGTGCTTTTTGACTTAAATCCTAAATTATGTTTTGCCAAATTTTTCTTTTGTTTACTTGCCTTCTTTTGTTTAGCACTTTTTCAGTATTTTTTGTCCTTTTATTCTTAAACTTTCTCTACCTTAAATTTAGATATATTTCATATAAACTTCATATTATTATTTTAATTTATCTGACAATATTTAGGCTCTGATGAGTTGGTCTATTTTTTATTGATTATGATTATTGATGTATTTGGATTTGTTTCTACAATGCTAATTTATGTTTTCTAATTTTTTAATTTATGCATATCTATCTATCTATCTATCTACCTTTTAAATTCTTCTGGAATTGTTTGCACTTCTTTTTAAAATTTTTTTCTATTTTTCCTTCTTTACTAGCTTGGGTGGTATTTTCATCTTTTTATTCCTACTATTATAAGGGTTAAACTTAAACCTTTATCTTGATTATTTACTTATCCACATCTTAAGTTGACCAATATGTTTACTATCCAAAAATTTAAGTAAACTTTAGGATCACCAAAACCTCACTGTGTCTTTGTAATATTATGATGACATTGATATGTTTTGGTGTTAGAGTTATTCCGGACTCATTAACACTCCTCTATATTCTAAATGAACTGGTGAAAGAGTGGTGATATTTCTTCCATAAATGTTTGATAAAATACACTAGGACACAGGAGCTTCAAGATGGCAGAAGAGTAAGACACGGAGATCACTTTCCTCCCCACAAATACATCCGAAATACATCTAAATGTGGAACAATTCCTACAGAACACCTAATAAATGCTGGCAGAAGACCGCAGACTGCCCAAAAGGCAAGAAACTCCCCATGTACTGAGGTAGGGCAAAAGAAAAAAGAGACAAAAGAATAGGGATGGGCCTGCACTAGTCGGGGGGAGCTGTGAAGGAGGAAAGGTTTCCACACACTAGGAAGCCCCTTTGTGGGTGGAGACTGCAGGGGACAGAGGGGGGGAAGCTTCAGAGCCATGGAGAAGAGTGCAGCAACAGGGGTGCATAGGGCAAAGCGCAGAGATTCCCGCATAGAGGATCCATGCCGACCAGCCATGGCTGGTGGGGGCTGGGAGCTGAGGCTCAGGCTTCGGTTGGATCCCAGGGAGAGGACTGGGATTGGCTGCCTGAACAAAGCCTGAAGGGGACAAATGCACCAAAGCTAGCCGGGAGGGAGTCCAGGAAAAAGTCTGGAGCTGCCAAAGAAGCAAGAGACATTTTCTTGCCTCTTTTTTCCTGGTGCGCGAGGAGGGGGCATTAAGACCGCTGCTTATAGGAGCTCCAGAGATGGGCGCCAGCCACGGCTATCAGCGCAGACCCCAGAGACGGACATGAGATGCTAAGGCTGCTGCTGGAGCCACCAAGAAGCCTGTGTGCAAACACAGGTCACTATCCACACCTCCCCTCCCAGGAGCCTGTGCAGCCTGCCACTGCCAGGGACCCGTGATCCAGGGACAACTTCCCCGGGAGAACACACGGTGCAACTCAGGCTGGTGCAATGTCATGCTGGCCTCTGCCGCCGCAGGCTCACCCCACATCCATACACCTCCATCCCCCCGGCCTGAGTGAGCCAGAGCCGCTGAATCAGCTGCTCCTTTAACCCCGTCCTGTCTGAGCAAAGAACAGACACCCTCAGGTGACCTACACAGAGGGACGGGTCCAAATCCGAAGCTGAAACCTGGGAGCTGTGCGATCACAGAAAAGAAAGGGAAATTTCTCCCAGCAGCCTCAGGAGCAGCGGATTAAATCTCCACAATCAACTTCATGTACCCTCCATCTGTGGAATACCTGAATAGACAACGAATAATCCCAAATTGAGGAGGTGGACTTTGAGAGCAACAATATATATTTTTCCATTTTTTTCTTTTTTTGAGTGTGTATGTGTATGCTTCTGTGTGTGATTTTGTCTGCATAGCTTTGCTTTTACCATTTGGCCTAGGGTTCTGTCTGTCCTTTTTTTTTTTTTTAAATTACTTTTTAAAAATTTTCCTTCATAATTATATTTTATTCTTTATTTTAATAACTTTACTTTTTATTTTACTTTATTTACTTTATCTTCTTTTCCCCTTCCTTCCTCCCTCCCTCTCTCTCTCTCTTTTCCATCCTTCCTTCCTTCCTTCCTTCCTCCCTCCCTCCCCCCCCCCTTTCTTTCTTTCTTTCTTTCTATCTTTTCTGCCTATTATTCTGAGCCATGTGGATGACAGGCTCTTGGTGCTCCAGTCAGGTGTCAGGGCTGTGCCTCTGAGGTGGGAGAGCCAAGTTCAGGACACTGGTTCACAAGAGGCTTCCCAGCTCCACATAATATCAAACAGCAAAAATCTCCCAGAGATCTCCATCTCAATGCCAAGACCCAGCTTCACTCAATGACCACCAAGCTACACTGCTGGACACCCTATGCCAAACAACTAGAAAGACAGGAACACAACACAACCCATTAACAGAGAGGCTGCCTAAAATAATAGTAAGGCCACAGACACCCCCAAACACACCACCAGACGTGGACCTGATCACCAGAAAGACAAGATACAGCCTCATACAACAGAACACAGGCACTAGTCCCCTCCATGAGGAAGCCTACACAACCCACTGAACCAACTTTAGTCACCGGGGACAGACACCAAAAACAACAGGAAATACAAAACTGCAGGCTGAGAAAAGGAGACCCCAAGCACAGTAAGTTAAGCAAAATAAGAACACAGAGAAACACACGGCACTTGGAGCATGGCAGAAACTCACCAGACCTAACAAATGAAGAGGAAATAGGCAGTCTACCTGAAAAAGAATTCAGAATAATGATAGTAAAGATGATTCAAAATCTTGGAAATAGAATAAATTGCAAGAAACAGTTAACAACGACATAGAAGAAATAAAGAGGAAGCAAGCAACGATGAGCAACACAGTAAATGAAATGAAAAATACTCTAGATGGGGTCAATAGCAGAATAACTGAGGCAGAAGAATGGATAAGTAACCTGGAAGATAAAATAGTGGAAATAACTACAGTAGGGCAGAATAAAGAAAAAGAATAAAAAGAATTGAGGACAGTCTCAGAGACCTCTGGGACAACATTAAACATACCAACATTTGAATTAAAGGGGTCCCAGAGGAAGAAGAGATAAAGAAAGGAACTGAGAAAATATTTGAAGAGATTATAGTTGAAAATTTCCCTAACATAGGAAAGGAAATAATTAATCATGTTCAGGAAGCACAGAGAGTCCCATACAGAAAAAATCCAAGTAGAAACATGCCAAGGCACATATTCATCAAACTATCAAAAATTAAATACAAAGAAAAAATATTAAAAGCAGCAAGGGAAAAACAACAAATAACACACAAGGGAATCCCCACAAGGTTAACAGCTGATCTTTCAGCAGAAACTCTGCAAGCCAGAAGGGAGGGGCAAGACATATTTAAAGTGATGAAGGAGAAAAACCTACAACCAACATTACTCTACCCAGCAAGGATCTCATTCAGATTTGATGGAGAAATTAAAACCTTCACAGACAAGCAAAAGCTAAGAGAATTCAGCACCACCAAACCAGCTTTGAAACAAATGCTAAAGGAACTTCTCTAGGCAGGAAACACAAGAGAAGGAAAAGACCTACAATAACAAACCCAAAACAATTAAGAAAATGGTAATAGGAACATACATATCAATAACTACCTTAAATGCAGATGGATTAAATGCTCCCACCTAAAGACACAGACTGGCTGAATAGATACAAAAACAAGACCCGTATATATGCTGTGTACAAGAGACCCACTTCAGACCTAGGGACACATACACATTAAAAGTGAGGGGATGGAAAAAGATATTCCATGCAAATGGAAATCAAAAGAAAGCTAGAGTAGCAATTCTCTTATCAGACAAAATAGACTTTAAAGCAAAGACTGTTATAGGAGACAAAGAAGGACACTACATAATGAACAAGGGATCAATCCTAGAAGAAGATATAACAATTGTAAATATTTATACACCAAACATAGGAGCACCTGAATATATAAGGCAAATACTAACAGCCATAAAAGGGGAAATGGACAGTAACACAATCATAGTAGGGGACTTTAACACCCCACTTTCACTAATGGACAGATCATTCAAAATGAAAATAAATAAGGAAACAGAAGCTTTAAGTGATACATTAAACAAGATGGACTTAATTGATATTTATAGGACATTCCATCCAAAAACAAGAGAACACACATTCTGCTCAAGTACTCCTGGAACATTCTCCAGGATAAATCATATCATAGGTCACAAATCAAGCCTTGGTAAATTTAAGAAAATTGAAATCGTATCAAGTTTCTTTTCCAAACAGAACTGTTTGAGACTAGATATCAATTACAGGAAAAAATTGGTAAAAAATACAAACACATGGAGGCTAAACAATACACTACTTAATAACCAAGATATCACTGAAGAAATGAAAGAGGAAATCAAAAAATACCTAGAAACAAATGTCAATGAAAATACGATGACCCAAAACTTATGGGATGCAGCAAAAGCAGTTTAAAGAGGGAAGTTTATAGCAACACAACCCTAACTCAAGAAACAAGAAACATCTCAAATAAACAACTTAAACTTAAACCTAAAGTAATTAGAGAAAGAAGAACAACAACAACAAAAAGCAAACCTAAAAGTTAACAGAAGGAAAGAAATCATAAAAATCAGATCAGAAATAAATGAAAAAGAAATGAAGGAAACAATAGCAAAGATCAATAAAACTATAAGCTGGTTCTTTGAGAAGATAAACAAAATTGATAAACCATTAGCCAGACTCATCAAGAAAAAAAGGGGGAAGACTCAAATAGAATTAAAAATGAAAAGGAGAAGTAACAACTGACACTGCAGAAGTACAGAGGATCATGAGAGATTACTACAAGCAACTGTATGCCAATTAAATGGACAACCTGGAAGAAATGGAAAAATTCTTACAAAAACACAACCTTCCAAGACTGAACTAGGAAGAAATAGAAAACAAGAACAGACCAATTACAAGCACTGAAATTGAAACTGTGATTAAAAATCTTCCAACAGATAAAACTCCAGGACCAGATGGCTTCACAGGCGAATTCTATCAAACATTTAGAAAGAGCTACCACCTATCCTTCTCAAATTCTTCCAAAATATAACAGAGGGAGGAAGACTCTGAAACTCATTCTATGAGGCCACCATCACCCTGATACGAAAACCAGACAAAGATGTCACAAAGAAAGAAAACTACAGGCCAATACCACTCATGAACATAGTAGCAAAAATCCTCAACAAAATACTAGCAAACAGAATCCAACAGCACATTAAAAGGATCATACAGCATGATCAAGTGGGGTTTATCCCAGGAATGCAAGGAGTCTTCAATATATGCAAATCAAGCAATGTGATACACCATATTAACAAATTGAAGGAGAAAAACCATATGATCATCTCAATAGATGCAGAAAAAGCTTTTGACAAAATTCAACACCCATTTATGATAAAAACACTGCAGAAAGTAGGCATAGAGGGAAATTTCCTCAATATAATAAAGGCCATATATGACAAATCCACAACTAACATCATCCTCAATGGTGAAAGACTAAAACCATTTCTACTAAGAACAGGAACAAGACAAGGTTGCCCACTTTCACTGCTATTATTCAACATAGTTTTGGAAATTTTAGCAATAGCAATCAGAGAAGAAAAAGAAATCCAAATCAGAAAAGAAGAAGTAAAGCTGTCACTGTTTTCAGATGACATGATACTATACACAGAGAATCCTAAGATGCTACCAGAAAACTACTAGAGCTAATAATGAATTTGGTAAAGTAGGAGGCTAAAAAATTAATGCATAGCAATCTCTTGCATTCCTATATACTAATGATGAAAAATCTGAAAGTGAAATTAAGACAACACTCCCATTTACCAGTGCAACAAAAAGAATCAAATATCTAGGAATAAAATTACCTAAGGAGACAAAAGACCTCTATGCAGAAAATTATAAGACACTGATGAAGAAATTAAAGATGATACCAATAGATGAAGAGATATACCATGTTCTTGGATTGGCAGAATAAACATTGCAAAAATGACTATACTAACCAATGCAATCTACAGATTCAATGCAATCCCTATCAAACTACCACTGGTATTATTCACAGAAGTAGAACAAAAAATTTCACAATCTGTATGGAGATACAAAGACCCCGAAGAGCCAAAGCAATCTTGAGAAAGTAAAACGGAGCTGGAGGAATCAGGCTGCCTGACTTCAGAATATACTACAAAGTTACAGTAATCACAACAGTATGGTACTGGCAGAAAAACAGAAATATTGATCAATGGAACAGGATAGAAAGCCCAGAGATAAACCCACACACATATGGTCACCTTATCTTTGATAAAGGAGGCAAGAATATACAGTGGAGAAAAGACAGCCTCTTCAATAAGTGGTGCTGCAAAAACTGGACAGCTACATGTAAAAGAATGAAATTGGAACTCTCCCTAACACCTTACACAAAAACAAACTCAAAATGGATTAAAGACCTAAAAGTAAGGCCAGACACTATCAAACTCTTAGAGGAAAACATAGGCGGAACACGCTATGACATACATCACAACCAGATCCTTTTTGACCCACCTGCTAGAGAAATGGAAATAAAAACAAAAATAAACAAATGGGCCCGAATGAAAGTTAAAAGCTTTCACACAGCATAGGAAACCATAAAGAAGATTAAAAGACAACCCTCAGAATGGGAGAAAATATTTGCAAATGAAGCAACTGACAAAGGATTAATCTCCAAAATTTACAAGCAGCTCAACATCAATAAAACAAACAACCCAATTCAAAAATGGGCAGAAGACCTAAATAGACATTTCTCCAAAGAAGATATACAGATTGTCAACAAACACATGAAAGAATGCTCCACATCATTAATCATTAGAGAAATGCTAATCAAAACTACAATGCGATATCATCTCACACCGGTCAGAATGGCTATCATCAAAAAATCTACAAACAATAAATGCTGCAGAGGCTGTGGAGAAAAGGGAACCCTCTTGCAATGTTGGTGGGAATGTAAATTGATACTGCCACTATGGAGAACAGTTTGGAGGTTCCTTAAAAAACTAAAAATAGAACTCTCATATGACCCAGTAATCCCACTACTGGGCATATACCCTGAGAAAACCATAATTCATAGTCATGTACCTAAATGTTCATTGCAGCTCTATTTACAATAGTCAGGACATGTAAGCAACCTAAGTGTCCATCAACAGATGAATGGATAAAGATGTGGCATAGATATACAATGGAATATTACTCAGCCATAAAAAGAAACGAAATTGAGTTATTTGTAGTGAGGTGGATGGACCTAGAGTCTGTCATACAGAGTGAAGTAAGTCAGAAGGAGAAAAACAAATACCATATGCTAACACATATATATGGAATCTAAAAAAAAAGGTCATGAAGAAGCAAAGGGCAAGACAGGGATAAAGATGCAGCCCTACCAGAGAATGGACTTAAGGATACAGGGAGCGTTAAGGGTAAGATCAGACAAAGTGAGAGAGTGGCATGGACATATATACACTACCAAAAGTAAAACAGATAGCTAGTGGGAAGCAGTCGCATAGCACAGGGAGATCAGCTCGGTGATTTGTGACCACCTAGAGGGGTGGGATAGGGAGGTTGGGAGAAAGGGAGATGCAAGGAGGAAGAGATATGGGGATATAGGTATATGTATAACTGATTCACTTTGTTATAAAGCAGAAACTAACACACCATTGTAAAGCAATTATACTCCAATAAAGATGTCAAAAAAAAATTCACTAGGACACCCATCATCTCGTCCTGAAGTGTGTGTGTGTGTGTGACAGAGAGAGTGAAGTTTTTGTTGTAATAGACATAGTGATATTCAGATTTTCTGGTTTATATTGCATCAGCTTTTGATTAGTTACATTTTTTCAAGAAATGTGTTCATTTCATTTGAGTTGTCAGAATCCTTTGTATAAATCTTTTCATAATATATCTGTAGGATACGTATTGATAATTCTTTTATTTCTCATACTGATAATTTATGTTCTCTTTTACCTTTCCAAAAATCAACTTTTGGATTTGTTAATCTGCTTTATTGTTTGTTCCATTTCACTGATTTCTCCTAAAGGAGAATTTTTTTTTCTTTTTTTACTTATATTTGATTTTTTTTGCCCTCCTTTGTCTAGATTCTCAAGATGCTTCCACATGTCATGGATTTTAGAAATTTCTTCTTTCCTAATATGAGCATTTAAAATTAGAATTTCTAACTGAGTCACTTTGCTGTACAGCAGAGATTGGCACACTATAAATCAACTATACTTCATTAAAAAATTAAATTAAAAAAACTGGAATATCAATTCATGCACATCTGTGGATGCATTCAACACAATTAATATGTTATACTTTCATTACTATGTATTTTAAAAAAATACTTTCAAATTGTACTACCTACATGCCATTGTTGTCCCATATTTGGAGTCTTCCATTTTCAGCCCCACAAATTTATAATCATTCTAATTGTTTGGATAATACACATTTTTTGGTTGTTGCTGTTTACCATACCTTCTCATATCTGCTGGCATCATTTTTCTTCTTCTTGAGCTCCACCTTTTAGTTGCTCCTGTCTATGGGGAATAATATCTCCCAGTTTTTCTTGTTTTAAAATGTCTATATTTTACCATTACTCTTGAAAGATGGTTACACTAGGTATGCAATTATACATTATTAGACATTCTCTCACTGTGTTGAGGATACCCAGAGATGAGGCATTACAAAGGGATAATACAAAAATGGGAGAGGGTAGTTGACTCAATATGTAAAATACAGCTGCATATGTCAGAGTAAGTACAATATCTATTCTGTGACCTTGCCATTTTTTAATATTACAACTTCTTGAAGCTTAGGCTTCAGACTTTTTATTTTTGTTTTTCATTAGCCAGTTGGACCAAGTATAAGGACTATATAACCTTAAAATCCACAGATAAATTGTTATGGGTGACATAGGATATTCACTATATTTTTAAAGAGTTGATGACATGAAATCAATAACTACTATGTTTTACCAATCAAAAATATGCCATATACCTTTTGTCCAAAATTATGCTTAACATGGATGGAACTTCACATCAAAGTGGGACTTGCTGTAAACAAATGGTTTGGATGCTTATATATTTTAGGGACAGATATATGATCTGAAAAAACTCCTATGCTTAAAATTGGCGCCATATTAGCAGTAGTGTAAGATATTGTAAAATGAATTTTCTTCATAATTTGGAGAATATTCAATTCTGCCATAGAGGACAAGAGAACAAATAGCATGAATGTAACTCATAAAAAGTGATAAGCCAAAATAATAAGCTGATATACTATGAGACACAGGTAAAACTCACTATATGTTAAATATATATAATGAGTAAACAAGTAGAATGTGAGATACAGGCAGAATCCTTAAGCTGAGCTAAATATAAATAGTAAATAATAATCTATAGGACATGCTAAAGATGGCAAAATAAATTATAACGTATGCTGAAATAAACAAAAGTATCTCATAAAGATAAAAAGGGATAGAAAGGTCATATACTAAAAATGTGTCTTGTGGGCTAAGAGCTCTCTCATTCCTACATCCACAACCCATTGGTGACACCTAATATAGTTCCATTATGGCCCCAGATATGTTCTACCCAAAAAAGGCAGCTAATACCCACAGTTATTCAGCAGAATAATTGGCAAGCTCTGCCTCTGCATTTGTCTGACAGAGTATTGTGTGTCATTGGCCCTGGCACCTTTTGTCTATGAGCCCTTTGCACATACTTCAAGTCTGGTTCTCAAAATCGTATCATCAGCACGGAAGGACATGGTGGCCAAGAGAAAGACAGAAAGAACATTTGAACATTATAAAACCCAGGACCCATTAGCAGGTCCTTTCTCCCACGTACAACCTATTCTAACTTATTCTAATTCTATTATCCTATCTCATCTCTCTCTATTGCCTCTTGCTTTGAGTGTTAAATATATTTAATAAACTGTGACTTTGTCTGTAATTAACTATGACTTTCTGTTCTGTGATCTCTGGTGTAGTTTGTCTATTAATGTGCTCAGAGGCTATCATTGCATCAGGTAATGCCCTTATATGATGGGTGATGACATAAAAATCACAGCGTGTTTGCTAATCTTCTTTAAAACAGATATTTAAGCCCAATTATTAATGAATTAAGAAATTAGGAATGCAACATATGTTAGGATCAGAAATATCCAGTTGTACTTATTGTAGCAAATCATTATTTATCTCTGTGATTTCTCTCTAAACTTGACCAATACCAGATATTTCTATGGATGAAAGAAAAAGTAAATCCTCCAAAAAGCTGTTAATTAATCTCTGGATTATCTTGGGAGGGCATTTCTGATACCATCTGGATATGATCATATGTCCTAGAGAATGGGAACTTGTGATCCATATCATTTTAATGTCTATTTATATAATTACAGGTAGTTTGCTTTATATAAAATCTGTAATCCTTTTCTAAAATAGTGTTCTATTCCAATGGATTCCACATACTGATAGCATATCAAAAGCTACATTCCAATGATGCCTGCAATATTTCACTAACTTCACTCGTGTTTGACTGTGTCAGTGCTCACATCTATCTTATACTCTGTTTTCAGATCAGTCTTGCTAAGGAGATGCTTTGAGTCACTTTCATGTTTAAAATGTCTCAGTGGATCCAAATTTGGATTCAATGAAGTCCACACTTCTTATTCTGGAATTCCAAAATGTTGGAGAATCAGGCTCTGCCTCTGTTCCATAATTATTTTTTTTCTATTATTGTAAATAAAAGCTATGGCTGCAATGCCTGAATGCTTGATTAACTCCCAAATCCAACAAACCTTAAGAAAGTATTGGATTTGGAACTAATAATGTATGTCTGTGTTCTGTTACAACCTAGACATTACTTAATATTTTGAGCAATATTTTTGTCATCTATAAAATGGGAAGATCATAATTGTAATTATAATAATAGCCATAATTATAGTATTCTCACAGAGTTGTAAAGATTAAATTAGATAATGTCTCTCTCCCTCTCTTTCACTCCCAGTGCTTCAAAACACCATTCTGTGGATCAGCTACTTCCACATTTTAAGAATCCACCTAGGGTTCTTAAACATCACTTCCTTCTCCATACCTAAATAATAATAACTCTACTTTCTCCTTAAAGCTTTTCCTGACATATTTTATTGATCTCACTTCCTTGGATAAAGATAAGCTGGGTTGAGTCCCTTTACAGTGTAATAACAGGATATGAGCTTTCATGGCTGTCAATGCACGGTGGGGCAATGTGTATAAGGTTAAGAACTGGGATTCTTGCTAACTAAACAATTAAGATGTATCCAGGAAGGAATCATACAGATAGGCCAAACGCATCTATGTATAAAGCCTGGGATATTCATGAAACAAACAGAATCAACACAATACACATTATGAAAACTTGACCACAGTGTGTAACACTGCCCAGATTTTGAATTGCAGGGCAGCCCACAAGTGGTATATACCAAAAAAGCACTGAAAGGGCTTTGAAATCAGTTTGCTATTTGAATCATGGGCTGTAAAATTAGCCCAGGACATGAATCCTGAACCTAAACAGGTGTACTGTCTGCTAAAAAGTAAAATATAAATAACTCATAAAAGGCTCAGAACGCAACCCAAATTATCTGTGATACTAAGACTCAGGAACACTAAACTTCAGTGAGAAAAGCAATCAACAGGTATCAGTATTGCAGTGATACAGATGACAAAATTATCTGGGAAGAATTTTAAAGCATCTATGATAAAAATGTTCCAACAAGAAATTACAGGCCCTTTTGGAACAGTTAAAAAATAAAACATCTCAAAAAATAAATAGAAAATATAAAGAACCAAATCAAAATTTAAAACTTCAAATAAAATAACATAAAGAAAAAAAAACTCACTAGATAGGTTTATTTTAAAAAATGGAGATGACTGGAAATTGTCACTGAGCTTGACAACAGATCAATAGAAACTATCTAATTTGAACATCAAAGAGAACATACATTTTTTAAAAAGTGAACAGAGATGCAAGAATTTTTGGACAATTATAAAAGATATAATATTTGTATCACTGGAGTCTCAGAAGAAGAGAAAGAGCAGATGGTTGAAAAAACAATACTCGAAGAAATAAAGACTAAAATCTTTCCAAATCTAACCAAGAAGCTAAATCTAAAGAAATTCACACACCAACATATCAAAATGAAATATTTTACCTCTAAACAAAAGACAGAAAAGAATCTTGAAAGTATTCAAAAAGATACAATGTGTTACTTCTACAGAAATAACAATTTGAATGGCAGCACAGTATTTCATTAGAAACCATGGAAGACAGAAGAAAGTTGCCCAACTTTCTGCAAGTGCCAAAAAGAAGAACTGACAACCTCAAATCTTTTATCTAGATAAAATAGCCTTCATAAACATAGGAGAAATAGTAATAATCTCCTTAAAAAGACTGACCATAAAAACTAAGAGAGTACCACAAGCAGACCTGCTATAAACAAAATGTTAAAGAAAGTTCTATAGAGAGAAAGGAAATAGTAATAGAAGGAAACTTGGACTATCAAGAAAAAATAGTAGAATGGAAAGAGTAAATATAAGGTCAAACATAATAGGCTATAATTATCCCCTAGAGCTTTTTTTTTTTAATGAGAGAAGACTTATAACATTATCTGATGTGGTTCTAAATATATATGAAGTTAACATTAAAGATAACTATGTCATAAAGGTAGAAGGTAAAAATGAGTTCAAATGTAGTAAGGTTTCTATATTTCTCTTGTGCTAATAAAATGTTGACAGTAAAAAGTAATAAGCTATATATGTGTCTCATAATTCCCAGGGAAACCAATAAATTTTAAAACTATTTAAAAATCCTCAGATACGGTAGATAGTTCAAAATAAAAGTAGCCCATAGGAGAGAGAGAAACAAAGGAGTGAAATGGGAAACAAAGAAATGAAATACAGAAGGAATAAACAGAAAACAAGTAATGCAATGGCAGATTTAAACCCTAAAACATCAAGAATTACATTAAATATATAAATGGTCTAAATATATCACTTTAAAGACAGAGATTGGCAAAGCAGCTCTTTAAAATTGCCCTAATTATTTGAAATCTATAAAAAAAATTACTTCCAACATTTAGTTGGTTAAAAGTAAAAGTAATGGAAAAAATACACCATGCAGAAAATAATCAAGAGAATGCTGGCTATATTATTTTCAGACAAAGTGGACTTCAGAACAAAGAAAATTACTAAGAGAAAAATAGGGATACCACATAATAATAAAAAGGTCATCCATCAAGAGAAACACAGCTAAGATCTGCTTGGACCAGATGCTGCTAGAGCCATAAGTGATAGGAACACTTAAATAATAACATAGATGAATTGCTAGAGACTGAGTGTGGAAAAGCTTGAAGATGAAAAATTCCTGGGGGCTACAGCCTTAGGGTGACCCTATACTCTTGTGGGTTTTACCTCCCTGAAACTCACCAAGATTCTTAAGGTACACAGCTAAGAAAACTACCCCCATGGCTCTGGCAGAAGGAGGTTACTTTTCATAACCAATGTTCTTTTTTCTTTTCTTTTTTCAACCACTTTTTTGAGGTATGATTGACGTTTTAAAAAAGTGGTACATATTTAATGTATACAACTTGATGAGTTTTGAGGTAAGTGTATATCCATAAAACCATCACCACATTCTACACCATAAACATATCTAACACTTGCAAAAGTTTCCTCCTGCCCTCTATTTACTGCTATTATTATTGTTATTACTACTATTACTATCATTAGAACAATAACACAAGATCTATCCTCTTAGAAAAATTGTAAGTATACAAAGCAGTATTGTTACAGAGGCTCTATGCTGCATAGTAAATCTCTAGGACTTATTCATCCTGGATAACTAAAACTCTGTACCCTCCTTTACTACCTCCCCATGTCCTCCTCCCCTTAGTCCCTGGCAACCACCATTCAACTCAATATAAAAATAACTAATAACTGATTAAAAAATAGGCAAAGGAACTGACCAGACATTTCTCCAAAGAAGACATACAAAATTGTCAACAGGTAAACGAAAAGGTGTTTGACCTTACTAATCATCAGGGAAATGCAGATTAAAATCATAATGAAATATCATCTCTTACCAGTTAAGATGGCCATTATCAGAAAAGTAAAAGACAACAAGTGTTAGTGAGGATGTGGAGAAAAGAGAACCCTTGTTCACTGTTGGTGGAAATGTAAATGGATACAGCCACTATGAAACAGTACAGAGGTTCTTTAAAAAAATAAAGATATAATTACTATATAACCCAGCAATCCTACTTCATGTGTATATATAAAGGAATTTAAATCAGAATCTTGAAGAGATATCTACACCCTCATTGCATCATTATACATAATAACCAAGACATGGAAGCAACCTAAAATGTCCATTGATGGATGAATGGATAAAGAAGATATGGGAGATATATATATATATCCCATATATATTGTGTATACACATACACAATGGAATATTCTTCAACCTTAAAAAAGAAGAAGATCTTGCCATTTGTGACAACATTGTTGAACCTGAAAGAAATAAATGCTAAGTGGAATAAGCCAGACACAGAAGGGTAATACTACATGACACCACTTATATGAAGAATCTAAAATAACCAATTTTAAAATGAGTGTTCTAAATAACAAATGTCTACACACCAGTGGAAAAGACTTACCAGGGGAAAAGATTCTCTAGGGGAAAAGACTCTACCAGAGCCTTATCCCACATAGGAGAAAGGGAATTTATACATCTCTAGTGCTTTCCAGCCTTCCTGTCTCACTGAAGGGGGTGCCAGGTAGAGCTAAGAAACTATTATGAAGAACACAGCCCAGGGACATAGGCACACTAAAAGACAGAGATTTAATCGTACATTATAGAACACTTCTTCTTTCTATATCTTACCATCACATCAAATATAACAACAATGGCTTACAGCTGAAAGAACTGCAAGACAGGAGAAGAGAGAAGATGGCGGAAGACTAAGACGCAGAGATCACCTTCCTCCCCACAGATACATCAGAAATACATCTACATGTGGAACTGCTCCTATAGAACATCCACTGAACACTGGCAGAAGACCTCAGACCTTCCAAAAGGCAAGAAACTCCCCACGTACCTGAGAATAAACAGAGACAAAAGAATTGCAGCACCATATGATGCAGCAATCCTACTACTGGGCATATACCCTGAGAAAACCATAATTCAAAAAGAGTCATATACCACAGTGTTCATTGCAGCACTGTTTACAATAGCCAGGACATGGAAGCCACCTAAGTGTCCATCGACAGATGAATGGATAAAGAAGATATGGCACATATTTACAATGGAATATTAGTCATAAAAAGAAATGAATCTGAGTTATTTGTAGTGAAGTGGATGGACCTAGAGTCTGTCATACAGAGTGAAGTAAGTCTGAAAGAGAAAAGCAAATACCATATGATAAGACATGTATATGGGATCCACACACACAAAAAATGTTTCTGAAGAACCTAAGGGCAGGACAGGAATAAAGACGCAGACATGGAGAGTGGACTTCAGGACACAGGGAGGGAGAGGGGTGGGCTGGGATGAGGTGGGGGAGTGGCATAGACACATATACACTACCAAATGTAGAATGGATGGCTAGTGGGAAGTAGCTGCATAGCACAGGAAGATCAGCTCAGTGCTTTGTGACAACCTAGAGGGGTGGGCTAGGGATATGGGGATATGTGTATACGTATGGCTGATTCACTTTGTTATAAAGCAGAAGCTAACGCACCATTGTAGAGCAATTATACTCCAATAAAGATGTTGAAAAAATTAAAACAATTAAAAAAAAATAAAGAGCATTGATTCAAACCTTGAAAAAAAACTAAGAGACTAAAACATACTATTTGATTAAGTACTGGCTTCTGTTACTTAGGAGGCTGCCAAAAAGTTTGAATCTTATCCAAAGCAGTCTATTACATTCATCCATTTTAAAACCCTCAAAGCAAGGGAGACATAAAATACACACGCATTGTATAAAAACTGAAAAGAAGCAATTAATCTGGAACAAATGTCCAACTTGTGTGATTAAACAAAGCCTTAAAAAAAAGCCTAGTGGCAGCTTCTAGGTATTATATTTTTCCCTCCAGGAATAAAATCGTTTTTAAGTCTTTTGTTTAGTATTTAAAGTTTTCAGACTCAAGAAAAATTTTCCTTTCAAAATTTGAACATTAAATTTACCCAAGTTATGTTCATTTAATATATATCAAATTAACATCAAGAGATCTATAAACTCTAAAACAGTAGTTTTGACTTTTCTCAACAGAATTTCAGAAAAAACATTTCAGTGCCCAAAGAAAAGATATCACATAAGCTATGTTTCATTCATTTTTTGAGAGACAGAGACAGTGAGATTTGGATGAGGAGGTGCTTTATATATTTTATAGTAAATCATAAGGCTATGTTCTAAACAGACAGCTAGACATAATATTTTCATTTTCCATCAATCATGTTTTACCTAGTTATGCATACTTGCTTGGATTTATGTAATATTTTCTATTAGTCTAAAATTGACTTACTGAAGTACTTTCTACCTTTCAAAGTTATGTGGTTTAATCACTATATAAAGCAGATTTAATGGTATAATAAATGAAGTTACAATATCAATGTAAAAGTGGCATGTTACTAATTAAAAATCATTTTTATTTAAAAATAACTAGTTTAGAATAATCAGAAAATGAATGTAAGATAAAAGAAGAAAAAATTTAATGTCCATAATATTCACCCAGAGATAACCATTTATAATACATTGATATAAATCTTTCCAGAGAAAAATGTGTTCTTGACTTAAATCTATTTAAATAATTTCAATATATTTCAGTGTAGGCATTTCAATTTGGAGAGTTAAAGCTGCAATTTGGATTTTTTTCATATTAAGATAATTTAGGTAAAATAGACACAGGGTCTCTGATGATATTAGAAACTCACCACATTGAAGGTGCATAATATAGATGTATCAATATTTATATTATAGATCACACTTGACTCTGGGATACAGGAGAGGCATTGGAGGTGGCCTTTCAGTTAGGCAGTTAGGGTATTTCACATAAGTCTGACCTGAATATGAAAGGAGCCCACATCAAAAATATTAAATAACAGCTAACTCACTGAGCACTCATTATGTGTCGTGTGCATAGGATCAATCCTGTGCATGAGGTGATTATAATTATCCTAATTTTATAGGTGAGGAATGAGAAGCACAGAGAGAATAAAAACATCCAGGGACAAAAGCAAGTATGTGACAGAGCTAAGAGCTGGTCACACGTACTCAACATAGGAGCTTATCTCCTTAACCATTAGGCATTACTGACTCACAATTATAGATGAGGATTCTAGGGGCTAGTAATGGTAGATTGATTCAATCCAGTTTCTGGATTCTGAAATGAATTTTGGACCATCTGGAGTTATCTATATGTAATTAGAAAGAAGTAAAACTTTTACAACTATTACTCTTACTTAAAAAGGCATACCATGGTGCAACTTGAGTAATATGACTGGTGGCATTTTCACATTTATAAACAGATACCAGCTAACAGCCAAACCATTTAGAATTAGGATATTGAGACAAAATAAAAGAAATGGTCAAAACTTCAATTTGCCATATTAATGTAAAATATATTTCCTTTTTTCAGGGGAAAAGGAAAGTGGGAATGGTAAAGTCAGCTGGTTCAGTTAAAAATGAAATAAAGTATACTGAGTTTCCTAAAACATACATTAAAAAATTATTCTGATGTTATCTTTTTTATTATTTATTTATTTATTTATTTTTTTGTGGTACGCGGGCCTCTCACTGTTGTGGCCTCTTCCGTTGTGGAGCACAGGCTCCGGACGCACAGGCTCAGCGGCCATGGCTCACGAGCCCAGCCGCTCCGCGGCATGTGGGATCTTCCCAGACCGGGGCACGAACCCGTGTTCCCTGCATCGGCAGGCGGACTCTCAACCACTGAGCCACCAGGGAAGCCTCGTCTTTTTTTTAAAATTATTTCACTGCAGAACTCCTAAATATGCCAAACACACACACAAAAACTTTATATGCACAATCAGCTACAGGAAGAAAATAATGAGTGCAAGTCACAGCACAGGTGTTTCATGGGTGCCAGGGAAATGGGGTCAAATTGGATTTGGCAAATGCAAGAGGAACTTTGTAAGTCTGAACTCCAATACAATGATTCTCTACTATAAGGTGGTTTTAAAAACATACTATTAACAAGATACCACCATAAATAATTAAATTATGATCTTTGTTAAGGTGGCCCTAGCCTAGTAGGCTTTGTTGTTGTTTTTTTTTTTTTTTGCGGTATGCAGGCCTCTCACTGTCGTGGCCTCTCCCGTTGCGGGGCACAGGCTTCGGACGCGCAGGCTCAGCGGCCATGGCTCACGGGCCTAGTTTCTCCACGGCATGTGGGATCTTCCCGGATTGGGGCACGAACCTATATACCCCTGCAACAGCAGGCGGACTCTCAACTACTGAGCCACCAAGGAAGCCCTAGCTTAGTAGCCTTTTATTCCTCCTGACTGTAAAAGCTTTCTCAACCAGGTGATTCTACTGGGCATGAATCTGTGAGAAATTCTATCCCTGAGAAACAGTGTTATGAAGGATTCAGGTGTCTCACATCCATTAGCTCCTCTTCCTTGATACTCTCACCAAACATATCATAAGATGAAATAGAAGGTAGAAAGTAACCAGCCCACTGTTTATACTCTGTAGCTCATAGCTATGTAAAGTTAACTGTACAACAGTATACGATGGGCTTCACCTATTCCCACCAAAAGTCTCTGCTATTTTCAGTAAGTCTTGGGTAAAAATAAACAACCAAAAACATGGCTGGTCTTGTTACAATAACTAGGAACCTGGACAAGGTGCCTATCTCTGTCTCTTACATTCATGATTCTAGTGGTCAGAGTAGAATAAATAAACCTTGGAGCAGCTCCATTTTATAAAAGTGCTTGTGTTTGTCTGGCATTCTCATTTGACCTACAAATTACACACACACACACACACACACACACACAAACACACAAATAATTTGGCTATATATATATATATTCACTTGCATTTATATGCTGCCCAATCCACATAAAAGAAAATGAGTAAAATATAGATAGAGAACCTGGTGACAATGTCTAATCCATAACTGTATCAGACAATCCAGTGGTCAAAATTACAGAAATAAATGAGCACTCATCTTTGAGTTCTGAAAGATGCAATGGAATCAATTTAACTGCTGCTCAAGGAACATTCTAAGAATCCAAGGAGTGACTGTTGCACAAGAGCCCCTGGAGATTGGCTGCTGTGGAGTGTGACACAGTTCTAATTTGGTTTCCTTTCAAAGGAGGCATTCCAATCTTTTCTTCAAATAATTGAGCAAAGCAATTATGCAGTCTCTAGAAAAGCATTAAGGTGCCCACAGAGGACACCTCAAAATATTTTCTCATCATTCCATAATGTATTGATTTTAGAAAACAGTTCATTCCTCTTTTAAATGACCTACATTTCTCAATTCATGGAAACAGCCTGGTTAACCACTTCTTAAATACAAATTGAAAGAAGCAGCTTGCCCTTCCTAGTCCTGTATTAGTGATTTCACCACTTGTTTACTCTGAAGCATTATTGTAAACATTGGTTTAAACTCTACTATTTATTTCAATTAGCTCATATTTTATAATGCGTTTGAGATTATTTATAACAAGATTGCTCAACTGCTAATTGATTAGTTGCAGTAATCCCCAGAGACACTCTACTTTGAGAGTGTGAAAGACTAAGGCTTATTTTAAATAATCGTAAAGTGACAGTGATGAATAAATTAGGAAAGGGGAACATCCATCAAGTGAGCAGTGGTTATAGAGAGCTTGGGAGCTAAATATCCTGAAAGTTGAATACAAATAAAAAGAGATAGGGGCTTAGGAAAAAGAAAAATAACATTCAAAGCCAAAATAAAAGGGGGCATTAATACTTGAAATCATGAGCAAAAACCCAGGATAGAGAAAGCTTAGAAATTCTCAGCGTAGGAAGGTTGCTGACAAATGTCAAGAGTAGAGTGGGATATTTTTCTCTTTCTGTTCACAACAAATTTATCACATTCATTCCACCTTTGGTAGCTTTTTTTTTCTAAAGCTCTTTTTAAAATCTAACTTTTTTTCCTAACTACTATTTTTAGAAGAAAGGAAAAAATCACCAATAATTCAATTTTCAGATTAAATCTCCATAAATATTTTAGCAGATATACTTCCAGTAGTATTTTGCTTATTTTATATCTCTCCTTACTGTTTTAATACACAGATAATATACAATCATCATAGAAATATAGAAGATAGAAATAATGAAAACAAAAATGAATAAAACAATCTGGAAACCCCAAATCAAGATATAACCACTGTTAACACGCTGGTGTCTATTTTTCTATAACAAAATGACCTTGGAATGAGATTGAACACCCATGTTATTTGAATCTTGATTGGGAGTATGAAAAAGATGAACCGACTTTTGTCTGACCCATTGAGATTGCACTGTTGCTGCCCCAGTTATGGAAGCTATACTGCTGCCACACTCTTGTATGATTGTGGTTGAGGTCAAAAGATCAGGCTGCAGTCCTGTACAAGAGCAGGCTTGGCCTCTCAGTGCAATGGACTGTTCCACTGTCAATTATCCTGGGATAATTTGAATAATCTTCTCCTTCCCCCCAAGGGGGTGGGTAAGAGAACTCAGGAGACAGGATTTAGGTAAGAGTAAGTAAAATTTTCTTCTCTCTTTGAAAAAGTTGATAAATATCAGATGCATCTGCTTTCAAACTCTTATAATAAAATTTATGTAAAGCATTAACATTAAGCATTTGAATTTGTATTTTTAAATTACTTAAAATATCTTATGCCAAATCTATAAAATCTATGAAATATGCAAAATCTGTAAAATCTATGAAATATTTCTTAAAAATAGCCTAATACTTTCTCCCTTTCTCTCTCTGAACTGTCCAAAGTGTTAGCTGTATTATGATCATTACTTTGTACGATCCATAATATTTGCACTGTGTTTTGTAACCATAATTCCTTGAGATGGAGAAGAAAATACAAATATATATATAGTTATTAATTATAATAAAATAGTATGCAAATGATTACTAACAATTTTTAAAATTTCACTAAAATATCTTATTTTCTGTAAAATAAATGTTCAAAATTGACTCAATATGTAATAGCTAGCCAAGCATCATAATTAAAATGTGTTACTGATATTAAGGATATATTTACCAATAAAAAAGAATAAGTAAGATTCACTTTTATTGAGTAATTCTTTCAAAATATTAGGAAATTGATAATTTCCACATTATAAAGATATTTTAGAGCATAAAAAATATGGTACACTTCACAATTCATTTTATGAATCTAATGAAATGAATCTAATGCATTTATCTGACAAAAAATTCTGCTAAGTTTACCAAAAAATTACTGACAGATGCATGAACGCAAGAACATAAGAATAAGCATTCAAATTAAATAATATCATCACATACTGAGTGAAGTAAGTCAGATACAGAAAGACAAGTATCATATGATTTTGCTTATATGTAGAATCTTAAAAAAGGGTACAAATGAACTTATTTACAAAACAGAAGTAGAGTCACAGATATAGAAAAGAAACTTACTGTTACCAGGGGATAAGGAGGGGCAGGGATAAATTGGGAGATTGGGATTGACATATACACATTACTATATATAAAATAGATAACTAATAAGGACCTACTGTATAGAGCAGGGAACTCTAGTCAATACTCTGTAATAGCCTATAGGGAAAAGAATCTAAAAAAAGAGTGGATATATGTATATGTATAACTGATTCACTTTGCTGTATAGCTGAAACTAATACAACATTGTAAATCAACTATACTTCAATAAAAAAATTTTAAAAATAATATCATGAAAGGTTAATCTACACAATCAAGTAAAATATATCCTTATATTTTGTTGGTTTAATATTAGAAATTATTTTCATGTACTATATGTCACATTAGCAGTAGAAAACCAATATCTTGATAGATGTAGAAAAGATTTTTCAAATATAATTTGGCATCATTCTTAATATCAAAACCAACTGATAATCTAAAAATTAAAAATAATTTAAAGTAATAATACAACATTTTTAGAGTACAACAGAAACTACTCACCATTTGTAAAACAGCTGCTGGCATATCATGGGGTCCGAAAAAGATAGAAAGCCCTAGAAGACAAAATGCAACAATTAAGGAGATGGTTTTATTCAGGTGATTGCAGTGGGGAGATATTCATTAATCAGAAATGTCTTGAAGAAATGGAGGGAACCTGAGATTAGATAAATACAGGTAGACAAATGAGTTATGTGTGGGTATTAAGATTGTCATGATAAAGTTTAAAGATAGGTCTTACTCAAGAAATTCAGGGAAGGTGAAGATGAGTCTTAGACTATGTGAGAGCAGGACAATCCAAGGTCATTAGATATATCCTAGACACAAAAGGAGGGTAAGATTTCTTAATGGTTGATGTTTTCTTGGAGCAAAGGGCTTGGATGGAGTTCAACACTGCTAATGTCTTATCAGGAACATCAAATGACTATGGAATTGAAGTTATCCACCATGAGCTTGATATTATCAGATCCACTGAATCATGAAGTCAGATAGGCACAGTAGCCATTGGATAATGCAAATGGTATATTTTGTATTGGGCCCAAGAAGC
The DNA here is from genome assembly GCF_026419965.1 of Kogia breviceps. Taxonomy (NCBI): domain Eukaryota; kingdom Metazoa; phylum Chordata; class Mammalia; order Artiodactyla; family Physeteridae; genus Kogia; species Kogia breviceps. The sequence continues at coordinate 93,545,219 of NC_081314.1, forward strand.
TCCAAAAAGCATGAATAAATTATATATGCAGGTGACTCAAACTCATGTTATCTGCTTCTATTGTACCTGTGCTTCTTTCTCATGGTAAACTATAACCTTATGAAGAAATTCATATTATCAACTGACAAGGCAGGAGAAAACAAGAGAAATAACTAATATATAGGGGCACTGTTATTCTAGCTGTTGTAACTGTCATTATAAAGCTACTTAGTGGTTGCTTTAATGACAGTCATAAGAGAATAGTGTTCCAGTAGGCAAGCAATTATTACAAGGAGAAAAGTTGTTTGAAGTATGGGTATATCAATACATGGACTCCTCAGCTGTGGGAGAACAGCTTTTGCTGATTAATTAAGGCTCTGGAAAGAACAAGATTTGAAAATTAGAAACAAAAAGCTCTGGATAAAAGATGTATACATATATCTATGAGAAAAGATACAGAGCATATGGCTACTAATGAGTACGTACACAGAAGAAATTCTTTAAAAAATTTAGATGAAAAGAATAACTCATCCAATGGATGTCAGCCTATTTCTCTTCAGTCACCTGATGCTGGTACAGAGGGGAAAGCAACCATGAAGATAGAGGTGAAGAATATATATGGACCCAACACGATTAGCTCCTCTTACTTCAAATCCTTGTTTAGCTAATGATAATGTAAAATGCCCCACCTGCCACCCAAGAGACTGATGCTGAGTAATTGACACAGCACCATTATACACAGCTTTTTTTTTTTTTTGGTGGAAGGTGAATGATACTGGATAATTTCCTAGAGGTAATAGTGATTTGTTCCTATTTGAATTGATTCATACCATGGCTATGGGTTTGCTTTTCTGTCCACAATGCCACTGATAGCACCACTAACTGAGGGTTTATAGAATAGCCGATCTATTAACATGGCATTCCATACAATATTGCCACAGAGCACTGCATACATTTTAACTCATATTGGGGCAATATTGGGTACACAGCATGGGATACACCAGTCTTCTATAACCCATTGCTCAGAAGCAGTTGACTAAACTGCACAGTAGAATGGTCTGTTAAAGGCTTAGGTAATGTACCAGATTAGGGACAACACTCTCCAGACTAGAGTCCTGTCTTCCAGGATAAAGTATATATTTACTTTGGACCACCAATTGATATATGGTACTTTGCCATCTATAGACTGAATACATAAATCCAGGAACCAAGAGGTACAATTAAATTGACTCTTTTACTTTCAGTTCCAGTGAACTGATTACAGAATTTGTCTTTCCATTCCCAAGACAGACCTTAGGCCGTGGTTGGTTAGAAGTACTGGTTTTTAGCAGGAATAATTCATCTAGGAGACATAGCAAGGGTCCCAATGAACCTGAAGCTACAATTAGCCCCTCGTCTCTCTGGTTTCTTCATGCCACTGAAACCAACTGCACTATCAGGAAAAGAGGGTTACTGCTTCTAGTCATCCTCAAGAGCAAGGGTACGCAATGGGAGTAGGGGGGACTATGCCAGTAAGACAGAGGCTTTACCGCGGAATTGCTTGGTGTATCTGTGCCCAGTGATAACAGTAAATGGGCAGTTGCAGCAAGCATGGCCCAAGGAGGAATGATAATTAAGGATTTAAACTCTTGGGGATGGTCTAGGTCACACCAGAAGGCACACAAGCAACCCAGGCTAGCTGTGGTACTGGTCTAAGGTGGGGGATATACAGAATGTGTGGTGGAGAAAGGAAATGATGAATACCTATTATAATCTTAGGACCAGCGGCAGCAATAGGGATTATTCTGTTTCACTTCACCTCTCTGTCCAGCTGTCACTCTGGTGGCAACATCGGCATTTTCTCTGCTAGAATGCACTTTTTCTAGATGTTCACATGGTTCATTCCTACACTCCATTCACTTATGCTCAAATGTTATCTTCTTAATGGTGCCTTCCTCTTTATCTAAAAGAGCAATTTCTTCCTGTTCTCCAGTCTTTCCACCCCCTTTCCCCTGCTGTACATTGTACTTACCAATTTCAAATAAAATTATTTACATATTTATGAATGTATGCATTAATTGCTTATTAATGCATTTTTTTGGTTGTCTGGCTCTCTCCTTGAATGTAAAATTCACAGGGGAATGCACCTCTGTATTTTTTTCATTATTGTATCCCCATCACCTGGAAGAATGCCTGGTCATAGCAAATATTTAATGAGTATTTGTAGAATAAATGAACTAGTTTCCTTTCTTTTTCTGATTGATGACTCCTGAATCTACATCTTCAATCTACACACCCAAATTTATCTCTTGCTCCGTATTTTTGGGTTACATGCAGGCCATGGATAACCTTGTGTACAAGCAGAGTTGGCATGATCTCTTATGGTTTCATTTTAGTGGAGATGGGAAAGCTCTTTCCTCAAATGCCAAAGTATACCACTCTTAGCTTGATCACTGATATTTCACACTGCTTACAGAGAGTAATGATAAGGCTGAAATACAAATAATCTTGAGAGAATTAGATATTTATACAAATACATTCAAACTGTAGTGAAAGGGCTTATATTAGATAAAATAAAAGGTGGGAAGCATAGGGACTCTTGAGTAGCAGAGGCTGCAATAAAGGGTGAGAAAGAATGTTTAAAAGTGAAGATTAGATATTGAAAAAAAAATCTAACTCTAAATTTTTCAGGAAGCTGGTGTAACTTTCTCAGGCTTACCACTCTTGCCCTAAAGTTTTATTATTTCACATCTGCATTACGGAGTCTTCCTCTAAAATTATTATTTCAACTGATTTCCTAGTTTCAGTCAATTGGACTACCATTTTTCTATCCTTCCCAACTAGAAACTTTTTTGAATTCTCTCTCATATTTGTCCACCATTTACAATGTCATCCACTTTTGTTAATTCTTATTGCAGGGTATCTTTAGCAGTGACATCAAGACTCTCCATACTATAGACTATACCTGCCCTGTCACTTACCATATAGAACTTAGGTTTTAAACAAAATGAATTACTCTTTGCTTGACTCTAATCTATGTATTTCTTACTACTTTCCTCACGCAGCCTCCTCCACCAAAATTTCTACAAAATTAATATTTATCACTAAACATCTATCTCAAATGTCAGCATCTTTCATCTTGATAGACATCCAAGTGATGACATTTCTTCCTTCCTTAAACTTCCTCCCTATATGTATCAGATCTCTTGACTCAGTTGACTTACACTGTTTTCTGCTAATATGATTGTGCAGTTGCAGTTCCCTCATTATATAACAAACTTGTAATGGCTAGGACATTAGATCACTACAAAGCTTAGAACATCTGTTGAACAAGAATGAATAATGTCACTCCTTGACTTACAGAGGTATAATTTAATTTCCATCTAATTCCTGAAAGGATTTCTGGATCTGATTGACTCCATGCTATCTCTAGCATAAGTTTCACATTTTCTCATCCCATCCTCAGATTCACTGACTCTCAGTAACTTGCTCCACTTAATTAGTTCAAGGTTACCTTCTGCTACTACTAAATTATGCCCTGCACCCTAATTACTTGAACGTTCAAATAGTTAAGTTTCTTTGACACTTAATAGACACAGAATGACATACAGACACAACTTAGTGACCTGAGACAAAAATGGAAAATGAAAACAAAGTTGTTCTCTCCACCCCTCAGGGGCTTTATGATCTCTTCTTTGCTTTTATCTTTTCCACTAATGATTGCCATCCTTTTGTAGAGAACTCAAGCCAACTACCCAACACATGTCTATATATTCTTCCAGCTCTAGGATATACCATGCATGGACTACAAACTTTATGTTTACTGTACATATTCTTCCTAAAGGAAATTTTATTTTCTTAGCCATGGGCAAGGACTGTCTTTCCAAGGACTGGAAGTCCCTCGATCTAATCACCTTTGACTGGGACAAGAGGTTGTGGAGCTGAAGGTGAAAATCCATTCCAGAAACAAGATTGTGAACAGGAAGGCAGCAGAAAACACTGACTACTTCATTTTTTTTTTTAGCAAACTAATTGTGACTAGTAAATAATGTATGCAGAACTAGTTAGGTTAAACATATAGTCACATTAGGCTTTTTGAAAAGAACTAAATGACCCTATTATGATTTTAGTATCCCTTTACAACTAGGTCTCTAATTTAAAAATCATTGATAGTAATGCTCATTTGGATACTGTGTCTGTGTATTTCCTCAGAGAAGCAGATACCAGAATGAAATTCATCATTCAAGAGATTTATTGGATGAAACACTTGTGAAAAATAAAGGGGGGATTTCCCTGGCGGCACAATGGTTAAGAATCTGCCTGCCAATGCAGGGGACACGGGTTCAAGCCCTGGTACGGGAAGATCCCACATGCCGTGGAGCAACTAAGCCCATGAGCCACAACTACTGAGCCTGTGCTCTAGAGTCCGCGAGCCACAACTACTGAGCCCGTGTACCACAACTACTGAAGCCTGTGTGCCTAGAGTCCGTGCTCTGCAACAAAGAGAAGCCACTGCAACAAGAAACCCACACACCGTAACGAAGAGTAGCCCCCCTCGCCGCAACTAGAGAAAGCCAGCACGCAGAAACAAAGACCCAACGCAGCTATAAATAAATAAATAAATTTTTAAAATCAAAAAATAAACGGGGAAGGAGCAGGAAGGTGGGAGGAGCCCACTGACCTCAATGCAGGTTTGACTCCTGTTAAAGAAAATAAGAAGAAAGGAAGATTGTGTAAGAAGAGCCTCAGACTATAGTGCAGTTCTGAAAATGCCTTGATGGTTTTCTCTGGCTGATGGGGAGCCCCAGAACAAAATTTTCCATTAGAAAACACTCACTGGGCAATGCAATGGCTGGAGTACCCCTACCATGCACAGTCATTACCTGATAGGATCGTGAGGAGACAGTAGCCTCAGCATGTACACTGCAATGCAGGCTGTCACTTAGCTACTCCTTTTAGTAAGTTCTCTCATCAGAGAAGATGTGAACAGTACATCCTCATGATTGCCTCTGCCACTGGCTCTTGCCATTCTCTTTAATATCTTCTCCCCAACAGACTATAAACACCACAAAATCAAGTAACATATACACCTTTGTTCTTTCCTGCATACGCCTCACCTAAAGTAGGGGATATAGTGGTTAAAAGGTTCTACACGTTAAAAAGGTTATATTTATGAGCTGCCTTGGTGTAGCAGTGGGTGATTTCCTCACAATGAAAATAGTTTCTGTAGTTTTAAAATTTAATATGCAACAGAACTTTCAGGTTCATTGAAATATTTAAGACATCATTTAGCTTACATGAGTAATGAAAACATTCAGTATACCATATAACCTTGTTCCACATGTTAATTATAGTTCACTATTAAATATTGACTTTTTATAGTATCTTTTATCATTTACTTCTTTGAAAGCAAGCTATGATATTGAGATATAGTGTTTCATTTCAGATTTACAGATAGAAGATTGGGCCAGATAGAGTTGAAGGAATAAGCTAAGGACTTCTTGAAAATCACAAAATACATGAATGGAAAAACTGAAATTAGGATTCACAGCTGATGAACTTTTGATTTGCTCTTCTCATTGATTAACACTGCTGCTGTCTTTCTTAAAAAAATTCTGTGTTTCTGTATACAAAAAATATTTAAAGATCAAAAACACTAAGTGGTGATGCTAAATGAATATCTGCTGGTCATCTTCACGGCATCGGGTTCTCCTGGATGTGACAAGTTGATATGCAATGATCACTTGGAAAATAAAGGAGCTCCAGAACAACCTTAACAGTAAATATCATTTTACCTATTGGTTTCCAAATACTCTGCTAAGCAATTCATAAATATCATCACATTCTTAAAATGACCTCATCCCTATTTTATAGATGAGGAAACTGGGCTAGAGAAAAATTAATTGCCCAAGGGCACAGAACTAGCAAGTGGCAGAAGTGAGATTAGAACCCTAGTCTGTATGACTAAAACTGTGTGCTTTTTTTTGGGCTGCACCATGCGGCATGCTGGATCTTAGTTCTCTGACCAGGGCTCGAACCTGTGACGCCTGCACTGGAAGCACAGAGTCTTAACCACTGGACCGCCAGCGAAGTCCCCCCAAAATTGTGCTTATTTACCACGACATCATGCTATATTTTTCCTTAGAGACACTTGGATTTCAAAGGAATTCTTAAAGAGATAAAATAAATCCAGTTTGATTACAGAAACAGGAGATCCAGTAGAACTAAGATGTTGGAGTCATTTCAGCCATTCTGCCATTTCCAAGGGAGGGAATGAAAGGAAAAGAAAATCTATATGTATTAAGTAATTAATATGTGCCAGGCTTGGCTTTATATTTGTAATTCCTACAATGACCTTGTTACCATAGTTGACATCTACTTTTTCCTATGCTCATCACTTCTCCCTTATTTGATTAGCATCCACTATTTAGGGACCTGTCCCTTTTCTCACATCAGGCATGACACTCCAGTGGCTGCTGTCAATTATGCTATTCCATCTCCCTGGATTTATATGTAAACAATTGATATAGGCCAGTTTAATCAAAGTTCTTCCATGGCATGTGTCCAGTTAGATCCAAGAGACACAGGTCTGTGCTTTCTAGTGGAAAAGCTGAGAAAGCTGATATAAGAGAAAGGAAATAAAGGGAAATGAAGAGAGAAATCCTGATGGGACTGGAGTCTGGTTCTGGGCATCCCTGAGCTTTATCACTGCCTTTGATTCAATTTGATTATGTCAGCCAATACATTATCTTAACTGCCAAAAAAAACACAATTTTTATTGGCTTTTGGTCACTTGCAACCAGAAGATTCCTAGCTATTTTAATAAAGCAAACAGGAATTCACATGCTTAGTCCAATATCTCACCAACCAGAGAGTGACGAAACAGACTGAAATCCAAGCAAATCTACTTCTCAAGTTAAGCTCCTTTTTTTTTCTTATTTATTCCTATTCTATAATAGAACATAAATGTATTTGAGTCTTTGACATATAAGTAATAAGGATGACTACATTCTTCTTTTCATTCAGCTGAACTTGAGCAGAAATTTAGTGCTAGACATGGTGTCTTTATATAACAAATCTACACTGCCTTTTACTTTGGGAAGTAAATATCACCTTAGTGGCTGTAAAGAGTTCATCTAATTCACCCAAACTTCTTTTGGATAAATAAGACTTTGATTTCAGTTTAACTGAATGAAATAGGTACAATCAGGTGAAACCCTAAATATAGTTGACCTAACTCACAGTCCATCTAAAGAAATTCAGCTTTCACACATTTCCCCCCAACTATCTTGGCATATCTATTTCTTTTCACACATACCTGAGCAACTATTTTCTTCATGTGCTGCCTGCTTCAGAATATAGTTGTAAAAAATTTCCCCAGAGTGCTATAAATGCAACTTCAAGTGTAAGATCATTGGAGTCAATGCAAGGAATAAAAGTAGAAATACTGGAAGAGGAGGAAATAGCTACAGGTGCACTTGATTTCTGCACAAACTCAATCTACTTTTCTCCTAAATATTTAAGGATACTAAATCAAACCAAACTCGTGATACAGAAATATAAAACCATTATTAGCTGACTGAGTTTGACTGGAGTGACTCAATTACAATGGAGAGAAGACAGGTAGATATTAAGGATTATACAGAGATTAATGAGGTTCTGGGAGGGGTTCCCTTCTCTTTTTTATTTCTGGTTTTACCTACCCTCAGAATGTGAAAAGAAACTTGGAAAAATATTCATCTTTAAATGACCATTATACACTATTTCTGAATATCATTATTCACACAGTTATATGAATACTGGAAATTGATAGGTTTTTTTGATATATGTTTAAGTATTATATAGAATTACCTACTCATTTCATTAAAGTTTTATACTATAGATCCTTGAAACCAATTTAGTAAAGTTAAGAAATTACATGGACTCCTCCCCCTCCTGATATTATGGTGATTGTATTTCTCGTATTTATGGATTAAGAAAATACCTAAAGTGAAATGCTCCTTTAAGTTCAATAATGTTTATTTATACTGTTTGTTTGTTTATTATCCTAGTGGGACAGTAAACTATGTGATCACCCTCCTTATCACAGTAATACTAATATTTATCATAATTGTTTACCTGTCTGTCTATGAACTCTATGAAGGCTAGGTCCTCATTTATTTTATTTAAAATAAATAAAATACATTGTGTTTATTTTTATTTTTATCATATTTTTGTATTTATTGATAATAATACCTAACAGAATGGCACATTATATGTATTGAATGAATAATTTTAGGATGGGTAAATAGATCATCCAATGAAAAACACACACTGAAAACTTAGAAAATATTTCAAGACTTGAAATCCCCAAAGTTATGCAATATTTAGAGAGTATATACCATACTTGTTCTCAGGGAAATCAATTGCTTTGAATTTTGAAAATATTAGTAGGTAATATTCCAAGCCAGGCTCCTTGGTACACATTACATATTCTACATTATGCCATTTAATATTCATAGTAAGTAAGCGAATGGGGTAAGCATTAATATCCCAGTGAGGTAATGAGTTAATTCATGGTTACAAAGCTAGTAAGTTGCCAAGCCAGACGCTAACCTTTGTTTTTAAATATATTTTTATACTCTATTATCTCTCTGTATGAAGAAAATTGGAAAGAGTCAGAGGTAAGTTTTAAGAAGCAATGAAGTAAGTCACTAAAGTTTTGGTGGAGGTTGAGGAATGATCAAACAAAAGTTCAGGTTTCATTATACTAGGAATTGGGATAATTCCTTCAAAGGCCAGACTAATGAATACATTTTGAAGAAATTTAGGTTTCTATTTGCATCCCCTATCTTGAACAGTTTTTAAAATAATCCAGGGCTTCCCTGGTGGTGCAGTGGTTGAGAGTCCGCCTGGCGATGCAGGGAATGTGGGTTCGTGCCTCGGTCCGGGAAGATCCCACATGCCGTGGAGCAGCTGGGCCCGTGAGCCACGGCCGCTGAGCCTGTGCGTCTGGAGCCTGTGCTCCGCAGCGGGAGAGGCCACGACAGTAAGAGGCCCACGTACAGCAAATAAATAAATAAAATAATCCAAATTTTGTAACTATTAAAATCAGTTTTCTAACTTAATGATAAGGAAAATATTGGAAAATTATATACGAATTTATGATAGACACATAACCAGGAAAATAATTATGTTTAATTCTAGAATCTCTGATTTGGAATATACAGTGACTCAAACGTTCTGTCCTCTGCCTAAAATTTTTGGAGGGAGTAGAGAGAAAGGAAGGAGTATTACTACTTCATAAGATCACCTATTCAAATTTTAAACAGTTAAAATTTTTAGATTTTTAATTGAATTATACAGAAATTTACTTTCCTCTATCTTCCCCCGTTGACCTTAGTCTTTGTCCTCTGAAGTAACCCAGGACACATGCACATAAGCATAGATACAAATATAGATATCTTTAATATGATAGCCCTTCTGAAATTTGAAGATAGCTTTTTAGAACAGCATTTCACTATATATACTTTCCACACAGATGGTCTTCTCCAATATTTCTCCAGTTCTGCTTGTATCTTGATCATCCTTCTTATTACCTTGTTTGTACATAATTTATCTCAATTGTCCCCTCTTGCAATCCATTTTGTCAAGTTCATGATATTGAACTAATCCCAGATATAATTAGAACAATGTAGCTTCAGAATTGTTCAAGGTTTATTTGTATATCTTAAGATCATATTCATTTATAAAGTTAAAAGAACAAAATTAAAATGATTTAGAATATCATTTTGTTGAATGTTTAGTGTATTGCTTTGATATACATGTACATGTGCACAGGTGTATATATTTAAATAATATTTTACAAGATTAAATCACCATTTATACACTTTTTATACCTATAGTAGTCAGCAGGCATCTTTCATAGACTTCTACACACATCTACAAAAGCTTAACATTTGCCATTATTATTAGGATAGCACATATGCCCTTTTCTTTGTATTAATAGCTATCCTTTGAGAGCTACAAGGGATCTCTCACAGGTCAGGGACCCATACTGAGAGAAGCTGTTGGGAATGTAATTAAAACTCATAAAAATTTAAAAGGATGGAAACATTCTGGATGATATTATCCTCATATTATGATCTCTGTCTTGAGCTTTGTAAAATGAACTCTGGAATTATTTTACTATTGCCTCATGAATTTTCCATTTACTGACTGGGGTAAATCCCAAGGCAGCAGTATCCACGTGGACCACAACTGGAACTAGAAACGTGGCCTCAAATCCAAAGCCTTATGGTTTGACATGGGTACCACCATTGATAGGGTGGACATTTGCTCTCTCTGTTGGGCACATAAACCGAGCAGAGCAGGATTGCTTAAGAGAGATGCAATATGAATAAACATAGTCCAAGCCCCCTAGAACAGAGGTTAATTAATGAGTGAAATAGTAAAAGTAGAATCCCGTGTCAAAATTAAACTACATTTCCCTCCAGCTCAGTGAAGAGTCACAAAGATAGTAAACTCAAAAGATAAGATTTGGTTAATTGTTAAATATTCCAAAGTCCTGTGCTCCCAAGCATCTGTATCTGGGACTGATGTTTATCAATCCTGGAAAATTCAGCATAGAACTAAGTTAAAGTTTGAGGTTTTCTTAGGAATTTTCATAAAACTATGTTCAGTAATAATATCATCTGTTTAAGTGGGTTTTACAATTTTAGGAGGAAATGAGCAACACCTCTTATGAAGAAACTTACAGAGGAAGGAATTTGATTTGTCTTAATGTTGTATATAAATAAAACTTTTCCTGTCTTTCACTTCTTAGAGAAACATTAAATATATATGCATATATATTAAATGTGTATATTTAAATATATATGCAGATAATAAAGCAACACATTTTCTACTTTAAGAAATACAAATCATTTAAAGCCATGGTTCTAAGACTGCACTTTCATTGTTAATACAATTTCAAAACAATAATAGAGACATTTTACCATCATGTAATGAACCAACAGATAAAATATAACTTAACATTATCATTACTGTTTAAAATAATATTTTAACTTCAAAAGGTAGGAAGCAAATCTCAGAAAAAAAGGCCACTCCTTTAGAGTGAGTGAATTTCTCATTATGGAAAAAACTCACTGTAATGCATTTGCCTTTATCTCTCTCTTTTCATCTCTGAATGGTTTTTAAGCTCTATTTAGGAACCACCCCTCTGTGGACTTTGAAAATTCAGCTCATTAAATGTTGGTAAGTATCATGGATTCAAGACCCAGAAGTATTGTTACTGTTTTTGTTGTCTTATTTGGTCTCATTTGCCTGCACATTTGTAGCAATTCCCCTTTCTCAAAACTCCATGGTCCCTAAAGACATATGAGGCCCAGAGTACCCACAGTGCTATGAAAATTACTAGTACTATTTACACACTCTGTGGCTACAAGAATATAATAATTATTTAGAACACAGTTATTAACAAGAGAGAGAATCCAACTCCCCTCTTTAGATCTCTGTAGCTTTTAATATCCACAAATGACAAACAATGATATGTTTTCAATACAAGGTAAGAAAATTCAAGGTTTCTGGGTCAGAGATCATTATTATTTAAAGCAATAACCATATAGTTCTTCATGTCCCTTTCTCTTCTTTGAGGTGATGTGATGAGGGAAAATGAAGAGTCTCTATGACAGAAGAAGAACCCAGAGATTAAGATTTTGGAGTTTACATAGAAATGGCTGCACAGCAGCCCCCCTTTCCCCTCCAGAGAGAGGAAAAGACATTAAGTTTCTAACATAAAAAAAAATCCTCTCTTGGAGAAGACAGGAAGGTCCTTGGATGTTTGCAACCCTTTGGAATGAAATAAAAGGCTCCAGGGGAGACAGGGCTGTAAATCTCTTTGGAGGTCTCCAATATTCAAGGCATGTTCACCAGACAAATATCGTCTAATCCTGGTTGCCAGTAATTTTTTCTTAGAAAGCCCTAATTGTGCTTACATATGAAAATATTAGTTGTTGCTCAACAGTATATACATGACAGTCATATTTTATTTCATGTCTATTTCCCTTACATCATTTCTGAATCCCCTTGGGTTCTTTTCCTATAAACAGCAAATATGTTGAGATAGTCTTTCTCTACTGAGCCTCTATGCTTCTCTGAGTTAATACAGCTTATTCAGAGTATTACTATTGTGCATGTTAGTTTACAAGATGTGGTTAAATTCTGGACCATGTTAGAAAACCCAACTCTCTCATCACAGCTCTATTCTATTCCAGAAAAATATAGAGTATGTTTGTCTCTAAGTTGTTCAACTTTCTTTAGACATTTCTGCAGGTGAGAACTTAATTGGGCATGGAGTAATCTTTTCTCAATCTACTTATCAACAGTGTACTTTAAAATACACCATCTGCTCTAAGTATTTAAGCAGGAGGCAGATTTGCTCAAACTACAGTCCTCCATCATCATTGCATTTTCTCAATGGTTTTTTAAAAGTTACTTTTACAAAAAATAAAGATGGTAAACAGAAAGGAAAAACATTCAAATTACATGTAACAGAAACTGGAATTTAAACGTCAATGAGATCCTAAGTTTTACTCATCAAATTATGTAGTTTGTCTTTTCTTAGTTTTTATTAATGGCCATAATCAATACTGGGGATGTTGCTATAAAGGAGGCACCCTCATATGTTGTTGATAAAGCATTTAAAATACTATTGAAAAATATTTCACCAGCATTTTATATACAGTATCTACACACTTTGATTATTATATAGTGTATATAGTTTTGTATAGTATTTAAACTAACTGCAAATTTTTCATTTTTAGTAAATTATTTGCCTTTTTAATTTGGTCTTAATTTTTTATGGACAAAATTCTAAATTTTCTTGTAATCCAGGCAATAAATGCTTTTATGATGTCCTCAATTAGTTATTTTATTTATATATAAGTTGTTTTCTTATACAAATAGGTATTTATCATATATAAAACTAAACTATAAAAACAGCTACAACAACATATATGGCATGCCCCTATCATTACTCTATTTCAGAATTTGCTAGGCTAATCTTGTCTACTTAGATATATTTTGTCAAGCTCTGAAAAATATTTCATAGATATTTTGATTGTAATTTCAGTAATACTATAAAATTTTAAAGAAGTATGTATTCAAATACTAAATCATTCCATTCTAGAATATGATATAATAACAAAAGGGGCTTTTTACATGTCAGGCACTGTGCTAAGTACTTTGAATGCTTTATATAACTTAATCTTTAGAACAACATTCTGAGATAGGACTTATTATCATACTCATTTTCAGGTGAGAAAAGCTGAAATTAGAAAGGTCAAATAATCTCAATATTTCAAGTCAAGAGTCAAAGATAACTTTTATTTTAAGTCTGGCTAACTGAGAGAAAATTGCTAAATTTGACAGAGAATATAAAAGGTTAAAGAAAAGTTTGTTTATCTTAGGATATAATATAATTCTGCAATTATATTTTAGTTGAGGTAACACAGGTTTGTCCCAGTGCAAATGCTCAGCAAGCAGCTGCACAAGCAGAACTTATACTCAGGAAAGATGCTGGAGATGTAGAGGTAGGAGTCACCAACTCAGATATGATCGCTCAAGTGGATAATTTCTTCAAGAGTCAGTGACTAAACAGAGTCTAGACAAAGAAGAGCAAAAAGCTGAAGTCTTAATCTCAAGACACTCCTAAATTTAAGAAGCCAGAGAAAGAATCAAGATCAAGGAATATAAATTGGTCATGGAGAGATGAGCCTGAGGCAGAAGAAGTGGAAAAGATGCAAGAAGAGCTAAAAGATAAGAGGTATTCAACGCTAGAAAAGGTAAATATTCAGGGGATTTAATTTTACTTGCATATTATTAGTAACCTTTGGCATAGCATGTTTATATGGGACGTGGAAGAGTAAGTGTCTAATGAGGAAAAGAAGATGACAAGCTTTCACCACTGTTGATGGAAGTTTACTGTAAAAAGAAGGAAAAAAACCAGGATAATGTGTAAACTAGGCTGAAATGCTGCAGAGAGATTAAGGACACTGAAAACTCTAAGGGAAATGACTGGCTTTAAAAGAAAGAGGGCATGAGTGGTATTAGAATTATGTTTCTTCAGGTATTTGACTTTAATTACTTTACAATTCTATCCTGTAGAAACTGATACAAGATTTGCATCTCATGTCACACACATCTTCTACTTAAATCTCTGTGTCATCTTTTTAGAATAATACAACATACAGTTAGTATCCTGTAATCAGAGTTAAATTTTACCATTTGGGGGATGCATAATCTTTAACACTTTAGAAAAACCCTAACTGTAATTCACAGGAATAGAATGTATGGATGCCTTTTGTAATTAATGACCACTTTGTATGTATGACCAGTCTCCTAGGCTATTGGATTATGATAAATTACTTTCCTCATACTAGATTACCTTGTCCATTCGTAACTTAGAAGCTAATTTTCTTTTGAGACATGTAGTCTTTATAGGATTGTGTGCAATTTGTGGTAAAGACCACATACCATCACCATAGCATAAGTAAAGGTTGCAAACAATGGAGTTGCATGACAGTGCTAAATAAAAATGGTGCTCAGGACTAAACTAAAACTTCATCTAGTACAACTTTTCCAGCTTTCACTTTTCATTCAGCAAGTGACACTATATAAAACACAGCTGACAGTATTAAGAACTTATATTTGCAAAATTTAGGTTGTTAGCGTGAATATACTATAAAAAAATCATACTCATGGCTTCACAGTCTTCCATTTATTTTTAGTATTTAAGGCAGAGGTTTCTTTGTAGGACTTCTGATAAATGGTATTGGAAAGTATCACATTTCTTAAAAATTTTTTTTGGTATTTTGGTTAATTAATGTGATGGGAAGCTAATAAAATGACACTCATTCATCCCCATCTACTGATATTTATGCCCTTTTGTAATTCCTCTCTGTTTTTGTGTGCACTGGACCTAGTGACTTGCTTGTAAAATAAAAGTTACAGGATGCCACTTCTGAAATTAGGCCACTAAATATGTAATTCCCATCTTGCTTGCAATTGTTATCCCTTTGGCATTTTGAGCTTTTGATCTAATGAAGCAAGATGCCATGTTGTGAGCTTCCCGAGGGAGGGACCCAGACGGGAAGACACTAAGGGTGGCATCTAGCCAACAGTCAGCAAGAAATGAAAACCACCATTCCAACAGTTCTTGAGAAACTGAATACTGGAAATAATCACATGACTGAGATTAGAGACAGATCCTTGGATCCACCCCTGATTGAGCCTTTAGATGAGATTGCTTCTTCCTCCAGCACCATTACTGCAGCCTTGTGAGAGACCCTGAAGCAGAGGACTCAGCTAAGTCATGCTCAGATTCCTGACCTACAGAAACTGTGAAGTATCAATAATAAATAAACGTTGATTTAAGCCATTAACATTTTGGCTAATACAAAAAATATGTTTATTTAGTTCTTGGTTTGTCAGAATGCTATCACTTTTTAAAAATGGAGCTCATCTCCAAAGTAGCCACTTTCAACAACAAGAGCAACAAAAAACCCACAAAAATTATTTTAATAAATCTTTCCTAAATGATCCAAGACTCATTCTTCTCAGGCATTCTTCAAAATTCTGTGAATCCCTCAACCATAAGTGACACATAATTTTTCACAATTGACACAGATTTTCCCTTCTATGAATTCCCATTGTATTAACAGTACCACAAAATATCACAAATTTTATAAAAGTTACTTAAATTAATGAGAAATTTTCAAATACCAAATGGCTGGATTTTTGGCTTCATTGTAAGTAAGACCTTGAGAGAGTTAATTTTTCCTGTCCATTAATTTAATATCTGTCAATTGAGGAAATTCAATCTCCTGAATTCAACTTTAGCCATATGTGGCTATCTGAATTAAAACTTAAATTAATAAAAATCAAATACAATTTAAAATTTTACTTTTTCAGTCACCCTTGACAAATTTCAAGGGCTTAATTGACACGTCACTAGGCATTATCATGGTGGGCAATGAAATACAGCACATTTCCATCATTATAGGCAGTTCTACTGCATAGTGCTTCCCCAGAAAAAACTCTTAACTTCCTATAACTTAAAAATACTTCCTCAAACTTAAAAATACTATGCAATATTTAACACTAAATTTGCACTGCTAAAGAACTAGATTAAATATCCTACATATAATGATGACTATTTGTTAAATGACTATTTCTTCACAGCATCTGGACTGGAGCCTATATATTTTTTATTCCTAAAGATAAATCTTGTTTCAATTGGCCATGTTACCATTTAAATAGTTTTCAATTTTCAGTAGTTAAAATGTTTTAAAATTTGAAAATTTAATAATATTTTTAGAAGTTAGCTATTAGCACATTATAAAAATTAATAATTATTGCTATCAAAGTCATCTGCTTTGAGAAGAAATTATTTCAAATATGCAGATCAAAATTTATTACAATATTATTACACTGAATAAAGTTGCTCCACTGAGTAATTTGAATTATAAGTAAACTTAACTTTGCCATTTGGGTGGAGTTTTCCAACTTTTTATTTTAATTGCAAGCTGACTGAAGCACATTTTTAATGTATTTTAACATTATTTTTTTTGTAAGATGAATTGTCAGTCACTCAAAATTTTTACTTTAATACCCATTATGTACCAATTCCTGAGATTTAAATAATATTATGAATAATTCAATTAGCTTAACATTTTATATTCCAGTGATATATCTACAGACATAAAGAGATGTGATGGTGTTGAAGTTTAAAAGATCACTTGAATTCTCAGTAAACTAGGAATAGAGGGTAACTTCCTCAACTTGATAATGAATATCCACAAAATCCTACAGCTAACATCATACTTAATAGTGTGAGAAAGTAGAAGCTTTCCTGCTAAGATCAAGAACAAGTCAAGAATGTCTCCCTTCATCTTTCTTTTTCAACACTGTACTGGAAATACAAGCTAATGCAACAAGACAAGAAAATAATATAGAAGGTCTATATATTGAGAAGAAAGAACTTAAACTGACCTTGTTTGCAGGTGACATGATGGTATATGTAGAAAATCCAAAAGAATAGACAAAAATATTCCTGGAACTAAAAGTGACTGAATCAAGATTGTGGAATACAAGGTTAATATATAAAAGTCAATCATGTTCCTATATACCATCAACAAACAAGTGGAATTTTAAATTAAAAACATAATACCATTTACATTAGCACCAAAAAAGCAACTACTTATGTATAAACATAACAAAATATATACAAAATCTACATGAATAAAACTACAGAATTCTGACAAAAGAAATAAAAGAACTAAGTAAATGGAAATGTATTCCATCCATGTTCATGGATAGGAAAACTAAATATTTTCAAGGTGCCAGTTCTCTTCCCAACTTGATCTAAAGACTCAATGCAATCCCAATCAAAATCTCAACAAGTTACTTTGTGGATATTGACAAACTGATTCTAAATTTTATATGAACAAACAAAAGACTCAGTGGCCAAGACAATATTGAAAGAGAAGAAAACAGTTGGAGGACTGCACTGCCCTACATGACTTCAATACTTAGTATAAAGCTACAGTAATCAAGACAATATGTAGTGGCAAAATAATAGACAAATAGATGAATGGAACAGAATAGAGAGCCCAGAAATAGACCTACACTAAATATAGTCAACTGACCTTTGACAAAATAGTAAAGAAAATATAATGGAACAAAGATATTCTCTTCAACAAATGGTGCTGGAAAAACTGGACATCCACATGGAAAAAAATGAGTGTAGACACAGACCTTACACCCTTCACAAAAACTAACTTGCAATGAATCATATGTAAGGGTAAAACGCAAAATAATAAAATTCCTAGAAGATAACATAGGAGAAAACATAGATAAACTTGGGTATAGCAGTGACATTTTAAATACAACATCAAAGACACAGTCCAAATGAGTAAGAATGGATAAGCTGAACTTCATTAAAATTAAAAATTTCTGCATTGTTGAAAGGAATATTAAGAGAATTAGAAGACAAACCACAGACTGGGAGAAAATATTTGCAAAATACACATCTGATAAAGAACTCTTATCCAAAAGAGAAAAAAAGAATTCTTAAACTCAATAATAAGAAAACAAGCAACCCAGGGTATGGCTAATGGAGGAATCTGGGAGGGCTCATGCCAAGGAGTACTTCCCAGAACTTCTACTGCCAGTGTTCCTGTCCTTGTGATGAGCCACAGCAACCACCGGGCTCTGCAGGAGACCCTCCAACAATAGCAGAAACAGATTGAAGAGACAACCTTCACAAATCACCATCAATCCTAGGATACTGTGACACATGTCAGAAGATGTGTGAGAACTAAGAGCAGGGCTTCTGGGTCAAGTGAAACTTCACATGAAAGGTTTGTCTTCTTCCACTGTTGAAAGCCTTCCAGAAATTTCAAATCAAATCATTCATGGTGGATTTGAGGATATTTATTTCTGAAGCTTTCACTATTATTATCATCTCTGGAACAGGAAATTGTAAACTTGCTGCATCCTTTATTCAAATGAGAGGGGCAATATAATTTAAAACTATATGCTGAATCATAGAGCCTGTGGAACAAAAACCACATTCACAGAAAGATAGACAAAATGAAAGGCAGAGGGCTATGTACCAGATGAAGGAACAAGATAAAACCCAAGAAAAACAATTAAATGAAGTGTAGATAGGCAACCTTCCACAAAAAGAACTCAGAATAATGATAGTGAACTTGATCTGAGACCTCAGAAAAAGAATGGAGGCAAAGATCAAGAAGATGCAAAAAATGTTTAACAAAGACCTAGAAGAATTAAAGAACAAACAAGCAGAGATGAACAATACAATAAATGAAATAAAAACACACTAGAAAGAATCAATAGAAGAATAACTGAGGCAGAAGAACAGATAAATGACCTGGAAGACAGAATGGTGGAATTCACTGCCATGGAACAGAATAAAGAGAAAAGAATGAAAAGAAATGAAGACAGCCTAAGGGACCTCTGGGACAACATTAAAAACAACAACATTCACACTATAGGGTTCTCTGAAGGGGAAGAGAGAGAGAAAGGACCTGAGAAAATATTTGAAGAGATTATAGTGGAAAACTTACCAAACATGGGAAAGAAAATAGCCACCAAAGTCCAGGAAGCACAGAGAGCTTCAGGCAGGATAAACCTAAGGACAAACACACCGAGTTGCATAGTAATCAAACTGACAAAAATTAAAGACAGAGAAAAATTATTAAAAGCAACAAGGGAAAAGCAACAAATAACAGAAGGGAACTCCCATAAGGTTAATAGCTGATTTCTCAGCAGGAAGTCTACAAACTAGAAAGGAGTGTCATGATATATTTAGAGTGATGAAAGGCAAGAACCTACAACCAAGATTACTCTACCCAGCAAGATCTCATTCAGATTTGATGGAGAAACCAAAAGGTTTACAGACAAGCAAGAGCTTAGAGAATTCAGCATCAACAAACGAGCTCCACAACAAATGCTAAAGGAAATTTTCTAAATGGGAAACACACTTAGTGGGAAAAGAAAAGGATCTACAAAAAAAGCCCCAACACAATTAAGAAAATGGTAATAGAAACATACATATTGATAATTACCTTAAATATGAAAGGATGAAATGCTCCAACCAAAAGACACAGGCTCGCTGAACAGATACAAAAACAAGACCCATATATATGCTATCAACAAGAGACCCACTTCAGACCTAGGACAAATACAGACTAAAAGTGAGGGGATGGAAAAAGATATTCCATGCAAAGGGAAATCAAAAGAAAGCTAGAGTAGCAATACTCATATCAGATAAAATGACTTTAAAATAAAGAATGTTAGAAGAGACAAGGACGGACACTACATAATGATCAAGGGATCAATCCAAGAAGAAGATATAACAATTGCAAATATATATGCACCCAACACAGGAGCACTTCAATACATAAGGCAAATACTAACAGCCATAAAAGAGAAAAACGAAAGTAACACAATAATAGTGGGGGACTTTAAAACATCTCACTTACACCAATGGAGAGATCATCAGACAGAAAATTAATAAGGAAACACAAGCTTTAAATGACACAATAGACCAGACAGATTTAATTGATATTTACAGGACATTCCATCCAAAACCACCAGATTACACTTTCTTCACAAGTGCACATGGAACATTCTCCAGGATAGATCACATCTTGGGTCACAGATCAAGCGTCAGTAAATTTAAGAAAACTGACATCATATCAATCATCTTTTCTGACCACAATGCTATGATATTAGAAATAAATTACATGCAAAAAAATGTAAAAACACAAACACACGAAGGTTACACAATACGTTACTAAATAACCAAGAAATCACTGAAGAAATCAAAGAGGAAATCAAAAAATACCTAAAGACACATGAAAATGAAAACACAATGATCCAAAACCTATGATATGCACCAAAAGCAGTTCTAAGAGGGAAGTTTACAGCAATACAATCCTATCTCAAGAAACAAGAAAAATCTCAAATAAACAATCTAAAATTACACCTAAAGGAACTAGAGAAAGAAGAACAAACAGAACCAAAAGTTAGTAGAAGGAAAGAAATCATAAAGATCAGAGCAGAAATAAATGAAATAGAAACAAAGAAAACAATAGCAAAGACCAATAAAACTAAAAGCTGGCTCTTTGAGAAGAAAAACAAAATTGATAAACCTTTAGTCAGACTCATCAAGAGAAAGAGGGAGAGGACTCAAATCAATAAAATTAGAAATGAAAAAGGAGAAGTTACAATGGACACCACAGAAATACAAAGCATCCTAAGAGACTACTACAAGCAAATCTATGTCAATAAAATGGACAACCTGGAAGAAATGGACAAATTCTTAGAAAGGTAAAACCTTCCAAGACTGAACCATAAAGAAACAGAAAATGTAAACACACGAATACCAAGGAATGAAATTGAAACTGTGATTAAAATTTTTCCAACAAACAGAAGTCTAGGACCAGATGGCTTCACAGGTGAATTCTATCAAACATTTAGAGAAGAGCTAACATCCATGCTTCTCAAACTCTTCCAAAATATTGCAGAGGAAGGAACACTCCCAAACTCATTCTACGAGGCCACCATCACACTGATAACAAAACCAAAGATACTACAAAAGAAGAAATTACAGACCATTATCACTGATGAATATAGATGCAAAAATCCTCAACAAAATACTAGCAAACAGAATCCAACAACACATTAAAAGGATCATACACCATGATCAAGTGGGATTTATCCCAGGGATGAAATATTCTTCAATATACGCAAATCAATCAATGTGAAACACCATATTAAAAACTGAAGAATAAAAACCTTAGGATTATCTCAATAGACACAGAAAAAGCTTTTGACAAAATTCAACTCCTATTTATGAGAAAAACTCTCCAGAAAGTGGGCATAGAGGGAATCTACCTCAATATAATAAAGGCCATATATGACAAACCCACAGCAAACATCATTCTCAATGGTGAAAAACTGAAAGCATTTCCTCTAAGATCAGGAACAAGACAAGGATGACCATTCTAGCCACTATTATTCAACATAGTCTTGGAAGTCCTAGCCACAGCAATCAGAGAAGAAAAAGAAATTAAAAAATACAAATCAGAAAAAAAGACATAAAACTGTCACTGTTTGCATGTGACGTGATACTATACATAGAGAATCCTAAAGTGCCACCAGAAAACTACTAGAGCTAATCAGTGAATTTGGTAAAGTTCCAGGATACAAAATTAATGCACAGAAATCTCTTGCATTCCTATAAACTAATGATGAAAAATCTGAAAGAGAAATTAAGGAAACAATCCCAATTTCACTGCAACAAAAAGAATAAAATACCTAGGAATAAACCTACATAAGGAGGTAAAAGACCTGTACTCAGAAAACTATAAGACTCAGATGAAAGAAATCAAAGATGACAGAAATAGATGGAGAGATATACCATGTTCTTGGATTGGAAGCATCAATATTGTGAAAATGACTATACTACCCAAAGCAATCTACAGATTCAATGCAATCCCTATCAAATTACCAGTAGCATTTCTTATAGAACTAGAACCAAAAAAAAATCTTAAAATTTGTATGTGGAGAGAAAAGACCCGAAATAGCCAAAGCAGTTTTGAGGCAAAAAAATGGAGCTGGAGAAATAAGACTCCCTGACTTCAGACTATACTACAAAGCTACAGTAGTCAAGAGAGTATGGTACCAGCACAAATCCAGAAATATAGATCAATGCAACAGGATAGACAGTCCAGAGATAAACCCATGCACATATGGTCACCTTATTTTTGATAAGG
The DNA here is from genome assembly GCF_026419965.1 of Kogia breviceps. Taxonomy (NCBI): domain Eukaryota; kingdom Metazoa; phylum Chordata; class Mammalia; order Artiodactyla; family Physeteridae; genus Kogia; species Kogia breviceps. The sequence continues at coordinate 93,567,523 of NC_081314.1, forward strand.
GAGATAAGAATATACAATGGAGAAAAGACAGCCTCTTCAATAAGTGGTGCTGGGAAAACTGGACAGCTACATGTAAAAGAATGAAATTAGAACACTCCCTAACACCATACACAAATATAAACTCAAAATGGATTAAAAACCTAAATGTAAAACCGGACACTATAAAACACTTAGAGGTAAACATAGGAAGAACACTCTTTGACATACATCACAGCTAGATCTTTTTTGACCCACCTCCCAGAGTGATGAAAATAAAAACAAAAATAAACAAATGGGACCTAATGAAACTTTAAATCTTTTGCCCAACAAAGGAAACTATAAAAAAAACCTAAAGACAACCCTCAGAATGGGAGAAAATATTTGCAAACAAATCAATGGACAAAGGATTAATCTCCAAAATATATAAACAGCTCATGTAGGTCAATATCAAAAAACAAACAACCCAATCCAAAAATGGGCAGAAGACCTAAATAGACATTTCTCCAAAGAAGACATACCGATGGCCAAGAGGTAAATGAAAAGCTGTTCAACATCATTAATCATTAGAGAAATGCAAATCAAAACTACACTATGGTATCAACTCTCACCACATAGAATGGCCATCACCAGAAAATCTACAAACAACAAATGCTGCAGAGGGTGTGGAATAAAGGGAACTCTCTTGCACTGTTGGTGGGAATGTAAATTGATACAGCTATTATGGAAACAGTATGGAGGCTCTTTAAAAAACTAAAAATAGAATTACCATATGACCCAGCAATCCCACTACTGGGCATATACCCTGAGAAAACTATAATTCAAGAAGACACATGCACTCCAATGTTCACTGCAGCACTATTTACAATAGCCAGGTCATGGAAGCAACCTAAATGTCTGTTGACAGATGAATGGATAAAGAAGATGTGGTACATATATACAATGGAATATTACTCATCCATAAAAAGAAGAAACTGGGTCATTTTTAGAGACATGGATGGACCTAGAGACTGTCACACAGAGTGAAGTCAGAAAGAGAAAAACAAATATCGTATATTAATGCATATATGTGGAATCTAGAAAAATGGTACAGATGAACTGGTTTTCAGCACAGAAATTGAGACACAGATGTAGAGAACAAATGTATGGACACCAAGGGGGGTAAAGGGAGTGTGGGGGGTGAGGGTGGTGGGATGAATTGGGAGATTGGGATTGACATGTATACACTAATATGTATAAAATTGATAATAAGAACCTGCTGTATAAAAAACTAAATTAAATTAAATTGAATTAAAAAAAAAAGAAAACAAGCAACCCAATTCTAAAGACTGTATCTCACCAAAGCTTATCTATTCCTTCTTGTACTGACTGTATCTTTGTTATTGTACCTCAAATGTCAACTCATCAAAGATGTCAACTCATGAAAGAAGACACAGAGATAGCAAATAAGCATTTTAAAAGATGCTTCAAATCATATGGCATCAGGGAAATGCAAATTGATACAACAATGAGGTATCACAACACACCTATTAGAACAGTCAAAATCCAGAACAATGACAACACCAAATGCTGGTAAGGTTGTAGAACAATTGGAACTCTCATTTATTCCTCCACATCCTTACCAGTATTTGATGATGTCAGAGTTCTGGATAATAAAATACTGAGGAGTAAATTTTAAAAAGAAGGTAAAAAATGTGTACACTGAAAACAACAGGACACTGATGAAAGAAACTGAAGAAGTCACAAATAAATGAAAAGATATTCCATGTTCATGAACTGGAAAATTTAATATTGTTAAAATTTCCATGCTACCTAACATGATGTAAAATTCAATGCAATCTCTATCAAAATTCCATAGGCATTTTTCACAAATAGAATTAACATGTCTAAAATTTGTATGGAACCACAAACAACCCCAAATAGTCAACATTCTTGAGAAAGAACAAAGTTGGAGGCATCACAGTTCCTGTTTCCACACTATATTACAAAGCTATAGTAATAAAAACCATATGGTACCAGTATAAAAACAAATACATAGATCAGTGGACAGAGTAGAAAGCTCAGAAATAAAACCATGCATATATGATCAATTGATTTTTGACAGGGGACCCAATAACACACAGTGGAGAAACATGAAAAAGTGCTCAACATCACTAATCATAAGGAAAATTAAAATCAAAACCACAATGAAATATCATCTCACATCTGTTAGGATGGCTATTATCAAAAAGACAAGAGATAAGAAATGCTGGCAAAGATGTTGAAAAAAGAGAACACTTGTACACTCTTGGTTGGAATGTAAACTGATACAGCCACTCACTATGGAAAACAGTATGGAGGTACCTCAAGGAATTAAAAATAGAACTAGCAATCCCACTTCTGTGTATACATCCAAAGGAAAAGAAACTATTATCTGGAAAATGTATCTGTACTGTCATGTTCACTGAAGTATTATTCACAATAGCCAAGGTATGGAAACAACCAAGTATCTGTCAATAGATGAATGGATAAAGAAAATGTTATACATGTTTGTTTGTTTGTTTTCTTATGTAGACTTGTCACTCACTGTTCATTCTTTAAAAGAAAAAAATCTACTGCAAGCAAAGTTAGCAAACTCCAAAAGAAACATACACAGAATTACTAAGCATATTACTAAAATCACAAACATGAATATCTGGAAAATGCAGAATCCTTAAAAAGTGTAAGTGATAGATGAACTTCATATTTATATGAATATGAAAAGAGGTCACATTTTTAGCACAGTTGCATAAAGAGCTGTCTTTTCATGTGAGGTTCATAAATTATCCTCCTGTTGGGATCAAACTTTACTGTAATATTATGTTTTTGAAATAGTATTACAGAACAAGATAGGACATCTTAATAATGTTATCTTATATAAATGATTATTATATATACACATACTTACACAAAGGAATATTACTTATTCAGACTTTAAAAAGAAGGAAATCCTGCCATTTTCCTACAATATGGAAGAACATGGAGGGCATTACACTGAGTAAAATAAGCCAGAACGAGAAAGACAAATACTGCATGGTATCACTTACATATGTAATCTAAAATAAGAAGAAGAAGGAGGAGAGGGAGAGAAGATAGGGAGAGATATAGCTTCCTGTAAATTATTTTCAGAGTTGTAGTTCTTTCTTTGGATAAATACTTTATAGGTAAGCATTACATAAAATTAATTACTAAATAGTTAAATGAACAAATAGAAATAGGCCATGCATGTGCCAATGATGAGTATATGCTTTGAATCAAGGATTATTAATAATCTACAATTCCATTCTAGATACAAGAGGTAAAAAAAAAATACAGGTATAAAATTTATCTTGGTTATTTAGACTGGCATTAAATGACATGCACCTATGCCCCAAAACCAACCAAAAATGAGGTGAATGGGGGAGCACATGCTCACCCTAAAATATACATCTAAAAATGTTGTAAAGAAATAGATAATATATTCACTTGATTATTGCTTTAACAAAATAAAAAGACATTGGAGAAAACATGACTATTAGACACACAAGTGAACCATAAGAAGATACATTTTCTATAAGATTTCCTACACCAGAAACCTGTGGTATAGGCTCTATTCTCCCAGCACAGCTCCCAAACAGATTCAATCACTCACTTCCAGTGAGCCTGGATATGTCTCTGACATGACCCACACACTCTCCTCAGACGTTCTTATGCAAACTTTTCTCTAGAGTCAGTTCCAAATCCAATGCATTTGGTCTCCAACAGTCTAAGCCAATTTATTCAGATTAAATTTTTTATCCACTTAAATCATTTTCATTAAAATGCATCATCTGATAATATGACTATAAAGTCTAACCACCACTCTCAAATTAGCAACCATTTGCAGAGGAAATTACAGGCATACTTATCATTTTCTACCAAAAATATCTACCTCGAAATAAATAAGTTGCAACTGGACTCTCATTATGGAACATTATCAAAAAGCATCATATTGGGCTTCCCTGGTGGCGCAGTGGTTGAGAATCTGCCTGCCAATGCAGGGGACACAGCTTTGTGCTCCGGTCCGGGATGAACCCACATGCCGCGGAGCGGCTGGGCCCGTGAGCCATGGCCGCTGAGCCTGTGCGTCCGGAGCCTGTGCTCCGCAACGGGAGAGACCACAACAGTGAGAGGCCCGCGTACCGCAAAAAAAAAAAAAAAATCTTATTATATGAGTCTTAGTATATTCACATTTCTAAAAAATTATCAATACTTAAGATTTAAAATCTCATACAACAATTTTTATCATAGCCACCAAATACACTAACTGTGACACAACTTTACTCAAACTTGATTCCTTAATTTTCACTACTTCATTTTCTTCATTAACATATGACACTCAGTAGATTGTATTTTTACTATGTGTAGTTCTATAGAAATTTGAAAAAAGACATTTTGTGTGGAACAACAAATACTTTAAACCATTTAAAATATTAATAAACTAAATCTTTTCTTCAAAGCAATATTTGATATAATTGTAGGTATTACATTTGTATGCTGAAACAAGCATATATCTTTTTTTCCTCATATGAGAAACCAAATCAAGATGGTTAAATTACTTTAGTACAAATGGTCCATAACGTAAGTTAATATTTTGGGGCAGTCTTAAAAATGAACTTAATATGGTCTTCTTGCAAGTATTTATGCTTAAATCACCACACATTTTACTTGGTGGGCTGTGAAAAACACCTACGTACATGGATGATGATTGAAAATAACCTATAATTTGCTTGTTTCTATTGTAATAAGCAGAGTCAAACATAACATTACTGAATCAAGAAGACTGAGTTTAGTGAGTTAGTATCATTATGCAAGTTCTACCACTATGCCAATTGTGAACTTCTTTTCATGGACCGTTTTAAAAATATTTAGCTCTTATCAAACACATACTGTTCTCCAGATGTTGTGTGAAGCACTTTACATTACTTAGTCCTCTTAAGTCTTAAAACCCCTCTGTGAGATTGATATCATTACTAAATTTATTAATTTATCAAAAGAAATGAAGACTTATCAAGTTTAAGTAATTTGCCCAAACTCATGGAGATTTTAAGTCATCACTAAGAACCAAAGTGAAGTTTGTCTCACTGCAGAGCCTGAGTTCTTAACCATTATACTCTATATTTTATTAAAGCACCACTTTCACAGCTAGGATGTTCTGCTACTAAACTGCAAAGGCCTGAAAATATACATACCCAAAGGATGTGAAGCCCATTTCTCAACATTTTTTAGGGACTAACTTCGTCTAAATTATTTTATTGTGCTGTTTTCATAACTGTGGATTTTCTCTTTGCTTTTCCATTACATGCTTCACTGATGACTTACTGCAGCAGTGCTGTGATATGCTTATCCTGTTAGAGTTCACTGTGTTGTAGTGAGATATATGCCAATCTAGATATGTATGGCAGCTTTCTGGGTGGCTACTGGATATATTCCAAATGGAAAGCTATTGAAGAGTATGTGATGGTTCAATTTAAGTTTGTCATATTAAATAAACATGTCTTGGAACATAGCAAATCCTCGTTATGCAAGAGCTTGAACCAAGCACCACGGGTTCCTTCTATAAAAATATTCTTTGCTCAAAATGATGTAGTATTGCTAACTGCCATAAGCATCAGTTTGAATATTTTGTTAGTCCTGGAGCAAGTCACTTAAACTTTCTATGAATCACGACCGAAATATAGAGACCAAAAGCAAAAAGAAAAACTCACTGTACATTACTTATGTTTCTAAAATATTATTTTACCTTAAAGTGACATTATTACATGTAACATTGGTCTTTTATACAAATGTATACTCTTGAAATATTTGTAATTTGCACCTCTAAAATCAAGTTTGATTTTGTTATATTTCTTTAAATTTGCTAATTCTATTGCTAATAAAAATATAAACAGTTAACCTTAAAGGACAATGAATGATAGAAACATAAAAAAACTACTTGGTTTATGTAAACTGGTTTTAGAATATCAATTCTAGATTTATGCTTTGTAGAATGTTTTACATCTTTGCAAGTGCTTTAACCAGTTAAGTGATTTTTCAGTATAATGATCATGGCTTAATTTTCGCCAACAATTATTGAAAGAGCCTTTCATTCTAGATCTTAAAATGCAGCTGTTCCAGACTGTGGAAATTTGATAAGATAAATTACATGGGGGCTTCATTCACAGTCTCAGACACATGCTATATATGTACATTTGAATCTTGGAGGTTTTGCCACTCCCACTATGCTTAGTTTTTTTAATTTTTTTTTTAACGCTTCATGCTGGTGTTGGCATGAGATACTTAAGAAGCCCCACTGTCTGTACATGAGTCCAAAGAAGTGTTTCATCTTGAAAATAGTTAGCCAGATGTTTAATAGAAAGCACTAAAGATATATAAAGGCAATGACTTTGGATTTGATGAGAACATGTCCATTTTTCAGTCATTATTCTTACCATTTCCTAGAGTTTCAATACGATTTTTATCACCACTGAAAAGGAAACTCTCTTCTGACTTTAAACAATATAATATGGTGATGTTAGGATTATTTTAAACTCAAAATCATAAACACTGTTAGGGTTTAAGTACATTAGTAAACCAGAGAACTAATCCATTATTTAATTTTACTCTTGCTAAGACTGTTTTCCTCAACCATTTTTTCCCCTAAGCCTACTCAGTGATATAAATGATACATTGTCTACAATGAACCTTTACCTCATAGCTGTGATCTCTTAAAATATCAAAGTTTATTTATGTATGTGGGAGCAACTAACAGGGTAACTTGTTCTAAAAGAAATTAGTGGCATGATAGTAAGTTTAAATTACAACTCTGGCAGCAAATTGCTTTGTCTTTATGATTTGGGTGTCTTCAGCCAAATTCAAATTTTGATGGTGCCAAATTCACAAAGTCTGGAAAATGACTGATTGATGCTTGGATCACAGTAATTTGATACAACTTAATTCATTAACACAAGTTGGTTTCTTGATATTAGATAGTTCCAACACATACCATTTCAAGGCTATTTTTGGAAATGGGAATGTAAATTACTTTTAGCTAGTTAGAAAATTCTAACTAAATCACTATTGAAATTTTAATGTGTTTTATGAACACATATTTGCAGAACCACAATTTTTTGCCAATTCTAATTTCCATAACTGGGTCCTACTTTTGTTATAGAACAAATTACTATTACACTACAGCTTGTGGGTAATGAACCACTCAGGGTTTTCACAGAAAAGGGGATCAGAACAGAGGATCTGCTTACATTTAGAATTGAAGAAATGTTTCTCAAGCATGAGACCATGTAAATATTGGGCAGTTTTGATCCAGAAGTTACAAACTGAACTTGATATTATTTACCATCAAATGTGGATCATCCAACACATGTTAATTAACCTTCATGGGAATGATACTGTGCCTGATATTAAGAGGAATACAAAGAAATATTAACTATAAAAAACCGTATGCTCAAAGACTAGAAATAGAAACAGCAAAGCAGTGCAAGCAAAAAGGTAAAGATAACTTCAGTATTAGAGTACAGATGGCCCTGACTTATACTGGTTTGACCTAGAATTTTTCAACTTTACAATGATATGAAAGTTATACACATTCAGAAGAAACCATACTTCCAATTTTGAATTTTTGATTTTTTCCCCTGGCTAGAAATATGTGGTATGATACTCTCTGGTGATACTGGGTAGCTCCCAGTCAGCCACTTGATCATGAGGGTGAACAACCAATACATTCACAACCACTTTGTACCCACGCAACCATTCTGTTTTTCACTTTCAGTACAGTATTCAATAAATTACATGAGATACTCAACACTTTATTTTAAAAAGTGTCTTTGTGTTAGATGATTTTGCCCAACTTAAGGCTAAAAGAAGTGTTCTGAACATGTTCAAGGTAGGCCAGGCTAAGCTATGATGTTCAGTAAGGTAGGTATATTAAGTGCATTTTCAAGTTGCAGTATTTTCAATTTAAGATGGGTTTATCTGGATATAACATAAATTGAGCAAAATATGTATACAACTTCTGATTTTGTTATGTCAAGAGTAAAGACTATAGGAATTAATAGGAATAAAAGTTCACTGAATAAGTGTGATCAGAGGCATCTTCTTGGATGACCTGAGATTTGAGTCCGGTCTTACATACTAAGTAGAAGAGAGCGAGTTTTAGGTGAAGTAAACATGAACAAACGTGTTGGTATGAGCAAATACAAAGTAATTAAAGACTCAGAAGTTTTCATGGAGCTATAGATTCATGTAAATGAATAGTGGGTGGTCTGAGATCCAGTTTTCACATTAGCCTATCCAACATTAGCCAAAGTTCCAAGATTGAGTTTCCTGCTTGTTATATGGGGAAATGTTCTACCTGTACCAAGAGCCCTGAATTCAATTTAGGTAAACCAGTAAAATCTAACAGTAGAGAATTAATGCAAAAAATACCTAAACTGTTCAAAAATACACTTGGGTTTAGTTTGAATATCAGTTCAAAAACAGATGCTGATGAAGCCAATGAAATCTAACAAGATGAAAGTTCCCTTGTATAAAAATAAGCCAAGGCTCACCTACAAGGAGACAAAATTTAAGAGCTATTAAACAGAGATCACAGTGATCTATTCACCATGGACAAGGAATCTAAAGTTCTTGGTAAGACTTCTTTTTCTTTTCTTGCCTGCCAGAGTTAATAGTATTGTATGTAACTCATTTTAGTGTTCATATAAATTGCTGCCTTCCACTGAATTTCACATGTGTATACCCATTAGTGATGGATGACAAAGCTATTTGCCAAATGTTGCTTGGAATTAATCTGCATGACCTTATAAATTATATCTTTGTGATGTAGGGTCATACTAAGACAGAGGGAAAGAAGGTACAGAGGTAGAGGAGAAGACAGAAAAGATAGTTCTGCTTATAAAAAATAACCTGCTCTATAATTCCTCTAATGATAATTTCAAACAAATAATGTAAATATGATGAGATTAAATATGCCTATGAGCAGAAGGCTGCAAATATTTGGACTAACAAAGAAAAAAATGTAAAATGGTCATGGGTCAAAAACACTCATTAATAACAAGAAAAGTTGGGCATTTTGGTAATTAGGGTTAGACTACACCAAGGTTTCTTACTGACTAGTGCATAGATGAATTTCAGGGGAGTACATAGCTTTTAGTTAAAATCTTAGAAAAGTCCATAATGATGAAGAACTAAGGAATCACTGGAATAGATTGGAAAGGATTTAAAAGGTTATTTCAATTGGGAAATTGGGGCTTGTTAAGCCGAAGTTTCAGATTTATCATGAACGTGTCCATATTTAGTGATGCATGTGGAGGAATTGAGGGTATGCATCATGGGAGTAACTGGGTAGGTATGGTAGGAATTAATAAAGGTGACTATGAATAGCTAGATTGAAGAATTTTCATTTTATCCAGAAAAAGAAAGAGGAAAAAGGGGTATAATGTAGGCAGGGATGGGATGGGGTAAAGCTGGAAGCTTTGAGAAAGAAAGTCACATTTTGTGTTTGGGAAACATTAATCTGATCTAAGAACACTGCGCCAGAGGGATTATAGGGTGAGGTTCCAGGGCAGAGTACCAAACTAGGAAGTTCTGACAATAATCTGTATAGATTATGCCATATGTTGTTTTCTTTCCAGTGCACTGAGGCATAAAGTTAGGTTGAAACCATCTGGATAAAAATCTCTGTAAAGAAAATTTTAACCCATGGGATTCTCGCTCTTCTGCCAAGTGGGAATTTGGTTTCTCTTCTCAAGTCAGCCACCAGAATTCTTTGAATGATCAGATTGTGATCTCTTCAAATCTCTTTAAGGTACAGTAGTTTACACAATGCCTGGTAAACAGCAGGTGCTCAGTATAGCTTGTTTTATTACTGTGTCAAGTAGTCTGTCCCAGCAGATGGTAGTAAAGTTAAAATTATATGTCATTGCATGAAATATTATGTGCATACCATGTGTTTATTTACTAAAGCTTTTGAAGATCTTACCTCAAAAATGTAAGGTTAAAGTGAGATAACATATTGAAATTGTGTTGTGAATAATCTTAAGTGTTCTCCAGCTGTGAGGTGATACTAGAAGTTCTAATGGTACTTACATTATACATTGTTTCTTCCATATCTAAAGGCAAAAGAATACTTAAGTTATTGAAATTAGTACAGCACAATTAACCAGTTAATATGCTTACAAGGGTCTGATTTGTTTTTACCCAATTAGAACTGAAGGGAATGAAAAAAAGTAAGACATATTTCCTACCCACAAATAGAGTTAGTCTAACTGAGATGCTAAAACTAACACACATTATTGAGCAGGTACAGATAAGAAAGAGAGACTACAATTAAATATGCATATATATTATATAAAGTTATATAAACTATTCATCAGTGTGGTGATGTTATAGTCATTTCACAGCATTGCTGTTTTGAATAGTACACAATATTATTTACTGTATAAGAAATCAGAGGCTCTAAATGGCTCCTGATAAAAATCATTAGCTAGCTATATCTTTGCGTGCATATAGTCAAAATCTTAACACTGAATACTTAAACAGACTCACAGCTCACTGACAGTAGCTGAGTAAATATAGCAACTCTTAAAAGTAGCATTAAGATCCTAGCCAATGCAACAAGGCAAGAAAAATAGAAAAAAATAAAAACTAGAAAAATAGAATTGTTATAGAGAAAATGATTATAAAGAAAATCCAAAAAATCAACACATCAACTATTAAAATTAGTATGCAAATATAACCAGGTCACTGGATTCAAAGTAAATGTATTATGTTCAATAATACAAAATCAATAATTTCATAGGTCAAAAATAATTAAAATTGAATATTTTATATGGTTTAATTTAATGTATCTGTTTATTTCTATATATCAATATTAATGTATAGAAAATAAAATTTATGAAAGACACTATTTATGATTGTATCAGAAAACATCAAATGCCTAGGAATAAATCTAATAATGTGCAATAAATTTAATAGATTTATTAGAATTAAACTAATAAATTTAATAAATTTTGTGAAAAAATTCTAAACACATACAGATACATATATATTTAAGTTTATATATCATGTTTATATAATAAAATGTAATTTACTATATATTTTAAATTTATGTATGGAAATTACAAATGTGTGTGTAAATAAACATAAATATAGAATTAGAGGAATATTTTAAATCTTTGAATAAATGATAGATATGCCATTTTTCTAAATAAATGGAGGATTATGTCATGGTAATGGGTTGCAAAATTTAATATTGCAAATGTAGTGATTCTTTCCAAATTCATCTTCATAATTTATTGTAATCCTAATCAATATCTCAGAAGCTTTGTGTGTGTGTGTGTGTGTGTGTGTGTGTGTGTGTGTGTGTGTATACATGAAGGCATGCATATGTGTGACCTGATAACATGAAAAGACAAAGGTCCAAGAATAGCCACAGCAATCTTAAAGACACACAATGCTGGAAGACTTAAACTACTAAATATCAGTACCATACTGCCTTAGAATAAAGCTGTATTATTATAGTGTCAAATTGATATAACTATAGACAAATCAAATTAACATATGCAAGATCACTTCAGTGCAGTTGTGAAAGGATGGTCATTTTTTAAAAAGTGACGCTGGGTTGACTAGATGTCCATAAAGGGAAAAGAGGACCTTGACCTCTGTTTCACATCCAATACAAAACACAATTCCAGATAGATTGTAGATATAAATACAGAATTTAAACTATAAGGATTTAGAAGGAAGTGGAGAAAAACATTTTCTTGACCTATGTGTAAGCAAAGATTTCTTAAGAAGGCATAAAGAAACACCAACATAAAGCAAATGTGTGTGTGTATGCGTGCACACATACACACATCTATATTAAGACTTAAAACTTCTCTTTATTAAAAGATACCATCGGGCTTCCCTGGTGGCACAGTGGTTGAGAATCCACCTGCCGATACAGGGGATACGGGTTCGTGCCCCGGTCCGGGAGGATCCCACATGCTGCGGAGCGGCTGGACCCGTAAGCCATGGCCACTGAGCCTGTGCGACCGGAGCCTGTGCTCCGCAACGGGAGAGACCACAACAGTGAGAGGCCCGCGTACCACACACACAAAAAAAGACACCATTAAAAATTGTAAATTTACCTACTCACTGGAAGAAGACATTTGCAATACATTTATGTCCAACAATGGACTTTCATCCAAAATATATTTTTAAGACTTCTATAAATGAGTAAGAAAAAGGTAACTTTTTAAGAAAATTGAGCAAAAGACATAAACAGATTTTTCACAAAAGAGGATATCCAATTGTTCAATGAATTTATTTAAAAGTATTATTCAAAGCCTTGAAACCATCAGTTGCTTGTGCCCTTCTGATCCCATACCTTGGTGCATTCAGTTCCCTACCCCTTCTCGTCGATTGTTGCTGCACTTTGAGGACCCACAGCGGCTGGCGGCAAGTGGCGCCCAAACAGGGACCTGACGAGAGAGACATCTGAATCTCGATACATCAGAAATACATCTACACGTGGAACTTCTCCTATAGATCACCCACCAAACGCTGGCAGAAGACCTCAGACCTCCCAAAAGGCAAGAAACTCCCCACGTACCTGGCCGTGTGGATTAAAGGCTCTTGGCCCTCCAGCCAGGTGTCAAGGCTGTGTCTTTGAGGTGGGAGAACTAACCTCAGGACACTGGTCCACAAGAGACCTCTCAACTCCACGTAATATCAAACGGCAAAAATCTCCCAGAGATCTCCATCTCAACACCAAGACCCAGCTTCACTCAAGGACCAGCAACGAACAGTGCTGGACACCCTATCCCCAACAAAGAATTAGACAGGTCTACAGCCCCATCCATTAGCAGAGAGGCTACCTAGAATCACAGTAAGGCTACCAACATCCCCATACACGCCACCACACGTGCACCTGCCCATCAGGGAGACGGGATCCAGCCTCATCCACCAGAACAGGGGCACTGGTCCCCCCAACCAGGAAACCTGCTCAACCCACTGAACCAACCTCAGCCACTGGGGACAGCCACCAAAAATAGATAGAACTACGAACCTGCAGCCTGCAAAAGGGAGACCCCAAACACAGTAAGATAAGCAAAATGAGAAGACAGAAAAACACACAGCAGATGAAGGAGCAAGATAAAAACACACCACACCTAACAAATGAAGAGGTAATAGCCAGTCTACCTGAAAGAGAATTTAGAATAATGATGGTGAAGATGATGCAAAATCTTGGAAATAGAATAGTCAAATTGCAAGAAACAGTTAACAAGGACCTAGAAGAAATAAAGAGGAAGCAAGTAACGATGAGCAACACAATAAATGAAATGAAAAATACTCTAGACGGGATCAGTAGCAGAATAACTGAGGCAGAAGGACGGATAAGTGACCTGGAAGATAAAATAGTGGAAATAACTACTGCAGAGCAGAAGAAAGAAAAAAGAATGAAAAGAACTGAGGACAGTCTCAGAGATCTCTGGGACAACATTAAATGCACCAACATTCAAATCATAGGGGTCCCAGAAGAAGAAGAGAAAAAGAAAGGGACTGAGAAAATATTTGAAGAGATTATAGTTGAAAACTTCCCTAATATAGGAAAGGAAATAGTCAACCAAGTCCAGGAAGCACAGAGAGTCCCATACAGGATAAACCCAAGGATAAACACGCCAAGACACATAATAATCAAACTGTCAAAAATTAAATACAAAGAAAACATATTAAAAGCAGCAAGGGAAAAACAACAAATAACACACAAGGGAATCCCCATAAGGCTAACATCTGATCTTTCAGCAGAAACTCTACAAGCCAGAAGGGAGTGGCAGTACATATTTAAAGTGATGAAGGAAAAAAACCTACAACCAAGATTACTCTACCCAGCAAGGATCTCACTCAGATTTGATGGAGAAATTAAAACCTTTACAGACAAGCAAAAGCTGAGAGAGTTCAGCAGCACCAAACCAGCTTTACCACAAATGCTAAAGGAACTTCTCTAAGCAAGAAACATAAGAGAAGGAAAAGACCTACAAGAACAACCTGAAACAATTAAGTAAATGGTAATAGGAACACACATATCAATAATTACCTTAAATGTAAATTGATTAAATGCTCCCACCAAAAGACACAGACTGGGTGAATGGATACAAAAACAGGACCCATATATATGCTGTCTACAAGAGACCCACTTCAGACCTAGGGACACTTACAGGCTGAAAGTGAGGGGATGGAAAAAGATGTTCCATGCAAATGGAAATCAGAAGAAAGCTGGAGTAGCAATTCTCATATCAGACAAAATAGACTTTAAAATAAAAACTATTACAAGAGACAAAGAAGGACACTACATAATGATCAAGGGATCGATCCATGAAGAAGATATAACAATTGTAAATATTTATGCACCCAACATAGGCGCACCTCGATACATAAGGCAAATACTAACAGCCATAAAAGGGGAAATCGACAGTAACACAATCATAGTAGGGGACTTTAACACCCCACTTTCACCAATGGACAGATCATCCAAAATGAAAATAAATAAGGAAACATAAGCTTTAAATGATACATTATACAAGATGGATTTACTTGATATTTATAGGACATTCCATCCAAAAACAACAGAACACACATTTTTCTCAAGTGCCCATGGAACATTCTCCAGGATAGATCATATCTTGGGTCAGAAATCTAGCCTTGGCAAATTTAAGAAAATTGAAATCGTATCAAGTATCTTTTCTGACCACAACGCTATGAGACTAGATATCAATTACAGGAAAAGATCTGTAAAAAATACAAACACAAGGAGGCTAAACAATACACTACTTAATAACGAAGTGATCACTGAAGAAATCAAAGAGGAAATCAAAAAGTACTAAGAAACAAATGACAATGGAGACACGACGACCCAAAACCTATGGGATACAGCAAAAGCAGTTCTAAGAGGGAAGTTTATGGCAATACAATCATACCTTAAGAAACAGGAAGCATCTCAAATAAACAACTTAACTTTGCACCTAAAGCAATTAGAGAAGGAAGAACAAAAAAACCCCAAATTTAGCAGAAGGAAAGAAAACATAAAGATCAGATCAGAAATAAATGAAAAAGAAATGAAAGAAACAATAGCAAAGATCAATAAAAGTAAAAGCTGGTTCTTTGAGAAGATAAATAAAATTGATAAACCATTAGCCAGACTCATCAAGAAAAAAAGGGAGAAGACTCAAATCAACAGAATTAGAAATGAAAAAGGAGATGTAACAACTGACTCTGCAGAAATACAAAAGATTATTAGAGATTACTACAAGCAACTCTATGCCAATAAAAGGGACAACCTGGAAGAAATGGACAAATTCTTAGAAATGCACAACCTGCCAAGACTGAACCAGGAAGAAATAGAAAATATGAACAGACCAATCACAAGCACTGAAATTGAAACTGTGATTAAAAATCTTCCAACAAACAAAAGCCCAGGACCAGATGGCTTCACAGGCGAATTCTATCAAACATTTAGAGAACAGCTAACACCTATCCTTCTCAAACTCTTCCAAAAGATAGCAGAGGGAGGAACACTCCCAAACTCATTCTATGAGGCCACCATCACCCTGATACCAAAACCAGACAAAGACGTCACAAAGAAAGAAAACTATAGGCCAATATCACTTATGAACATAGATGCAAAAATCCTCAACAAAATACTAGCAAACAGAATCCAACAGCACATTAAAAGGATCATACACCATGATCAAGTGGGGTTTATTCCAGGAATGCAAGGATTCTTCAATATATGCAAATCAATCAACATGATACACCATATCAACAAACTGAAGGAGAAAAACCATATGATCATCTCAATAGATGCAGAGAAATCTTTTGACAAAATTCAACACCCATTTATGATAAAAACCCTGCAGAAAGTAGGCATAGAGGGAACTTTCCTCAATATAATAAAGGCAATATATGACAAACCCACCGCCAGCATTGTTCTCAATGGTGAAAAACTGAAACCATTTCCACTATGATCAGAAACAAGACAAGGTTGCCCACTCTCACCACTCTTATTCAACCTAGTTTTGGAAGTTCTAGCCACAGCAATTAGAGAAAATAAAGAAATAAAAGGAATCCAAATAGGAAAAGAAGAAGTAAAGCTGTCACTGTTTGCAGATGACATGATACTATATATAGAGAATACTAAGGATGCTACCAGAAAACTACTAGAACTAATCAATGAATTTGGTAAAGTAGCAGGATACAAAATTAATGCACAGAAATCTCTGGCATTCTTATACACTATTGATGAAAAATCTGAGAATGAAATTAAGAAAACACTCCCATTTACCATTGCAACAAAAAGAATAAAATATCTAGGAATAAACCTACCTAAGGAGACAAAAGACTTGTATGCCGAAAACTATAAGACACTGATGAAAGAAATTAAAGATGATACAAATAGATGGAGAAATATACCATGTTCTTGGATTGGAAGAATCAACATAGTGAAAATGACTATATTACCCAAAGCAATCTACAGATTCAATGCAATCCCTATCAAATTACCACTGGCATTTTTTACAGAACTAGAACAAAGAATTTCACAATTTGTATGGAAACACAAAAGATCCCGAATAGCCAAAGCAATCTTGAGAACGAAAAATGGAGCTGGAGGAATCAGGCTCCCTGACTTCAGACTATACTACAAGGCCACAGTAATCAAGACAGTATGGTACTGGCACAAAAACAGAAATATAGATCAATGGAACAGGATAGAAAGCCCAGAGATAAACCCACACACATATGGTCACCTTATTTTTGATAAAGGAGGGAAGGAAACACAGTGGAGAAAAGAGAGCCTCTTCAATAAGTGGTGCTGGGAAAACTGGACAGCTACCTGTAGAAGTATGAAATTAGAACACTCCCTAACACCATACACAAAAATAAACTCAAAATGGGTTAAAGACCTAAATGTAAGGCCAGACACTATCAAACTCTTAGAGGAAAACATAGGCAGAACACTCTATGACATCAATCACAGCAAGATCCTTTTTGACCCATCTCCTAGAGAAATGGAAATAAAAACAAAAATAAACAAATGGGATCTAATGAAACTTAAAAGCTTTTGCACAGCAAAGGATACCATAAACAAGACCAAAAGACAACCCTCAGAATGGGAGAAAATATTTGCAAATGAAGCAACTGACAAAGGATTAATCTCCAAAATTTATAAGCAACTCATGCAGCTCAATAACAAAAAAACAAACAACCCAATCCAAAAATGGGCAGAAGAACTAAATAGACATTTCTCCAAAGAAGTTATACAGATAGCCAACAAACACATGAAAGAATGCTCAACATCATTAATCATTAGAGAAATGCAAATCAAAACTACAATGAGATATCATCTCACACCGGCCAGATTGGCCATTATCAAAAACTCTAGAAACAATAAATGCTGGAGAGGGTGTGGAGAAAAGGGAACACTCTTGCACTGTTGGTGGGAATGTAAAATGATACAGCCACTATGGAGAACAGTATGGAGGTTCCTTAAAAAACTACAAATAGAACTACCATATGACCCAGCAATCCCACTACTGGGCATATACCCTGAGAAAACCATAATTCTAAAAGAGTCATGTACCAAAATGTTCATTGCAGCTCTATTTACGATAGCCAGGACATGGAAGCAACCTAAGTGTCCATCAACAGATGAATGGATAAGGAAGATGTGGCACATATATACAATGGAATATTACTCAGCCATAAAAAGAAATGAAACTAAGTTATTTGTAATGAGGTGGATAGACCTGGAATCTGTCATACAGAGTGAAGTAAGTCAGAAGGATAAAAACAAATACTGTACGCTAACACATATATATGGAATCTAAAAAAAAAAAATTGTCATGAAGAGATTAGTGGTAGGATGGGAATAAAACACAGACCTACTAGAGCATGGACTTGAGGATATGGGGAGGGGGAAGGGTAAACTGTGACGATGTGAGAGAGTGGCAGGGACATATACACACTACCAAATGTAAATTAGATAGCTAGTGCGAAGCTGCAGCATAGCACAGGGAGTTCACCTCTGTGCTGTGTGACCACCTAGAGGTGTGGGATAGGGAGTGTGGGAGGGAGGGTGACACAAGAGGGAAGAGTTATGGGAACATATGTATATGTATAACTGATTCACTTTGTTGTAAAGGAGAAACTAACACACTATTGTAAAACAGTTATACTCAAATGAAGATGTTAAAAATAAATAAATAAATAAAAATAAAAGTATTATTCAATTCTGTTATTTAGTGAGGAACTACAGATTAAAACAGTAATATACCCCTATATATAAATAAGAGTTGAAAAATTGAAAAAGACCCCCCAAAAATTGTTGGTAGGAAAGTGGAGCAGTCAGAATTCACTCTCATACACTGCTCATGATAGGGCAAATTGATACAACTATTTTGGGAAATTGTTTGGCAATATCTTCTAAAGGTGAACATAGGTTTACTCTATGATCCAACAATTCAACTCCTTCATATATGTGCTACAGAAATATATATATATATATTTTTTTTCACCAGAAGATACATACAGTAATGTTCATAGCAGCACAATTCATACTCTCCCAATACTGTAATATACCCAAATATCCAACAATAGAATAAGTTAATTGTAGTGTATTCCAAAATAGAATATTATGTGACAGTTTTAATACAGGAACTATAAATGTGCAAAACAAAATAGTTGAAACTCATGGATATAATACTGAGTAAAAGAAGTCTGGTATTAAAAAATATATAGTATGTATATGATTTCATTTGTATAAAGTGTAAAAAAGAAAAAAAATGATCTATGGTGCTAGAAGTCAGGTAACTGTTTGCTTTTGAGAGTAGTGACTGAAGAGGGGCATTGGAGGTCTGCGTGGTGTTGGTAATATAATATTTCTTGATCTGCATGCTGGTAACATGGGCATATTCACTTTGTAAAACATTAAGCTGTATAATTATGAAGTGTTTTTCTACATGTTATATTTAGGTAAAAAAATTCAAAAATTTGCCTTTAATGCCATGCCATGATGACATGGGCATCACACACAAATAAAAACAGATATTTTGTTAGTAATGAAATAAAACAAAACTTAGGCAAAGGAAGGATGCATTCTGAAGTGCTCTGCAGCACACTTTCTCATTTTGAAATTTTAATAACTTGCATCTTGCCATCTTTTAGTCTTATTATTCAAATGTATAGGATAATTTACCTTCAAATATTGCTAAGTAAACATAAAGACATCCCCCTATACAAGCCTATAAATCTAAGTGATGTATATGTCTTCATTCATCATTTCTTTTCCTTTCTCTGAGCCTCATATTGTGTGCTTTTTATTCTGTAAAGGTCATGACGGCTCATAAATCCTCTCACTGACAAGAGATTAAATGCATTTTCAAAAAGCAAGGAACTGTCACTTTACACAGTTTGAATAATATTGGTACTATAAGGAAACATTCACAGTTTTATGGACACGTATAGGCAACTGGATAATTTATATAGATAATTTACCCTCAAGAAGGTGGATCATAACTTCCTGAAGTGTGGGCTGTGCATATTAACTTTCATCCCTATTACATTTAGTTTTCATGTCTGCTTCAGCTCCTCTTGGCTATGACAGTTTCTGAGATCTTGTTTTTAATGACCTTGACAATTTTGAGGAGTATTGGTCAAATATTTATAGGATATTCCTCTATTGGAGAGGGGAAGAAAAAAGTAACTTTACAATGGAGAAATCTGATATTTTCTATATGAACTGAGAATGGTTTTTATACTTTTTATATTACAATTTATGTCACCTGTACTTCTAGAGTAATGTGGCTCACATTCAATAGGTGGCTGAATACTACTAGTTATTTTACAAAGCCTACATTTTTAATTTTTAAAAGTCAAATTTTAGGAAAAAAACTTAAGATATTGTTAAGCAGACAAAAGCAATCCCATGAAAAATGCATGTAATCCAACAATATTTATATTTAAAACCCTATGTAATAAATTTTAAGTAAATACATAGATATTCAATTACAATATAGATGAATTTAAAAGCTCTGGAAGGGCTTCCCTGGTGGCGCAGTGGTTGAGAATCCGCCTGCCGATGCAGGAGACACGGGTTCGTGCCCTGGTCCGGGAAGATCCCACATGCCGCGGAGCAACTAAGCCCGTGAGCCATGGCCGCTGAGCCTGTGCGTCCGGAGCCTGTGCTCCGCAACGGGAGAGGCCACAACAGTGAGAGGCCCGCATACCGCAAAAAAAAAAAAAAATAAAAAATAAAAGCTCTGGAAAAATACACATCAAATTACTAAAAGTAGTCATCTCTATGGAAGAGACTGAGGCACTGGACCTGGGTTAGTGGTCAACAGGTCTCTTTGTTGTTTGACATTTTTTCATTAAGAGTATAAGTACTTATTTTTTATGTTATTAAACATAATACACAGAATAAAGTATCATTTTGCGGCCCTCCCATAATCTCATTCAAAAGATAAAGAACATGTTGTAACCTGTAAAGATGCAGCATGACCCACAAATATTTGGCTTTGAGAAACTATGAGAACTCTGTAAAAATCTCCCTACAAAATTACCAAACTGCTTACTTTAAAGTGTGGCCCTTGGACGAGCTGCATAATCATCACCAGGGAACTTTTAATTATCCCAATTCCTAGACTCCATCCCAAACCTCCTGGATCAGAAACTCTGAGGGTGGGGCCCAGCAATCTGTGTTTTAACAAGCCCGCTAGGTGCTGCCAATATACACTAAACGTTGAAAATCATCATTTTAATGAGTTAGTATCAGAAAGGAGCTTTATAACAAATCGATTGATTTAATTAATTAAGAGATTGCAATCTAACTGTACAATTACTGTTAAAACAGGAGGCAGAAAACAGTATTAACTGCAGTAGGGCCACTGCAGTAAACATTAGTTGTCTACTCCAAATCCATTCATCTTTACTAAAGAGAATCCCTTTTTTTTTTTTTTTTTTTTTTTTTTTTCAGTCCATCATAGAGGGTGGCCATGTTAACCAGTTCTGGCCAATGTGATATAAACAGATGTAAACATTTTAAAAAGCATAAAGATTCAGCTGACATATTTTTTTGTTTGCTTTGCTTTTCTGTTTTTACTTTTTATTCCCTCCTTCTTCCTTTTTCTCCCCTGGCATGTAGATAGGTTGCCTATAGGTACAGCAATATCTTGGAACTATGACGATGAAAGCTTTGTGCTGAGGCTGGTGTGGAAGAAAAATTGCAGCTGGCTGAGACATTTTTGACATCGTGAGCACCATTTTACAGGCCCAGCAGAGTTTATTTTCAGACTTCAAAAGTAAACTCTTATTTGATGAAGTCACTGTCATTTCAGGCAATTGAAGGCAATCCTAACCAATATAGAAAATGATACAGAGGTTCAATTTGGGTCAGATATAAGGAGTAAAATAAAATAAGATGTGGGGGAAAAAAAGAGAAATGAGAGCTATAAAATATATATGGGGTAACAGAGTAAAAGTTGATACAGATCAATAAGAATGACAATCCATTCAATCTATGCTTTAGATTCTCTAAATTTAGATCTGAATTTTATTTAGTACTCTGTTATAAATGTGCCTGTCAGTGTTAGACTCAGGCAAAAGCCTCAAATAGACCTGAGCTTCTTGTTTGTAACACAGCCACACTATAGATACATGGTAAGAAAGTTTTAGGAAGAAATGATACAGGACTTTATTCTGCTTTACTGCTTGCTTTTTTAGATCTCTGGTTTCTGTCAGGCCTTAGCCATAACCAGTGGTCTCTTTTCATGCTTGCTTAAAAAATTCTAAAAGAGGATGGATATCATTTGTAATAAAAATATATGTTAAGTAAAATACAAAACAAAAAATTAGTCCCACTATTTTACTCCAAGGTTTTTTTGCTGGAAAGATAACTCAACCTAGCACATCCTGGCCCTGCATCCCAGCAAGCAACAGGAACTCTTTCCCCCACACAGATATGATTCTTTTACACTTTAAGTTCTTGATTTCGATATAGTTGTAATCCACTGTTGAAAAGCCTTTTTCCACATGGCTTCTTACTTCCTACTACAAAGGTGGCTTCATTCAATATGCTTTCTTTGTGTAATACTGTCTGTTGATGGTGGTGATTTCACCTCCACCCTGGGGCCAGTGGTGTATTCATTTCCAAAGAAAGCTCTTTGCCACTTGTTTTTCCCCTTTCTTATAATAGCAGCAACAATTCCAGCTTTGGGCATGAAACAAAAACAGCATTGCTTACTATTAGATCTGCGCCAACTTTTTACAGCCTTGTCTTTTTTGTGCTTCTACCTCTGGGACAGTGGATTAAAGAAATAACTTGCAGTAACATTTATACCCATGGTCTGAGCATCAGGAAGATACAACTAAATGTGTGGTGGGAGTTTTTTTGTTCAACAGGATTTGAAAAGTACAAATGAAAAATAACTCATTAAGGTAACATCTATTAACTCCATTTCTGAACCACTTCAGTACTTCAGAATTAAATTGTATCCCTTCAATGTCTAGGGGCACAAACCTTTTCTAAGCCATAGTACATCTACTCTGTAGATCCTGTGATGATAACTTCCTGAGAGCATTTTATTTAACTCTAGCTAGTGAAGTTGGTGGATGTGTTCTGGGTACGCTGCATAAATGGCTAATTTGTCCTCCTTTTATTCATACAATAATGTGCATATTTTCTTCTATAAGGGTTAAAGAATTTTACACTTTACTAATAAGACCCCAGAAAACAACCATTTTCTCAGCCGTTTCTATTTTCTTGATGGGAAAGTTGAAGCATAAAAAGGCGTTGATTTTTTTGTACCTAAGTGTAATGCTCCAACTGAGCACATTTCTTCTCAAACATAGTGAATGGTCCTTTTGATATTTACAAGAGCTCTATAATTCCAAGAGTATTAAGCTGAAACAGGGATGGAAATATGGCACCTTGAATGTAGAACACTGATTCTTAAGTGTTATTTGCTTTTCTTCTATTATTAACTGTGTATGCTTTGCTCTTCAAGAGAAACTGTGCCTGTTCACAAGAGGCTGAAAATGTCTTAGAAAATTTCAATGAGTACTTATAAAATTAAGATGTTTCCATCCACAAGTATATCTATCCTCACTGATGACTCACTGATTGGTGCAGGTGGCCTTCTGATTAACAATACACTTCACTGAAATATGACCTCTGACAAGCAGGAACAGCCTTTCTCAATTTGGTGTAAATCAGCAGTTTCCTGTATGTCCAGTTCTTAGTCCTATAATGCACCTGGAACTCCTGACATAGTCCTGAAATATTTGGCATTTTACTTCTGATATGAGGGAGTCCTGCAGGTACAGTGTAAACCAATCTTGTTCAACAACATATGGATTCACTCCTTCAGAATATTTCAATATTATAAATTACAAAGTTTATATAAACATTTATGTATAGGTCTTCTATAAATGTAATTCCTTTTAAATCATTTATTTAGATATAATCCATAAAATGTACAATGTAACCATTTAAAGCGTACATTATTATTTACCATATTCACAGATATGTTTAGCCATCACTACAATTTAGAACATATTCATCACCTTGAAAAAGAAACCCTGCTCCCATTAGCTATCACCTCCCTATCTCTGTTTATCCCTTTCCAACCCTAAACAACCACTAATCTATTTTCTGTCTTGCCTTTTCTGGGCATTGCATCTTTGGATTTCAGCATTATTACTGTTATACCTTGTCAACTTAAAGAAAAATGCACAACATGAGAGTTGTGAGTTTAAGGTTTACTCAGACTCTTACTGAGGACTATAGCCTGGGAGACAGATAATCGGTAGCTCCAAGTAAACTGCTCCACAGAGGTAAAGGAGAAGCCAGATATATATATATATGACTTTTTTTGGCTAGGACATACATGTAGTCAAGCATATATCTTGGTAAAAGATTATTGCTAATCACAAAGAACAGCTATCTCAAGTTAATGATTTCAGTGCTTTTCTATGTATGGGGAGATGCAAGAATCTGGAGTCACTGAAACTCTTCCTAAGATATGTATTTAAATATCTAGGGGTATGTTTATCCAAAGCACAAAGTGCTTCATCCTGTTTTTCATACTGCATTCCTCGCAGGGTGTACTCTTGGTAGGCAATTGCAGTGAGTTGCAATTCACCCCTTGTATAACTGGTCTGTGCGGAATACTCTTTGTTATTTATTGTTCACATTCTCCCCTGTTTTGGTCGTAAATCCAATCAAGATTTGGGAGGCATTTTATGACCAATTTGTCCCATAGCACTAGGAAGGCTCATTCCTAGGTCAGGTAAGGTTCTTGATAGGCCTTTCATGCACTAAAAATTCTCTAGATCATCTGTCTTACTGGTCTATTATGGTCCAGGAAATATTTTTCTCTTGTTGCTTCTTCCAATATCTAGAGTTGCGTTATTAAAAAGTTTTATATAGAACTATATATATGATTGATTGCCTCAAGACATTCAGCCATCATTAATTTTGTCAGAGATCTGGTTATACATTGGGTAATGCAAGAAACAACAGTAATACCAGTAACAACATTAATAAGGTCATGATACAGCAGCAAAAGACACAAAACATAAACAGTTTAAACACAAAAAAGAAAGAACAAATTAGGACAATGACGAGTATAACTAATTTCAATCTGGATTGTAATAAGACACCAAGTCTAGAGGGGAGCCAGATGAAGAAGCCAAATTCTGGAGAGACCAGATAGAAAGAAAAAGAGATAGATGGTTCATCTTTGTTTAAAAGGTATACTTTACCAACTTATTTTAAGTCATAGTTAGCGTAGGAGGAAAGGTTTCCTTATATCTGGAAGACAAATATTAAAAGCCAGTAGGAGATCAGGTCAAGATGGCAGAGTAGGACTCAGAGCTCACCTCCTCCCCATGAACACATCAAAAATACAACTATATGTGGAACAATTCTCACAGAAGACTAACTGGAAAACAGCAGAATAACTCCTATACAACCAAAGCTGCAAGAAAGATTTCCATGTAACTGAGTAGGATGGAAAAAAGGCATCAGGTCGGGACCTGAGCCCCTGGGAGGCATCTGAAAGGAAGAGAAGGTCCACATGGGTGGACCATCATCCTAAGGAGTGAGCAGATCCAGCCACAGACTGGGCATCCTAGTTCTGGGGTCCTATGCAGAGGAGACAAGCCCCCTTGCCTGATGGGAGAACTGGTGGGACAGATATAAGGCTGGAGAAGCCTAGGCTCTACTCACAAAGAGTGCATGGTGCTGGTTTGACAACAACTGGGTCAGAGAAAGCTCTGCACTGGCAGCTGCCATCTTGCCACACTCCCCGGTCTGAGTGGGACAAACACCTGGGCCCTGCTCACTACACACCACAGCTTGGCACAGTATCTGGGCCAGCCAGAACCTGGGAAAAGACTCTGGTCTAGCTAAGCAGAGACAGTGGTGGCCACTGTCCGTGCTTATTCAAGCAGTGGTGGGAACCAGCCCACCCTGATCCCTCCCAGCTCTCACTCCCAATTTAGTCTTTCCAATAAAATAGCTGTTTATGATGACAGCTTTCTAAAAAAATTTACCAATTTAGAAGATTTTCCTATTTAAAGGATCCATCATCTGGCCATTGACAAGTAGGATATTAATAGCCACTCAAACCAATAAAATGCAAGATGCATCCCCACAAGAGAGTGCAAAGGATGCAGTCCTCACAAGATCTTGAAAGTTTGCTCCCCACCAAAAAATGTCCAGAAAGTAAAAGCCTTCATTGTACAGGCAGACACAAAGAAGTTTGAGATGATAAATATGGACTGGGGCCCCTTATAACAAATTTCCCTGAGAACTGGCATGGCCAGACAGAGGTATTTGACTGGCTGCCAAATACCATATGTGCATCTTCCAGATGGCAGAGACCAGAGAGAGTTTTCTCACTGGTCAATACACCAAGCTCTCAAGACACAGAACAAGATACCTAAGAAGAACAGGCAGAACATTTATATCTAAGGCATGAAAAGGTAATGCAAGTTGCTCCTAGAAAAGGTTTGGTTCCCTTAAGATCAGAATTTTGAAAAAAAAAAAAAAAAAAGTTTTTTCAAAATGGCCATAATAATGAAACACATTTTTATCAGCTTTTAGAATTACTGTTGCCTTCTGTGGGAAATCAATGTTGGTGTTGTAAGAGGAAGTTCAGAGAGAGACAGATAGCAAGGAGGAGAGCATTGTGGTGCACATTTAGAGAAATAGGGAGGAGCAGAGGGAAAGACTGGACCAGTATCAGTGGCATTTTAAAATTCTGATATGGTTTCAAGCAATTTTTTTTATTGATTTCCTGTAAAGAAGTTACTATTTCCTCTTTTAGAAGCACCTAAATACCAGTCAAAATAAGTTTTTCATTCAATCTGTCTGATCTTATAGCCAGCTGTCTCTAGCTGTGTAGGAAAAAAAATTTGGAATGTCAAAAGAGCCCCATCTGTGCCATTTCAGGGTGAAATCTCCTTCAGATCCCATTTAAGCAAGTACTTGCAAGTATAATCTCCATACATACATAAACCCAGATGGGGTGTTAGTCAGAGGTAGGTTATCTGGTGGTCCTTTTCCTTCTGTTTGGGAGGCTTTATTTCCCATTTTAAAGTTGGTTTGTCAGGAAAAAATTACTATTAAAAAGTCTGTGGTGGGCTGTTTATGAGCTTACTCTTCTCAGTATCATGCTAGAGTGGTTTGAGCTCTTTTACTATCTCAGTTTCTCCCTCTAAAACCTCATGGGCTCTCAGAAAACTGTATGGCCAATATCTTCGGATGAGCAATTTTTTTTTTAATTAATGAAGCTTCCCTGTGAGACTGCTACATGGTATGAGGACTTGCCTCTACCACTCCTGTAAATTTCTCAGTTGTCTGAGAAACCTGTAACAGGCTAGGGGGAACAGTGTCCCTTATCTTTGGAATTGAAAGCTTTCATTTGGTATCTTTACTTTTATTCTGACAAACTCTGTTAAAGTAGTCAAGTCAAGGAAAGATGCCAGGTCACCCCTTACCTAATTACCCAGTCCAAAGCTTCCCAGTGTGTTTCAACTGAGTAACCTTCTCAGTGTCTTTCAACTGAGAATTCAGGTATCCCTTCCTGAAGAGACTTACTCAGTCGTCGGGACTCACTGAGGAGGTGGACAGGCACAAGGGGCACTAGGCTCTAGATACCTGTAGAGCTCAGGAGAAGGAGAGCAATCTGCTCTGGGTCCCTTCATGGTTGCCAAAACTGTCAAAGAAAAATGTACAACATGAGAGTTATGAGATTAGGTTTTATTCAGGGTCTTACTGGTAGAAAACCACTCAGAAGCTCTGAGTAAACTGGTGCATAGAAGTATGGGAAGAATCTAGTATATGTATATGATTTTTCTGACTAAGAAATATATGTTGTCATGCATACACCTTGGGAAAAGAGTACTGCTAATCACAAAGAACAGATATCTGAAGTTAGTAATATTCAAATAGTTAAGCTAAGTACCATAAGCCCATTATCTTTAAGACAAAAAAGTCACATGGACAATAAAAATATTTTTAAATGAAACTGAAAATAGTGCAAACGTATGCCAAAATTTGTGGTAAAAAGCTGAAGCAATACTTAGAACTCTACTAAAATACATTTATTAGAAAACAATAAAAATTAAAACTTGGGAGGGTAGCAATCTAATAACTATAAATAAAAAATAAAAAATAAATAATATAGATGAGGGCAGAAATCAATGAGACAGAAAAAACTAATAACAAAATCAACATTAACAACACCAAAAATTGGTTCCTTGAAAATACAAATAACATAGAGAAATCTATGGCAAAAAAAAAATCATGACTGAAAGAAAAATAAACCAACAAAATACTGAGTATAATAAAAAGGAGAAATAGTGGCAAAAATCTCATCATGATAGAAAAAGTAATAAAAGAGTTTTGTTTCTCTTTAGGATGCAGAAAGTCACAACAGAACAGTGTTTCCACCTAACAATAGAGAGTCAAATAATTTACAAAATATTACTTTTTTTATTTGAGTCAAAAAAACGCCTGAAGTTGTAAGAAAACTGAACTGTAAAAATTACAAGTTCCTCTGGGGAGAGATAAAACCAATGGACAGTTTCACATTTGGAAGAACACAGGAAGAAAAAGCGGCAGTCATTAAAGTAAATAAGAACAATTACATTTTTAACAAATTCTTAAAGGTCATGTGTGCTAGCATGTCAAGGTGAATCTGTACACACTCAATGGCTCTTTTTACAGGCCAATGAGAAAGATCAGGTGCTTATGAGAAAGATCAATACCTGAACAGAAGATAAAGAGAGACCTACTTGGTGGCATAGGCCTTTAGGAGGTGATCAATGACTGATGAAGGATAGGAACAAAACCCCATATGCTTCCCTGGATCTTTCTTGCCTACAGAGAATAAAACTTAAGCCTCTGAAATAAGGTCAACAAACTCTCTCACCCACAGGGCTCAGTTTAGGATCAATTGTTCATGCAGCAAGGTATAAGCAAAACCCATCTATTGGAATAGATAGAAAAAATACAGGAAACTGGACAATTTCAGCAGAGAGGATAACATGTAAAATATGTAGAAATGCTGTAAACAAACAAACAAAAAATGGATCGATGATGCATTCCATTCATGAGCATATTAGCTTAGGAAATATTTGAAGAACTGAAAGCAGAGTTTCCTCAAAAGAATAAAAAACAACTGTATTAGTTTTCTTGGGCTGATATAATAAATTACCGCAAATTTTGTGGCTTTCTGTTTTTATAGAAATTCATTCTATCATAGTTCTAGAGGCCAGAAGTCTGAAATAAAGGTGTATCCAGGGTCACACTCCCTCTATGTGTTCTAGGAGAGAATACTTCTTTGCCTCTTCCAGTTTCTTGTAGCTCCAGGTGTTCCTTGGCTTGTGGTTGAACAACCTAAATCTCTGTCTACATTTTCACCTGGCCTAATCTCTGTGTCTCTCTTCTGTGTGTCTCTTATAAGGACACTTATAAGGACACCAGATAATCCAAGATGATCCTATCTTGAAATCTTTTACTTAATTACACTTGCAAAGACTTTCCTTCCAAATATGTTCATGTTCAAAGGTATCAAAGATTAGAATGGACATAACTTTTCAGGGGAGGGGCACCATTCAACCCATTACAAAAACTAATCACCAATTCAGGAAGCTCAGCAGGATAAAAATCAAACAAAAATCCATCTATATACATGATAGCTGGGCTGCTGAAAATGAAAGATAAACTCTTAAAACAGCCAGGAGAATGCAAACTATAACGTATAGAGGCACAAAGATAAGAATTACAGCAGACTTCTAATCAGAAATTATGCAAGCCAGAAGATAATACAATGACACATTTATGGTACTGAAAGCCAAAAGAAACACACTTTCAAAATGAAGATAAAATAAGACCTTTTTGGTCAAAAACTGACAAGAATTCCCTGCTGGAAGATGAGAAACACTTAAAGAAGTTCTTTAAACAGAAGGAGTATGATACCAGACAGAAACTTAGATACCATGCATGCATGCAAAAACACAAGCAAACACACAATACAAAGATGTATATAATAAAGAGCACTGGAGGGCTTCGCTGTTGGCACAGTGGTTAGGAATTTGCCTGCCAATGCAGGGGACACAGGTTCAATCCCTGGTCCGGGAAGATCCCACATGCCGCAGAGCAACTAAGCCCGTGCGTCACAACTACTGAGCCTGTGCTCTGGAGCCTGTGAGCCACAACTACCGAGCCCATGTGCTGCAACTACTGAAGCCCACGTGCCGAGAGCCTGTGCTTAAAAACAAAGAAAAGCCACCACAATGAGAAGCCCACACACTGCAACGAAGAGTAGCCCCCGCTCACCGCAACTAGAGAAAAGCCTGTGCACAGCAACAAAGACCCAACGCAGCCAAAAATAAAATAAATTAAATAAACTAATTTTTTAAAAAAACTGTGAGTTTCTACATAGCACATGAGACTCCTTACCATCTCTGTTCAGTGTGCTCAAATTTAACTTTTAAAAAAAGAGTTTGAGTGACTCACAGGAAAGGAATTGACACAACTTTCAGAAGGACAGTTAAGAATGTTTTGCTGATTAGCATATAATCACTTAGCTGATTCTAATAAAGACCCAACACAGCCAAAAATAATTAATTAACTAATTTTAAAAATTAACTAATTAAAAATTTTAAAAAATAAAGAGCACTGGAAATGGTAAAATTGTGGACAAATGTAAACAGCAATTTTTTAAAAAAATTTAATCTCTTTATAAGATAATTGAATGTCTAAGGTAAATATAGAAACATTGTACTATGTGGTTTATAACATATGTAGAATTAAAGTGTATAACAATATAAGGTAAGGTTGAATCTATTTATACTATATATGTGAACTGAAACGATTGGGAGGTAAACAATGACAAATTAAAGTTGCATAATATAAACCCTAGAAACCAATAAAAAATAAAATAATTATAACTAATAAGCCAATAATAGATATAAAATAATAAAAATTCAAGTAATTTAAAAGAAGTCAGAAAAAGAAGAATAAAGAGAACAAGAAACAGATTCCCTAACTGAAAAACAAAATGTAAGATGGTAACTTTAAACCCAACTATATAAAAATTGCATGAAATGTTGTAAGTAGTCAATTAAAAGACAGAGATTATCAGTCTGTATAATAAACAAAGACCCAAACTATATACTATGTAAAAAAAAAAAAAATACAGTTTAAATGTAAAGACATAAGTTAAAAGTAATAGAATGGAAAATTATATACAGTGCAAATATTGATCAAAAGAGATCAGGAGAAGCTATATTAATGTGATAAAGTAGGCTTCAGAACAAGAGTTAATACCAGAGGTAAAGAAAATATAGATATATAGGTATGGAGACACACACACACACACACACACACACACACACACACACACAATTGGATTAGTTAGGAAGTTATAACAATCCTAAATGTGTATACAGCTAATGACAGGCTTTAACACATGAAGAAAAAACTGATACAACTGAAAAGAGAAATAGACTAATTCACATTTATTGTTAGAGTCTTCAACACTCCTCTCTCAGGAACTGACAGAACAGATAGATATTAAAGCAGTAAGAATATAGAGGATTTGAACAACACTATCAATATAATTGACCTAATTGCCATTTAGAATATCCCATCCAGTACTAGGAAATACACATCCTTCTCAAGTGCACATAGAACATATACCATAGTAGATCATATTCTGAAATATAAAGAAATCTCAACAAATTCAAAAGATTGAAATCAAACAAAATGTTCTCTGATCATAATAGAATTAAACTGGAAATCAACAACATAAAGATCTATGAAAATTCCTAAATATTTATAAATTAAACAATATACTTCTAAATAATCCTTTGGTTAAATTAAAAAAATAACAAGGAAAAATAGAAAGTACTTTGAATTGTAAACAAATAATTTGAAAACAAAGGATTCATATGAAAATTATGAACATATGAAAATTTGTGAGATACAGTTATTATTGGGAAATTTATAGTGTTCAATGCTTATGTTAGAAAAGATGAAAGATCCTAAATCTGTGATCTAATTTCATACTATTAATATACTTTTAAAACAGAGCAAATTAAAACCCAAAGCCAGCAGAAGAAAAAAACAAACAAAAATAAGAGCAGAAACCAATGACATTTAAAACAGAAAAATTAATGACACTAGGAAAAGATCAATAAAATTAATAAAATCCTAGTCATAGTGGTCAAGAAAAAGAAAGAAGGGAAGAAACACAAATAAAGGTACATCACTAGAGATCTGACAGACAGTAAAAGTATGATAAGGGAATATTATAAACAAATGTGCCAATAAATTTGATAATACAGATGAAAATAAATTCTTTGAAAGAACCAACTGATAAAATTCATCAGTAAATAAATACATACTATGATTTACACTCCTATACCTCTTAATGAAATAGAAATTAAGGTTAATAACCGTACACAAAGTTTAAAACCCAGACCCAGATTGCATTGCTTGTGAATTCTACAGAATATTCAAGGAAGAAACAATACAATTTCTACACTAATATTACCAGAAAACAGAAAAGAGAAAATATTTTCCAACTTATTTTTTAAGTTCAGCATTACCCTGAAAAAAAAAGCAGGCAGACATTGCTCAAAAGAAGAAGAAAGAGAAGAAAAACTACAGACCAATATCTCTTATGAACTTAGAGACAAAAGGTCCTTAACACAACATAAATAACTATTCCACATTATACTGGTGGCCCTAGTCCATGTAATAAGGCAAGAAACAAACACGAAAAACATTAAAAATTGCAAAGTAATGGATAAAGATCTCTATTTGTAGACAATATGATCATCTATATTAAAAATCCCAAGAAATCTACAAAGGTCATAGGATATAAGTTTGATATAATAAAATCAATAATGTTTGTATATGTTGAAAATTTGTAAATTAAAGTTTTAAACAAATAAAAAAAACTTCCCAGGAAACTGAAGAGATCCCATGGAATAGCAACAGCTCTTCCTTTCTCAGGAAGATTTCACACATGCTCTTCCCTCTCAAGAACCCTTTACATTCTCAAAGTGAGTGAAAAGCCATAGAGCTAACTCTTTTGTTTTAAATAAATTATCATATGGAGTTTAGTTTCACACTCAAATTGATATCTGATGTAACATACACCCTGTGAAATCCTCAGACTGGAAGTTAAGGAAGATGCCCATTTTTATATTCTGTTACATACATTCCCAATGAAATTAGTTTTCCAATAAATTTGTGGTAAAAATAACCTATACTGGTTGAATCATTTGATTTCCTAATGTTGAAAAATAGATCATATGAAATATGGATTCCTTTGTATCTGACAGGAACTATTCTCTCCCAGATACTCTGAAAGCTCTCTGCCTCACTTTCAGCAGGTCTCACATCAAATTTGACCTTTACTTGGCCACCATATATCTAAAGAAACCTCTTTTGCTCTTCTCCAGTCTCTCAACCACAACTTCCCATTTCATTTTTACTTTAAAAATACTCATTACTATCTATAGCAATATACACATAGAAGTATGATGTTTATTATCTGTCTCTCTCACAAAATAAAAATTTGAGAATAGAGTTGGACATTTTTTTCACAGCTATGTCCCTAGCGTCTAGAAACTAGTGCATGTTCGAAGTTTAATAAATCTTAATTGAATTAACTAATTAATAACATTTACCAGCCTCTGAAATTTCCTTGTCCAGTTATTTGCTTATGTATTGTGTGTTTCCTTTCTAGAATATAAACTCTTGAGAATAATAACTATGTGTATCTTTTCTACTGCTGAATCCTCAGACCTTACAACAGGTCATAGCACATAGGAAGCACTTAGTTATTGTTCTAAAATTCTAGAAAGTATCTATGAATCCAAGATTACAATCAGGTGATGAATTTCACTTTTTTAAAATGTCTAAGTACACAAATAAATAAATGGCATTTTAAATAGCTCTATGAAGCTGTAGTGGTATTCTTTTTTTTTTTTTTTTTTTTTAAAGGGCTTCAGGGTTTCCCTGGTGGCGCAGTGGTTGAGAGTCCGCCTGCCAATGCAGGGGACAAGGGTTCATGCCCCGGTCCGGGAAGATCCCACATGCCGCGGAGCTGCTGGGCCCATGAGCCATGTCCGCTGAGCCTGCACGTCCGGAGCCTGTGCTCCACAACGGGAGAGGCCACAACAGTGAGAGGCCCGCGTACCGCAAAAAAAAAAAAAAAAAAAAAAAGGGCTTCAAATGCTTGGCTTATTTATTTATGGCTGCGTTGGGTCTTCATTTCTGTGCAAGGGCTTTCTCTAGTTGTGGCAAGCGGGGGCCACTCTTCATCACGGTGTGCGGGCCTCTCACCATCGCGGCCTCTCTTGTTGCAGAGCACAGGCTCCAGACGCACAAGCTAAGCAGCCATGGCTCATGGGCCTAGTTGCTCCGCGGCATGTGGGATCCTCCCAGACCAGGGCTCGAACCCGTGTCCCCTGCATTAGGAGGCAGATTCTCAACCACTGCATCACCAGGGAATCCCTGTAGTGGTATTCTTCATGTAGTCAGTTAATTTCATAAATGGTTCTTCTTGCTGTAGATTATAACATGTGACTTGAATCATAAGACTTGTTTATAGCTAGCATTTGTGTCAGAGGATACTGTAGTTAATTAACAAAATTGGCTTGATTCAGATTACCCCTGTTTCTAATTTCCAAGGAATGAAAAAATGACATTTAAAACTAAAAATGTCCTGTACCTCATTTTAGGTGATGAGTGAGGTAAGTTTTGAGGTAAGTATTAAATTATTTCTGTCTCAAATTTTTTCTTCATCATTTCTTAAGATGAAATAGTACAGAGATATTTAACTAGTGAAGTAATATAAACATTTCGAGAAGTTAAGTAATGAACATCTGCGGGATGTAGAAGTGGTGATAAGCAAGTGTTTGGCAAACATTTAGTGATCAATTATGAAGAACTGAGGATACCTCAGGAGACAAAAGATATACTAAGCCATTAATCCCTTAGAACTCATGGGCACCTAATTAATAAATCACAAATGAGCCACAGGCTAGACAGGTGATGTTGTATATAATTTGTAACACAGAAGTTCAAGGAAGTGGAAACTCAAAAACAGCAATATTAGAAAGACCAGCCACACAAATATGCTCAAAGGCAAAAGAGAAATAATCATAATATAGCACACAGGAAGTGAATTTTGAGACATCTTTCTTAAACAGAAAATTATTTCTTGAGAATAATATTTCTCTACTGAGATCCATAATCCTGGAAAGAACCATCCATGGGTTTGTTAACAATGACTTATGGCCAAGAGAGAAGAGGTGCCACCTAGAACTTCCACCTAGAACTGATCGAAGGTGGTGAAATTCTATGATTGTGATAATTAGTCCACTGTCTTACTAATTTTCAAAGAATGAGGAATTTAGTTATTAGAAAACGTGCTTTGAAAAGTTTGGTAAAACTGCTTCTCAAGTCCATTCATGCTGAACATTATCAGCTTCAGTGAAGCAAGTTTGCTGTAGTTCTGGGTGAGTTTTGTGTTTCTTTCCTCTTAATATTATTCTAATTTTTCTAGGGCTTCAGGAAGAGTGTTAAACTGCTATGAGCCTGGAACTTTATACAATTCTATTTCTTCAGAAAATATCAAAGATAGTCATGTCAGTGTGGCATCTCAAGAAAAGAAGGAACTTTTATGTACTTTCCATTATGATCCTGAGCCTGTTTTATTCTATGCCTTAAGGTCTCTGACTTTAAAAATTGATCGTTTCCTTAAAGGGTGGACTGGTTAAGATATTTTAGTAAATCTCCATTCTTGGGTTTATAAAATACATTTTTTCCATGGAAGCCAGGTACATTCACATCTCATATTTATATCTCTACACCTACATGAGAGAGGGCTTGTACTAGCTATGTCTTCCTTAAGAAGAGTTATGGGTTAAAGTTCTTATTTTCTTACACTTTTCTACCTAATTTTTTTTCCTTTTTAGGAGTAATTTATTTTTTTACTGGCAAAGTTACTAATAATTACAATGCTCCAACGATTTTCCTTTCTTCCTCTCTGTTAACTCAGAGATGGAGAAAAAACAAGTGTGACTGATCCATCAGCATTCTAAGTATGCAAATTTAAAACTATATTACCCTCACCCCCTTTTAATAGTTAGAATAGAAACGGACCATAGAAAGATAGCAGATTAAGCCTCTGATCATCTTACCACGGCTATTTTTTTATATTAGTGTTCCTCTTAGATAATGTTTGGATTAAAACCACTTGCCAAAAAAATGATATATTTCATCATCTCTTTAAGCAATAATTTACAGGGTCTCATTAGTTATATTTCAGTGAACTTCCATGGAAATATTTGCTTCTTGTTTTGGATCTATTTTTCCTTTCTTTGCTAACACAACTCAAATCAACACATCATTTATTGCTAGAGAAGACCTTGAATTAGTGGCAGCAATTTCTGAAGAGACTATTTCTGCTGAGGCTTTATCATCATATGGTTTGGGAACTGTCCTTTCTGATAACATCAAGGCTACTAATTGCTCTTGTGCTCAAGATTTAAAAATCCACAATGGCAACAGCTCAGCACTTGACTTTAAATCTTTGTGAGTTCCTTACCTTTTATGTTATTTCTTCCTGGATCCTCTAAACATCACATGTACAAAGTTAATCCATGCTGTGTGAGTGTGTCTGTGTGCATGTATGTGATCACTGAACCCAAGGTCTCTGTGCTTCTGAGTAAATGACTCATGGCAATAAGAAGCTAACCCTACACAACATTCAATAGTTTGAAAAGACAGCATTTCATCTATTGACATTGTAGTGCTTCAGTCAAGGGAGGGATGTTAATAGGATGGGAATATTTGCTGATGAACTATTGAGATAGACTATAAGATCAATTTTCTAAGACATATGTGTATACTTCAAGTTTGCTTTAGACATTTCCTTCTTTCTCTTTCCATTTTCCCCCATTTCATTTGATGTGTGTGTGTGTGTGTGTGTGTGTGTGTGTGTGTGTGTGTACTTTCGTGAATTGTCTTTTCCTTTGTTAAAGTTAAATACTAGGACATTCCTAGTATTTAAGTGTCATCCAGTTTTCTTAACCCTTCCTTCAGATTCTTTTTTATTAAGGTTGATTATTGATCTACTGGGTTAGCCCTTACTCATAATTACATCCCTGTAGTTCTTGAGCTCTTTAATGACTTCCATTCTTCATAACTAGCATAGTAAGATGCCTCTTTTTCTTTTCTAAGAAGCTAATGTATCATTATCTCTGTAGGTTAAACTAATCAATTTCTCTGCTTGAAGCTGTGTTTGGATATTCTCATTTTCTATACTAGTTTCACTCTTTCTATTTATTTGAGTTTCTCATTCAATAATTTTTGGTGGCTAGAATATTTCTTCTAGATTTTATCTTTTTTCTTAGACTCTGACTCCTGGCCCCCAGGAGCAAAAGGGTACAAAGATTCAAAAGCAAGTTAAGAAACTGTCAATGAAAATCAGAGAATAGTTGCTTAGACTATTTCCCTCATGCAAAAGCCAATAAATATGTGCCAATGGGAAATACAATGATGGTGTTAATATCAGGGTAACTGACAAAGGACAAGTGGAAACAGGCAGCAGTAGGAATCCAGCTGCCAATATGACTCTTATCTGAAATTCTGTGATATCATCAACAAATAATTGTTGAGTAGTGTTTGAAGAACTGTAGGCTGAACACTTAGAAATAGGAAGGAAGGAAACAAATGTATTGATTGCTTATTTTACATTCATCTATTTCATAATAGTGTATTCTCAATAATGCTTAAACAATGCTAAAGCATCTTTCAAAGTAAGGTAACTGAGGTTCAGAAATGCAAAGCCACATTTACACAGCTAGTAAAAATGCAGACTTGGTATTTGCAGCCGCTTCTATCTGATGCCCAAGACCATGCCTTTCTGATACACAACACTGAACACTTACTAAAAGTTAATCAAAATAACACATTCCAAACCATGTGAGAGTTTAGTAAAAGAACAAGTTACTGAACCCTTAATCCACATACATGCACCATGGAATATCTGACCAACAAGCTACATATAGCACTAAAGATTTCAAAACACGGATCTAGATGTTCTGATTTAGAAAGACGTTTTCTAATTGATTACTTGAGGGGTACAAAATATAATGATACCTGAGAACCACTGAGCTGGCATAAAATAAATTAAAAATTGCATGTCAAAATATACCCTCAATGGAAGCATTTCTAAAGTCTGAGTGGCAAAAATAACTGCTTTCGTGTTATGAATATTTTAACCAACTATTTCTAAGCCTTCTTAAAGCTTAAACTAACTTCCCAAACCATTTTCAGAGTGGAGATTTGGGCACAGATGTGTAACATTCATTTATATTCACAACCCCTAAGGATAAGAACTGTGCTGTTTTAGCACTTTCTGAATCAAATATCACCAAAACTTGCCAATAAGAGAATGGTAATTATTAGTGGTCACAAGGATAACTGTCAAAAGGTTTTCCCTCTTTATCAGCTTTTCTTAATTGAAAACGTGTGAGACTGGGAGGATTTCAACTGAATTTTATCAGAAGTTTAACGTCTGCAAGAGAACAGGAACTTAAAGTAAATTTATTTATCACTTTCAAGTCCTACCTGGTTTGCAAAGCCTTCTGAATTCTTCAGGACACTGAACTCAGATTTGAACGAGCATCCACTGCTTCCCCTCCCCACTCAGTTCTGCTAAGGAAGGAGTTATGTGACCTCCTGTGCTCTTCTATCTGTATCAGCAAGAATGACTTCACACTTAAAGCAATGAAAGCATAGAGGTTTGAACTTTGCAAAAATTCCATGAGTTTAAAACAGACACAGCTTGGCTAGTGGGTCAATTTATAAAACAATTTTTTTTTTTTTTTTTTTGGTGCATCATCAGCTTCCTTCATCTATTTTCCATTTGGTTATCCATTTCCTCCATTTTCTTCCTATGTTATTTCTTTGTACCTGTTTCTTGGTTGGATCATATTTTAAGTCTCTAACTGGAGATACCACCTGTGGATCGTGCCTTCTGTCAGCTAACACTGCCACTGAAAATTCCCTTTGTTCCTCTCCCATTCTGGTTTCATACAATTTCACCAGTGTCACTTTTTTTTTCACACTGACAAAATAGAGACTTCTACACAGAACAGGAAGTATACTTTATTATACTGTGGGGCTAATAGTGTGCAGCTTTATGTTGTTTGGAAAAAGAAACTTGTAATCTGTTTTTGATTATAGGTAGACATTAACCCATCCTTACTGTCATGCAGTCAAGGCCTGCCTTATTTATCCCTAACTTATGGACTTATTTATCCCTAACTTATAGTTGCCTCCACTGTAATCATCACTCTGAAGGGCAGTCCAATCCACCTTAGCCAGTGCACTGTTTCTCCCTGCAATTTCTCCTCCTCCTCTTCTTTCCTCCCTTTTGCCTTAGGAGCCTTCATATCTCCAATAATCAGTTTTCTAACTTCTCTCATAAAGTTCAAGGCCAATCTAGGGCAGAATCTTTTGCAGCAGAATTCACATGTGAATTGTGAACAGACGAAGGGTTACTTAGCCGGTGCTCTTTTTTCTTACAACTGAGGGCATAAGTGTTCATTACCACCCTCCTCCACCATCCCTCTTTTGTTCTTTATTTCAGAATCTGAGCTATTTGTTTACTTATTCATATTTTATTCTTTGTACATATTATATATGTTAGGAAATGTGCTAGATTCTAGGAATACAGTAATGAGTAAGAGAAATTCTTTGTGCCCTTTAAGCATACAGCTAGCTTAGCATGGGAAGATGGACATCAAGAAAAGAATCACACACATAAACATATTCAATAATACTGTCCTGAGATAAGTACTATAAAGAGTATATAATGTTATGAAGCTATATAAACAGGGAAAATGGAAGTGACAACAGCCCAGTCATGGAAGTGACAACAGCCTGAATCTGAAGAAAGATTGGGAGTTAGCTAGGCCAGAGGGAAAAAGGGGTATATACTGGGTTGAATAGTGTCCCACCAAAATTCATGCCCACCCAGAACCTTAGAATGTGACATTACTTGAAAATAGGGTCTCTATAAATGTAATGAACTTAAGATGAGATTATACTGTATTAGGGTGGGCCTTGATCTGATGACTGGTGTCCTTATAAGAAGAGAGAAATTGAACACAAAGATGCACACAGAAGGAAGATGATGTGAAGATATAGAGACAGAAGGTAATATGAAGACAGAGGCAGAGATTGGATTCATGTGTCCAAAGGCCAGAAAATGGTAAGGACTTCTGGTCACCAGCAGAAATGAAGGAAAAGCCATGGGATGGTTTCTCCCTCAGAGCCTCCAGAAGGAATTGATCCTGCTGACACCTTGATTTCAGACTTCTAGCATCTAGACCTGTGAGATAATAAATTTCTGCTGTTTTAAGACACTCAGTTTGTGGTACTTTGTCATGACATCCATAAGAAACTATGAATAGGAAGACTGACTCCATTGGCTATCACTCTCAATGACCCACTGGAAAATTTTGGACTTCCCAGCACCATACCTCTGGGATCTGCATGGTTGGCGGTCCTGGTCCCCATAGTGTAGCAGTTAACTGAATAGTCAATAGTAGGTTGGATGTCCTGATCTCCCATGATCTAGTTAACATTTGTAGAATGCTGCATTCACAAATTATACGAAAGTCTTTTCAAAAACACACAGTTAATTCATCAAGATAGACATATAGGATATCACAGGATGAAAGTGTATGAAGCTGCAGGAATTAGTCATCCCACCAAAACAATTAATGAGTGGAAAAGAACTGTCTGAGTCAAGTGTGTTGGTATCAAGTTGTGAAAGCATGGGATAGAGAAAGAATCTGTGTCTGGAATTCTAGGATATAATGGCTATGGAAGATGGGGACCAGGGCCATCTAAGTTTGCCACCAAGTTTTTGAGGCTCCTTATATACATGGACCAACAAGTAGGAAAAGTAGTCACCATCCTGACAGGAGTAATTAAACATCATTAGTTGGAGGAGGGAGGAATGCCTTTACACAGTTTAGTCATGGAGGTCTCTGTATAGATCCAGGTCACCCACTTGGGCATCTCCTGGTAGTTCTTTGCCCATGTTGACTGTGAATGAACATGTGTAGCAACTCTGGCTTGAAAACAGTATGACTGCCAAAGGTTCAGACTGCTGAAGAAGAAAAGTTTGGATCACACTACCAGGTAAGTCTCAATGACATGCCCAAGTAATAGTTGAAGGTGAGCGGAATATAGAATGGAGAACAGCAAGGAGAGGCTAAGTATCAACTAAATCCCTGAGACCAACTAAGAAGCATGGGCTATAGTTCTTCCCACTAAACTCCCTCTTTTATGTTATCCCTCAGAAATAAAAGCCCAAAGGAACTATGAAGAAGCTCTTCTCCAAACCTGCATGAAGAAACAGATCTGTTTGGAGCAAGGGGTGGACAAGGTAGCTATAAAAAAAAGAGCATCTTAGGTCTACTACTTTCTCTTCTTGATCCTGGCCAAGTTCTAAGCACAGTTGGGAGTACTAACACAGCCCCATTCCTGCAAGACATAGAACTCTTTTAACAGGAGACTGGCTCAAGAATTCCTTATCAACCTGGCTGAAACCTTGTAATTGTTCGGCAGTTGACTCTTCCTTCCTCTGCCTTTCCTTCACAGATATCACACTTCATTGCAACCCGAAGGCTCCCTTTTTCTTGTCTGGCCTCCTGCCCTTTAACCTTTGCAAGTGTAAGCATAACTTGCACATTTACTCCTGTCTTGGCAACTGCTTCCTGGAGGGTGAGCTAACACAGCACTTGAGAGAAACTGAAACAACAATGCGGTGTGAAAAGAGTGAGGGGAGGCATGGTGCCAGATTAGACTGCAGATGCAAGTAGACCCAGA
This sequence comes from Kogia breviceps, assembly GCF_026419965.1. NCBI lineage: Eukaryota > Metazoa > Chordata > Mammalia > Artiodactyla > Physeteridae > Kogia > Kogia breviceps. The sequence goes on from NC_081314.1 coordinate 93,609,017, forward strand.
TCACTAGACCATGTAAGGACTTCTGTTTTGTATTTTGATCTTTACTCTAAGAAAAATGAGAAACCTCTCTAAGAAGACAATGCAAAGGAAACCCTGTAATGAAATGTTTACCTGAAATATGAACACTTCAGGATTGTTTGAATGTAAACACTGGCAAGAAGCATACATTTGTATATTTTTCTTTAGCTAGAGTTTCTACAATGAACTATAGGGAAATACAACAGCAAACCTGAGCTGCTAAGTCCATAAATGATAACAAGTCACCAAACTCCAATAACGATCTGTGTCATTAAAAAGCCAATTAAAGAAAGACTTCTTAAAATGGTACAGGTTGATCTTTCTAGCAGCAAGATAAAATAATCACCTTGACTAAATTAAGCAGGAAAAGAATATCTTTGGAATAATATCAACAATTTATAGAATTGAAAATATTCTAGAGACTCAATGTGGTGGCCATGAAAATGTACCTTTGGAGACACCCCAAAATTCACATCAGACACTGCTTTTTCCAAGCCACTCCCAGCCAATGACTGAGCACAGCAAAGTACTACAGATAAGCTGGGCTACTTCTGCCCAATGTGCGATTTCACTAATGTGCAACTTTTTCTTAGAGACATCCCAGTGACCTGACCAAAACTCTCAAAAATGCACAGTCCTGTCCTTCTTATCCCTCTCCTTTCATGGGTGTCAGAACTGCAACACAGTCTGAAGGCTTTCCTGGTTTACTGCTGCTTCCTCCCCTTTCTTTATCCTCTTCACACATTTCCCCCTATTAAATCTTTTTCTCATCTTAATCCATCTGGTGTATGCTTCTTGAAGGCTACCAAGGTTTTTAAAATGGACAAAAACCAAGGGAGAGGGACTGACCATAAAACCACCACCATGTTCACCCCAGAGGAACAGCCAGGTCAAACACTGTCCCTGCTTTGCCCTATATCATCATCAGAAACAGTCACCAGTGCTGCGGCCAGACTCCTGCTACTGTCTCTCCTGCAACCACCCGCATCATAATAAATATTTTCTCAATTGTACTTGTATTTCACATGACTCCCTCAAAGATTCAAAGTCCCAGGAAGTAGTGAATGATTAGCTGAGCCTGAATATGTGTCTGGGCCGCCAGTGAAAGAAAAAGGAAATGTTGTTCTTTAGATTATTCTAGAGGAAGGCAGTGCATTGCATTCCACAAATATTTCATGTAATAAGAAGCTAAATGAAATAAGTGGAACATCAGACATTTGAAAGCAAACCAAACAAAAGCATTCACAGCAAGTGCAGACCAAAATTTTTTGGTAAATAATGAAAACATGTTTTAATTAGGACTTCAAAAATTTTACTAAATTTTATTTTAAAAAGAGCATAATATATCTGTTGTATATTTGACAGAAAGTAGGTTGTACATTAATCTTTAGAAATCATGAACTGTTTATCCGTGATTATTCCAGCCAAATTTCATATTAGCTCAATGTAGTATTTGTAAAATTTAACTTTTAAAACACAATAAAAATAATCACATCTGCAAATTATTCAAGGATCTTATCAATTTTCCTAATAGTTTCCTTTAATCCTTTGACATTCGAGTCATTCTCTTTGAAATGCCAATCATATCATTATTCTTTTACTTTAATTTTAACTGGTTTAACTTTGCCAACCCAAGAGACAGAGTGCTCTGAGCTCTGACTCAGATTGCTTGCACTTGTTGCCCTTGCTAGTTCATCACCTTTGAGCTAACTTGCAGAGACAAGTTACTCTGTGTGAATTTTTTTTTCTCCACCTAAAAATGAAGATAATTAAAGAACCTCCATCATAAGTTTGTTGAGAGGACTAAATATGCATATATCTTGGAACAGTGCTTAACACATAGCAAGTGTTCAATAAGTGTAAACTGCTATCATAATTTTTATTTGATAATACTTTGTCTGAGGTGTCAGAATATCCCTAATATCATTTCCTTGGACTTCTTGAAACCATGCATCAGTTGCAAATTTTATAGTTTAAATTTGCAGTTGAGATGCACTTTTAATAATATTTTGGTTTTTCAGGGTAGATGGATAGATGATAATGATAGATATGTGCGCATGCATATTAGCAAGAAATTTATTCAGGTGTTGACAAATTAATTGGTGTAATGGGTTAAGATAAATGTTATGCTAAACTAAGAGGGATGTCTGAGTGGGGACTAATTAAATAAGGGGTGGCTTAATTAGTGAATATTTTTATACTATGATTACATTTGTATGCGTTTCTCTAGTGGATTTATGGAAAAGAAAATCACAGTTATATAGAATAAGAAGAAAGTGGTAGAAGAGATGGATTCTGGGCCAAAGTTGTATTTTAATTTTTTAAAACTTTCTATTTTCCTGTTGTTACTTGTTTGAAAATGACTGTTCTAGAAAGTAAAAATGTTTTCTTTCTATTTTGGAGCTTGGCTTGCAAATAGCTCATAAAAATAACATTCATTCAGGGGCTTCCCTGGTGGCGCAGTGGTTGAGAATCCGCCTGCCGCTGCCGGGGACACGGGTTCGTGCCCCGGTCCGGGAAGATCCCATGTGCCGCGGAGCGGCTGGGCCCGTGAGCCATGGCCGCTGAGCCTGCACGTCCGGAGCCTGTGCTCCGCAACAGGAAAGACCACAACAGTGGGAGGCCCGCGTACCACTAAAAAAAAAAAAAAAAAAAAAACAACCAAACAAAAAAAAACCCCATTCATTCAGATAAACTTCGTTTTAAGTACTACTGTCATGAAAGATGCTGAAAACAGCATAGGAAATATTTTGTAATGAAACAATACATAAATTTTTGAAGGTCTCAGACAGCTTCTTTAATTTTTTAAATCTCATTTACTATGTAAATTTGGCATGAGGAAAAGCTTTAGAGATTTTTTTTTTTTCCAGTTCTCTTAGGATAGAGACTAAAATCCTTAATGCATCATACAAGGACATTCTTGCTGGTCCATCCTCATCTCTCTGTCTTCTTTCCTTTCTACTCTCCAGGAAAGCAGCCTTTTAACATTTCCTCTTGTGGATCATACCCTCTCTAGCCATTAGTCCTTTGAACATCTTATTCCCTCCTCCTAGACTCCTTTCTTCCCACTCGTATCCCGTTGCCTATTAACTATAACTCATTCCTAAAATTTCGGTTCAGTTATTATGTTCTCAAGGAAATCCTTCCTGATAATCAATTCTTCAGTACTCTGAAAGACCTTATGTTCCTTTCCCTCATGACAATTCTTATCCATTAGTTATTAGTGATTATTTACCCTCCACAGATTATAAACATCACAAAAACATAAAGCATGTCTTTACTTTTCCCAGCTGGAATCCATTGCCTAGTAGAGTTCTGGCCACACAGTAGGTATTTAATATATATTTATCATGTGAATTAAAAAATATATTTATGCAAAATAAGTTAATGAATGGGCTTCGTTGAGTCAATGAGCCTATTTAAATTTCATGCAGTTGTGTGTGAGTATATTTTAAGAGAAAAGAATCAATAGTTTCTGTTAAATGTGCACCAATGTTTTAAAAATATAGATTGAGGACAATGAAGATTCAGAGGGTTTAAGATTCTTCTCAAAGTCATTGAGGCAGTAAGCAGACAGACTAGGGTTTAAACCTAGTCTTTCAGCTTCCAACTGCAGGAAAAATCTAATATACTATATTACGTGTTTTAACATTTATTCAAATAGCAACTTAAAAAAAATGGTGTATACTACACATTGTCCTAGGTGCTAGGGATTCAGAGAGTAAAGGCACAGACCATTTAAAATAGATGTTTACAATAAAGAATGCATTCATTGCATACAAAATGTCATCAAAACTAGAAATAATAGAATATGACTCTCAACTCAACAGAAATATATACATATGTAAATATTTATTAGTTTTTACAGAGCATCTTACAGCACTATATATGTGGTCCTTTCTAACAACCCTGTGAGTTGTTTGTAAATTTTAGTTCCTCCATTTTTCAAATAAGGGAACTGACATTAGTAATTTATTCAAAATTATGTACCTATTTGGAGATAGAGGAGTTGTGGCCAGGTAGAACCCCTGGTGTCCTGGAGTGGGTTCTTCTCCAAAAACTTCACTGCAGTAAAAAATAACGTTTTAGGATAACAGAAAATTCAAGCTTCTAGGCTGCTAAACAAAGGATACTTTCCTCATTATGGTAAAAAATGATGATAATGATCATGATGCTCACATATTTTTTTTAATTATAAAGAATGCTCTTTTGAATGTCATAATATAGGAAATCTATTATTAGTAATTCATTTCATAACAATATGGCTGACTGACTCCAAATATGTTGATGTTTTGTCCATTGCAGTATCCTGGGGTGTAAAGAAAAATTTGCGCATATGCTGAAGAACTCTGTGTCTTTGCAGATGAATAGGTAATGTGTATATTTTCTATATTATCCAAGGTAAAAACAAAAACAGAATCTTAGGCTAAGGTAATAGGTACAACTATGACACCTGGTCTAAGTCATATCATGTTTCATAGTCAAGTCTACTTCTGAGACGCATCAGCAACCCCCTTCCCACTTCTTCCTTGACTATTCAAATTCCACGTACTTTCAATGTCTTGCTCAACTCTTCGCTTCTTTTTTTTTTTTTTTTTTTTTGGTGGTACACAGGCCTCTCACTGCTGTGGCCTCTCCCGCTGCGGAGCACAGGCTCCGGACGCGCAGGCTCAGCGGCCATGGCTCACGGGCCCAGCCGCTCCGCGGCATGTGGGATCCTCCCAGACCGGGGCACAAACCCGCGTCCCCTGCATCGGCAGGCGGACTCTCAACCACTGCGCCACCAGGGAAGCCCCCTCTTTGCTTCTTTGATTAGTATTCAATGGAGTATGCCAACCCATACCAATTTCTCCTTTCTCAAATTTCTTTAGGTCTGAGCCAATGATTCTCAGTCTATTTTTATCCAAGAAATAACAGACATCTGCATTTACAACCTATTCCCCCCTAGATATACTCATATTTTAATATCCCCAAAATATTTTTCAACAACATAAAGCAAAACGTTACAAACATTTTGGACATAGCATGCATAAGAATATCTACAACATATGAATAAATAGTAATAACCTCTCAAAGTGGTAAAACATGGAAGCCTGAAACATAATAATCGTAGCTAACACTTCCATAGTACTTGCCATATGTCAGGAACTCTAAGTCGTTTATTCCTCACAACAACTTGATAAAGTAGGAATAGTATTATCCCTATTTTACAGATGAGAAAATAAAAGTACAAATAAGTTAAATGACTGGCCCAAAAAAACAGAAGTAGTAAACCACAAAGCTAAGACTTAAATTTATGCAACCTGACTCCTTAGCCCATGGTTTTAACTGAGTTCACTTTTACATTGTGAGCACAATTTCTAGGCCTTGCCAGCTGTAACTGCAACTCTTTCTTTCCCAACAGAAAACATATCAGATTACAAGTGAGATAATATTATTGTAAAGATTTTAACATATGAAATAAATAATTCAAAGCCTTAGAGAATTTAATTTTTATTAATAAAAACTTTCTTACATATAGCATGTAACTGATAAATTAAGACATATAAGCCCAGAGTTACTAACTTAAATTTAGAAATGACCATTCACCACAGTAAATTTGTAAACAATGTGGATACACAGCCTAGTGTTTATGCCATCATATGCCCATCGTGCTAGGGCAGTTGCTGAGTACTGGTAGGTGTTTAATTGTTGAAAATTTTCTGACTTACCTTGTTAATTCCACCTAAGAAGACAGTTTTTCAAACTTGGCTGTACCTTACGATCAACACGGGAGCTCCTTAAAAAGCAAATGTCAAGACTTCACTCTCCTTGAGATTCTGATTTAATTTGCCTGGGTGGGTGCACACCTCAGGTGATTCTAATGTACAGTGAGGCTTGAGAACCAAGGATCTAACAGGTGGTTACTTTTAGAGTAATTGAGGCTGGAGGAGGGAGTGGTGGTAGTGCTGGAAGGAAGGAAAGAGCAGCAATAGGTAAGAATAAAGAAAGGGAGAAATTTAAAGAAAAAAGTCATTCATTTATACTTTTCATCTTAAAATAACCCCTACAGTTAATTATGTTTTTTCCTATGAATGGGTTTTTAGCAATGTTTAATCGTTTATATTTTCATGTAATTGGAATGTATGCAATTTCCATCTCCAAAATAGTCCCTGAAACCTTAATTTACATTTGGGATAATAATTTAGGGGAGATTTTTTTTTAATCTTAGAATTAAAATCACACTGTCTTAGATCATGCTGCCAGGACAAGTATTTGTTTGCTGAATATATTAATGCATAAATCAATGAATAACATTTATGGGATTAACATCCTCCATTTCCCCTTGTTTTCTAAAGCTTTCTTTCTATTGAAGTTGAGCTCCCATTACTACATAACTCAACCCCTTTGAGGCAGGTCCATTAGCCTTCAGTGACATATCTCAAGAGAGCACCATGCAATCACACAGACCCAGGCCTTCTGAATATGTGTTTCATTTGCTGAAAGTAAATTTCTAAATTCAGTTCACTCCCTAACCCTATGGATATTCATCTCACTGCCATTTAAATTCTCCTATCAATTAAGCTACCATGTTTTACCATTATTTATTGCTTTTTTTGGTCACCAATATGCCAGAGACCCTAAAAGTACTTTTACCTCTAGAAATCACAAGTTATGCCAGTCTCTTCTTCTTACTCTTTGTTGATAAAATGGCTTTTTCTTTTCCAATGTGTGTTGGTTTCATTTAGAGGCAAAATCTAATTCAGAACTTGCTCAGGAAATACCATTAAATTTTGAAAAGAAAACCTCTGAGTAATCCAGAAATCTATTTCATTGTCTATAATTTAACATGCAATAGCTTTGAGACATATAGAAAGAAAATGAAGTTTGTGCTTTGAGGAAATAAAGAAACCTAATGGTTAAAAACAAACAAAAATCTATTCAATATATCTCATTTTCTGTTATTGAATAACTCCAGTGTTGGTAAATAACTCATTTTTAGAGATTTTGATTAGATTTTTGAGCACCTCATGTTATGTATTACCCATGATTCTTTTATTTGACATGTAAAAACCAAATTGTTTACATTAACTAGAAAGAATTGATCCATTAATTTTTAGAAAATTCATTTCATTTCCATTGTTTAATGCTCTTACTCCTTTTTAAAAATAGGTTTATAATAAATTGTGAAGATATTATCCCTCTTTAAAATTAAAGTAACATGGGAATTTTCCATTAAAATGATGTTAGGTTGAAAATGCCATCTTCAGTGTTTTTATTTATAAATGTTAATTATTTTCCTCCTATGAACTTCATTTTTTCAAATTAAAATTAATTTAAATCTTGATACTTTTTTAGGATACCATTTTCATTCTTATTTAAAGGAAATTAATAATCAAAAAGATTTATTTTAGAGAATGTAAATTTTAACAAATACAGTTTTATCTTAATTTACATATTTCAATGTATTCCAGTAAAAGCATTACTAAAATTTTATTTGTTATTTTTGTTTGTTGTAACAATCTATGAGTAAGCATATAAGCATGAAAGTCAATTCCAAATTTCACTATCAATTGCTACTATCTTTTGTGTTAATTCTCAGCTCATCACAAATATTATACATAAAATACCAAAACAGCAAGAGAATAAAGTTCTTACTATTTCAAAGTTAAGAATTACTGTTGATGCTGATCATATTGTGGGAGAACACAAAATTATAAAAAATATAATCAAATCTCTATTTGTGTTGTTATTTTCTTAATGAGAATTATATATCACTTATACTAGTAAAGGGCATTCTTCTATCCTTCTCCATTTTTCTGTGCCAGAGTCTGATGAAAAATAAAACACAACAAAACATGCATGCACATATTTAAATCATATGATCACAATACATTTGCACTCAGATGTACTTATCACAATTCAGGAAATTTTTAATAGCTTATAGTAATCCTTACAGGGAGGGGTCCTATTTAAATTTAGATAGTCAGCAATATTCACTTACACATTTAGCAAACATTTATCTTTGTGTCCAAGATCTAGTTTTTATATATAAGATCACTGGCTTTAAGAACCTCACAGTAGAGAGGGAACTTAAAATTCATAACAGATCATTATAACACAGTGTCACAGACAAAATTTTGATGTAGTCATTCAACAAAAACTTCATGATCCACTACAGTGTGCACAGGCCTTGACCTTCTGGGGCTTAGAGTGAGGCAGAGGAGACAGCTCAAACATCGTGTGCTCTACCTAAAAATAAAGATTTAATTTTTTGATGTATTATTTTTTTAAACTAAACTGCAGACATACTTGAATTTTATTAGTTTTTCTGTTAAGGTCCTTTTCTGTTATCCAATCCAATCCAGAATCCCATAATGCATTTAGTTCTTGTGTCTCCTCAGCTTCCTCCAATTTTCAACAGTTCTCCTATCTCACTTTGTCTTTCATAACCTTGACACTCTTGAATAGTACTGATAAAATATTTTGTAATGCCCCTCATTTTGGGTTTGTCTGATGTTTTCTCATGAGTAGACTGAGTTTATGCATTTTAAGCAAGAGTATCATAAGAGTGTCATATTAGGAGTACATGATGCTGATACATCTTTTTATTGGTGATGCTGTCCTTAACTACTTGGTCAAAGTGGTGTCACCATGTTTTCTATTGTAAAATTACTATTTTCCCTTTGTCATTAAAAAATATCTTGGGGGGCATCCTTTGGGACTATGTAAATATCCTGTATTTCTGCAAACTTTCACCCACTGCTTCTAGCATCCATCATGCAACATCATGCAAAAACAATTACTGTGTTTTACTAATGGTGATTTTCTATATCTCTTGTTTCTTCTACATTTATTATAATCTGGTATTTATTTATAATCCATGTATTTATTTATTCATTATTTATTTATATCATGAGTATTATTTTATTGTAGAGGTTATAACTGAATACTATTGTTATTTATTTTGTTACTCAATCTGCTCCAATTTTACAATTAAATCATCTTTCAGGTTGGCTCCTTTGCCCTTTTAATGTGTCCCCTTCCTTTTTTGAGCACTTCTTTACTTTCTGGCATTACAAAATGCTCTATAGGCTCATTCTGTATTTTCCCTGCTCCAGCTCTGGTATCAATTACTTCTCCAAGGAGCCTGGGTTCCTTTTATTGGAACATGGTCTTTAGAAACCAATATCAGAATGATAGGTGTGTTCATTCCTACTAGGATGCCAATTATTTTAAGCCCTCTCTGGGGACAGTGCTAGATCACACACACACACACACACACACACACACACACACACACACATCCTTCCAACAATGACATACCATCTACACTGATTTCTTTGTCTATCTATCTGCATATGTATTTTTAAAAACATGGCTCTCTCTGGTATTTCTGATTCTAATCTCATACCACAGGGTCTATTCTAGTCTTTACCCTTTCCTTATTTATTTGTAACTTATTTTTCTGACAAGGAGAAAGTGGCTCTCATTATCTACAATATATGCACTTCTTTGTTCCACCACGGTACACAAATAAAGTAGTTTTTGAGTGACTAACCCATGACTCCATGAGAAACCCAAATATAGCACAGTATTGGTGTACCATTCCTCTTGTCTTTTACCTGTATCCAGTCATAATACCGTTTTCCAAAGTTTGTTAGGTTTGTCCTTTTCTTCTCTATCATTATTGTTATGTCATTCATTTGTAATCAGTTATTTAATAACTTGTCATTCATTTGTAATAAGTTATTTGTGATAAAATTTTTGTTACAGGTTACATTCCCTTTTGGGTTTCCCATATTCAGGTTGGCTTTTTAAAATTTATATACCATAAAATTATTTTTGTGGTATATAGTTCTATGATTTTGACAAACCATGGATTATTTTATTAAAAGAATTAAATTTAAATGGTTTCATGCTTCAAATTTTCTTTTAATCCCATAAGTCCAACTTCATAGCCACAATGGGCTTGATAAGAGATGTGACTAATTAGTCAGCAAGAAAATATTAAAGAAATGAGTGAGAAATAGGGCAGAAAAAATTAATTGTTAAAAAAAGACAAAGCAAACAAAAAACTATGATTTTCAGCCATTGTTGACTGAACTTAAATATAAATTGCACATTTCTCATAGCAGCACACTTTGCCCATGATTTCCCATATGCCTGTGTCTTCCTTTTAGTGGAAGTGACATAGAATGAATCATGACCATAGCTTAGTTTTAGAATTTAACTTAAAGTTTTTAGAACTACCATTGTTCTCAGAGTTTCCAGAAGAAAAGGAAATTGCTTGAATACTTAATTCATTTGCATGTATAAGTACTTGTAGTAATAAAATATGATGTGAAAAACAGATCTATAAGAAATGACAAAATATATAAACTTAACATTGTGTAACTAATTATTTTCTTCTAGAGTCAATTGCTCTCCCACTTTCCTAAATGATTACTTCATGTCGTCTCTCCTCAAATATCAAAAACCTCCTCCACCATTTGCACTCTTGACTGATGACCTTGCTTCACATTTCTCTGAGAAAATAGATGTAATTAAAGTATCATTTTACAAGTCTCCAAAATGTCTACCATCTACCTGTCTATATATTCTGGCTTCTCTTCTACAATATGACCAATAGATAGATGGATAGATAGATAGACAGACAGACAGAACTTTCCTTGCTCCTAACAAAGGCCAATCACTTACTCAAGGATATTTGACCCAGCAATTGTCTCCTTGCAAGTACAGTAACAATTTTTGTCTCTGTACAACATTACTGTTATCACAATACAAACATGTTAATGTTTCTATATAATATTTTATATCTTTTAAAAATACCTGGCAATGTAAGTGTTCTCTCTAATTCCATTTCTCATGTTTGTTCCACTGAAACTGCTCTTGACAAGGTCACAAGTAATCTCCATCTACACTGTTAAACCTAACAGATAATTCTAAATTCTCATCTTTTTCATCTCTCTGTAAATTTAACTGTTTTTAGCACTCTTTTCTGTTGGAAACAATTCCTTCACTTGGCTCCCAGGACAGTAACTCATCTCATTCTCAGTCTCACTTTATAGCTCTTCCTCATCTTCCTAACCAAAACAAAACTTCCTAACCAAAATGCCCCAGAATTCAGTTATTGGGTGGACTTTCCTTTCTTCTTACACATATTTCTTTGGTGGCCTCATTTGGCCATATGTTTTTAGTACATGTGCATGCTTACGGATTACAAATGTAAATCCCCAACCTGGAGTTTTCCCTGAATTTCAGAATTATAGACACAATCGCCTAAACACATCCACTTGGATATCTAACGAATGTCTCAAACTTAATGTGTCAAATTGATTTGATATTTATCCCCAATCCTTCTACTTCTACAGTCCTATCCAGCTCAGCAGCTGCTAACTCTATTCTTCAATTGTTAAAAAAATTTGGAGATGTCCTTGACTCCCCTTTATCTCACACATTCCATCTATTCCTTAAGCAAATATAACTAGCTTTACCTTTACATCAAGAATTTGGCCATTTCTCATATAATTTCTACTGCTATCCCCCCAGACCAAGCTACCATAATTTGTCACCTGAACTATATAATAGTCTCCTAGTGGGTTTCTGTGTTAGCATATCTTAGCTGCTGTGTAGTCTCAACACAGGAATCAGAGCAAGCCTTCGAAAAGGTATCTACAGAGAACCCTTTTCTGTTGTACAGAAGGAAAGAAACCACAGGTGAGTAAAAATGTAGGTAAGTGTATAGTCAATAATATAGGAGTTGAGACATGTCCTTGTTTGTGACTTCTAGTGTCTTTGCAAATAAGTTAGGAAGTCATTTGCCTAAGAAAGTCAAGGGAAGATGTGAGGGTGTGAAATATAAGATAATAAAATTTTAAATAATAGCTATGGAGAATGGGCAAAATAATAGAGCAGGGAAATGTATAAGTAATATAAGACAATTTAAATCCTGTTTCAATTTGCGGATCATACTTTTGTATTAGCATTAGTCTGGGTGGTTTGTTGATTTTTCTCCAGCTCAATTTAGCTACCTGGGAATAGAGAACTGAAGATAGCTAGTTGAAATCATCCAGGGTTGATTTTTTTCCCACCTGAATTTACCACAGAAAGACAACAGAAAAGGTGAGTTGAAGATACTGTCAACAGAGTAAAATCTAGGATGGTCTGAAAATATAAACCAAGAAAACACAGATGTGATGGCTAATTTTATATGTCAACTTCACTAGGCTAAGGGATGCTCAGAAAGCTGGTAAAACATTATTTCTGGGTGTGTCTATTAGGGTGTTTCTGGAAGAGATATGCATTTGAATCAGTAGACTGAGTAAAGAAGATCCACCTTCACCAGTGTGGGTGGGCATCATCCAAACTGCTGAGGGACCCAATAGAACACAAAAGTGGAGGTGAATTTTCTTTCTCTTCTTGAGCTAAGACATCCTTTTACTCCTGCCCTCAGATATCAGAGCCCCTGGCTCTTGGGTGTTCAGATATATAAATTTAGAGAAGGAAGGAAGGAAGGAAGGAAGAGAGGGAAGAAAGGAGAGAGGAAGGAAAGGCTAGAAACAAGGATCCATGTCATCTTTTCAGCAGCAGCAGTGGTATGGGGTTCAATAACTTACAAGTTCTGAGAAAACAATTTCAGCCTATGAAATTTCTGTACCTGACTGAATTGGTAATTTTAGACAGGCAAAGATTCAGAAAGTTCACATTCAATGTACCTTTTCTAAGGAAGTTACCTGGGAATGTACTTTAGTGAAGTAAGTGTGAAGTCTAAAAAGAGGAAAACAATGGAATTACTCCAAAACTTTGATACAAATAAAGTTCAGAATGACAGTTTGTGATAGACCTGAAGAGAAACTATCCAAAATAAATCAGGAAATCAATAGCCTCCAAATTCAAGTAACAAAATAAAAACCTAAAATCCATTAGCCAAAACTTAAAGAAGACATTTGTATTTTTTCTAAGAAAAAACCAAAAGCAATTTAAAATCTCAATAATATAATATGTAAGTATATATAATATATATTATTGTATATATAATATATATTATTATATATAGGATAATAATAATCAGTGGAAATAAAAACTACAACAGAGTTGTGATCCAAATATAAAGTAAAGTGATTTCCCTAATCTTAAACCACTGATAGGATGTAGGAAAAGATTAAATTTTACTCTAGGACCATGTGTTTTCAATGGCACAAGGTTATAATGAATCTATTAAAAAGAAACAAAACCCTATCACTCAGCTTGCCTCTGTACTGAGTAATATTACAGTAAAGTAAATACTGTTATTTGCTTTTAAACATTTAGAATTGATCTTGAGATCAAACAAGGGAGTTTAAATAGGGTTCAACAAACAAACTCATAGAAAAAGAGATCAGATTTGCAGTTACCAGAGGCAGGGAGTGGGAGGAGTGGGGATTGGATGAGGAGAGTCAAAAGGTACAAACTTCCAGTTGTAAAATAAATCAGTTCTAGGGATACAATGTACAACATGATAAATATAATTAACACTGTTGTAGGTAATATATGACAGTTGTTAAGAGAGTTAATCCTAAGAGTTCTCACCACAAGGGAAAAAATTTTTTTTTCCTATTTCTTTAATTTTGTATCTCTGTGAGATGATGGATGTTCACTAAACTTATTGTGATAATCATTTCATGATGTATGTAAGTTAAATCATTATGCTGTACACAAACTTGTACAGTGCTGTGTGTCAATTACGTCTCAGTAATGCTGGAGGGGAAAAAAGGGTAAAATAATAAATAAATAACGTTTAAAAACAAAATATAAATACTATGTATTCTGAAAATTTAGTAAAACAGCTGACAGAAGTTGGAAGGTTTAGAAAAGAGAGATGTGGCGGAAAAGGTGGAATTCACAAAGTAAAACACAGCTAACAGAGTTGTAAAGTTTAAGAAGGAAAAAAGACATGGTACAAAGTCAAATGTTAAAATAACTATAATTATTGGAAGTCAACCAAGGACATGAAAGAATAAATTAAAAATAATCACATAAGTATAAATAATGGAGGGTGAGAATGGTAGGTAAGAGAGTATATGAATGCAAAGTCTTCATTTTTCATAGAGTCAATAAATAATGTCTAGATAATAATGTTATATGCCTATGACTTATTTTTTGAGGAATAGTCAGCAATAGAAATAAAAATAGAAATGGTTAAACATTTCATTTTCTAGAAATCCCCTGGATTTCTTCCAGGGGAAGGCATTGGGAGGTTAAAGGAATAAGCTGGAGCTTGAGGTGGCTAAATTTTTATTGTAGGCTTTCTGATGTTTTATTTACGTATTACCATGTGCATATATAACTTTGTTATACCAAATAGGGCAGTCTCTTTCTCAGATAGTTATATAAAAACATCTTGCCTTGATATCTTCTCTAGCCATGGTTTAAGTTATCTAGGAAAAAACCAGAGCAGGAGTCTTAGGAGCTACTCAGCCATGGTGGGTACCTTAACTATAAAGCTCGAGTTGGAGTTTAGAGAAAACCGCTAAAGTAGCAGAGAACTAGTAGGTATTAGAAATTCATGCAGAAAGGTAGAGCCTAGAACACAAAAAGCAGATGCTCACAAAATATGGCTATGAGAGAAAAGAACACTGATAAGTCAGTCTGAACCTATGTCCGAAGCTTCTGTCTACTCATTGGATCCTCAAGAGCTAACTGTTGCCAGAACTGAGCAGGGAAATACTGCACCCAGTTAGAGACAGGGACAATAATAATGAGATCCCCAGAAAGTCCCCCAAATGATTCTTGCCTGACAATTCCATGGTCACTGCTTTAAGTAATCTGAGTGAGAGATTACTGAAAAGACGTCAGTGTCTACTTCCTTAATCTGTATAGTCTATTCCCATTATTCATAGATGTTATGCTCTATAGAGTCACCATGAACACTGCATTAGCAAATACTGAACCATTGCTCCCAGGAGAAATACAGGGTTAGGTTCTTAGGAGCCTCTGGCCACAACATTTTCATCAACAGATTGATATATAGTCTTGTTTTATATGTATTTCTATTTCCAGACACCTTATTGAGTAGACATTGTTGATTCATTAACATTGAACTCATGGCCAACAGAAATGTTAAGTCACACCTGAATGAAGCTTATCTAACATATGTACTTTCGCTGTAAGGCACATCACAGCTTTTGTGCAGTTAGGGACACTAGAACACACTTGCACTATGCTTAGAAGTCATTTTAAACAATGAAATCACCAACCAAAAGCATGAAAATGTGAGAAATGTGGCACTAAATAGATCACAGAAAGGACATTTGTTCACAGTATGAGAGCTGAAACAAGAAGGCAGAGAATCACTTTGTTCCAAGTCAGCTGAGAATGTGCTTTGACCTTAGATGGAAATGTGCACAATGCATGAACTAAGACCTTTGCCTCTCTGCACATGCTCATGAATGACTGCAAAAGTGCTATGAATATTGATTTTGGGGTTTACAAATAAATTTTAGCAAGTAGATGAATTCTTAAATATGAAATATATAAATAATGAGGATCTACTGTATATATATATACATACATATATTCATATATATATAAAATGAAGATCTGCTATATACCCACACACTCCGGTGTGTGTGTGTAACCTAGAAAAATTCAAAAATATCAGCAGGTGCATTTCATTTCCCTGCTATTTTCTATGCAGATATTAAAGAAAAAGGACTATTATTCTTAATATGATAACAGCAACATCTTTGATTTAGCCTGCTGCAATTGACATAAAATTCGAATATTCTTTTCAGGGCTGGGCAAGTATTTTGGAAGTGTTATTATAATGATGATGATAGTCATAAAAATATTTTATGCAATTTCTTTCACATGAAAATTAACATGTGCCTTTCACATTGCCATCCTATAATTAATGCCATATGTCTTCTTTATTGAAAAGGCAGTTTGGGATGATGTAGAAGGAGAACATTCTTTCAAGCCTGTTCTAAATTATATTACTTACAACATCATTTCCTGAAACCACTAGGAGAATATTATATTACCCTTTTCCTTTATAATCAGATTTTATGTTTACATTAACATATTTAGTCATTGTTTACATGGAAAAGTATCAATTAATATAAACTGTTCTTTCTTTTCCACCTCCTTTTTTTTTCTTTTTCTATTCTGTATCTTCCTTTTCTTTAGTGACTTTTGATCATTCAATAGTCTTTTGGGCAATGTTTTTATTGTGCTTATTCCTAAAACAATCACTCTTAAGATGTTTCTATAATATTTAGCTCTTTACATTCTGATTACTTTTAACATGTATGTTTTTTCACCATCTTTCTTTTTAAGTATACAATTAATGAATTTGCGTAATAAATAAACCTGTTTAACCACCATCAAAATTAAGATATAAAGCATTTCTATCACCCCCAAAGTTTCCTGAGTGCCTCTTTGCAGGTAGTGCAATGCATCCCTGAAAATCACTGACTTACTTTCCGTTACTAAAGATTATTTTGACTTTCTAACATTTCACATAAATGGATTCATACAGTATGAACTTATATTCATCTGGCTTATTTCCTACAAAATATTATTTTTTATATTCATCCATGTTATCACCTATGTCAGTAGTTTGTTTCTTTTTATCGTTTGGAAGTATCCCGTTGTACGAATTTATGAAAATATGTTTGTTAATTTACTTGCTAATAAATATTTGGGTTGCTTTCAGTTCTTGACCCTTATGAATAAACCTTCTATGAATATTACTGTACAAGTCTTTTTAATGGATAAATGTTTTCACATCTCTTTGATAACAGTGAAAATGTTGGGTGGTATAACAGGTATACATTTACATTTATAAGACACTGCCAAATAGTTTTCAAAAGTGGCTCTATCATTTTACATTCTCACTTACAATGTATAAGTGTTCAAGTTGCTCTGCATCCTTGCCAACATTTGTTGTCTTTACAATGGTAGCCATCCTATTAGGTGGGGCATTGTACCTAATTGTGATTTTAACTGATTTTTCCTAATAACTAATGATGCTGAGCATCCTTTCAATACTTACTTCACATTCATATACCTTATTTTGTGAAATGTCTGTTCCACTATTTTGATTTTGCTCATTTACCACTGCATTGATTTATTTTTCATTCTGTGATAGCTCTACATCTATATATCTGTATCTACCTCTCTACATAATATATATATAGATTATATAAATATACCTATGTCAAGTTTTGAAATCATGATAGTGCTAGTTCTCCAGCTTTGTTCTTATTTTACAAAACTGTTTAACTATTTTAGGTTGTTTGGGTTTTCATATAAATTTTACAGTCAAGCATGTCAATTTCTATCAGAATATATCCATTGGCATTTTTATTTGGATTGCAATGAATTAATAAATAACTTCAGGGAAAATTAACACTTTAACAACACTGAATCTCCCAATACATGAAATTGACATATCTCACCATTTATTTATGACTCCTTTTGTTTCTTTCAGCATTATTTTGTATTTTATTGTGTGTAGGACAATGTCTATTTTGATAAATGTTTCTCTATTTCATGTTTTTTACTGTGTCATTCCTTTTTAAATTAGGTTCTACAATCATTTTTATACTATATATTCAGAAATAATCAAATTTAGAGGGGACATTGATAGGCCTAACCCAACTATAGAGTTAAGCCAAGTATCTATTAGATCTTCAAATCTACTCTATATCCTTACAACTCAATGACAGTTTAGTATCCTTGACCACTTCCAACGATAACATCCTTCTTGTTAAAACAAACCATTAAAGCTTTTAAAGTGGTTCTGAATATTAGAAGTTTTTTTAATGTAAAAGTGAAATTTATAGTCTTAATTTTACCTACCTCCCACCCCCTGAAACCCTGAAAAAATAATCCTAATTGATGTGTAACATAAAAGTCCCTCAAATATTTGAAGACCACTATCAAGTTTGTTTATTTTTTTGTTTTGTTTTTTGTCTGTTTTCCAAGTTAAATATCCCAGTTACTCCAATAGTTAATCATGTGGTCTGAGGTCCCAACGATCCATGTGTTGTTTAGACAAGCTCCAGCATATGAATAACCCCTCTCAAGGGTGATGTCCAGCACTAAACACAATGCTTACAGTTGGGCCTTTATGGTATTAAATATACTGAGAAGATCATCTCCCTAAACTATGAAAATTCTATATTTTCACAATTTGGTCCTAAAGGGTCTTAGAATTGCATATTCAACAATTAGATTGTTAGTCCTTTGGCTGAGTATGCCTGGCACACTTGATTAATGTTAATTTTTGTTTGTTTCTCAAAATTCTCAGTTTTATTTTGCAGTGAATTAGAATGCGAAAACAATTGCTCTCACAATGAAGAACTGTTTGTTGAAAATCTCTCCTTTATGTGCCTGTTTTATGCTACCTACATAAGACATTCATTTCCACATTTAGACTAGATATACACCATGTTAGGTGAACATGAAATATGTCTCCAATTCTAATTGCTTACAGGCTTAGTTAATCAAAAGAAAAGGTCAACAATTAACATAAATGAACATGAATACTTTACCTTTGATGTAAGCCAGGTAAAATACGAATTTTATGCAATCAAAGAGAAATGTAAATCTATATTGTTAATTATCCCTTTATCCCATGGGTAAGTTCCAAGTTTTTAGTTGTTTATTTTCAAAGAGGAACGTGAGTAGATAGCAAAGCAATGCAGTTTGCTTCAAGAAACAACAAATATTTGGAAATGGATAGAGTTACTCAAAATTCAGGTTTAAGATCACTTTAATAATATCTAATCTGCAAAATATCCATACATCAGGGCTTCCCTGGTGGCGCAGTGGTTGAGAATCCGCCTGCCGCTGCCGGGGACGCGGGTTCGTGCCCCGGTCCGGGAGGATCCCACATGCCGTGGGGCGGCTGGACCCGTGGGCCATGGCCGCTCGGCCTGTGCGTCCGGAGCCTGTGCTCCGCAACAGGAGAGGCCACAGCAGTGGGAGGCCTGCGTACCACACACACGCACACAAAAAAATCCATACATCAGATAATTAAAATTTTATTTTTAAAATTACTACTAATTTAGCAAAAGATTCATCATAGCTTTACTTATAATACTAAACTCTTGAATATAGTTAAACTGATATAAATCATGAGTGGTTCAGTTGATCACATAATCATCTCTGATTAATATATATTAAATTGACCAGAGAGAGTGATGTCAGCAAGATAGAAGAATAGGAAGTTCCAGCCCTTCCCACAGAAACATCTATTTAACAATCGTCTTTGGACAAAAATTCCTTCATGAAAGCTCCAGAATCCAGGTGAGACTACAGCACCCTGGAGAAGCACAGAAATAAGAAAAGATGCATCGAAAAGGGTAAGAAAAACAGTAATGCTTTACCCCTCCCCTAAGGCAGTACAGCACAGCCCCATGAGGGAAAGAGAGAGTAAAATGAGCATCTAACTATCCCAGACTTTCCAAGACCTGCTTCCCTCAAAGCCTCACCCAGGACACTGAGGAAATCAGCATGACTAGATCACTTGGGGTTATCTAAGAACAAAGGAAAGAGGGGGGATACTCTCAATGGCTAGAGTGAGGATCTCAACAGCTGGCCCATCCCTCCTCCCCCCTCAACCCCTGCAGGAAGCAGGCCCATCCATTCTGGGAGTCTGGCACTGGGCCTGCCCACATCTAGATCCTGGGAGCCAGCCCACCCACACACCATGCTGATTAGTGAAGGGCTTTTCCGGCTGGAAACGGTCTATAAAGACTAGAAGAGGTGGATTGCTTCTTCAAATGTGCAGATATAAATGCGTGGCCACAAGAATTGCAAAGAATTAGGGAAACATGACATCACCAAAGACAAAATAAAGTTCCTATAACCAACCCTAAAGAAATAGAGATCTACAAACTGCCTGACAAAGAATTCAAGTAGTCATCTTAAAGATGCTCAGTGAACTACAAGAGAACATGAGCAACTAAACAAAATCAGGAAAATAATACATGACTTATAAATATATTACAAAACTACAGTAGTCAGAACAGTATGGAACGGGCATAAAAACAGACATGCAAACCATGGAACAGAACAGAGAGCCCAGAAATAAACCACACATATACAGTCAACTGATCTTCAACAAGGATGCTAAGAATAGGCAATGGGGAAGGATATTCCCTTTAATAAATGGTGTTGGGAAAACTGAATATCCACATGCAAAATAATAAAATGGCACTCTTATTTTACACCATACACAAAAACAATTCAAAAGAGATTAAAGACTTAAATATTAACAACTGAAACCATAAAACTTCTAGAAGAAAACAGGAAACATCTTCTTTTTTTTTTTTTTTTTTTTTTTTTTTTTCAGTACACAGGCCTCTCACTGTTGTGGCCTCTCCATTGCGGAGCACAGGCTCCAGATGCACGGGCTCGGTAGCCAAGGCTCACAGGCCCAGCCACTCCGCAGCATGTGGGATTCCTGGACCAGGGCACGAAACCATGTCCCCTGCATCAGCAGGCAGACTCTCAACCACTGTGCCACCAGGGAAGCCCAGGAAAGAGTTTCTTGACATTGGCCTTGGTAATGATTTCTTGGCTATGATACCAAAAGCACGGCAATAAAAGCAAAAACAGACAAGTAGGATTACATTAAACTAAAAAGATTCTGCACAGTAAAGAAAAAAATCAATCAAACTGAAAAAGAAACTTAGAAAACAGGTGAAAATATCTGCAAACCATATATTTGATAAAGGGTAATATCTTAAATATATAAGGAACTCCTATAACTCAATAGCAAAAAACAAATAACTAAAAATGGCAAAGGACTCAAATAAACATTTCTCCAAAGAAGATATACCAACAGGTTTATGAAAAGGTGCTCAACATCACTAAACACCAGGGAAATGCAAATCAAAACCACAGTGAGCAAAATCATACTTATTAGAATGACTTATTTTTTAAAAAGATAACAAATGCTGGCAAGGATGTAGAGAAAATGGAACCCTTTTACATTCCTTGGTAGGAGTTTAAATTGGTGGAGCTGCTATAGAAAACAGTATGAAGGTTCCTTTAAAAATTTAAAATAGAATTACCATATAATCCAGAAGTCCCACTTCTGAGCATACATCCAAAGGAACTGAAATAAGAATCTCAAAAAGATATCTGCACAACCATGTTAATTGCAGAATTATTCACAACAGCTGAGACATGGAGGAAGCAACATAAATGTCCATTGATGGATAAATAGATAAAGAAAATGTGGTATGTACAACCAATGGAATATTATTTAGCCTTAAAAAAGAAGGAAATCCTGCTGTATGTGACAATATGGATAAACCTGGAGGACATTAAGCTAAATGAAATGAGCAAATACCGAAGGAGAAATACTACATGACACCACTCACATGAGGCATCTAAAATAGTCAAACTTTTAGAAGCAGAGAGTAGAATGGTAGTTGGCAGGGGCAGAGGAGAGGAAAAAACGGAGAGATTATCAATCAAAGGGCACAATGTTTCAGTTATACAAGGTAAATAAGTCTTATAGATATACTGTACAGCACTGTGCTTATAGTTAACAATACTGTATTGTATATTTAAAAACTGCTAAAAGTGTAGATCTTGTGTTCTTATTAGAAAAATTGATAATAATAATAAATAAGGTGAGTAAAAACTTTTGGAGATGATAGATATATTTATGGCATAGATTGTGGTGATGGTTTCATAGATATCTACTTATCTCCAAATTCATCAAGTTTTAAATGTGTACAGCTTTTTGTCTGTCATTCATACTTCAGTAAAGTGCTTTAAAAAAATCAGTATTTGAAAGGGCAAATAAAACTTTTTTATCCACCATATAACTAAAAGCAAACATTAAGTGTGATGTTGAATCATATATGTTTATATGGAATTAATCAATGTTTTATGAGACTGATCAAGAGTTAAAACTCTGGTTATCTAATTCACTTTTTAATGATTAAAAATGCTATCTCTTTTTAAAAAACTATATTCTAAATTAAAGGATGAATTTTAGTATATGTAAATTATACCTCAAAAATCAAAAGCAAAAAAATAAACAGGGGAAAAAACACACACACAATGAAATACCACTGCACACTTAACAGAATAGCTAAGGTTTAGAAATTTAAAATGTTGACAAGGATGTGGAACAACTAGAACTCTCACACACTGCTGGTGGGAACTTAAAATACTACAACCACTCTGGCAAACTAGCAGTTTCTGTGAGTTAAACATATACTTACCATATAACTCAGCGATTATACTCCTAAGTATTTAAGCCCCAAATCATGTATCCATGAAAAGGCTTGTACACAAATGTTCACAGTAAGTTATTTCACAAAGCCAAAACCTGGAAACTACTCAAATGTCTATCAACTGGTGAAATGATAAATTATGGTATTTCCTTTGTATTCAGTTGTGGCATACTGCCTTAGTATTCAGTGAAATATTACCCAGCAATAAAAAGACATGAACTACTGATAAAACAATATGGATCTCAAAAATATTATGCTGAGAGAAAGAAGCCAGAGGCAAAAGAGTATATACTCTATGATTTAATTTACATAAAATTCTAGAAAATACAACCTAATCTATAATGATGGAAAGCAGATCAGTGGTTGCCTGGGACAGGGGAGGGAAGGAGAAAAGGAGGACCTGCAAAGTAGCATAAGAAAACTCTTAGAGGTGTTTCACTCAAACTTTTGAATGATGGAAATAGTCTGTATCTTGATTGTGGTGATGGTTTCATGAGTTTATACATCTGTAGAAACTCACTAAAGTGTATGTTTTAAATGGGTATATTTTGTTGTGGGTAAATTATACTTCAATAAAAGTTTTTCTTAATTAAAAATGAAATAAAATAAATTGAAATAAAAATAAACTTTAGATTTAAAATTTTTAAATAAACTTTATATTAGAAATTAAATAAACTTAAAAATAAAATTTCACTAACCCAACATGTGATGATAATGTTGAACAAAGAAATTCTGTTTTCTTCAACATTGTATTTTCTAATACTATTTAAAAAACACTTTCATAGATATTGAAGACATGTCCAAGGATGCCAAACTAAGAATCCTCATTTAGAATTTAAAGTCACTGTTTCATGAAGCACTTCATCCTGAAATTGGACACCAGATATAAGATACCGAATTTGAGCTTGAGGATATTGAAGGTCAATTTAGCATTCAGTAAAATCAGCATTCCTGATGGATAAAATAAGTGCAAAGAGAAGCAACACTACTTGAATTAGTTTCAGCTGATAGAGGGAGGCATGGCTGCTGAATGAAAAGGGTCTCTTGGTATTCAAAGCAGCATCTTGGTTATAATTCTGGAAGACAATTGCTGTGAGGGCTGCATGGCCAGTGTTACGCATGCAGCTCTGAGAGCTACGGACTTCAGCTATGATTAAACCAGACAGTTACTGGAGGCCACCACAGGCTAAAGAACATGCTATAGGAGAAAAAGTAGTTATATTTTGGCAAGAATGTAATAATATACTCAGTCCTCAACACTTGGTAAATGCTTTACATATATTATTTCCAAACGTTTAAGACAACAAGGTGAGATATTCTAACTTTATAAATCTGAAAACTTCTGCATAAGTTACTTGTACAAATTCTTACAGCCAGAGAGTTTAATGTTGGGATTTCAACTGATTGAATCCAACTAATTTTTAAGACCTTACTTTTCTCACTGCAATGGATGTTTCCGTGCAGAACTACATAAAAACGTACATAAAAATAACCACTAAAAAAAAGTTTGTAAACTTTGATGAAGTTATAAAATTTCTGAAACATTATTGGTTTGTTTGACAGAAGACTACTGGGATCACTTTTTTTGAGAAATGTCTTTATCGTAAATGTCACTGCTCTCCAAAAACGTTGAGAGATTCCTCCTGGTAGGAGAGGAAACATTGTAATGTACAAACTATGTGGTTTCATTGTATTAATCATTCCATACTGCAGTTTGCAGATGTATTTCAGATTTTCTTTTTCAGGAAATATTTAGAAGTTGCTGTCATTAAGTAATATGAAACTAAAGCCTAAATAAAAATTAAAATAAAGGGATATTTGAAAACATTAAATTAAGAAGTATTTTTTTTTTGTTTTAAATCTACAGAATATATAAGAACATAGTGAAAAATGAATACATATGACAAATCCTACATAACACAAAAATGTAATATAAAACCTAAGTAAATGTAAAACCAAAATTCTAATTACTATAAAACTTTTATATAATTGAGATAATAAGAGAATAGGCCAGGGCTTCCCTGGTGGCACAGTGGTTGAGAGTCCGCCTGCCGATGCAGGGGACACGGGTTCGTGCCCCAGTCCAGAAAGATCCCACATGCCGTGGAGTGGCTAGGCCCGTGAGCCATGGCCGCCGAGCCTGCACTCCGCAACGGGAGAGGCCACAACAGTGAGAGGCCCGCGTACCGCAAAAAAAAAAAAAAAAGAGAGAATAGGCCATGATATGCAACATTTGAGATATACAAAATGTAATGACAGTCCAATAACTCTTTTAGATAAGATGTAAGAATACCTATATTTCCAGCTCAAACACTCAGGCCATGTTTATAAATTATAATTAGCTATTTACATCTTTGATAAGCTTGTTATTTTGAGTAGAAGGGATTCACCAAGCTGTGGTTGATAGATATGCTACTAACTGTAAAGGTAGGACGAAGTAACAATTGGGGGAAATGGATCATAGAAGTCGGTATTGGCTGCAGAGTACTCAGACTTGAGTAAGCATGAATACTCTTCATGCTCTTGAGTAAATCAAAAATATTTAAGTTCATGCAACCTTAGTCTAGGACTAACTAATAAGGATCATGCTTAGACATGTGCTGCCATTCTTCTATGTCACCAGAGCTTGATATGAGAACTCTTGCCCTTTTATGGTTCTCATTTAACCTTAAAGGTGACTCCATGAGATGACTGCTTGAAAATGTCAGGTGGTCTAAGTTGTGTTATCAAAGAAAGAATTAAAACAAACTTAAGAAATAATCCACTTACATATGTATATATGTATGTATTTTGCTGTAGTCATATTGTCTTAGTATTAAGATTTTTCAGGTTTCTATACTCACTGTGCACATATTTACTGTTTACAACAGGCCAGACACTAGGAAAGCTGTTCATGAAACCAATGGCAAAGCAGGATACGGACCCAGCTCTGAAATAGCTTATGTTTATGTGGAAAATATAGACAAGAGTGGTTTAGAAAAAAAAACAAAAAACTAGTCTAAACTACTATTGGCAACAAAATTCACTTTTTTCTTTTCTGCTTTTTTTTTTTTATTAGAATTCCTTTTTAAAAAGCAGACTACTTTGCTTAGCAAAATACCGTATGGAGAAATAATCTTCAAATCATAATTGGAATTGGCTAGGCATCAGAGATAGCTGAAATGTTAAATACTGGACAGTTAAAAGGATGAAGAAAGAATAGAAAGGAGATGGGATTGAGGAAGGGTTTGAGAATATGAGAGGGGACTAGAACTTTACACCAGTCAGTTTCTCTAGAAGTGTGCACAAGTGAGGGACTTTAACATTCAGGAATGTCTATGATTAATTTTTAATTTGTTGCTGTTCTGTGCTGGCTATAATTTAAATTCACTTAGTTTCTTCATATTTTAATTCAGTCATACAGTCTCAAATCAGTGATATATCAGGAAGAAAAGGTGGGGAATGCATATATAATTACATATACAGGACTTGGGTGGTATCCAGCAGTGCAATGCTGGAGAGAAAATAACCACACATCAGAGCGCCAACACAAAATCAGCATCAACCATTTAGTGGAGATACGTATATTGGAATGGATACTGGTTTTCTCATCATGTATGTGAATCACATGTTACCCATCAATATAGTTTAATGTTGAGACAGTTAATTTTATGTGTCAGTTTGATCGGGCCACAGGGTGCCCAGATACTTGGTTAAACATTTTGGGTGGATCCATGAGGATATTTCTAAATGAGATTGACATTGAAATTGGTAGACTGAGTAAAGAAGATTGCTCTCCCCAATGTGGGTGTGCCTCATCCAATCCACTGGAGGCCTGAATAGAACAAAAAACGGAATAAGGAAGAATTTGCTATTTCTGCCTGTCTTTGAGTTGGGGTATTAGTCTTCTGCCTCCAGTACATGAAATCCCTTCAGGGGATTTCAGTTTTGCTTTTGGTTTACTATCAATAAATTGATCCAAGTCTCCCATTTGGCTTGTGTAAAATACAGAAGGATCTTGGAGAATGACAGTGTATTACTGTAAGCTTAATTAGGTGTTGACTCCAACTGCAGCAATTTCAGCTACTGTATCCAATGTAGTTTCATTGCTTAAGCAAATCAACAAACCCCCAGTGCCTGGTAAGTAGCTATTGGTCTGGCAAATGTCTTCCCTCTCCCATTCCTGCAAACGGGGCCCATCAGAAGCAGTTTGATTTCAGCTGGTAGGGCCAGAAATACACTTTCACTGTCCTACCTCAGGAGTGTACAAACTCTCCAACCTTATGTGTCATAATTTAGCTTCCAGGGATCTTGATCACCTTTCCTTTCCACATGACATTACACTGGTCCATTACATTACTTATGCTGATTGGGTCTAGTGACAGAAGTAGCAACTACTCTAGACTTATTGGTAAGACATTTTTGTGTCAGAGGATGGGAAATAAATGCAACAAAAATTTAGGAAGCCTTCTATCTCAGTAAAATGCCTAGGGTCCAGTGATGTGAGACATGCTGAGATATCCTTTTTAAGGTGAAGATTAAGTTGTTGCATCAGTCCCCTCCTCCAAAAAAAAGAGGCACAATACCTAGTAGACCTCCTTGGATTTTGAAGGCAACTGATTAATCACTAGGGTGTGCTACTCTGGCTCATTCACCAAGTGTCCCAAAAAGCTGTTAGTTTTGAGTGGGGTCCAGAACAAAAGAAGACTCAATAACAGGTCCAGGTTTCCATACAAATTGCTCTGCCACTTGGTCAAATGATCCAGCAGATCTAGTGGTGTTTGAAGTGTCAGTGGCAGATTTGGATAGTGTTTGTTTGCTACCTTTGTCAGGTCTCTTTAGATGAATCACAGTGCAGATCCTTAGGATTTTGGAGAAAAGCCCTGTCATTCTCTGTGGATGGCTACTCTCCTTTTGAAAAGTACCTCCTGTCCTCCAGTCAGGCCCTAGTAAAAACTGAATGATTAACGACAGGCCACTTAGTTACCACGTGTCTTGAGCTGCCCATCATGAACTAGATACTACGTGACCTAACAAGCCGTAAAGGTGGATTGCACAGCAGCATGCCATCATCAAATGGAAGTGGGATATAAGTGATTAGGCCTAAGCAGGCCTTGAAGGCTCATGCAAGTTACATGGAGAAGTAGCCTAAATGTCCATGGTCCCCACTCCTGCTACACTGCCACACAGGGGTCTCTCTCCCAGCCTGAACCTATTGCCTCATAGGTAGTTCCCTATGATCACTGGACCAAGGAAGAGAAGACTCAGGCCTGGTTTACAGATAGTTCTGCACAATAAACATGTACCAGCAGAAAGTGGACAGCTATAGCACTGTAGCACCTCTATAGGACATCCCTGAATGACAGTAGTGAAAGGAAATTCTCCCAGTGGGCAGAATGTCAAGCAGTATACCTAGTTGTTCACTTTGCTTGGAAGGATAAATGGCCAGATGTGCAATAATACACTGAATTCATGGGCTGTAGCCAATGGTTTGGCTGGATGGTAAGGGAACTAAATGGAACATGATTAGAAAATTGATGACAAGCAAATTTGGGGAAGTATCATAAATGAGTAAAAAACATGAAGATATTTGTCTCCGATATGAATACTCACCAAAAGGTGACCTCAGCAGAAGACAATTTTAATTAATTATCAAGTGGATAGGATAACCTGTTCTGTGTATACCCATCAGCCTTCTTCCTGAGCCATCCCTGTCATTGCCCAGTGGGGTCTCCTTAACAAAGTGACCACAGTGGCAAAGATGGAGGCTACACATGAGCTCAGCAACATAGACTTTTACTCACCAAAACTTACCTGACTATGGCTGTTTCTAAGTGCCCAATCAGCCAACAGCAGACATTAACACTAAGTCATCAATATGGTACCATGCCATGGGTTGATTTGCCAACTACTTAATGGCAGGTTGATTATATTGAACGACTTCCATCATGGAAGAGGCAGTGTTTTGTTGTTATTGGAGTAGACACTTACTATGGATATGGACTTGACTTCCCTGCAAATGCTTCTGCCAAAATATCATCTGTGGACTTACAGAATGCCTTATCCACCATCATGTTATTCTACACAGCATTGTTTCTGATCAAGGAACTCACTTCACAGCAAATGAAGCGAGTGCAATGGGTATACACTCATGGAATTCACTGGTCTTTCAATGTTTCCCACAATCCTGAAGCAGCTGGTTTGATAGAATGGTAGAATGGCCTTTTGAAGATACAGTGCCAGCTAGGTAACAGTGCCTTGCAGGGTTGGGACAAGCTTCTTAGCTGAATCAGCATCCAATATTTGGTGCTATTTCTACCATAGCCAGGATTCACATATCCAGGAATAAAGGTGTAAAAATGGGAGTGGCACCACTCCCTACTACCCCTAATGATGCTCTAGCAAAAGTTTTGCTTGCTGTTACTGTAATCTTATGCTCTACTGACCCAGAGGTATTGGTTCCAAAAGGAGGAATGCTTCAACCTGGAGACACAACAATGACTGTACTGAACTGGAAGTTAAGGTTCCCCAGACACTTTGGACTCCCATGCTTCTGAATCGACAAAGGTTGTTACTGTGTTGACTGGAGTGATTGATTGTGACTACAAAGGGGAAACTGGACTGCTTCTCCACAATGGAGGTAAGGAAGAGTATGCCTGGAATATAGGAGATCCCATAGGGCATCTCTTAGTATTACCATGACTTGTGATTAAGGTAAATGTTGAACTATAATAATCCAATCCAGACAGGACTACTAGTTGCCCACCCCACCAGGCAAAGAAACACAACCAGTTAAGGCACTTGCTGAAGCAAAGGGAATGCAGAATGAATAGTGGAAGAAGGTAGTTATAAATATCAGCTTCAACCACATGACCTGTTAGAAAAATGAAGACTGTAACTGTCATGAGTATTTCTTCCTTCTTTTGTTATGAATATGTCTATGTGAATGTACAGCAAATATCTTTGTTTTCTTCTCTGTCTTATTTCCTTATCATGGAACATAAGATGTCCTGATACTTTATATCATAGTATTTAAGTATTGTTAACTTTACATCTTAGTATTTAAGTTATGGGATATCAAGGAGAAAAGTAAACATCAATCTTCTAGGGAAGAGGTTAGTGCATATTTGGTTATATATAGCATAGTTGTATCATATTAGGTAGAATTGTGGCCTTGTTATTTTTTTTATTTGGAAATTAAGTATAGTTAAAGGAGATGCATATTGGTGCCAAGTTGACAAAGAATAGACTTGTGATGGTTAACTTTATATGTCAAATTTACTAGGTCATGGGCGGCCCACACATTTGCTTAAACGTTATTCTGAGTGTGTCTATGAAGGTGTTTCTAGATGAGATTAACATTTGAATCAGTAGACTGAGAAATCAGGTTGCCCTCCCCAATGTGAGTGAGCCTCATTCACTCCATGGAAGGCCTGAATAGTGCAAAAATGCTAAGGGAGAATTCATTCTCTCTGCATGACTGCCTTCAAGCTGGGACATTAGTCTTCTTTTGCCCTCAGACTCGGACTTAGATTGGAACTTACACTGTTGGCTCTCCTGGTTCTCAGGCTCTCAGACTCAGGTTAGGGCTGTATCATCACCTTTCCTGAGTCTTCAGGTTGCCTCCTGCAGATCTTGGAACTTCTCAGCCTCCAAAACTGCATGAGCCAACGCCCTATTTTCTTACGTGTGTGTGTGTGTGTGTGTGTGTGTGTGTGTGTGTGTGTGTATCTTATTATCTCTGTTTCCCTGGAAAAAGTATTATAAGAAAAGTACATAGGGAGGATGCCCAAACTTCTCTATCTGTAGAATCAGGGAAGCTTTTTCAAGCAGTTTATATACTGTAAACTATAAGCAGCAGTTTATATTTAATTTGAAGACTCTTTCAAGAGGTGTGAGCTGAGAAAGAGAAGCAGCTAAAGAAACCATGAAAGAAACTAACACAACATTGTAAAGCAATTACACTCCAATAAAAAAAAGAGTTTTAATTTTTACTATGGGAAAAACATTAATACTGATGGAAGAAAGCCAGAGGATACTCAAATGTGGAAGATACAAGAAAAGGATGGCATATTTAACAGATAAGGAAAAGGTGATAATATCCTGATATTAAGACAGAAGTAGAGGGGAGGGGAGCTTCCAGTATAGTTAGGGTAACATTTCAATAATGTAAGGAGGCACTATTAATATTTATCCTGGGATGACCTGCATAAAATGAGATTGTTCTGGGAAAACTGGGGCTTTCCTAATAAAGAGAAAGAAAAAAATGGGTGCAGAGACATGTTGTGGATAAGGTGGCAGAAAGCTGAGAGAATTTACTTGATGGTTTCTATACCTTCTGTGAAGTATATAGTCATCTAGTGAGATTGAAAGCTGAGATAAAGTCATTTAGTGAAAAGAAAGGTGAGTAGATAGGGTAGAGTTCAGAGAGTAGAAAAGCATTGAACTGCCAGCTGTGTGAAATGAGAGAACACTAACTAGAATGGAAACATTAATTGGTGGTATTGAGCACTCAGTTAAAATGGAGAGAATGCCTATAACAGAGAGCAAGATTTGTATTTGTGGTTCTTACTCTAGGAGAGCTCAATGGCCTGGTGATCAGATTCAGAATCAGAGTTTTCTAGATGGGTTTTATGTAAGGAAAATGGGACAAAAAGTAGAGCACTGTCTCCAGTGTAGGGGTTGATTTATTGTGGTGTCACAAGAAAAATTTTAAATTTGTTCTTTTTTATAAATTTTATCTTGTCAATTTTCCAATTATTTTAAAGTAATTTAAATAATTATGTAATATATTTAGTTATTTAATAAAATAAGTTAAAACTAATATTATGTTACTTTATTATTATATTTTGTATATTTACATATAGATATAGATATATAGAGAGAGGGAAGAGGGTAAGCATTAAAAAATGGCTTTCTGAAAGCAGGGTGAAACCCAGGTAAAACATATTTGAACCTATATTTATTTAAGTCTATGATATAGTCTAAGAGATGCTAAACCATGAAAGTTGAGTTCTGTAAAGCCTCTAATCCCTGGTGTCCTTTACTTACCTTTTTCTCACCTCTTTCTGACTTTCCTTAAACATGTAAAATGAGCATAGCTGAGTTAGATAACTGGAAGTATAGGAGGTTTCATCATTGATAACTGTTTCATCTCAGAGCTCTGAAAGCTAAATGTTTCACCATTTGATCAAGAGATGAATAGAGGAGCTGTGGGAGTACTAATACAAATGAAGGGAAGGTAATAATCCAAGGGAAAAGGAGGTCAAGAAATTGAGAGGTTAGGGTTTTATACAAGTCTTTCACACAAACGTGAAAATTACCCAGGATGATAAAATTCAAGAATAATGATGTGAGACCAAGAAGTTTATAAATATCAGTCACTTTGATGATTAAGTATACAAAGGAGATTATAAAATGTAAAACATGGAATCTGGGGGACATAAGTTTGGAAAAAGTTTTGGAAGAAGTGGCAAGTGAGTTTTCCAGAGAAAAGATACAAATGGAATGAGGGTAAGGATGGATGGATTAGCCAGGACAGTGAGGTCCTGACAAGCTGCCAAAATAGCTCGGGCTGTTTTCTGTTTGATGGAAAGAGGATATTACAAGACTGCTATAGCCTGGGTGGATTTCAGTTTTGAGGAATTTGGGGGCTCTGATGGATGAGACTCTATCCTCTTTGGAAGGGGTCCTTTTGTGTCTAGACAGACTGTGTGGCTCTGGCTTTGAGGCTGCTATTCCACTGACTCTCAGGAGTGGTGAGAGGCCTGACCTGTATATAATGAGATTAACAGGCAAAGAGCCCAGAGTCCAGAGGCCATGTTCATCACTGAGGACTGTTCCATCTCAGAACTCACTCACCTCAAAGTCCAGAGCACAGTCATGGGAGTACTGGTTCAGGTGCAGAGGAGATAGTTGTTCTGGGGAGGACACAAGAAGGAAGTCATGAGATTGAGAGATTAGGGCAACCCATAACACAGACAACCAGATACGTCACTGTGTAGATGAGTAGGTGATATAATTGGTACTCAGACTCATCAATGGTGTTGCTTGGGTGTTTATCTAATTCTGGAAGTAAAAACCTTCAATCAAAAACTTTTGTATACTATGGGCCCCACACTTAAAATGATAGAGAATTACAAGACAAAATTCCTGGCTGCCCTGAATTCCCTCACATTATGGAATTTTCTTCATTTTGAAGAAGGATAAGGAAATGGATGCAAGGAGTAATGGCCTGAAATTTAGTTCCTTCCACTAAAAAACCATGTGTCTTTAAACAATTTAGTTAACTTTCCAGTTTCTTCATCTAGAAAATAATGCCATAAACATTTATTTTATATATATACATATATATTACATATATGTATATTTAAACAACCACTATAACATACTAAAGTAAGTAGAATGTATTTTATATCTCTTTCTTTGAGGGAAATATGTCACAGGTTAAATGATTTGCCTAATGTCACACAATACTATACTAGGTTCTTGCTTGTGGAGTTGAATTTAGAGCCCAGGTCTCCGAAAGAGAATTATATGATTCTACAAATTTGATTTGTGAATGCTAACTGCATTTACCCCTATTTTACAAAATAGTAATTTCTGTATCACAATGAATTCAAGATAAAATTTAACTTAAAAGAAAAGCTGGGAATAAAGCCTCATCCCAATATCCTAAAGAAATCTAGGAATACATTAACCCTGTCTTGACAAGGCACCCTTTCTTATAAATTTATTATAAGACTCATTCTATATATAAGGAATAAGTATAAAATGTCAATTTGACATTAATTAGTCTCGTGTTTGAGATGCTCAAAGCAGAGGCCTGGTAAAGCCCAGTCAGAAACTATGGGCAAACATAGATGCCCAAGAGA
The DNA here is from genome assembly GCF_026419965.1 of Kogia breviceps. Taxonomy (NCBI): domain Eukaryota; kingdom Metazoa; phylum Chordata; class Mammalia; order Artiodactyla; family Physeteridae; genus Kogia; species Kogia breviceps. Next base: position 93,642,117 of record NC_081314.1, read on the forward strand.
TGTACAAAACGAAATGTACAAAATTAAATTCTGGCATTTTACCAATCTTGGGCTGAATTGTTAGTAGAGGAGATGTAAGTATTCATGAATGTTCTTCGAGTCAGTTGAAAGGAAGAGTGGAGAGCAAGATGGATGAGTCCTAAGAGGACTCTGAATTGGTTCACCATTGCCCGGAGTAGAAGAGTGGGTGCATACACAGTGAGCTTTTACACAGAGTTGCCCATCAGAGAAAGTGGTCTAATCAATTTTTTGTGCATCTGACCAACAATTTTATTAATTGCTCCTTTTGTGTGCTTGGGGAGAAAAAAAAATAAAAGAGGATAATAGAGGCAAGAAGCAGAGAGGGAGCAGAGATCTTCCTCACATACACACTAATAAAAGGCAATGCCAGTTTGTGGAGGGTGAGGGCAGAGATTAAGCAAAAGCTATACCTACTGCTGAGACTCAAATATTGAATTGTATATCTCTTTCACTAATGCTGCTTAGATAGGTCTCAGGGTTTTGTATTTTATATCTGTTTTATGTTAGGGGAAATGGTAGATGTATGCTAGCACACTGGGGGTAGAAGAGGAGTACCATGTGCAAACTTTGGAGGTGACTCTTACACAGATAGGAAGCACTAAAAAAAGCTTCCTAGTGGGGGTGTTACTGGAGCAGAGCCTGGAAACATAATATGGTGTAGTTAGTACATATGTGCTCATAATGTGGTACAATTGGTTCTAAATGTTTTACATACTTTAACTCATTTAATCTTTATATTAACCCTAAAGATGTTATCATCATCTCCATTTTACATGTGAGGAAACTGAGGCACAGGGCCAGTAAGGACGAGAATTATGTTTGAACTCAGCTGTCTGCTCCTAGAGTCCATGGTCTTCTACAATACTATACTGCCTTTTAAGAAGAGGTGATGGTTGTTTTTACAGAATATGAAGTAGCATGAAGGGAGAATGAGGCATTTGAAAAGCTGAAAAAAATGGGCATTGTCAAGGCACATGTATGTGTATATGTGCATATACACATACATGTATATGTATAAACATTACATAACTCAAATTCTGTAATTAAAAAGTCACCTTTTAATATATAAATAGAAACAAGGTTTCTATAAATATAAAAGAAAGAATTGTAGTATAAGTGAGAAATCCAGGCAGTGGCTGGTTAACAAATAATAACAGGTCCCCTGAAAATCATTACCTTTCCTGATATGTTTCTTTTCAGTGTGAGTAACACATACTGGGAAAATCGACATGAATATAAATTGACTAAGAGGGCTATGATTTATAATACTTAACGAACTGTAGTATAAGAGTGAAATAATTATATGACTAAGATATTAAAACTTTTGGTTACATTTCAATAGGGACATAACCATAACTAGGTAACAAATATACTTCATTTTATCCACAGCTGAATCCAGTTCCTTCTAATATGCCCTCCAGCCAAAGGAAATATGAAAGGCTTTGACTTTTTCTGTTTTCTCTTTTTTTTTAAGTTTTCTAAAAGCTCTTCTCTCTACTGTTGCTACGAGGAAAAAGAAACTGTTGCCAAGTAACAAGAAAATACATTGTCCAGCATATATGTTTGTCTCCTCAGTTGCATATCAAATGCAAAACCCTCTGCTGCTCTCAAGGACATGATGTGAGATATTCAGAACACTGTGATATAGGAGTTCCAAGCCCGTCTGACCCCATGAAGTTCAGTGCTTCTCTAACAGCGATATTCAGCTGTATATATAATTTTTTATACTCCAGTCTGAGGAACAAGTACATTACTAATGCAACTGCACTTTTTATTTACTTGAAGCTCTGTGCTTAATTGTGAGCAAGTAATTTGCAGGAAGATTATCTTGCTTGTTTCATTTCTTCTTCCTGATGGAGAACAGATGTCAGATTTGACCTGCTTAACAAAACTTCCTCTTTGTTCATAAGCAATAGGTAGGTAAATAGATCTATTATGATTTACTCTGACATAATACCAGAGAGCCATTCTGTGATTTGAGAAAGTTACAGATATATGTTCAAGACATTGACTCATCCAAAAGGTATCACAATCCACAAAACATTAAGTGAACACTCACTCTAAGTAATGACTACCTACTTGCTATGTCCCTTCCTAAGAAAATTTACAACGATCCTCCATTTTTCTGCCATTTGTACCATATGTCCACATCATGTCCAAAGCTAATTGGACCAATGACACACCTAAGGAGAATCAATTTGCTAGATGAGTTAAGCAAGTTAATATCTTCTCTTGAAAATGCATATTAGAAGACACATAGTCAGATGGTGATTTGCACTGGGGTCATATAACCTTGGGGCCATGTTAAGTTATATTCAGGTAGGACAAACTTACGTAGATAGAGAGGAGATAAAGGTAAAGAAAAGAAGAAAATGAGAGAGACTGTATCACACCTGTAATTGAAAGAGGCAAAAGATAAACAACCCATGAGAGAAGTAGACATTGACTTTAAAAAGATTAGATTTTATTAACATTGGTTGGTTTTATTTTTTTAATTATTCCTTTCAAATGTGCCCTACTAGGTCCCTTTCCTTTGCCTTAGAAAGATGCTTTGGTCACTGTCCATCATTAAAATTTAATTCAGTCTAGTTTAATATTCCAGTCACACATCTGATTCAAAGAACTTACTCCCCACCCTGCCCCACTGCCATTCACCCCTTCTAGTCACTTGCTCTTTTAATAGCTTGTGGGTGGAAAGACATGAGAAAATGTTCCCATACTTAACTTGGTAAGGTTATCTCTGGTGATAAATATCCCTGGACATTTTGGTTCAATCTGATTCTATCTGATTCTGGATGTCCCTGAGGAGATGATAAGTGTGATTTTCTTAGAATGGGCATCATCTCGATCCTAGACCATTCCACTGTAGATTATCCTCTCAGACAGAGGCAGCTTTGTCCCTAAGTGACCCTGCTTAAAGTCCAATTTCTGATCCTTTTTTCATAATGTTAGGCATCCCATTGTTTTGCCTGGCAGCTGTCTGGTCAGCTCTGTCTTCTGTCCCTTCAATAATTCCCTTTCTCCTTCAATCAAACACCCAGTGACTGCTGAGATTTGCTCTCTCATCAACTGAGGGGCAAAGACAATAAGGATGGAATAGAGGTTGCCTCCATCTTCTTCCAAATACCTTTCATCATGCTTTCTCCAAGTCATAATAGCAGGGGATTCTCCAGATGATCCTCAGCCTGCCAAAAGCTGTAGATAATAAATGCACATCACCCCAAACTCAGAGCATACAAATCAAGGTCTTCAAGAGCTTCCTCATTATTCTCTTCTCTTATGATCACAAGAATGGGCTTTCAAGTTCTGCAATTTGACCAACATCCACTCAGGTAATGAGATGCCCAATTCCATTTCTTAGAGGTAAACCCAATCTCTCCTAGTGATTCTCTTCAACCATCCCTCAAACTTGGCTACGCTACTGGTAAGTAATTCTTACTTTCTCTCTTCCGTAGTTGAGAAGAAGGGAGAGATGCAAGAGGATACTTAGCAGCCTCTTACCATTTTTGGTACACTCTGCCCATGTGCAGTGCCAAGACAATCTGACTCTTCTATATACCCTCAAGTCTCTGTTTTTCTTCTCTAGGGAGAGCATGGTGGAGTAATCATTGGTAAGCTCTGTGGAGAGAAACCTGGCCACCATTATGAGTTGTTCATTGGAATTCTCTTTAGAATATAAAGCACTAGGAGTCTGTTGTAAGCTTAATTTACAATTAGCTTTAAATGCAATTCCAAAATATCTGAAAATGTCTCATTCTATATAATTTACACTGACTCTACTGTTTAAGCTTCTTTTCTTATGAGAACCAGCTGTATTTCCTGTCCTTGGTTTCTGTGAGAAATAGTATTAAAATAAACCAACTACTTACTTTACCAATTTCTGTGACCTTCTGTTCTTATGCTCAAACATTACCCAGTGGAGACAATGAGCCCGTTCCCATAATAGTCTCTGGGAAGGGGGGTTGATGAGGGGATACAGTATCAAGAAACTTAGAATCTGCTTGAAAGACAGAACTTACACACATAAAACTAACAGTATACCATATTATTTCAATGAGTACCAAAAGAATTGTCAGAGACAATCATCAAGAAAGTTTCTGGTTCATAGCTGGTAATCATGCCATTATCCTACAGAATCGATAACTGGAAAATAGAAGCACATTTTCATTTAGAAGAAAAAAAGAAGACAGGCTGCCTTTTCATTTTGAGAGTTTTGAATGCTGCCTTTAGACAAGCAACATTATAAGAATAAAAAAATAATTTATATACTTACAAATCATAGCAATGCCTAGGATAAAATCCTTTAAATGATAGAAGGTAAATTTTAAAACTTTTCTATACATGTATGTGTGTATTTGTGTGGTGTGTATACATATTTTGAATGTATGTATGTACTTATAAACATATATGTGTATATATTAATGTGTGTATATATATTTATACACATAAATTTTAAACAAAAAGTGGTAGAAATAAAGTAAAATTGGGCTCATAACTATGAAATTTATTTCACTGACCATTATATTTTAATAGTTAAGTGTTGAAAAAAACAACTTTGGAACAAATTTGATAATTATTTTAAAATGAGCCAGTAAGGTATACTTTATCTTCAAACTTACTTTGGGGTCTAGCCTCTAAAACTTACTATCTGGGTAGCTGTCTTACTCTGCTCAAGTTGCTATAACAAAAATATCAAAGACTGGGAAGCTTAAACAACAAACATTTCTCACAGTTCTGGAGGCTAAGAAGTCCAAGATCAAGGCATTTGCAAATTTAGTGCCAGTTGAGAGAGCTCACTTCATAAATTGCTATCTTCTCCCTGTGTCCTCACATGGTGGCCAGGATAAGGGTCTGAGGTCTCTTTTATAAAAGACAGGCCCCAAGTAAGTCCAAAACTTAATGAGGCAAATTCCATTAGGCCCTACCAGGCCTAGTGGAGTGGCAACATCATCCTCAAGGCTCAGCAGAACAGCTTCACATCAAATCTGCTTGGGCCCTACTCTGGAGTGGCTCCCTAGAGGGGCTGTGCCTATGGCTCTCCAGGGTAGGGGTCCTATACCCACCTTGGTTCCAGGCAGCTCTCTTCTTTGAAAGCTAGGTAGAGGTAGTCATGCCCCATGAACCTGTGCACTCTGTCATTGGCAGAGATTGCCCCACACAGATGCTGACAAAGTTAGCTGCCTGCAGCCTGGGGAGGGGCTGTGTGCTATACTAGAACCAAACCTGGGGCAGATGAGGAGTGCAGCATTGAGGTGTAGGGAGAGGAACTGGTGACTTACATAGTATCAGGCAGTGCAAGCCTAGGTCCTACGATACCCACAAGCCCTCTTTTGCAATTGCTCTGCCCTCTGGGCCCTTGCACTCTGGGCCTGTGACATGAGTGACAGCTCTGATGATCTCCAAATCACCTTTGGTGGCATTCTTTCATTGTCTTGGAGAATAGCTCCTAGCTTCTCTTGAGATGGCTGATACATACTAATCTTCTTATCAAATGGTCACCTGGCCACACCCACAGCATTCTAATTTTTTATAATATAGATAGGCTGAGAATTTTCCAAATCCTTAAGTTTTGCTTGCTCTTTTGCTTAACAATTCTGTCTATAATTTATTTCTCTCTGCTTATGTTTTACTATATGCAATCAGGTGGAGCCAAGGCACATCTTCAACAATTTGCTCAGAAATCGCTTTAGGTAAATAACCAATTTCATCAATTGCAAGTTCTACCTTCTAAAAAACACGAGAATAGGAACATAATTCAGCCAAGATCTTTGCTACTTTGTAACAAGGATGGCCTTTCCTTCTGTTTCCAATAACATGTTCCTCATTTTTAACTGAGATATCACCAAAATGACCTTTAACCATCATATTTCTACCAAGTCATGTTCTGGATTACTTAGCTATTCTCTATGAAAATTGAGACTTTCTTTCCAGCTCTACTCTTTTCTTTCAGAGCTCTCACCAAAATTGCCCTTAATGGTTGGTTCACAGTAATGTGGGTTTTTTTTCTAGTATGCATCTCAAAACTCTTCCATCCTCTTCCCAATACCCAGTTCCAAAGCCTCTTCCATGGCATTTGTTACAGTAATATGCCCACTTTTTGTCTTAGTTCTGTCTTAGTTCATTCAGGCTGTTGTAACAAACATACAAACAAACAAAAACAAAAACACAGACTGGCTAAGGGGCATGGCCAAGATGACAGATGAGAAATACCTTGAACTCAACTTCTCCCACAGGAACACCAAAATCACAACTACTCACAGAGCAACTATCTATGAGTACAACCCAAAGACTAGCAGAAAAGATTTTCCACAACTAAAGATAAAAAGAAGGAACCACAACAAGATGGGTAAGAGGGGCAGAGATAGTATAGTAAGGATTCACACCCCTGGGTCAGCAACCCACAAATGGGAAGATAATCACAATTGCAGAGGTCCTCCCCAAGAAGCAAGAGGTCTGAGCCCCACATCAGACTCCCCATCCTGGGGGTGTTACATCAGGGAGATGAGCCCATAGAATGTCTGGCTTGGAAACTAGTGGGGCTTATGTCTGAGACAGTGAGAAGGCTATAGGAACAGAGACTTTGCTCTTAAAGAACATGCGCAAAATCTCACACATTCCAAGTCTCAGTGCAGGGGCAGTAGTCTGAAAGAAACCTAGGTCAGACCCACTTGCTGATCTTGGAGAGCCTCCCAGAGAGTTAGGAGGCAACTGGTATTCTGCCTGGGGAGAGAGACATTGGCAGCAGCCATTTTAAAAAGCTTGTTCAACCACATGAACACTAGTACTGACAAGTGCCATTTTGCAGTCCTCCTTCTAGCCTATTAGTGCTGGGGGCTTAACCACCTACCAGCAGACTGGCACCAGCACTGCAGTCCTCTGGCCACAGAGCCAGCCACAAGGACCTGGCCCCTTCACCCAGGAGATGGACACCAGCCCCATGGCTCTTTGGTCCCTCAACCTCTGCAACCAGGTATACAGGCACCTAGCACCACCATCCAGCAGACCAGTAGCCACCACACAAGGCAAGGCCTTGCAGCCAACTGGGCTGGTGGCCAGCCCCACCTACCAGCACACCCACAGTAGTTGACCCTGTCATAATGGAAGGGCCTACACAGGCCACACTATAAGGGCCTACACAGGCCACACAGGGGGCACCCCTAGAGCATACAGCTCTGGTGACTAGAGGAGAGGATGCTCCTGGGTCCCATAGGATGTCTCCTACATAAGCCCACTACTCCAAGATTTGGGAACATTACCAACCTATCTAATGCATAGAAATAAACACGGAGAACTAGGCAAAATAAGGAGACAGAGGAATATGTTCTAAATGAAAAAACAAGGCAAATCCTCAGAAGAACTAAACGAAGTGGAGACAAGCAATCTCATAAGTAGAGAGTTCAAGACAATAATCATAATGGTGCTCACTGAGCTCAGGAGAAAAATATATGAACATAAATATAAAGAAGAAATATAAAGAAGCAGGAAACAGAGGTAAAAATACAATGACTGAAATAAAATGTACACTAGAAGGAAACAACAGAGTAGATGACACAGAAGACCAAATCAGTGATCTGTAAGACAGAGTAGTGGGAATCACCCAAGATGAACAGAGAAAAGAAGACAGAATGAAAATAAATGAGTGTACTTTATGAGACCTCTAGGACAATATCTAATATACTAATTTCCATACTACAGGGGTCCAAGAAGGAAAAGAGAGAAAGAAAAGGGCAAATAAATTATTTGAAGAAATAAGATGTAAAAAAATTCCCTAATCAGGAAAATGAAACAGATATTCAGGTCCAGGAAGCACAGAGAGTTCCAAACAAGACAAACCCAAGAGGTCTAAACCAATACACATTACAATTACAATGGCAAAAATTAAAGGTATAGAGAGAATCCTAAAAAGAGCAAGAGAAAAACAACTAGTTACGTATAAGGGGACTCCCAGAATACAACTAGCTTCTTCTCAGCAGAAAGTTTTCTGGCCAGAAAGGAATGGAAATATATATTCAAAGTAATGAAAGGAAATAACCTAGAGTCAAGAGTATACTACCAGACAAGGCTGTAATTCAGATTTCAAGGACAGATAAAGAGTTTTACAGACAAGCTAAAGATAAAAGAGTTCAGCACCACTAAATCAGTTCTACAAGAAATGTTAAAGGGACTTTTCTCAGCAGAAAAGAAAAGGCCACAACTAGAAATATGAAAATTATGAAGAAAATTTTGGTAAAGGAAAATATACAGTAAACATAGATCAACTGCTTATAAAGCTAGTAGAAAGGTTAAATGAAAAAAGTAGTGAAATCATCTATATACACAATAAGTACTGATGGAATACGCAAAATAAAAAAATATAACATACAATGTCAAAAACATTAAACATGGGTGGGGAGAGTAAAAATGCAGGGTTGTTAGAATATATTCAAACTTAAGAGATCACCAGGGCGCCCTGAACCAAGATGGTGGAGTAGAACGATGTGCTCTCACTCCCTCTTGTGAGAAAGCCAGAATCACAACAAACTGCTGAACAATCATTGACAGGAAGACACTGGAACTCACCAAAAATGATACCCCACATCCAAAGACAAAGGAGAAGCCACAATGAGACAGCAGGAGGGGCACAATCACAATAAAATTAAACCCCATAACTTCTGGGTGCATGACCCACAAACTGGAGAACACTTATACCACAGAAGTCCACCCACTGGAGTGAAGGTTCTGAGCCCCACATCAGGATTCTGAACCTGGGGTCTGGCAATGGGAGGAAGAATTCCTAGAGAATCAGACTTTGAAGGCTAGCAGGATTTGATTACAGAACTTCAACAGGACTGGGGGAAACAGAGACTCCACCCTTGGAGGGCACACACAAAGTAGTGTGCACATTCAGACCCAGGGGAAGGAGCAGTGACCCCAGGGGAGACTGAAACAGACCTGCATGCTAGTGTTAGAGGGTCTACTGCAGATGTGGGGGGTGGCTGTGGCTCACCATGAGGACAAGGACACTGGCAGTAGAAGTTCGGAAAAGTACTCCTTGGCGTGAGCCCACCCAGAGTCTGCCATTTGCCCCACCAAAGAGCACAGGTAGGTTCCACTGTTGGGTTGCCTCAGGCCAAACAACCAACAGGAAGGGAACCCATCCCCACCCATCAGCAGTCAACAGATTAAAGTTTTATTGAGCTCTGCCTACCAGAGCAACAGCCAGCTCTACCTACCACCAGTCCCTCCCATCAGGGAACTTACACAATCCCCTTAGACAGCCTCATCCACCAGAGGGCAGAGAGCAGAAGCAAGAAGAACTACAATCCTGCAGCCTGTGGAACAAAAACCACATTCACAGAAAGACAGACAAGATGAAAAGGCAGAAGGCTATGTACCATATGAAGGAACAAGATAAAACCACAGAAAAACAATGAAATGAAATGGAGATAGGCAACCTTCCAGAAAAAGAATTCACAATAATGATACTGTAGATGATCCAGGACCCCAGAAAAAGAATGGAGGCAAAGATCGAGAAGATGCAAGAAGATTAACAAAGACCTAGAAGAATTAAAGAACAAACAAACAGGGATGAACAATACAATAACTGAAATGAAAACTACATTAGAAGGAATCAGTAGTAGAATAACTGAATGGATAAAAGAATGGATAAGTGACCTGGAAGACAGAATGGTGGAATTCACTGCTGAGGAACAGAATAAAGAAAAAAGGATGAAAAGAAATGAAGACAGCCTAAGACACCACTGGGACAACATTAAATGCAACAACATTCACATTATAGGGGTCACAGAAGGAGAAGAGAGAGAGAAAGGAACTGAGAAAATATTTGAAGAGATTATAGTTGAAAACATCCCTAATATAAGAAAGGAAATAGCCACTGAAGTCCAGGAAGTGCAGAGAGTCCCATACAGCATAAACCCAAGGAGAAACACGCCAAGACACACAGTAATCAAATTGGCAAAAATTAAAGACAAAGAAAAAGTATTGAAAGAAGCAAGGGAAAAATGGCAAATAACATACAAAGGAACTCCCATACGGTTAACAGCTAATTTCTCAGAAGACACTCTACAAACCAGAAGGGAGTGGCATGATATACTTAAAGTGATGAAAGGGAAGATTATTACAACCTACCTGGGCCAACCTACCTGGGCTCTTACTACAACCAAGATTACTCTAACAAGCAAGGATCTCATTCAGATTCGATGGAGAAATCAAAAGCTTTACAGACAAGCAAAAGCTAAGAGAATTCAGCACCACCAAACCAGCTCTATAATAAATCCTAAAGGAACTTCTCTAAGTGGGAAACACAAGAGGAGAAAAGGACTTACAAAAACAAACCCAAAACAATTAAGAAAATGGTAATAGGAACATACACATTGATAATTACCTGAAATGTGAATGGATTAAATGCTCCAACCAAAAGACACAGGCTTGCTGAATGGATACAAAAACAAGATCCATATATATGCTGTCTACAAAAGACCCACTTGAAACCTAGGGACACATACAGACTGAAAGTGAGGGGTTGGTAAAAGATAGTCCATGCAACTGAAAATCAAAACAAAGCTGGAGTAGAAATACTCATATCAGATAAAATAGACTTTAAAATAAAGAATGTTACAAGAGACAAGGAAGGACACTACATAATGATCAAGGGATCAATCCAAGAAGAAGATATAACAATTATAAATATATATGCACCAAACATAGGAGCACCTCAATACATAAGGCAACTGGTAATAGCTATAAAAGAGGAAATTCACAGTAACACAATAATAGTGGAGGACTTTAACACTTCACTTACACCAATGGACAGATCATCCAAAATGAAAATAAATAAATAAACAGAAACTTTAAATGACACAATAGAGCAGATAGACTTAATTGATACTTATAGGACATTCCATCCAAAACCAGCAGATTACACTTTCTTCTCAAGTGCGCATGAAACATTCTCCAGGATAGACCATATCTTGGGTCACAAATCAAGCCTCAGTAAATTTAAGAAAGTTGAAATCATATCGAGCACCTTTTCTGATCACAACGCTATGAGAGTAGAAAAGAATTACAGGGGAAAAGATGTAAAAAACACAAACATATGGAGGATAAACAATATGTTTCTAAATAACCAAGAGATCACTGAAAAATCAAAGAGGAAATCAAAAAATACCTAGAGACACATGACAATGAAAACACGATGATCCAAAACCTACAGGATGCAGCAAAAGCAGTTCTAAGAGGGAAGTTTATAGCTATACCAGCCTACCTCAAGAAACAAGAAAAATCTCAAATAAATAATCTAACCTTATACCTAAAGGAACTAGAGAAAGAAGAACAAACAAAACCCAAAGTTAGCAGAAGGAAAGAAATCATAAAGATCAGAGCAGGAATAAATGAAATAGAAACAAAGAAAACAATAGCAAAGATCAATAAAACAAAAGCTGGTTCTTTGACAAGATAAACAAAAGTGATAAACCATTAGCCAGACTCATCAAGGAAAAGAGGGAGAGGACTCAAATTAATAAAATTAGAAATGAAAAAGAAGAAGTAACAACAGACACTGCAGAAATACAAACCATCCTAAGAGACTACTACAAACAACTACTACTACTATGCCAATAAAATGGACAACCTGGAAGAAATGGACAAATTCTTACAAAGGTATAAGCTTCCAAGACTGAACCAAGAAGAAATAGAAAATATGAAAAAACCAATCACAAGTAGTGAAATTGAAACTGTGATTAAAAATCTTCCAACAAACAAAAGTCCAGGACCAGATGGCTTCACAGGTGAATTCTATCAAACATTTAGAGAACAGCTAACACCCATCCTTCTCAATCTATTCCAAAAAACTGTGGAGGAAGGAACACTCCCAAACTCATTCTGTGAGGCCACCAACACCCTGACACCAAAACAAGCAAAGATACTCCGAAAAAAGAAAATTACAGACTAATATCACTGATGAATATAGATGCAAAAATCCTCAACAAAAGACTAGCAAACAGAATCTAACAACACGTAAAAAGGATCATACACCATGATCAAGTGGGATTTATTGCAGGGATGCAAGGATTCTTCAATATATGCAAATCAATCAATGTGATACAACATATTAACAAGTTGAAGAATAAAAACCATATGATCATCTCAGTAGATGCAGAAAAAGCTTTTGACAAAATTCAACACCCATTTATGATAAAAACTCTCCAGAAAGTGGGCAGACAGGGAACCTACCTCAACATAATAAAGGTCATATAAAACAAACACACAGCAAACATCATTCTCAATGGTGAAAAACTGAAAGCATTCTCTCTAAGATCAGGAATAAGACAAGGATGTCCACTCCCACCACTATTATTCAACATAGTTTTGGAAGTCCTAGCCATGGCAATCAGAGAAGAAAAAGAAATAAAAGGAATCCAAATTGGAAAAGAAGAAGTAAAACTGTCAGTGTTTGTAGATGACATGATACTATATATGGGAATCCTAAAGATGCCACCAGATAACTACTAGAGCTAAACAATGAATTTGGTAAAGTTTCAAGATACAAAATTAATGCAAAGAAATCTCTTGCATTCTAATACACTAATGATGAAAAGTCTGAAAGAGAAATTAAGGAAACACTCCCATTTACCATTGCAACAAAAAGAATAAAATACCTAGGAATAAACCTACCTAAGGAGACAAAAGACCTGTATGCAGAAAACTATAAGACACTGATGAAAGAAATTAGAGATGATACCAACAGATGGAGAGATATACCATGTTCTTGGACTGGAAGAATCAATATTGTTAAAATGACTATACTACCCAAAGCAATCTACAGATTCAATGCAATCCCTATCACATTACCAATGGCAGTTTTTACGGAACTAGAACAAATTATCTTAAAATTTGTATGGAGACACAAAAGACCCCAAATAGCCAAAACAATCTTGAGGAAAAAAAAACGGAGTTGGAGGAATCAGACTCCCTGACTTCAGACTATACTACAAAGCTACAGTAATCAAGACAATATGCTACTGGCACAAAAACAGAAACATAGATCAATGGAACAAGATAGAAAGCCCAGAGATTAACCCACACACCTATGGTCAACTAATCTATGACAAAGGAGGCAAGGATACACAATGGAGAAAAGACAGTCTCTTCAATAAGTGGTGCTGGGAAAACTAGACAGCTACAAGTAAAAGAGTGAAATTAGAACTCTCTCTAACACCATACCCAAAAATAAACTCAAAATGGATTAGAGACCTAAATGTAAGACCGGACACTATAAAACTCCTAGAGGAAAACATAGGAAGAACACTCTTTGACATAAATCACAGCAAGATCTTTTTTGATCCCCCTCCTAGAGTAATGGAAATAAAAACAAAAATAAACAAATGAGACCTAATGAAACTTAAAAGCTTTTGCACAGCAAAGGAAACCATAAACAAGATGAAAAGACAACCCTCAGAATGGGAGAAAAATTTGCAAATGAATCAACGCAAAGGATTAATCTCCAAAATATATAAACAGCACATGCAGCTCAATATTAAAGAAACAAACAACCCAATCCAAAAATGAGCAGAAGACCTAAAAAGACATTTCTCCAAAGAAGAAATATAGATGGCCAAGAAGTACATGAAAAGCTGCTCAACATCACTAGTTATTAGACAAATGCAAATCAAAACTACAATGAGGTATCACCTCACACCAGTTAGAATGGGCATCATCACAAAATCTACAAACAACAAATGCTAGAGAGGGTGTGGAGGTAAGGGAACCCTGCTGCACTGTTGGTGGGGATGTAAATTGATACAGCCACTATGGAGAACAGTATGGAGGTTCCTTAAAAAACTAAAAATAGAATTACCATACGATCAAGCAATCCCACTACTGCGCATATACCCTGAGAAAACCATAATTCAAAAAGACACATGCACCCCAATGTTCATTGCAGCACTATTTACAATAGTCAGGACATGGAAGCAACCTAGATGCCCATCGACAGATGACTGGACAAAGAAAATGTGGTACATCTTCTTTGTATACATTGGAATATACAATGGAATATATACAATGGAATATTACTCAGCCATAAAAAACAACGAAATTGGGTCATTTGTTGAGATGTGGATGGATCTAGAGACTGTCATAGTGAGGTAAATCAGAAAGAGAAAAACAAATATTGTATATTAACACATATATGTAGAACCTAGAAAAATGGTACAGATGAACCAGTTTGCAGGGCAGAAATTGAGACACAGATGTAGAGAACAAACATATGGACACCAAGGGGGGAAAGCGGCAGGGGGGTGGGGGTCGTGGTGTGATGAACTGGGTGATTGGAATTGACATGTATACACTAATGTGTATAAAACTGGTGACTAATAAGAACCTTCTGTTTAAAAAAATAAGTAAAATAAAATTCAAAAGAAAAAAAAGAGATCACCAACTTTATTTATCTGTCAATCTACCTATGTAGTTTGTTATATATGACTCTCATGGTAACCACAAACCAAAAATCTATAATAGATACACACACACAAAAAGGGAAAGGTATCCAAATGTTACATTATTGTGATAATCAATATATCACAAAGGAAAAGAGCAAAAGAAGAGAGGAACTAAAAGAACTACAAAAACAATGAGCAAACACTCAACAAAATGGCAATAGAAACATACCTAGCAATAACTGCCTTAAATGTAAAGGGACTAAATGCACCAATCAGAGGACAGAACAGATGAGTGGATAAAAAAACAAGACTCATATATATACTGCCTGCAAGAGACACACTTCAGATCTAAAGACACATGCAGACTAAAAGTGAGGGAATGGAAACAGATATTTCATGCAAATGAAAAAAAAAGATACCTTGAGTAGCAATACTTATACTGGATAAAATAAACTTTAAAGCAAAGACTGTAACAAGAGACAAAGAAGGACATTATATAATGTTGAAGGGATCAATCAAATAAGAAGATATAACAATTGTAAATATATGTGCACCCAACACCTGAGAGCACATAAATTCATAAAGCAAATATTAACAAACAAAGAGAGAGAAATTGACAGTAATAGGATAAGAGTAGAGGACTTTAATACCTCACTTACAACAAAGGGCATATTTTCCAGACAGAAAATCGATAAGGAAACACTGGTCTTAAATGACAATCCAAATACAACAGAATTCCTATTTTTTTCAAGTGCACACAGAATATTCTCCAGGCGAGATCATACGGTAAGCCATAAAAAAGTATAAATAAATTTAAAAGATTGAAATTACATCAAGCATCTTTTCTGACCACAATTGTATGAGATTATAAATCAACTACAAGAAAAAATTACAAAAAACATGGGGCCTAAACAACATGCTACTAAACAATCAATGGACCACTAAAGAAATAAAAAAGTACATTATAAAATATCTGGAGACAAATGAAAATGAAAACGCAATGATCTAAAACCTACTGGCTACAGCAAAAGCAGTTATAAGAAGGAAGTTTATAGCCACACAAGGCTACTTCATGAACAAGAAAAATCTCAAGTAAACAATGTAATCTTACACCTAAAGGAACTAGAAAAAGAAGAATAAACAAAACATAAAGTTATAATAATAATAATAATAATAAAGATAAATGAAACAAATAACTGGTTCTTTGAAAAGATAAATAAAATTAACGAAACTTTTAGCCAGACTTATCAAGCAAAAAAGAGGACCCATATAAAAAAAAATTGGAAATGAAAAAGGAGAAGTTACAACCAACACTACAGAAATACAAAGGCTCATAAGAGATTACTACAATTATATGCTAATAAAGAGAAATAACCTAGAAGAAATGGATAAATTCCTAGAAACGTACAATCACCCAAGACTGAATCAGGAAGAAATAGAAAATATGCACAGGCCAATTACCAGTGATAAAATTGAATCAGTAATAAAAATTATCTGAAAAAAACAAAAGTCCAGGACCAGATGGCTTCTCAGGTGAATTCTAACAAACATTTTAAAAAGTTAATGTGTATCCTTTTCAAACTATTCAAAAAAGTTTAAGAGAAAGAAACACTTCCAAACTCATTCTCTTAGACCAGCACCACCTTGATGCCAAAACCAGACAAATACACCACATAAAAGAAAATTACAGGACAATATCCTTGATGAACACAGATGCAGGGAACCTCAACATGATATTAGCAAACTGAATTCAACAATACATTAAAAGGATCAGAACCATGGTCAAGTGGGATCTATCCCAGGGATGCAAGAATCATTCAATATCTGCAAATCAATCAATGAGATACACCATATTAACAAATTCAAGAATAAAAGTCATATGATCATTTCAATAAATGCAAAAAAAGCTTTTGATAATTTCAACATCCATTTATGATAAAAATGCTCAACAAAAGAGTATAGAGGGAACATACTCCAACATAATAAAGACCATGTATGACAAATCCACAGCCCACATCATACTCAATGCTGAAAAGATGACAGCATTTCCTCTACGATTAGGAATAAGGCAAGGATGCCCAATCTCACCACTTTTATTCAGCATGGTATTGGATGTCCTAGCTACAGCAATCAGAAAACAGAAAGAAATAAAAGAAAAACAAATTGGAAAGGAAGAAGTAAAACTGTCACTGTTTGCAGATGACATGATACTATATATACAAAATGCTAAAGATACCACCAATAAAACTATTAGAATTTTTAAATAAATTCAGTAAAGTTGTAGGAAACAAAGTTAATATACATAACTCTTTTTTATACTAATAATGAACTATCAGAAAAAAATTATGAAAACAACCCCATTTACAACTGCATCAAAAAGAATAAAATACCTAGGAATAAACCTAACCAAGCAGGTAAAAGACTTGTACTCTGAAAACTGTAAGATATTGATGAAAGAAACTGAAGATGACACAAAAATAGAAATATATACTGTACTCATGTATTGGAAGAATCAAAATTGTTAAAATGACCATACTGTCCAAGGCAATCTACAGATTCAATGTAATCCTATCAAAATACCAATGGCATTTTCCACAGAACTAGAATAGGGAATTCCAAAATTTGTATAGCAGAAAAGACTCCAAATACCGAAAACAATCTTGAAAAAGGAACAAATCTGGAGGTATCACACTCACTAGTTTCAAACTATACTACAATGCTACAGTAATGAAAACTGTATGATACTGGAACAAAGACAGTCACATAGATGGATGGAACAGAATCAAGAGCACAGAAATAAACCCATGTTTAAATGGACTGTCAAAAAGGAGGTAAGAATATATAATGGGGAAGGGACAGTCACTTCAATAAATGGTGTTGGGAAAACTGAATAGCTACATGAAAAAGCATCAGACTGAAATACTTTCTCACACCATATACAAAAATAAACTCAAAATGAATTAACAACCTAAATGTAAGACCTGACAGCATAAAACTCCTAGAAGAAAATACAGGCAGTCTGCTCTTAGACATCAGCTTAAGCAATATTTTTTTGGATCTGCCTCCTCAGTCAAGAGAAACAAAAGCAAAAATAAACAAATTAAACTACATTAAACTAAAAAGCTTTTGTTCAGAAAAGGAAACTATCAAACAACATAAAGGCCACCACCAGAATGGGAGATATTTGCAAATGATATATCTGATAAGGGGTTAATATCCAAAATATAAAAAGAACTTAACATAAAAAAACAAACAGCCTGATTAAAAATTGGGCAGAGAACCCGAATATACGTTGTTCCAAAGAAGACATACAGGTGGACAACAAGGATATGAAAAGATGCTCAGGGATATGCAAATCAAAATGAGATTTCACTTCATACTATCAGAGTGGCTATCATCAAAAAGACAATAAATACAAGGTTGTCAAGGATTAGGAGAAAAGGAAACCCTCTTGCACTTGATGGGATTTTAAATTGTTGTAGCCACTATGGAGACAGTATGGAGTTTCCTCAAAAAATTAAAAATAGAACCACCATATGATTACTCAAAGAAAACAAAATCATCCATTTGAAAAGATGTATGTTCACTGCAACATTATTTACAATAGGCAAGATATGGAAGCAACCTACGTGTCTACAGATAGATGAATGGATAACAATGTACTGCATATATATATGTATATATATATATATATATACACACACATACTTATATATATACATATATGTATATATACAAATATATATACACACATATATGTATATATGTACACACATATATAAACACACACACAATGGAATGTTACTCAGCCATCAAAAAATGACGTTTTGCCATTTGCAATAGCATTGATGGATCTAGAGATCCATGAAATTGATAAAAGATAAATGGTATACCAGATAAGTAAAATGCCAGAGAAAGTCAAATATCATACGAACTCAATTGTATGTAGAATCTAAAAAATGAAACAAACAAAAAAAATGAAAACAGTCGTCTTATAGATAGATACAAAGAACAAATGTGTGGTTGCCAGAGGGAAGGGGTGTGAAGGTAGGTGAAATTAGGTGAAGTGAATTAATAGGTACAAACCTCTAATTACAAAATGAATAAGCCATGGGGATGTAATATACAGCATAAGGAATATGGCCAAGAATAATATAATAACTTTGTATGGGGACAGATGGTTACTATACTTATCACTGTGATCATTTTATAATACATGAGCATGTCAAATCATTGTGTATTATATCTGAAACTAATGTAATACTGTACTTCAACTGTATTTCAATAATTTTTAAAAATACCATAGACTGGGTGGATTAAGCAACAAACATTTATTTCTGACAGTTCTGGAGGCTGGGAAGTCCAAGATCAATGTTCTAGCAGATTCAGTGTCTGGTGAGGGCACCTTTCTTGGTTCATAGATGGCCATTTTCTCACTGTAACTGCACATAGTGGAAGAAGTAAGGGAGCTCTCTGAGGCCTCTTCTATAAGGGCACTAATCTCATTCATGAGGGAACTAGTCACCTCCCAAAGACCTCACCTCCAAATACCATTACAGGAGGGATTAGGTTTCAACATATGAATTTTGAAGGGACACAAACATTCAGTCTACAGCAGTAGGCTTAAGCAAGTTAGACTTTCTAAATATCAGTTTTCTTCTTGTTTATGATGATAATTTTACACCCACCTCATAGAATAGTTTTAAATATTATACAATATATTTAAAATATGGTATAATGTGATATGTGTAATATAATATACTTAATGTATGATAGTATTATAATATGTGATGTAAAATATATTTATTTAGAAGTAGTAAATGACATAAAGTGCCTTCTATATCAAAACAACTTAATGATTCATTGTGCAATTAGTCATTTCATTAAATATTTTATTGATGAATAATTTAGTAATTCTTTAATACTATTATTATTACCATTGTATCACTGTGGATTTTATGGCTTTCCCTCTTCTCTAGGAAACAACCTTAGAGTTACTTAGTCCAGTCTGCTGGTTTTAAAACTTGACTACTGAAGAGGTTTTATTGTACTCAGATTTGACACTGTCAATAATAGCAGCACACAAAGTGGCCAATTATTTCATCTGTCAATCCTTTTGTTTCTGCTTTACAGCAATAAACATTCTCACATGAACCTCTCATACCATCTTGGGTTGGTTGAATCTGAAAGGGATACTTTACCCAAGCTGGTCCAATTACATTCTATCTAGTATTTGGAATATGTATGAGTTAGAGCAACTGGACAAGTCTCAGCTGATTGCTTTACCCGAGAAGCCCCAGAGGTCTGGATGTGAGGCGGTACACTTATACTGAAAGAGAAAGAACTAATCTGCAAAATGAGAGGGAGAGAGAGAAAGAGAGGGAAGGAGGGAAAAAAGGAAAGAGGGAAAGAGAAGAAAAGGGAGGGAAAGAGAGAGGAGCTATGTTGACAAGTAAGTGTAAGAGGAAACTGTGCTGTGTAGTGGTGGAAAAATGTTTCCCTTCTTCCCCTCATGGCACCTCATAGGGTGCCATGAGGTAGTATATTATTTTTGTGGTGGGAACATGTCAACATGCAAGATTAAAGTATTGCAAAATGGCAAAAATTTCAAATGCTAGAAAACTCTGAGTAAGTAAAGTTGTAATGACAGAAAATCAGGAAATGCAATTGTGATGACTTCTGACATGTATTTTGTTCAAAAACACTGTTTATTGGCCAATGAAATACTTAAATTAAGGTATTCAAACCTGAAAAGATATTATAGTATTGAAACTTATTTTCAGATGCACAGTACATAATAATACACAATGATATTTGTGAATTTGTACTCTGTTTACTGTAATATCACTGCTTCCAACAAGATTTCACCTTTCCCTTAACTGGATATTTCCTCCTGTGTACCTGTTCTTTTAATCCATTATTATTAGTTGACCACAGTGTGTTATAATTATGTTTAACATGTTTTCTAGGCGTTTGAAACTATGAGTTTTTGAAGGCAAGAGCCATGACTCATTTGCCTTTTTATTCTTAATACTTAGAATAATATGTTCTCAATATATATTTTTAAACATAAAGTGATTTTTTCCCTATTAGAACCAAAAATTTTGATAATGTGATTAAAAATATGAATTATCTTGCTGTGAATAAGCACACACAATATTGTGCCCAGCTAATGACAAAAGCATATTCAGAATACATTGTGGTTCATGTGCATGAAAATTTGGAATGCCTTCATTTAACATTTTTCTCAAAATGGCTCTCACACTTTATAGCTCCTAAGCAAAGAAATATAATTTCTGTGTACCATTTCAAGTTTGTTTTCAGGAATAGCTACAAAATATTTTTCTTTATATAGGTTGTGTGTCTATCTGTAGTACATGTGTGCATGTGAGTATGTTCAGAGTGATACAGCATAGATTTTAAGTAATATTAACCCCAATGTCACAGACTTTGTTTTTCTTCTCTCTCTCTCATTTGCTGTTTCCTATAATTTCATTTTCTTCTTTTTTTCTACTTTCAAGAGAATATTCTGCCAGATGGAACAATGGTCAGAATCCTAGAGATTACTCTAAAAGGTTCTTAAACCTAGGAGTATATTTAACCAAGGAGGTGAAAGAACTGTACACTGAAAACTATAAGACACTGTTGAAAGAAACTGAAGAAGACACAAGCAAATGCAAATATATTCCATGCTCATGGATTGGAAGAATTAACATTATCAAAATGCCCATATTATCTAAAACAATCTACAGATTCAATGCAATCCATATCAAATTACAAGGACTTTTTTCACAGAAATAGAACAAAAAAAAATCTAAAATTTATATGGAACTGCAAAAGACCTCAAATAGCCAAAGCAATTCTGAGAAAAAATAACAAAGCTGGAGGTATCACATGCCCTGATTTGAAACTATATTACAAAGCCATAGTCAAAACAGCATGGTATTGGTAGAAAAACAGACATAGATCAATGGAACAGAATTGAGATCCCAGAAATAAACCCATGCATATGTAGACAATTTATGACAAAGGATCAAAGAACATACAGTGAAGAAAGGACAGTCTCTTCAATAAATGGTGCTGGGAAAACTGGATAGCCACATGGAAAAAAATGAAACTAAATTACTAACATACACCATACACAAAAATTAATTCAAAATGTATTGAAGACTTGAATGTAAGATCTGAAACCATAAAACTCCTAGAAGAAAACACAGGAAGTATACACTCTTTGACATAGGTCTTAGCAAAAATTTTCTAGCTATGTCTTCTCAGGCAAGGGAAACAAAAGCAAAAATAAACAAATGGGATTACAGCAAGCTAAAAAGCTTCTTCACAGCAAAGGAAACCATTAATAAAATAAAAATACAACTTACCAAATGGGAGAAGATATTTGCAAATGATATACCTGATAAGGGGTTAATACAAAACATATAAAATATAAAATATATGAAATACATAAAAATAACGAATACAACTCAACAACAAAAATTAAACAAACTGATTAAAAAATGGCCAGAGGACCTGATAAACATTTTTCCAAAGAAGACATACAGATGGCCAACAGACAAGTGAAAAGGTGCTTAGCATCAGGGAAATGCAAATCAAAACCACAATGAGATATCACTTCACACCTGTCAGAATGGCATCAGAAAGACAACAAATAACAAGTGTTGGTGAAAACTTGAAGAAAAGGGAATCCTAGCACACTGTAGTGGAAATGTAAATTGGTGCAGCCACTATGGAAGACACTATGAGGATTCCTCAAAAAATTAAGGATATAACTACCATATGATCCACCTATACCACTTCTGGGTATTTAAACACTAATTTGAAAGGATGTCTGCACCCCCACATTCATTGCAGCATTATTTACAATAGCCAAGATATGGAAACAACCTAAATGCCCATCAAAGGATGAATGGATAAAGAAGATGTGGTATACATACTATAAATATGGAATACTACAGAGCTATAAAATAAGATGAAATCATGCCATTTGTGGTAACATGGATGGAACATGAGGGTATCCATGCTAAGTGAAATAAATCAAAGAGAAAGAGACAAATACCATATGATTTCATTCATATGTGGAATATAAACACTAGTAAACAAAATGAACAAAATAAATGAATAAAACAAACTAATGTTCTGGTGGTGAGCACAGTGTAGGGTATACAGAAGTAGAAATATAATGTTGTATACACGAAACTTATATAATGTTATAAATCAATGTAACCTCAATAAAAAATAATTAATACTTTAAAAAAGATAAAATAAAAAGAAATAAAAGATTTAAAACCTTTATCACATTTTAAAGTTTTACAACATACAATAATGAAATGATGTTATGACTTCCAGAAGAAATAAAATAATTTAATAGAATGCATATATATGAATGTAGCATATAATAAGGGCTATCATAAACCAACAGGAAAATAAAGGATTGTTCAGTAAATTTTAAAGTATTCGTTATTTGTGGAAAAAAATCAACTTAAATTTAGATTCCCATCTCGTGTCATTTATATATTCCAAGTATATAAAAAAAAATAAAGAAAACATTAAGAACTAGAAGTATGGGAGAACATCTGTTATTGAAATAGAGGTGTTACATTGTAATCTTTGAAGCAAAGGAAGAAATCATTAAATAAATTGATGATCTGACCATATAAAAATTTCTGATTTCTCCACAATAAAATCATTATGAATAAAATGGAAAGGTAAATAAAATTAGCAAATTATTTGCAAAAAATCCTATTACAGAAAAATTATTGATCATTGTAACCTAAAAAGATAATGTACTAGCTGTGCAGTCTTTAGCAGATGTCTTCACCTTATCTCTCTTCAGTTTCCTAACACATCAAATGGAAATATTAAGTAAGAGTGTTTATTTACCGGCCTGTTGTTGGGAGCATATTAGGTAACTCATATAAAGCTTTTAAATGGTGTCTGGCATATAGCTAGTGATTCACAGAATTTAAATTGTTGCTGTTGTTATTAGATTAAAATTCTGAGGAAAAACAAAGGATACATACTATTTACCCAAGAAAATATTAAAAATGGTTAAAAGGGGTATAAAAATTATAATTTCAAGATATCACTTTATCACATTAGCAAAGATGAAAAATGGTACCACTCAATGAGGGAATAAATATAATTAAAGTCACTTCACATACTGCTAGTTATAAGTTTATATGTCTTTCTGGTAAGAAATTTGGCATCATGTATTTAGATTTTTAAAATCATTTGCTTTTTAAATAAAATAACTCTTTTAGGAATACATCCTGAAGAAATAGATACTTGGATAAATATGGATACATATATATATATGTGTGTGTGTGCATGCATGTGCATATGTGTGTATGTTTTTCAAAATATTATTAGTGTTTGATAAGTTTATTGAGGTATTCAATGTTATTTATAATAGCAAAGATTTAGAAATAATTAACAAGTCCAAAAATAGTTGACTGGTTAGATAAAGCTAATAGATTAGGCAACCATTGAGGGTAAGATTTTTATAGATATTGTATGGTATGGGGAAATGTTTGCTAGAAGTAGGTTTTTATTTTTAAGTTGAACATATTCCTATATGCATATCAGAACAAAAGGCTATAAAGATCACATAAAAATATGCAAAGAAATATAAAAATACTTTAAATTATTAACAGTAGCTAACTGCATTATGTTTTTTTTTTTTTTTTTTTTTTTTTTTTTACCTTTCTTTTGCTTCCAACCTCATTAGGTAACTGTAACTGCTAATTAAAAAAAAATCTAGGAAATAAAATATTGAGGACGTATTATATAATAGTTAAGAATGAGGATGTGACTTTTGAAGATCTGACTGTGATTCCTGGCACTGTCACTTACACTGCATGACTTTGGTCACATTACTTAACTTCTAAAGCCTCAATTTTCTCATTTCAAAGTAAAGATAGTAATATCGCAGTTGCCATGTAAGGATTACATAGGCTAATAACACAGAGCTTGGTGAATAGAATGCACTCGATAATTGCTAGCTACAATTGCAATTGTACAATTATTACAGTTATTTTGTAGTCTCCAAAGCAAACACCAAGGTGATCCATTCTTTTCCTTTTACAGTATTTTGATGACCCAGCATACTCACTGTGAGCTCCAGGGTGTGGGAGGACTGCCCTGGAGGACAGTTGTCAAGATCACTGTTTCCAAAATGCATATGGTTATCACAATTGCCTGGAAACTGTAAAAATACAGAAAGCTGCCTCTGTACTCAACCCGTACTGAGTAAGTTCTGATTAAGTTTTGTCCAGTACAGTCTCTGTGTATTTATATATTTACAAAGTTCCCCAGGTAATTTCATTAGAAATTAGAGATTAGAACCAGTAGTATAGATTCATCAAACACTGAGTAGAGGTTGTTACTTTAAAATACAGACCTAATTTTAAGTATCATGCAGAATGCTGGAATGTCAAGCTAAAGAAATGTGGGCCGGAAGATTTTAATTCCCCGAACATTTAACCTGATGATTCTCCCTCACAGTACAGGCCAGTGGCAAGAAGCTCTGCCCTAGGCATGGTGGCTTCAGGTAGCACAAATAATTTATGCAAATGGATATATTACTGAGGCAGTTTGTTCCTCAGATTGTTCTGGTCCAAAAAGTATGATTATATATGTAATGGGGCCAGGAAGGCTGTGAAAGTATGGGGTGACAGAGATTGGTAAGCAGGGTTGGTGGGGAAGAATGGTGCTTCTTCCTCCATGGCGCTCTCTTCCTCTAGATGTTGACAAGGGCTACAACTTTAACCAAACTTTGCTCAGGGTCCTCTGAGCACTTTTTTCAACTAGGCCTTGTCCTCGGCCCCATCTTTGGTAGCTGAACCCAATTTTCATAAAGAATCCTGCTAATCCAGTTTAGAGACATTACCTCAACCCTTGATATCCAATCAAGTTCCTCTTTCTCCCCACACCTGATACCTAACCAAGTTCTTAGTAATTATCATCCACTTCTTCATCTGCCTATGGGCGTTTATAAATCCCAACTGACCCTCTTATATTCAAGGTTGAGTTCAATTGTCCTCTCCTATTGCAATAGTCTTGAATAAAGTCTTCCTTCCCTGTTTAACTCTGTCCTATGCAATTTTTCTTGGACATTATCCAGGGTGCTGCTTTCCATCACAGAGTTTTTCCACGTTCTGGAAAATCAAAAGTAAGCTTTGTACCCAACGTAAGTCAGTAAAATATAAGGAGAGTCAAATGGCTTCACTGTTCCTGGAAAATCTAAAGGAAGCACCCTGGCTGCTGCCTAGAAAAGTCTTCTCTGCCAATGGAGAGTAAAAGTATATTTAATATTTGGCACAGGTGAAGTTTGGTGTCCAATTACTATAGCCTAGGAGTTCCGCATGGCTGAGAATTTAACTCCCAGATGTGGCTAATGACGTGGCTGCTAGTGGATAGTGGCTGGAGCACCCTGAATGCTGACTCTTTCTGATACACCTGGTACCTTCACATCTGGTCCTTCATCCTGGGACAGTCCTGTAACTTGTCACATTTCCTTTATTTTCTCACAATCCTTCCAAATCTAGGATGTCTCTGCACTCCAGAGTGAGAATCTTTTCTCTCTTTCCATATATTCTCTGACAGTAACTGTCTCTGTGCATGACTGCTTCCCATTTCACTGAAGTCTTAGAATTTTAAATTCAAAAGCAACAGTACTTTACGTTTTTCCCTCTCTCTGTATTTTTACTGTATCATGTCGTCATTGAACATGGACACATACCAGACTTCAATGAGCCAAGAATATAACAGGGAAAAAATTACCTCAGTTAAAATTCAAAAATGCCATTCTACAACGTATAAAACAAGCAATGTAAAAACAGAGATAAAGTACTTATCTCAATAAATCAATCTTGAAAATTACATACTCTCCCATTTAGAATTCATCCTATCCATTTGCTTTGAAAACTCCAGTGGCTTATCACATACTCAGAAACATTTGACCTTCAAGTATTTCTGACTTCATTAATTTTTAGGTGCCAGAATCCATCTGGATTTAATCCCAATTCCTCTCTACTCTGAGAATCTCCAAGAATATCTTCATTAGGTTACACATTCCAAGGATACATCAGTATCATCCAGATTAAGGGAAGATGAATCAACATTGAATTTAGCCCCGCTAGCCCTATCCATCATGATTACCTCCATTTAAAGATTACACATGTAAATTTCTCAGCAGAAAGTCTCTGACAAAATGTGATAACATATTAAAAAGTAAAAAAAAATTAAATTCAGGACTAGAGAGACTCGTCATAAAAATCATAAGTTATTTCTATATTTATTATAGTTCCTGAGCCCCTCTAACAGAGCAGGATAAAGAAAAAAGAATGAAAAGAATGAGGACAGTCTCAGAGACCTCTGGGACAATATTAAATGCACCACCATTTGAATTATAGGGGTCCCAGAAGAAGAGAAAAAGAAAGGGTCAGAGAAAATATTTGAAGAGATTATAGTTGAAAACTTCCCTAATATGGGAAAGGAAATAGTTAATCAAGTCCAGGAAGCACAGAGAGTCCCATAAGGATAAATCAGAGGCGAAATACGCCAAAAACGCATATTAATCGGTGCTTTGTGACCACCTAGAGGGGTGGGATAGGGAGGGTGGGAGGGAGACGCAAGAGGGAGGAGATATGGGGATATATGTATATGCATAGCTGATTCACTTTGCTATAAAGCAGAAACTAACAAACCATTGTAAAGCAATTATACTCCAATAAAGATTGTAAAAAAAAAAAAAACTGTAGTAATCATATTGTTGATGGGGATGTCCTTAATGATATTGTTATTTGAGGCTCTTGCCTGTAATTTAACATAAAACAAATGAATAATTATACAATATTCTAATTCTTTCTTTCCTGAAGAGTCTTTTACTGATGTTAATAGCAATAATAACCACAATAGATGCAACACATCATATATTATTAAATCCTTGAGTTAGTAAAAATATTTTGAAAGTTCTAATTGGTTCCCTTTGGAAGATGCTAGGGAAAAAATACATTATTTTGCAAACTGCTAACTAAGGGAAAAAGTTAACCTTATCCTGCTTTCGTATACACATTCTACTCTTGGAGAAGAGGAAAGTTCCTCTTTACAGAAGTATCTCAGCTGGTAAGGTGAGGATTAATGTTAGATTTAGAACATCACCATTTTACAATTCTTATTAAATAAATGAATCTAGTCATTGGGCATGAACAGCTGTTAACATTACAAAAATAGAGACAACAAAACTTTATGTGTCTTCAGGTGGAAGAACATTACGTTACATATATTCTTGCCAAAAAATTGAACTCAAATCAGATCAAAGCTGTAGATCCAATTTACAGGAAATAGAGATGTCAGAAAATAAGTTAAACTACATTGTATGAAACTACACAGCATAAATGACCCAGTTTCTACTTTCTTAAAAAAAAAACGTATTTATACAAAACAAATATGTACTGTATTTGTTATATATATATATATATACACTTTAAACATGTATAATATATGTTTTAAATATTATATGCTTTTATATATACAAATTGGATATTTTAAAGAACAATTGGACATTTGATGATATTGCAATATGGCAAATAATTAAAGGAAAATTGAATATTTGATGATATTAGGAATACAGAAACAATTGTGGATGAAATAATTTCCTATCTGGAATTGTTCAAAATAATATGATGTTGGAGTATAGACAAAACAATATTGTTGTGATTGGGTGATGAGTGTACAGAGATTCACCTATTATTTTGCTTATTTTTGTATGTTTGAATCATATGACGCTTTGTGTTTTAAAATATTCAAACTTTTTTATATAAATCCAGCATACTTTAAAATTTTATTCCTAGATGTTTTAATTACATAATGCTATAATAAAGCTTTTTCCTTCATTATATTTTCAAACTATTTCTTCAGTTTAAAAAGATGAAGGATAGTGGTTTTAATAATAATCTTACAGTACCAACACATTTTAATTTCTCAGCATGCATAAGAATGCTCTAATTAACTCTCTGGGTTTTTCCAGGTCAACAAACATGTCATGTACAAACCATATTTTGTCTTATTTTTCAACTGTTTGCTTCTTACTTCTTTCTCCTACCTAATTGTGTTGTTTGGATTCACTTGAGCAATGGTAAATAATAGTTGTGATAAAGGTGATTGCATCTTATTTTTAACTTTTGTGAGAATGCTTCTATTTATTCCCTCACCTCTTCCCCACCATAAAGCATGATGCTTGGTGCATGTTTGTGCGTGCACGTGCACGCACATTGGATTCCTACTTTATTGTGTGTTTTAATTAAGAATAGATGTCAAATTTTAATAAACAGCTTTCCAAAATCTATGGAAATAATAAAATCAGTCATTAACTGAATAGCCAATATGCTCATATGGCTTGTCTCTTTTCATTGAATAATATTCTTCCATTTCTTTCTTCAACTTCACAAACATACGGATCTAGGTCACAGATCTTAATACTCACAACAAAATTCTTTTTTCCTCTTCCTCCTCCTCCTTCTTCTTCTTTTTAAATCAGTATTTTGGTTTGATATGTTGAAGAATTTAGATTTTAAAATCTAGTTATAAATGCCCCAACAATGACTCATAAATCCAGCTTCTCATTTCAGTTTATTCTACCTTAGTTTGGCACTCATTCTGCTTTGGATATCTTCAATGTACTACTAGCTGGTATTCCTACCATTAGACCTGCTTGCTCCTCCTATCCCCTATCCACACTGTTACCAAATCCCAAAGTGTGTAGAAAACTATGTGGCTTGCTATCTCCCTGCTTCAGAACCCATGCTAGTTCCTTAAGAATTGCAGAAAAAATATAAAGTCTCTCACAATTTATTCACAATCAACCCTTCTTAGGGTTCTTGATCTTATTCCACTCCTCTCTCCTCATTCCCCATGAGACTTAGGCTTCAGCCACACCAAATATCTCACCATTTTTTCGACAGTTCAAGTCCCTTGTGTTCATTACCTTAGCACATGCTTCTTTCTACCCAGAACTTCTTTTTTCCCTTTTTTTTTTTTTTTAATTAAGTTTCCTTGCTACCAGAGCAGACTTAGTATTTGTTCTAAGCTCCCAAAACATAATTTCCAAATCTGTGTAGTATCAATTGCCATTTTACTTTGTTCATATTCATATGCCTCTCATATCAGAGTAGGAATTATCTAAAAATTGAATGTGATTCTTATGCTCTTCTTTATCCCCCAAACATTGCAGTCTGTCAAACAGTCTATAAAAATATCACGATTAAATAGTTAACTGTCACATTAAAGACACTAAGTAAATACTTGTTGATTGAATGCACAAATGGCACCTGCAGGTTTATGTAACTTAAATATTTCCTGTAATAGGAGATCTCTTAGCTTGATTATCCTTTATAAACCCAGAGTGCAGCACAGTGCTTAGTTTGTAAACTTACCTTGAATGAATGAACCAATAAATTATTTATGATGTTCTTCTAACCCTTAGATTTAGTGGGAGTTTAGGCTGATTATAATTTAATATCTCCCTATCATATAACTTAGATCATTTATTCCAAAACTTTTGCATACTCCTTGAGTCTCTCATCCTGCAGTTTCCCTCCACAGCTTTAATTGCCATCCTAGTTGAGACGATCCAGATTTTCTGGCTCAAACTGTGATCTTCCTCATTCTTTAGACCTCATCACTGACAAAGGCTTCTTTGTTTTGTTGTTGTTGCTTTTCTTTTCGTTTCTTCTTCTTTGAAAGAAGGTCTGTTTGTCAGTGTTGTGAAAAATACTTCTTTTACTTTATGATTTAAGCACTTATTTTTATACTCTCCCAAAATTTCCACTATCAATAATATTCTCCTCACACATATAATCTCTTAAACACCTCTAACTTATACTACTGTACTCTTAAATATCTCTAGTTCTCTGCCTCTACAAAAGTCAAATAACTTCTTCCCTCAAGTCAAGGACTTCACAAAGAAGAAGTAGCCCCTGAGACTTTGGATAGAGGCATTTGAGTGAATATGCCTCATATCCTTGAACCCCATATTAGCTAGACCCTTGTGGGTAAAAGAAGCATCTTTTTCCCCTTGCGAGAGTTGTCTAACCTTCTGAAAGAAGGATTTTACCTCAGGTAGCTGCCTTACAACACGACGCTCATCTTCCCCAAGATCCTCCCCTGCCTTTCCCCTTTACATCCAGTCCAATAACTACAGCCGCTGCTTAGCATTTCTTGAGAGGGAAAATTTGGTCTCTGCTTTACCTACCAAAAGAACCACAGGACTTGACTGAAATATACCAACAGGAACTAGCAGAACACATGGGAAAGTGGAGTTGACTATGCTTGACCAGGATGGGGTGTGGACTATAAGGCTGGATCGGGGAGAACTTACTGACATGGGAACACTCTCTTATGATTCAGGACTTAGCATCCTAGCACAGACACTTGGAACCTGTCATGATATACTACTGATATGGACTTGTTAAAACTTGGAAATGACAATGACCCTAATAAATAATGTGATAATTCTGGACTGCCTTTGCAAAGTATTTTAAAAGGGTCAAAAGACTCAGGGATCAAGCAAGGCCAAAGAAATTTAAACAGTATGGAGAACTACCACTTGACTCTATTCCTTGTGAGGGGGCAGAGGAAACTCCTTTCATTAAAGCCTTGAGGAATTCCTTGGTGAGGGAGGTCACTGGTATCTCTGAAAATCTCAGTAGAAATCATCTAAAGGTCAACTGTGACAATTACATGTGCTACCATGGAACTGAATATGCTAGTGTCGATAAGGATGACAAGATTATAGAATAGCAGAACCAAATTGGATATAATTACCATGCCAGGTACCAGGTAGCCAGGAGGTATTGACCATGGGGTCACTGACAATGGCTAATAGGTCATAGAGTTCTTAGGGCAAGAGAAACGGACAGCAACTTGTGCATACTTTAGCTTACGTAACCAGAAAAAAAAAAAAAAATCAAGGTGTGGGGAGCAAAACGTTGTCAGCTGCTCGTGAAAACCAGTTCCCTTCTCAAACTTCATAAAAGAAAGATATTGATTCTTCTTTAGTTATAGCCCTATCCATGGACAAGTTATTGCTATAGCCAGTTAAAACCCATCCCAATTGATCAGTGACTTATGCTTCAGTACTTATGCCTCTGAAGTCAACCAATCAGTAGCAGCCCAGGATTCTTAAAGCCAGACAATCAACAAAGGCTGCTCCAGTAGTTGTGATTCCTTGGTTGAAAAATAACCATTCCCTAAATGCTTCCTTGGCTGAATGTTAGCTGATCCCCGAATTCTATTCTTCTCAAACTCCTATAGAGAATCATTGTTTGAAGACATAGTGCTTTCCAGGACCAGCTCTCCCTTGTTTAGTAAGCAACAAATTCGGCTTTTATGTTTATTTGTTTCAGATTATTTGAGGGCTGTTGAGGGAGGGACTTTCTTTCACATACTACAATGGAAAAGTTTGATCCCTCACCCGGTTTCCTGATCTGAGTTGGCTGTCATACACAGAACTCATCAGTTAAAGGGAGGCCAGATTTCCTTGAGGTAGGACCTTGTAATGCCATCACAACTTTATATGATGAACACTCCCCCAATACTTCCCCCAATGAAATCTGCAGCCATTTACCAGAGTAGGTATACACTATAATAAGGAAGATGTCCAGACCTGAGAGACCACTTGGCCCCCAGTAAGACTGGA
Source organism: Kogia breviceps (assembly GCF_026419965.1). NCBI lineage: Eukaryota > Metazoa > Chordata > Mammalia > Artiodactyla > Physeteridae > Kogia > Kogia breviceps. The sequence continues at coordinate 93,674,289 of NC_081314.1, forward strand.
GTTTATGAAAACCACTCTAAATGAAATCCTGGTCCAGGTTTCTTTCATATGAGGCCCAGTAAGTTCATGGATTCAGTATGTACCCATTTCCTCAAAATGTCTTCTCTGACTTTTAGAGTAAGAATCATTAATGTAGGAAGGGCTGTGTAAAATGCTGTCTCCAGCTAACATAGTAAATCACAATCACTATTCTATCTTGGGTAAATTTCACAGGTTAGCATACCCTCAAATAATTGAAGTATGTAAGGGTTAAGGTTCCCAACATCTGCCATGCTGCCCTGTGTGGCAAAAAACAGATAGATCATAGAAGGGTAGAACAAAAATTTAATAAGTGGTAGCCCCAATAACAGTTGCTCTGTGAGATGTGGTATCTTTACTGGAGCAGATCAATATAGCTCAGGACTCTATGTGTAGCTACTATGGCAAGTGCATTCTTTCCTACCTTGATAAGTAAAAAGGAGAAAAGGAGTTTGTTTTTATAAGGAGATTACAGCTCACTACCATGTCCCAGGGACATAATAACTTTCCTGCCCTCTGGAAACACATGATCTGATCTGCAAGGACCTCAATTGTCCTGATGGTCTGTAGAGTATCACATTTGTCCACTCTACCAATGATATCATGTTAATTGGATCTGGGGAGCAGTGAGTAGCAATACTCTGGATCTCCTAGAAAGACACATTGCATGCCAGACATTTGGAGACAGACCTTACAAATGTTCAGAGCCTGACATATCAGTGAAGTTTTAAGGGTCCAATGATCTAGGGATGTCATCTCTATGAAACGGACATGTTATTATACCCTATATCTCTTATCATGAGCACAGCTCTAGGTGTACCCCTTGTGATTTAAGAGATAGCATATACCACGCTTGGGACTAGTGCTCTGACCCTTTTACTATGTGACTCGGAAGGTTTCCAGATTTAGGTGAGACCTAGAGCAAGAGAGGGCTCAACATCAGGCTGCAGTGCAAACTGTCCTACCACTCAGGCCATATAATCCAGTAGATCCAACTGACCTAGAGGTTCTTACTGTAGAAGAAGATGCAGTGTTGGGAAAACTGGAGAGCTACATGTAAATGAATGAAAATAGAACACCCCCTAAAAGCATACACAAAAGTAAACTCAAAATGGATTAAAGGCCTAAATGTAAGGCCACACACTATAAAGCTCTTAGAGGAAAATATAGGCAGCACACTCTTTGACATAAATTACAGCAAGATCTGATTTGATCCACCTCCTACAGTAATGAAAATAGAAACAAAAATAAATAGATGGGACCTCATTAAGCTTAAAAGTTTTTCCAGAGAAAAGGAAACCATAAATAAAAAGACAACCCTCGGAATGGGACAAAATATTTGCAAGTGAAGCAGCTGACGAGGGATTCATCTCCAAAATATAAAAAGAGCTCATGCAGCTCAATATCATAAAAACAGACAATCCAATCAAAAAAAGGGTGGAAGATCTAAATAGACATTTCTCCAAAGAAGACATACAGATGGACAAAAAGCACATGAAAAGATGCTCAACATCAAGAATTATTAGAGCAATGCAAATCAAAACTATAACGAGGTATCACTTCACACTGGTCAGAATGACCATCATCAAAAAATCTACAAACAGTAAATGCGGGAGAGGGTGTGGAGAAAAGGGAGCCCTCCTACACTTAGTGGAAATGTAAATTGGTAGAGCCGCTATGGAGAACAGTATGGAGGTTCCTTAAAAAACTAAAAACAGAGCTACCATATGATCCAGCACTCCCATTCCTGGGGATATTTCTGGAGAAAGCCATAATTAGAAAAGATACATGCACTCCAGTGTTCATTGCAGCACAATTTACAATAGCCAGGACATGGAAGCAACCTAAATGTCCATCAACAGAGGAATGGGTAAAGAAGATGTGGTACATATATGCAATGGAATATTACTCAGACGTAAAAAAGAACAAAATAATGCCATTTGCAGCAACATGGATGGACTTAGAGACTGTCATACTGAATTAAGTAAGTTAGACAAAGAAAGACAAATATCATATGATATCGCTTATACATGAAATCTAAAAAAAGGCTACAAATGAACTTGTGTACAAAAGAGAAATAGAGTTACAGATGTAGAAAACAAACTTATGGTTATCAGGGGGCAAAGGGGGAGGGAGGGATAAACTGGGAGATTAGGATTGACATATATGCACTACTATATATAAAATAGATAACTAATGAGGACCTACTGTATAGCACAGGGAACTCTATTCATTAAATAGTCTTCAATGGCCTATATGGGAAAAGAAGCTAAAAAGGAGTATATATATATATATGTATAATTGATTCACTTTACTGCACACCTGAAACTGACGCATTGTAAATCAACTATACTCCAATTAAACAAAAAACAAGATGCCTCTGTGGCATATCCCAACAGATTTGCAGCATGGACTCTTGAAGAGTTTTGGTGTAATTTTGTTTCTTTGATAGATGCTTGAAAAGCAGTTCCTGGTGTGCTCCTGGGGCCTGGTAGAGCCTAAGCAGTTGACTGAGACACCAACTCACTGTAACTAGAAGCTGTCCACAGTAAGTTGGTATTGTCAGACCGTCCAACTCACATTGTAGAGCTGGAGCAGAACCAAACTACAATATGCTCGGAATTTTACATTTAGCATAGAATCTGTGCAAGTCCAGAAGCCAAGAGTAAATTACACAGTTGGCCCAAACTAACCAAGTTGTCCACCATTGTTGCATATAATGTCTCATTCAACATATACTTAAGGCTTCATGGAGTGTGAATGGTGAAGGTGGTAGGAAGGTATCTTCAAGCAATGGATGGAGAAGAATAAAACTCTGGCCTGGTTCATAAATGAGTCATCTCTATATGATGGCGTGAATACAAGTATATAGCTGCTTCAGTCAGCTTCACTTGTGGGTAGACAGATACATACTCTAAGGACAGCGGTTGAGAAAAAGACCTCTCAGAAAGTAGAAAAGTATACTTGTTCATTATTTTTACCTAGGTGGAGAAGTGGACAGAAGTGAAACTTCCTGTTTAAAGTATATACTGAAGATATATATATATATAGATAGATAGATAGATATATCCATATATATGAGAAATAATATTATGTATAATATATATTAATAACTAATTAATATTAATATATTAATATTAATACAGTAATGTTGCTCTTACCTAATTAAGGCATGGAAGAGTATCTCTGGAAATCAGTAGATTCACTGTTGTAATTGTTGTTCTATTTTCACTGATAAAAGTACATGGGCAATTGGGTCAACACAGTTTGACAATGTCAAGATAACCAAGGATCAGACCCACAGAAATAGAAGTCTGGGTTTCTTCATTAGCCACATAACTTTGACCAATTGATTTGGTTGTGGGTGAGTGAAATCTGGGTGGTGAAAGAAGATGATGAATATCTAATTCTCATAGAAGTATGGATGGAATATATAATTAGAAAGTATAGTAAGGTAAAAAAGTATGATATAACCAAAACTTACTTTATATAGCAAAATTATAAAGAGACATTTTACTTCAGAATGTAGTTGAATTTCACAATGTGATTTTTCTTGTCTTTAGACAACCTAATATGTTTTCTCGGATATGGCTCTTACATATAGAATTATGCAAGGTATTCTATTTTAGCCAAAATTTAGAAGCCAAAGACTGTTACTCAAAGTGAGGCTTCTTTTTTGTTTCATTGACCCTTTTCATAGTCATATTCAATATTCTTTGGATAAAGGCATCTAGAGTACTGGCAGAATTGCAAGTTGTGGAATCATCCAGATGTGTTACTGAATGCTAGTCCCTAATTGTCACCAAGTTTTAGCTTTTATAAAATCTGAATTTTATAAAAGCTACATTGCAGTGTTGAACTAGTTTTCTAAGCCTTAGTTTTAGCCTTTATAAAGAGGCAATAATCAGACTTTGTCATACTGTTGTGATGCTTATGTGAAAAACACCACAGGAGCATAATGTATTATCTATAAAATAATATAAACATGTCATAAATATCAGACAATTTCTCCCACTATACCTGAGAAAGGGTATAGATGAGCCACTGTGCATGGCTAGGCAGGTTGTTGAACTGAATTACTTCAGACATTCATTATTTAAGACTAATCATTAACTAACAAACACTTCAGATATGTTTGTAATGATATGGGAGGGAGGTCCAGAATTTACAAATTTATCTGCTACTCAAAGGAAGGTGTTGGCATAAATATTCCAAATGAGACAAGAAATAAACCATTTTAATTTACTTTATTTTACATATGGTGTCCATTTTTAAACTTTTGAATAATGTCTCCCAGAAGTAAGAACTGAAGTATTTAAGATTTAAAAAAATATAAAATCATTGGCTCATGTTAAAATATACATTTGAAAATTATTTTCTGCCAAATAATACACACATTATAAGTGTGTATTAGTGAGTATATACTCACTAATTTCTACCAAAGTGACCATTTTAACAGGTAAGTAATTATAATAAATGTCAGATAATTTTAGTAATTAAAATTTGAAGAAAAATCGTATAATCTTTATAAGCTTCCAAATCAGTTTAATTAAATGCTGATATTATAATGTGGCCTGTAAATAATCACTGCTATTTACAAATACTTATTTGCATAAAATGGGATTTCAGAAATTTCATGTAGCCAAAATATAGAAATAATTATATGCCAAGGCTTAAAATATTCACTCTAAGTGGCAGCATGAGAGGATTAAATCAGTGCTACTCAGTCAGTGATCCACAGACCACACTTTGAATAGCACAGGAGTAATTTTAAGACTAAAATGAAACAGCATTCATACTCCATGTTGGATTATATGCTTATTTCCTTAGGATATTCATAGCGAGTGGTTTTTATTCAAGAAGATATCCAATCAGTGGTGGATCATGAGGGATAGCACTTTCTCATCCCTTTGGACATCACTGCTTTTTTACATTTTTTACAGACATTCCAATCTATCATATTAATGATAAATTACAAAAAATGATGAATATTGTCAGTGAAAAATGTCACAGAGAAAGAAAAGCCATCCTGAAACCATTTAATGACCAGATCAGAGCTTTAGAAACTTGGAGGCTCAGTCCTTAAAATATTCTACCAAAAGAATCTTAAGTTTTTAAGGAGCTTTAAAGGTATTCTGGTCGAATATTTCATCTGGTACTTGAATTCTGTCTATAACATCTTTTCTAAGACTCTGCTTGTCATGCTTAATGACAGCTATGGGAAATCTGGTAATACAGTAAAATTCATCTCCTTTTCTCCATTGACTCTACTTTTACTCTTTTGAGATACATAAATATAATCTTTATTTTCAAATGTTCAAATATTTATAGACAATCTGAAGAAGATTAAAAAGAGATAAGGCAGCCAAGTATTCCCAGTTTCTCAGTTACCAAAAATGTTCTTCTCAATGTGGTCTGATGGACTGTGGATTTCTGTCACACATTTAGGTTTTATAAGAGAACAATCTTATGAATGCTTTTCTGATACAAAATCTAAGGGATGTGGACAAAATTTCTTCTTAGCTTTGAATGGGATTATGTATACAAAACTTTTGGCATTATAGATGCATTCTAGTTTATCTTACCTGACAGACAATAGTGGCAGATACAGGACAAAGTGTGGGAGAAAGGTAGCTCCTACAGGGAAATACAAGGTACTTCAGCTGAAACTCAAAAGGGCATTTTTGCCAGTATTTAATTCTTCAGAAGAAATTTTCTCTAGGTTAAAAGGAGCTGTTGAATAATAGTCTCTTGTATGCACTTTTTCATATGGAAGATAACACCTCTAATAGGATTTAATTGTAAATAAATGTTCCAAATGTTCTAAAGATTAACTTAGAATAAAAACATGCCTCCCACTGAATGAGCACTGCCCCTTTCTAGCATACCTAAGAGGGTCTTGTATGTTTCTCTTATTGGTCGCCTTCAACCCATAACTTCAAGCTAGCTATACATTAGGAGAATAGTATAATTAGAAGTTTAACTAGACTATATCTTATATTACTTTTTTGAACAGGACTGAATATTATTTCCTTTTATATTTAATATTTCATGTGTATTCATATTTCATGATACAGATATAACCAGACAAGTCATAGCTTCAGGAGCCAAACATCAGTATAACATTTATTAAAAAAAATATTGTGATTGAGTTATATGTACATTTACAAAGAGATAACCAACCAGACTATGGGGCTACAGAATCATGGCAACAGCCCGGAAAGCCCTTGGGACCAACTGAACATTCAGTGGAACATCTTCTCATCTGTCATTGCTAGACAGCCACTCAATTTAATGCATATGCATGTGCAACATTTATGGAAAAACCTGCACTCAGCCAATATGCAACAGATTGCAACAAAAGGGAAATTATCTAAAGAAAATAAAATATGATCCTAAAAATGTTAGTGAGTAAAAAAAAAAAGTCGAGGCATTTCTTTTCTCTCCAAAGTTAATCTCTCTTAATATAACTACTACTTTGCCAGCTACATTACAGGAATCTCATGAAAAACTAACAGCTGTATACATTGAGAAATGAAGAGAAAAATGTTTAATGTGATCATTTTCAATGCCAAAGCCCTCTCTCAAATTCTAAAGGCAAAGACAACAGGGGGCAAAAAAGAGATTTTATCAGGGTTAAGGAACTGGTATTTCTATTTTCATTCAATGGGACATTTTGATTCTACGAATGCTATTTTTGTCTCAGGCTTGATTGCCTATTTTATGGATGAAATAACTCATGTAAATCACATGATAGAAAGCAATACAGATAAAGCATAATCACAAGGAGGGTTATGGAATGTGTAACTGTGTGTGGAGGGAATATTGTGATTAGATAATGACAATAAAAAATACCCTTCCCCCTTCCCCTCACCAGGTAACAACCCTGCTTATTAGTTTTATTCCTATCCTCATATTTCTTTTTTAAAAAAATTAAATAATAAACACTTCATATCCCCTCATCCATTTTTAGTGTAATGTTGTGACAAAGTGAAAAAAAAAAAGTGAGATAGTTGCAAAGAAAAGCAGGGCCTGTACAATGAAGGTTGTGCATCTGGAAGGAACAGAGTAAGCCTATGACAGAAGTTTCAGATCTCCAGGATCTGTTCCCAGTGTCTGACCTGTGCTAGACTCTAATGATGGGGCTTGATAACAGATGGGATCAGGGAGGAAGAACCATATTCCACAAAGACCTACAGTGTAAATATAATTATGACAGACATGTCTTCTTATAGAAGCAGTATCGTTGTCACTTTATACCTTAATCAGAGCATTTATCAGATTTTTAAGTACTGAAAGGGCACAGATACAGTAAGGTTACAATTGTTGTGGAGAAATGTTTCATAGAGAAGTTAAATCTGAGCTGAAGTTTAAAGTGGGGGAACGGAGATGAATGTGAAGGGCATTCTGGAAAGAAGGAACAGCAAAATTGAAGGCATAGAGACTGGTGACCAAAATGATTATTTGGAAAGGGAAGGCAAGTGAAAAAGAAATGAAATTAGCATTTACTGAGTACCTACAATGTTCCAAAAGTTGTAATAAGTGCTTCTGTGTGTCATAATTTAATAGTCACAAAAACTTTCCAAGTATCATCATCCCCCCCAATGGTGAAGATGGTTGTACACCAGTCAGTTACTTAATATTTGCATTCTGTAGATAAGAATCCTGACTACTTAGAAAATAGTCTTGTGTGACAGGAACTTACAACACACACATGAATATAAGAAGCAGCTAAAAAGGTAACTAAATTATAGATAAAACCTTTGATTTTTGTATTAGTTTTCTATGGCTTTGTAATCAACTGCCACAACTTTAGTGCTTAAAACAACTTTAGTGCTTCATTATTTCCTAAGTTCTCTGGTTCAGGAATCTGGGCACAGTTTAACTGAGTTCTCTGTTTAGGGTCTCACAGGTTGCATGGTGTTGGTCAGCTGTATTCTCATCTGGAGGCTCAACTGGGAAAGAGCCCACTTTTCTGCTCAAAGAGTTGGTGCAATTTAGTTTCTTGCAGCTGTAGGACTGAGCATTAGCTGCTTTTGCCGGCTGTTGAGTTATAAGCAACCCTCACCTCCTCGCTGCTGCTCAAAGTTCCTAGAGACCCACCAAAGTTTCTTGCTATGTAATCCTATCGATAAGGAGCAAGTTACAGATTCTTCCCATGTTCAAGTGGAGAGGATAATACAAGGCATAAAAGCCCAGAGGTGGGGATAAATAGAGCCACCCTAGAGTCTATCCACCATGATTGCCATGTGTAGAATATTTAAATTCCATCTGATACAATTAGGAATTCATTAAAGATTTGTGAGTAGGGGAGGGAAATAATCAGAGTTGTGATAAAAGGAGGAAAATATTCAGCTTTGCTTTCAAATAGAAACAGGAGTATTAAGGAAATAGAACTTGAAGGTATTGTCTTGATTGCCTTTCAAATGTTAGGCCATAGTTCACGGAGTGCTCCAAAAACCACTCTCCTCTGGTCACTTACAAGTTGAGAGGCCCATGAGTTGCCTATGAGATGCCCACTCCACGTGAAGAATTTATACCATCTCCTCCCAGTGTGTCCTCATGACCATGAATAATAAGGGTGAGAAAAGCAATAAAGAAAACTAGCATGCTCCCTTGAGAGACTCCTAGTTGCTAAGATGCACAATGCCTTGAGAAATTCAGCATTGACTGAATTTTGTACAGTGGTGCAGTTTGCATATTGGTCTGTGGGGTCAAATAGGACCCAGGGAAAATAGCAACTTGCAGCAAAGGTGACATGTGAAATTTAACCAAGGAACAACCTAAAATAAAGGCTACGCCTAGGTCCCCCAAACACGAGAATAAAATGTTCAAGTGTACCAGAAGAGGACACAAAGTGAAACCTGCTAAGAAACTGATTAACCTAATCATAAACCAAGCATGCAGCAACTATACTGATAATTGCACTCTAGTGACTCACTTATAATGCCATTACAGTGCACATTAGTCACCCTGCTGTCCTACTTGCCCAAAATATACTGCAGATTGCCAGTGTAGCAGCTGTTTTCTGCTTTGCAGAAATTATAAATGTTGTGGAAACAAAGGAGAATAAAGTATATACCTTCTTGTATTCTGCTAGCTTTACTGCTAAGTGCAGCTCAGTATTTTCTATTTAACAAATAAATATACATTCCATGGAAAGACGCTTAATTTTTACAGATGTTCAGAATGTAAAAAAAAAAAAAAAAGTTTCCCAAGCAGTAATTAGAATATTTAGTTTCTGTTATCACGGTAACCTTTCAGTGACAGGAATTATAGTGAGACTAATAAAAAATCACTCCATAATGGGGGTGATGATGGCCATTTAAAGCACTCTCTGTACTGGGAGAGATTTCTTGATGAAGTTGTTGATATGAAAATAAGACAAGGATCTTGAATCCTCAGAAATATGATATAAGGGCCTAGATGATTCTGCAGGAGGTGTGAAATAACTGTAAAATGGAACCTCTATCTGAAATGAGAATTGAGTTTTGAAAATAAAAGTCCATTCATTTAACAAGTGTTTCTTGTGGGCTTAAACTTTTACATATACTATGTTATACATGGGAGTTTCAAATGAATTAAACATTGGCTTTGCTCTCAAAGGCTCATAATTTAGTGGCAATGATAAATATATAAATAATGAAAATAAATTGTTGTAGTATTTCAATGAAGTATGCACCATAATGCACCAAAATAAATTGCTCCTGCTACACAGATAGGAAGATTTCAGAAAAGAGGTGACATGTGAGCTGGATTTGAAGGGAAAGAATGGGTTTGACAGGAGAGGAAGAAGGAAGGAAAGTAACATTTATCATGCACTCATTTAATGGGACACCAAGCAAGATGCTTATTTACATAATCTCCTCTAATTTTTTTTAACATCTTTATTGGAGTATAATTGCTTTACAATGGTGTGTTAGTTTCTGCTTTATAACAAAGTGAATCAGTTATACATATACATATGTCCCCATATCTCTTCCTTCTTGCATCTCCCTCCTTCCCACCCTCACAAAGCACAGAGCTGATCTCCCTGTGCTATGTGGCTGCTTCCCACTAGCTATCTGTTTTACATTTGGTAGTGTATATATGTCCATGCCACTCTCTCACTTCGTCATAGCTTATCCTTCCCCCTCCCCATATCCTCAAGTCCATGCTCTAGTAGGTCTGTGTCTTTATTCCTGTCTTACTCCTGGGTTCTTCATGACTTTTTTTTTTCTTAGATTCCATATATATGTTAGCATAAGTATGAAATTAGAACACTCCCTAACACCATACACAAAAATAAACTCAAAAGGGATTAAAGACCTAAATGTAAGGCCAGACACTATCAAACTCTTAGAGGAAACCATAGGCAGAATACTCTATGACATAAATCACAGCAAGATCCGTTTTGACCCACCTCCTAGAGAAATGGAAATAAAAACAAATGGGACCTAATGAAATCTCCTTTAATTCTTGTATCAGATTGTCAGGGTCCACACTTAGTCCTTTCTTGGCTAACTTCCAACTGTCAGTTTTTGCATCTCCATGCCTGAGACGTTAATTCCACAGCCAGGAAAGGCAGTTCTTTCTTCTCATTTGAAAGAAATGAAAACTAAGAGGAGTAGCCCTCAACTAAAAACACTTGGTAGCTGGCACATAAATACTTCAGCTTCCTGTATTTCAGGTGGTAAAATCATGAGGTATATTTTTTTCACAAAATCTGTACCAGCTCCTCTTGCTGCTGTAACAAATTAAACCAAATGCAGTGGCTTAAAGAAACACAAATTTACTGTCTTAGAGTTCTGGAGTACAAAAGTCCAAAATAGGCCTCAAAGAACTAACCTTGAAGTGTCAGTTGGGGCACATTCCTTCTGGAAGCTCTAGAGGAAAATTCTTGCCTCGTCTTTTCCAGCTTCTAGAGGCTGCCTACATTTTTTTGGCTTGTGGTTACACCACTTCTACTTCTGCTTCCATCATCACACTGACAAGCAATTGCCTGCAGGATTAAGCTCCAGTAGCCTGCTGTGATAGCTGGCTTATTCGAAGCCATCCCTTCTGGCATTCCTTACATTTTTCCCCCAAATTAACTCATTGCACTGGAATCAATTCTTACTTCTGGAGAAACCCAAACTAAGACAATATGTATGTTTGCAGGGCATTGCAAATGTCTTTACAGTGACCTGGGGAAATAAAATGTAGAATGATTAAATAGCTTCTTCAGTTATTTATAGCTGGAAGCTGTGAAGCTTACTCCAAGGCACTTACTCTATTCTCATATCACTCTGCTGTTTATTATTAATACAATAGTAGTTACAGCAGTAGCTTCAGTAGTAATAATCATGATTCTATTAATAATTGCAATTGCTAACAAACACAACAATAATTACAAGTTCTTAAAATCTAGCATCTTAACATGGAATAGGTCTTCAGAATCTACAAGGTCCTTTCATATACATCATCTCATTTGGAGTTTTGCAACAAATGTATGATACCAGCAAATGCCTTTTTGGGGGGAGAATATAGCACATATTCTGATAATTTATGTGTCTTCAGAGACACAGAGGCATGAAAGAGGACTTTGCCTTTTTTCTGTTTTGTATTATTTTCAGAAACCTAGCTGAAATGCAGAATATGCAGTAGCCTGTGGCAAGTAATTAGGCTGAAAACACACACAAAACCAATAGAGCAGTGCACTGGACAGCCCTAGGCATGCAATTAGTACACATCTCGGAGTACTTGGGACACAAAAATTCCCCCAAACTTCTGCCTCAGAACCTCTTGAATATTTGATATCTCTCCTTGACTCAATTTCTAATTTGGGGGATTAAAATTAACAAGCCAAATCAAATTCCACTCTAATCAGATTGGTCCAACATCTTCTCAATGTAAAAGATTTCATTTAAAAAAAAAGTCAAATTTGTGTCTTTCAGTTTGTTATAACAGTTTGTGTTGGAGCTTCCATGGACCCCAGTTTAAATCCACAAGTTAGAGCACATGATTACTGAGCTACTTCTCTTATTCTAACATTTTAAAATAGAGACATATCTAGTACATTCGATTTGGTTCCATATTTCTAGACCCGGGGGATAACCAATGTGAACATAAACCACATCTTCCAGAGACCCTGAGGCACTGTTTCTCAAACTTTAATGTACATTGGAACTACCCAGGGATCTGTTAAAATACAGATTCTTACTCAGTAAGACTCTGGTGGGCCCTTAATTTTGCACTGGTGATAACAATTGCTGCTGCCCCAAGGACTATGCTTTGCATAGCAAGATCCTAGAATGCTGGCAAATATCACATGTTCATCCATAGCCCTCATGTGACATTCTTTACTTTGCTCATAGTCTGTGTTCTAAATTCGGAACAAGTCTTTCATCTCATCCTAAGCAGGCAACTAAGGGAAATTAAAAAAGGTAGTAGTTGGAGGATAGGAAGGGTGCCTTCAGAGCAAGCACCCTAGGCAGAATGGAGCCTTTCTATATTTGCTCATCCCTAGTCATGAGCAAGCCAGAAAACATATGGGAACTATCTGGAGTCTCCTGGCATCAGAAGCCACCAAACACAGTACGGGGTGACCCATAGCAATCACAGAATCCCTCCAACAATGTGTATGCTGCTCCAGTGCCTAAACATCCTGTCCTGCCTGCTCAGCATAAGAATTGTATCCGCTATGGCATCCCGATTCTTTGACTTAAGTCCCCACTCAATGACTTAAATGTTTATTAACCATCTATGCTTACTAGTAGGAGTGCCATGTTTGCATTGATTTAGTTCACAGCTAAATCCTCAATGGCTGAGGTGGGGTGGAGGGCAAATTCACTGTCCTCCTGTACAAAGGCTGACACGCAACTAAGTAAGTGTGAAACTAAAAGTTAATTCCCTATGTAGACAAATTTTCCTTATAACCACCTCTCAGTATGCCCAAGTGGTAACATTTTAGCAATCAAGAAGTAATGACATCTTAACACTAATATTATTCAGGAAAGAAGAATATGTGAGTGACCTGTATACAGTTATTATCATTACAAATGGGAAAAATTGTGCCCTGTGTATGTCATTTTTTTCCTGAATTATCCTATCTGTAAAAAAAGATTCTTCAACATTATACTAGCAAATCCTGGTTTCCACGGTGCCATACAGATACTTAGTAGGAAAGCTGCAATCTCTTTATGACCATGCAGATACTTTAATCATGGGAAATTTTTTCTCAGGTGGCTATCAGTGGTACATACTCCAAAGCAGAAACGAGTGAATCTTTGATCCAGGAAAATCTGGCTATAGTACTAAATATAAGAGTCTGAAAACAGGCTCCATGTCTACTCATGTCTACTTAGAGCTGGCTCTCTGGGCTTCTGATCTTGACTCCTTTATGAATGCTACTCTTGGCCTTCAGAGCTCTGAGTTTCTCTGGATTCCTAAAACTTGGACTCCCTTCAACTTCAATATCTAAATGTCTTCTCTCTCCTTTACTTGTGCCCTCTCTACACTGATTCCTCACTGTTAGTCAACAAATCAAATTTACATTCAGTCAATGGTAAGAAAAAAGGAAAACAATAATTTTAAAACTGAACAATGAGCATAGTAAGGACACATTTAGTCACCGGTTCATCCAATGCTTATTCAAAGTGTACTATGTCCAAAACACCATTATAGGTTCTGTGTAGAGTAAAAATACACAGAAGAGGTAGTCCATGGCATCTATACATACTGCCTATCAGACAGCCAAAATGAAAACTGCTGAAACACAGTGTTCCAACACTGGGGAGTTTCTTTCCTTTGAATGTTTATTTTTATCTGTTGTGATGCAAAAAAAAATTACTAAAATGAAAGAAAATAAACAAATGATGAGAATGACTTAGCAACAGCAACATTCCCAGGTAACAGTGATAGCTATATTAGTAACTCTAGTCAAGTCTTATGGGAGTCTCTTTCATTGCAATGACTTTTCAACCCTCAGTCCTCATTCATTATGTGTTGATTTTATAACATGACCTTCAGAGAATGTCTTTTACTAAGGTCTATCCCACTTTTCTTCTCACTTGACAAACTCTTCCTGAGGTATTGTAACAGTAGGTAACATTTATTGAGTTCTTTTCAAGTGCCAGTCATTGTTCTAAGCTTTACATGTATGTATACTTATAATACACTTAATAATACATTGATTAATGTATTATAGGTATCATTTCAACTACCCCCTACATGTAAATGATGACCAACTCAGACTTCAATTCTACATCCACATTTAACCTTCTCTCTCCTCACTGGACATCTCTACAAGATATTCCATAGGTCCCTCAATCATATGGTACTCAAAAGAGATTTATCATCTCCTCTGACAACCTGTCCCTCTTCCTTTAGTACTATCTTGGGGAAGGATTTAGCCACTACTTAGCTGACCTATGATTCACTATATGCTTCTTTCTCCTCCTCCAAGTTTGATTTCAATTAATTTATCAGCAAATTCTATAGATTCCAGTTATTAAAAGGTCCCTGAATCTGTCCTCCCATCTTTCCCCCATCACACTGTATTACTGTATTTTTTCAGTACTCTAGCAAAAGTTTCTCTGATTCCTGTAGAATCCTTCACGGTCAGAGTAATTATCCTAACATACTTAATGTCACTCTTTTGCTTTAAAATTATCCATGGTTTTCCGTAACATATCATTCAGGCATTCAACACACAAACTGTATGTGTACAGGTATGCCAATTCATGCCCACCTAGTTCTAAGATAGGGCCACCTTAAACTGTATTAATCATAACTTTTTAATCTGACTTAATTACTAGACCCCAAAGCATGAGTCTTTGTTTGCTTCTGCTTAGGTTCATAAAAAATATATACACTTTTTATTTTTCTTATAGTATTTTTTGGCTGCATTGGGCCTTAATTGCGGCATGTGGGATCTTCGCTGAGGTATGCGAGCTCTTTGTTGTGGCACGCGGGCTTCTCTTGTTGGGTGTGCACGTTTTCTCTCTCTAGTTGTGGCATGCGGGTTTTCTCTTCTCTAGTAGTGTCATGCAGGCCCCAGGGCGAATGGGCTCTGGAGTTTGTAGTAGGCTCTCTAGTTGAGGTGTGCGAGCTCAGTAGTTGTGGCATGCAGGCTTAGTTGCCCTGCAGCATGTGGGATCTTGGTTCCCTGACCAAGAATCGAACCCGAATCCCCTGAATTGTAAGGTGGAATCTTTACCACTGGACCACAAGGGAAGTCCCTATACACTTTTTAAAAACTCAATATTTGATTTGAGTCCATTTTCTATGTCTGCATCTTTATTCCTGTCCTGACCCTAGGTTCATCAGAACCATTTATGTTTTAGATTCCATATATATGTGTTAGCATACGTTATTTGTTTTTCTCTTTCTGACTTACTTCACTCTGTATGACAGACTCTAGGTCCATCCACCTCACTACAAATAACTCAATTTCGTTTCTTTTTATGGCTGAGTAATATTCCATTGTATATAGGTGCCACATCTTCTTTATCCATTCATCTGTCAATGGACACCTAGGTTGCTTCCACGTCCTGGCTATTGTAAATAGTGCTGCAATGAACATTGTGATACATGACTCTTTCTGAATTATGGTTTTCTCAGGGTATAAGCACCAGTAAGTTTTAGTTTTAAATACTGTACAAAGTTTTAAAGGATGGTTTCTGTGATTCAATCACTGTTCAGTGGATATTTTAAGGTCCTCATTATAGTATGGAGACACTTAAAGACAATTTTCAGACTTTGATTTTTAAGACCAAATTATTTGGGTTAAAAATCTATATTTTTAACATTTAAATATTAAAAGTTTAGACATTAAGACATTAAAAGGTGGCATCCTCATGGGAGGTTTATAATCATGAATAACTCATAATTTAGTATAATAACATCAAAAGATATTTAAGAAAATAGTCTATTCCAAGCATTTGATTTTGCCAATATTCTCAACATTCTTATTTGCTTAAAATATAAACATATTTTAAATAAAAGTTAAATTTTAGTTGTATTTTATGTAGTTTTAAAGAAGCTAAAACAGAAAAATGATAACTTTAAATTATAAAATTCATTTTATTTCTCTTTCTAAATTGAAAAATACATTAAAAATATAAAAATAACATTGAATTGAGACATTTTAAAAATGAGGATTTTTTTCTGAAAAGTAATTGATAATGACTTATTTAAGATGACCCACAGGTTTCTGACTTTATTACAATTTTTACATAAGATTTTTCTATAATGCACAGGCAGAAATTCCATCCCCTTAAGACTAGATGCAACCTGTGCATCTCTTGAATTTCTATCCCTTTCTCTTTAATATAGGCTACTAACCTGTGTCTCACTAGGATGTGTGACTCATTTCTTGACTCACAAATCTGAGTTCCAATCAAGTTCTCTCTTTGTTATACTTTATAAACATTTCAATGAAGATTCCACCAATGAGCTGTTACAAACACTAAAGGCTTAGAATATTGTTTCCAAGAATATACGTTTTCTTTGTAAAATATGCCCTACATACCAAATAAATATGAGACTACAGTCACCTGTAGGAGTGGAAGTACTGTAAACAGCAATGTCAATGTACTAGAGAGGGCAATCCAATGGATTACTGAAAAGTTCAGTTTCAGATTTTAGCTATGTAGGAATATAGTCTTAGTAGTTCATGTTCACTACATTTTGACCCTCATTCAGCAGGGTAGTGTGAATGTGGCAGTGGTGGGGGTTAGGAATCTAGGTAGAAGCTCTGCCTCATAATCTCTCTAATGCCCCATAAAGCTTCACCTCTTTCTCTGACTCTGAGTATCCATTCTTCATGCTCCCTTCACCCACTGTTCTCTCATTGCCAGTGTTTGACTGTCTTGTGCAATAAAATCACTTTGAGATTAACTAGGTTCAAGAAACAGAAAAGTTAGGATTGGAAGTCAAACTACATACTGTTATTATATCTGGGGTGGATGGAAGTGTGTGTGTGTGTGTGTGTGTGTGTGTGTAACCGCTCTCTCAGCTATCTCTCTATGGTATCTATCTATCTATTGAGAGGGAGGGTGGGACAGGAAGAGAGAAAGAGAAGACATACAGAGAGACAGAGGGTTTAAGATATTTATTATTAAGATATATATATATATATACTATTAAGATAATTATAGGCAAAAAAAATCCCAAATAATATTCAAAGGAGCTTGAAATGTAGATTCACCTATGATGTATACAGAGTGAGTCATGGGGTAGAGGGGAGGAAAAGCAGTAAAGTCCTTTTGGAACACATCTATCTATAAAAAGGTGTCTCCTATTTGACGACTGGAAAACCTTCACATGTTGAAGTGAGGACAGTGTACTCTTCTACATTGGTTACTATGTAGGTTTATAAGCCCTGCAGTCCCCAGGAACAATGCTCACTTCCTTTCGGTAAAAGCCATTTGGGGACTGGGTGTGGGATGACAGGGATGCAGCACAGAACTTATAGTTGTAATTGCATCTGTCATAGATGTTGTGAGTTTGGGTGAAGAAAGGACAAGAGAGAGAGCTGGACTCAGTCTTGTTAATCCATTTTAATGTGGAAAAATTAGAATTCTATTATTGTGAAAAATTTTCCTATGTGTGGAAAAATGGGTTTTTTTAACAAAGGGAGTGTAATTTTTGTTCACTGTCCATAAGGGGACTTTATATTATCTTTAGTATTCCTTAACTACTGTATTTCTTTTAATTTTTACCTTTTTGGGTAATGTCTGTAAAAATGTTTTCTGTGTGTTTTTAAATAGTAGGTTTAATTTTACTGAACTAAATCTACACTAAAAAACTTTGTGCCATGTTTTTACCTGATTTGAGCTGAATGTGATTTAAATTTATTCATGACCTCCATTACTTCCACTACAACAATCATTTAAGAAATAATGTTTTTTTAAATATGATACTATTAAGATATGTATTAACAGTGTTTTATAATCTACAGAACTGTTTACATAAATGATTTTGTCTTCACTTGGGTTCATTGAGGTGGATAAGGATTATTATTTCCCTTTTACAGAAAATATAGCAGAGACACAGAAAGATTAAGTAGCTTGGATAAATTTTCCAGGGCCAGAGTGAAGCTTTAATAATACAATTAGTGATAATTAGACAATGGCAGTGTGATTTTGTGGAAAAGGTCTGAAAAACTTAGATTCAGAGCCATACTTTGAAAGTTACTGTGTGATCTTGGTCAAGTAATTAAACTCAGTGAGCTCCGGTTTTACTGACTGTCAATAGAGATAATAATAATTACCTCACAGAAATATCATGAATGTAGAAATAATATACTTAAAGCAAATAGTAGGGAAGCGGTGCCGATTATGTGGTCAGTGAATTGCAGTTCATTGACCACACTTCCTGTTGAACATATACTAATAAGCCTTTTCTTCACATTCAAAAAGCATGCATGCCAGGCTTCTTATTATTGAACACCCCTCCCTCGCAATACTGGGGTTTCATCAGATAAACCTAGAGGAAAATCCTGGCTTTGAAAATTTCATAGCAGAAGAACAACTTTTCTGAAAACTTTCAGCTGAAAAATCTATAACTAAATGGACAGGGTTAAATTCTTATTTTTTTAAATACCAAAAAGTGGAGTAGAGTAAAAAGCCACTCTTAGTCTTAGACATCTTAGAGTCTCAGACATCCTGAACTTGCTTGGTTCCAAAGATGCTCATGGAGGCATCTCATGGAGGAGTCGGGTCCTAGACCCAAGACCAACAATGGCAAAATCATATAAGATTAGTGGAGAGATGATCATAGGTCTGTGAGTTTCAGGGAAGCCGTTACACCAACCTGGGGGCTGACAAGAGCAGAACCTCTGCCAATGGCTTTAGTGTTGCTGGGGAAAAATGGAATATACTCTGAGTGTCTTTCCTTTTAATAAAAATCCCTTGGTGGGCATTGTACACAACATGTTTGAAAAGTGAACTGTTGTCTTCCTCCCTGGCTATTTAGAAGAAGGATTTTCATATGTTTCTGAAACATAGGAAAGCTGATAGGGATACCTAGAGTCACAACTGTTTATTATTTTTAATTAATCAATTAATGTTGAAAAGCCCACCAGCAGGAGAGGGCTGAAATAAACAGAAGTTGAATATCCAGTGAAAGAGAACCCCTCTTTTAACTGCAGTGAATCGCGCCATATAAACACAGTAAAGAATTTCAAACATTAACAGCTCCAGATACTCAACAAAAACAACAGAAGAAAAATCTAAAAGTAGAATTGTTTTGATATTCTGAAGAGGTTTCTCAGGTAGAATTGGCAACCTTGGACTGAAAAGAGCTTCAGTTAACTTTCTCGGATCTTACGTTACATGTGTTTATCTTAGAAAAAGATAGAATTGAAAAAAATAAGCGTTCATTCTTCTGTAACATCCTACTTCCTTATGCACACCCTGCTCTAGATTCTGCTTTAGGCATTATCATCCTACAATTCATTTGTATGTTAAGCTCCTTAATATCTTTACTAGTATATTACCATGTGCCATTATTTAATTAAAGAATAATTATAGGACACTGACAGAATAAACCCTCAGATGAATGAGCAATTCACTTTCAAGAGAAAAGCATTTGGACTCAGCTGTGCAATGGAAAGTAATCTCTTTCAATACCACCACAGGCTTGGGGAATGATAGTTATCTAAAAGAACATAAACACATTTGACTTTGAAAGGTTAGAAACACCCAGAATCTCTTTCTAATTTGCAGGGGAAAAGAAATTCCTAATTATAAACATAATTTAAAAGTGCCCTGTTGACTTAAATATGAAGATGTTTAAGATCTTTTATATGCTTTAGAAATGACAAAGCAGGGAATACAGAAGCACACGATAAAACTACAGAGCAAGAAGTGTTCTGTTGCAAGAATTAGCTTAGCAGACACCACACATACACCAGCAATCAGGGATTTATAATTTTGTACATATATATAAACAAACACACACACACAATAAACTAAGCCTCTCTGTGTATATGGGTTCACAATTTTTGTGTCAGAAGCAGAGATTCCAACACAGTGGAGAGGATACAGGACAAAGCACAGAAGCAGATTATATACATGTTCATCAGATTTTTAAGTAATAGTGTTAAGAGATCTATATTGTGCCTCTGGAATCGAAGATGGGATTAGAGTTTTTCAAATACGACTAGCAAGAATATTTCAGGATTCAAAAGTTAATCACATTCTTTGATGTTAGTTCAGGGCTGGGTCCTAATTAGCCAAATTGATGTTGCAAAGGGCTATTTAATATAGTTTCTAAGTAGGTTCACTTTTAAAATAAAATGCATGTTCTATTTCAATATGCTCATGAATGTGGTCACAATTAATTACATTCCTTATAATGTAATTGTGAATTTCTACTTTGAGACAAGAATGCAGTAATTTCTTTCTTTCTTTTCTTTTTTTTTTTTTTTTTTTGTGGTACGCGGCCCTCTCACTGTTGTGGCCTCTCTTGTCGTGGAGCACAGGCTCTGGACGCACAGGCTCAGTGGCCATGGTTCACGAGCCCAGCCGCTCCGCGGCATGTGGGATCTTCCCGGACTGGTGCACGAACCTGTGTCCCTTGCATCGGCAGGCGGATTCTCAACCACTGCGCCACCAGTGAAGCCCAAGTAATTTCTACTTTCTTCACCATTGGATAATGAATGAACCCAGAGAATAATATTATATTCTATAAACAAGATTCAACTAAAGTAATGATGCTATAACTAAGTGTTAAAGTATAAGTTATAACACAAGTTTTTTTGTCATTTCTAAATAGCCTTCTCTAATTTTCATGGTTTGTCATACTGAT
This sequence comes from Kogia breviceps, assembly GCF_026419965.1. Lineage (NCBI taxonomy): Eukaryota > Metazoa > Chordata > Mammalia > Artiodactyla > Physeteridae > Kogia > Kogia breviceps. The sequence goes on from NC_081314.1 coordinate 93,695,082, forward strand.
TTAGAATCAACATTAAAAATCAAGTGCAAATATCTTTAAAAATCAACTCCATCTCAATGGAGATTGGAAAGGTCTGAAGTCATGCATCAAACAGCGAAATAGACACAAGAGGGAAATAACTCTGTAATCTTTGTCCGCTTAGGACAAATTCCTGCTGCCTATATTTCAGTTTACCATCAGTATACCTAAAATTAGGGAATGAGTGACTTTAGAATAGTGCTCTCCACTATTCTATTCATCTATTCTGATGGCCTAACACAAGTCCTGGCCCCTTCTTCATGGCCACCGCTTCTCCCACCTCCATACTCCCTCTCTTCTATCTACCAAGTACTTTCAGCAAGTAGCATTCAGGGCAACTGCGAGCCAGAGAGAAGGGCAAGAAACATATCAAGTGATGGCCAAGACAATAATATAATACTAAAATTCATATCTTAATTAATCTTATGTACTAGGTATTGGATACAAACTTTATATCATATTGTTGTTTGTAAGATTAATTACAGAGAATGTAAATGGTTTATTATTTACTATCCCTGTTTAACAGAATACTGAACAGAGAGGCACTGAATGACTTGTCCAAGATCCCACATCTAGGAAGTTCATGAGCTGAGATCAAACCCCGGAAATGTGACTTCAAAATTCTGACTCCACCACTCTACTAATTTGAAAATATCACAATTTTTTGTTTGTTTGTTTTTTAAATTTATTTATTTACTTTATTTATGGCCACATTGGTTCTTTTTTAAAAAAATTTTTTTTCTAACATCTTTATTGGAGTATAATTGCTTTACAATGGTGTGTTAGTTTCTGCTTTTTAACAAAGTGAATCAGTTATACATATACATATGTTCCCATATCTCTTCCCTCTTCCATCTCCCTTCTTCCCACCCTCCCTATCCCACCCCTCTAGGTGGTCACTAACCACCGAGCTGATCTCCCTGTGCTATGCAGCTGCTTCCCACTAGCTATCGATTTTACGTTTGGTAATGTATATATGTCCATGCCACTCTCTCACTTTGTAACAGCTTACCCTTCCCCCTCCCCATACCCTCAAGTCTATTCTCTAGTAGGTCTGTGTCTTTATTCCCATCTTACTCCTAGGTTCTTCATGACTTTTCTTATTTTTTTCTTAGATTCCATATATATGTGTTAGCATATGGTATTTGTTTTTCTCTTTCTGACTTACTTCACTCTGTATGACAGACTCTAGGTTCATCCACCTCACTACAAATAACGCAATTTCGTTTCTTTTTATGGCTAATATTCCATTGTATATATGTGCCACATCTTCTTTATCCATTCATCTGTTGATGGACACTTAGGTTGCTTCCATGTCCTGGCTATTGTGAATAGAACTGCAATGAACATTTTGGTACATAACTCTTTTTGAATTATGGTTTTCTCAGGGTATATGCCCAGTAGTGGGATTGCTGGGTCGTATGGTAGTTCTATTTGTAGTTTTTTAAGGAACTTCCATACTGTTCTCCATAGTGGCTGTATCAATTTACATTCCCACCAACAGTCCAAGAGTGTTCCCCTTTCTCCACACCCTCTCCAGCATTTATTGTTCTTAGATTTCTTGATGATGGCTATTCTGACCAATGCAGGATGATATCTCATTGTAGCTTTGATTTGCATTTCTCTAATGATTAATGATGTTGAGCATTCTTTCATGTGTTTGTTGGCAATCTGTATATCTTCTTTGGAGAAATGTGTACTTAGGTGTTCTGCCCATTTTTGGATTGGGTTGTTTGTTTTCTTGTTATTGAGCTGCATGAGCTGCTTGTAAATTTTGGAGATTAATCCTTTGACAGTTGCTTCATTTGCAAATATTTTCTCGCATTCTGAGGGTTGTCTTTTGGTCTTGTTTATGGTTTCCTTTGCTGTGCAAAAGCTTTTAAGTTTCATTATGTCCCATTTGTTTATTTTTGTTTTTATTTCCATTTCTCTAGAAGGTGAGCCAAAAAGGATCTTGCTGTGATTTATGTCATAGAGTGTTCTGCCTAGGTTTTCCTCTACGAGATCGATAGTGTCTGGTCTTACATTTAGGTCTTTAACCCATGTTGAGTTTATTTTTGTGTATGGTGTTAGGGAGTGTTCTAATTTCATTCTTTTACATGTAGCTGTCCAGTTTTCCCAGCACCACTTATTGAAGAGGCTGTCTTTTCTCCACTGTTTCCTTCCCTCCTTTATCAAAAATAAGGTGACCATATGTGTGTGGGTTTATCTCTGGGCTTTCTATCCTGTTCCATTGATCTATATTTTTGTTTTTGTGCCAGTACCATACTGTCTTGATTACTGTAGCTTTGTAGTATAATCTGAAGTCAGGGAGCCTGATTCCTCCAGCTCCATTTTTCATTCTCAACATTGCTTTGGCAATTTGGGGTCTTTTGCATTTCCATACAAATTGTTAAATTTTTTGTTCTAGTTCTGTGAAAAATGGCAGTGGTAGTTTGATAGGGATTGCATTGAATCTGTAGATTGCTTTGGGCAGTAGAGTCATTTTCACAATGTTGATTCTTCCAATCCAAGAACATGGTATATCTCTCCATCTATTTGTATCATCTTTAATTTCTTTCATCAGTGTCTTATAATTTTCTGCATACAGGTCTTTTGTCTCCTTAGGTAGGTTTATTCCTAGATATTTTATTCTTTTTGTTGTAATAGTAAATGGGAGTGTTTTCTTAATTTCACTTTCAGATTTTTCATCACTAGTGTATAAGAATGCCAGAGATTTCTGGGTATTAATTTTGTATCCTGCTACTTTACCAAATTCATTGATTACCTCTAGTAGTTTTCTGATAGCATCTTTAGGATTCTCTATGTATAGTATCATGTCATCTGCAAACAGTGACAGCCTTACTTCTTCTTTTCTGATTTGGGTTCCTTTTATTTCTTTTTCTTCTCTGATTGCTGTGGGTAAAACTTCCAAAACTATGTTGAATAAGAGTGGTGAGAGTGGGCAACCTTGTCTTGTTCCTGATCTTAGTGGAAATGGTTTCAGTTTTTCACCACTGAGGATGATGTTGGCTGTGGTTTTGTCATATATGGCCTTTATTATGCTGAGGATAGTTCCCTCTATGACTACTTTCTGCAGGGTTTTTATCATAAATGGGTGTTGAATTTTGTCTAAAGCTTTCTCTGCATCTATTGAGATGATCATACGGTTTTTCCTCCTTCAATTTGTTAATATGGTGTATCACGTTGATTGATTTGCGTATATTGAAGAATCCTTGCATTCCTGGAATAAACCCCAGTTGACCATGGTGTACGATCCTTTTAATGTGCTGTTGGATTCTGTTTGCTGGTATTTTGTTGAGGATTTTTGCATCTATGTTCATCAGTGATATTTGCCTGTAGTTTTCTTCCTTTGTGACATCTTTGTCTGGTTTTGGTATCAGGGTGATGTTAGATTGAGTTTGGGAGTGTTACTCCTGCTGCTATATTTCTGAAGAGTTTGAGAAGGATAGGTGTTAGCTCTTCTCTAAGTGTTTGATAGAATTCATCTGGAAGCCGTCTGGTCCTGGGCTTTTGTTTGTTGGAAGATTTTAAATCACAGTTTCAATTACAGTGCTTGTGATTGGTCTGTTCATACCTTCCATTATCCATTATGTTCATTCACTTGTATTATTTTATTTAATTTATTTTATTTATTTATTTTTGGCGGTGTTGGGTATTAGGTGCAGCATGCAGGCCTTTCACTGCAGTGTGTGTGTTCTTCCTTGCAGCTCGTGGGCTCTCTAGTTGTGGCGCATGGGCTCCAGAGCACGTGGGCTCAGTAGTTGCGGCGTGTGGGCTTAGTTGCCTTGTGGCGTGTGGGACCTCTGTTCCCCAACCAGGGATCGAACCTGCATTCCCTGCATTGGAAGGTGGATTCTTAACCACTGGACAACCAGGGAAGTCCCCACTCTTGTATTATTTTAAATTTATTCTTAATTTCTGACATTTTTTCTTTTATTTTGAATTCTGTCCTGAGTTCTATCATCTTACCTAATTCTGGTTTATGCTGCACTTTCATCTTTTTTCATTATGGTAAAATATATATATAAAACAAAATTTATTATTTCAACCATTTTCAAGTATGTAATTCACTGACATTAAATACATTCACAATGATGTGCAACCATCACCACTAACCAAATTCAAAATAATTATGTCAAAAGATTGAGCAGGACATCAGAAAGATGGAGGCAGCTGCATAGTCTCTGAATCTCTCCAAACCCTTACATGGAAGAAGATCAACTAAAACCAAACACCCATAGGTGGCATTTATCAGCATTTACCATTTCCAGAACTTTTTCACCATCCCAAATACAGATTCTACAGCCATTAAACAATAACTTCCCATTCCCTCCTCGATCCATGTTCTTTCATCTTTTGCACTGTTTTTCCTAAGGTCTTTTAGCCCACTGTGAAATAACAGGTTACAGTTTTGATCTGTTTTGTGGACTTGTCTTTTCCAACTTGATTTTATTGTCTAAAGAGATGCTATTCTGCTCCTTATTCTCTTTTTTCTTACACTACCTCTGTACGGGATTTGATCCCAATCCTTTTCTGTTATTGATTTTTGGATGAAAAAAGTTTTAAAGCACTTTGAAAAGTTTTACCACTGTTCACATGGTGCGAGGCCATGTGGAAACATGTTCTTCATGGCTGTTTCATCAATGCTTCACTTATACTGTTTTGGAATAACTTTTCCAGGAGGCACAAATCAGTGGGCTTTATCATTGGACAGAGTGCAGAGAAAGGACCCCACGAAAGCTGATCATCTTAGCAAAAATGATCTAGTTATGATTTCACCCAAGACTGGTCACAAATCAGCCTGAGAAACTCAATGAACCAGAGACAAGGTATAATGCCATCTTTCCTTCTCTCTGCCTCAGCTCTCAAGGATTGGTCATCTACATGTTATTAGTAATTATTATTTGGTTTCTGTTCATAATTACTATCAGAAGACACAGCACTTATGGGTCCAATTACACAGCCCAGCTACACACCATTCTTCTTCACTTTGGCTTCCTGTCCACCAGCAGGAACCTGATTTATTTTTGTTCTCCCTTCACCACAGCCCAGTAATTTTTGTGAATGACTCTCAGTCTCACCAGAATCTGTAGCTCTCACTCTACCCCAACATCCCACCTCATCATTCGCTCCCTGAAGTGTACTCTAGAAATTTAGGTAAACTGTATATTTTACCACTGTTCACCATCTCTTATGAAACGAGAAGAAGAGCAGCTTTCTTACGGAATGATGGAGAACTTGTAAAGATAAAACACCAATCTGCAGATGAGGTAGTCAGTCCTCTTTAAACCATGGGTACAGTGGACACCAATAAGTCTGTCATTTTCTTTATTTTATTTCAAAAACCCATTAACAGCACATTGGAATTTAAAAATAGTGTCATCATCTGGCACCTGATGCCCAATTGTACAAATTCGTAAATAAGGAATAGTTTCTGGTAAGTCCTCTGGCTTATAATAGTGGCGAGTATATGTTAAGTCAATAATCAGCCTAAGTTCTTCATTCTGTTCTTGGAGTTTGTTAAAAAAGATCCAAGGGGGAAAAGCATTCTTCTGGAGCAAGATTCTTTTCAAAACTCTTTTTTAAAGGACCTTTGAAAGCAATGAAACGAGTCCCAGGCATCCGCTGTCCAACTGGGAGATAGTCTTTCCACCTTTCCGGGATGTGCTTTACGCCCTTCCTCTTGGCCAACGAACGTCCGGAAAAGCCGAGACCCTGACCCCAGCACCCGTGGGCATGATGCCACTGGCTCATGTGACCCCCAAGATGCCGCCCACCCAACGCCAAGAGTGCCAAAGTCACCAACCCGGCGCCCCTGGTGCCAGCACAAGGCCCCGAACCACAGGTGGCTAGGCATAAACCCAAGCAGATCGCCCACAATCAATTTTTAAAACAGCCTGAAAAGAGATTAGATGGTTAATGAAATGATTTACCAAAGCCTAAAAAGTTTTTGGCCCTTTCAGTTATGTGGAGTACTTAAGAAGAAGATCTGAAAGAAATACAAGAAGTTTCCTTCTCAAAAAAAAAAAAAAGTTGTGTAGCTTCCACTCAGTACAATAAAAATATATTTATTTATTCAACAAATATACTTTTTGAACCTAACACATACCACACACTATTCTAGGTACTTGGGATAGAGTAGTGAATAAATAGGCAAAAGTCCCTACCTTTGTAAAGTGACATTCTACTGGAGAAAAACAGATATTATGATAAGTTAGAAGGTCGTAAATTTTATAGAGAAAAGAAAAATAGTAGGGAGGAGTGATGAGGAATTACATCCTAAGTAGGGTAGTCTGGAACATCCTTATAAAACATGCCATTTAAGCAAAAACTTGGAAATGATGGAGCAAGCTTTAGAAGCACTGGGAGGAAGGGTACTTAAGGCAGAGGAAACATTAAGACAAAGGCATTGATGGGGGAGAATGCCAGGCATGTTCAAGGTGCTGGGGGACCGGCATGGAAGGAGCAGAAATGGCCAGGGGCACAACTGGAATAGATAGGGCCTGAAAGGTAATGGGGAGACAGATATTACAGGGTGTGTAGAGCATAAAAAGGGCTTTGATTTTTACTCTGAATGAGATGAAGAGACATCAGAGAGTTTTGAACAAGAGAGAGACATAATCACATTTACATTTAATAAAATCACTCTGGCTTCTCTGTTGAGCATAGGCTACAAGACAGAAATTGAGGAGAAAGAAGGAGGCTAAAGGCAGTGCTTTCATTGAGAAATAAAGGAGGTAGCCCATGGAGATGGCAGTGAGGGTGGTGACAAGTGGTACAATTTAAGACATATTTTGAAAGTAAAGCTGAAAGGACTTTCTAGTGGGTTCAATATGAGCTATGAGAGTTTCTTTTTTGATATGTTGAGTTTGAGATGTCTATTAGATATTAAACAGAGAGGAAAAGTAGGAAGTTGAATATACAGATTTGGTGTTCAGGAGAAGGTCAAGCTGGAGATGAAATTTTAGGGGTGGTCAGCATAGGACCATTATTTAAAATCACAGCACTGGATAAGTGAGTGTAGACTGAGAAATGAAAAGGTCAAAAGACTGAATCTTGGGCCATTCTGAAGAAGTTTAGAGATCAGGAAAAAGAACAACTAAAGGAAAATGTAAAGGAGGGACCAGTTGGTAGTAGAAAACCAGGAATGTACACCATTGAAAAAAGAAATTAGTACTTGCTAAAAGTCTAAGTAAGATAATGACTGAGCATGAATGACTGAATTAAGTAACATAGAGGTCTTTGGTTATATGTATTAGTTTCAGTGGAGTGATGGGAATGAAATGTCTATTGGAGTGAATTTAAGAGAGTCTGGAAAGAAAGAAATTGGTAGTAGTGAGTATTGATTACTTTGGGGGCATTTTTCTATGAGGACAAACAGTGAAACGGATGGAAACTACAATGGGCTAGGGATCAAAACAATTTTTTTAAGATATAAATATTGGCCTGTTTGAATGTTGATGGCCTTGATCCAGGAAGAGAGAATTTTGCTGATATAGGAGAAAGACTGCACAAGCAAGATCCTTGAGTAAGATAGAGGGATGGGATCTTGTACTTCAGTGGAGAATTTACCCTTAAAGAGTAACAGAGAGAGTTGATAATAATAGGAGGGAAGTCCAAGTATGTAGGTTTGGATGTTGGTAGGAGAGTAGATGTGGTGGTGGGTGTTCAATGCCTTGAATTTTCCAGCAAGGTAGAAAGAAAGGACACCCTGTAAGGAAGGGAACTATTTGACCTCAACACATAAGGCAACACTTTCGGTTTTCCTTTTGCTCCCATAACAGTTTGGCACTGACTGTATTGCTACACCTGTGGGGTTTTTTTTTTTTTTTTTTTTTTTCCTTTTCTCATCCACTCCAGTTTTAAATCCCTTTAACATTTTTCTAAAGAACTTGAATGTATTAGGTCTTTTGGTAGTAAATATCCTCATTGGGAAGTGCAGCAACAGAGGATCTACAGCAATATTGGAATTCAGCCATAAGTCCAGGAAACCCTCTTAAATCTCTGACTGCAGTCTTTTCAACAGTAGCAACTTCCAACAGGGTATGAACACAAGGCACCTGGCAATGGTTGCTTAAGTTGAACATAACAAAGAAGGCAGGAAAATAACATTAGGGAAGGCACTGCTGCTCAACAGGAGGTGTCCCTTCAATAAAGTTCTCTTGAGACTTCCCTAGTGGTCCAGTGGTCACAAATCTGCCTTCCAATGCAGGGGACGTGGGTTTGATCCTGGTCGGGGAACTAAGAACCCACATGCTGCTACAGGGCAACTAAACCCATGTGCAACAACTAGAGAAGCCTGTGTGCCACAATGAAGACCCAGTACAGCCAAAAAAAAAAAAAAAAAAAGTTCTCTTTTTTTCAGTGTTAGTCATGTTGGCAGAAAGTATCAAAGTAGCATTATAACCTGAGACAGATGCTGTGCTGTTTTATTTATTCACACTATTAACAACGTGGGGTTTAACTCCTTTAACCTCAGAAGTAACTTCAACTACCAATGGAAATTATCCAATTTTAGCATTGTTCAAAAAGTGAAGATGTAGACAAAATTCATTATTTTTATATGCAAAATAAATTTCAGAAGATAATACAGCCACTATTTCCTATGAAACAACCTACATAAAATAAATCTTCCTTTCCAAGTGACTGGATAGCTTGAAATAATTGTGGACATTTTGTCCTCAATTTAAGAAAAGTATCTTTTCTGGGTATACAAAATAGCCATTTTGCTAAATGTAAAACTGAAAGATGATCTCCTATACTGTACAATTTTTAAAATTTTTCTTTAAGCTTTTTTGGAGAAGGTTATGGTCATTGGCCCGAGATCCTTACCACAAACCACTATTATGCTCCAGGTTCAAGCAATTTGCTCTAAGGAGAGAAATAATATGCATCCTCATGACTGACAGCTATAAAGATGTGAAATGTATCTGTTAAATTCCCCTCTTTACCTCCTTACATTTGCATATTCTTAAATGATTGGCCTAATAGCAGGAGGATGGAAAATACTTTAATTCCATCGCTATTCATTTTTGCCAGTTTTTTAGCTTAATCATTGCATATAGATGTGGATGACTGAATATGACATATAATTAAGTATTCAATCTATACTTATTAATGACAGAGAAGGTAAAACTTGACTTATACTGGCCCATTACTTACCTTTAATCTTACACTACTGGTATTTTTAAAAAGTTCAAATAAGTAATATAAAAAAATTGAAGTTCAGAAAAAGATTTAAAGAAATTTTACACCACAGTGAGTTGAGTCAAAAGGGGAAAACACTTTTACATTTACATAAAACACCTATGAATTATCAGTGACCTTTCAAACTGTGTTTTAAATATCTACTCTGAGACTCTTGGCTAAGCTATGATCAGAGAGCAGTAAATTACCTGAATGTACCTAACTGTAATTTGAAGAAATATTTAATAATTCCATTTAGATGCTAATCTGCTATCTAGATAAATTCATTATTATTTTGATAGGCCATATCTATATATGACTCTGGGAACCATCAGGATTAATTTTATTTACTGTGTATGTGGTGGTGTTTATTCTACATGGGTCTTAGAATATGTATTAGAGCTCTTCACTATAAATTATGTTTGAAACACATAACCCATAATTTCAATATCTGTTTATATACCTGTTTTTAAAAATATTGGATTGACTTCAACCACCAGTAGTATATATGGTGTCATAAGGGTCCATTTATTTTTTTTCCCAGACAACCCTCTGGGGTGTTTTTGTTTGTTTTGTTTCGTTTTTCTTTCACAGATTCTCTAATGCAGTTTCCAACTTTGGTAGATTTGTTATACTTGTTGGACTCCAAGTTTCTGGGAGGACTTAATCAAAAGAGAGAAGAATAATGTCATTTCCAAATGACTTAATACAACTCTTGACAGTATCCTATACAGTGTTTCTAAATGTTCTTAGCAAACTAATAGCAAGTGTTTTTCAATACAATGTAACTTCTCATAACAGTTCTTTTATTCTCCTTCCGCATTTAGCATTTTTCCTGACCCAATTATTTTTCTTTACCATTAATTAATTATTCCTTTTGTTAACTCTTATTTTTCTAATCTGATTTATATAAGGCATAATGTGTTCAATAGCTCATCCCTATCTTTAGATCATCTATCTCTTCCCATTTTTTTCATGTAGCTAATGTTCTCTTGTTCATTTTTTCATTTGTATTCTATTTCTAGTACCTATCATTTGCCTTATGTTTCTTCTCTTTGCTTCTCAGTTGCTATAGAAAAGAAGGAGAGGAGAGAAAGAGAACCAACATTCTGAACTCATTCAAACAGCAGAGCACTATGTTAGGTGCTTTATACCTATTGAGCAATTTAATTTTCACAGCAAACATATGAAATATACAGTACATATCTGAATATATAATATATAAACAAGGATTAAAATCTCAGTCTCAAAAATATATCTTATCCAAACTATAAATTTATTAAGCAGATAAAACAACATTCAAACTCAGGTCACATACTGGTCAGTTTGTTCATCTCACCTTGCCATTCTCCTACCACTATCACTGGGAAGAACTTAATCATAAACCACTTGTACTGGCTATTTCTATTCCCAGCAGGGTCTGTCTGCCTGTTGAGTGCCACTAGCACCTCCTCTTCCAGACATTGCTACTGCCAGGCAGGATATCCAAAGCGTATTGCTATGCCCTAATATTGTTAGAAATTTTTAGTGGAATCTTTCTTTTAGCACATAAGACTAAAACAAAAGTCCACATAGATTTGGGCCTGGAAACAAATCTGAGTGACCACTGCTATGTTAGAAACTAAGATTTTGTAGGAGTCATATGTGTTCACTTATCTCTTTTCTTATCATGTGTTTTATTCTAACAGACACATATCTCATTTCCATCATTTAGACTAAAAATTATTAATAACTTATATAATATTATATGACAGTTGCAATTAAGTCATAAAGTGGGGAAATACAGTTCTTAGCTATGATAAATCTCTAGTATATCCTGAAAAGCTACAGAAACTTAAATACATCTACCCAACACCAATCTAGGCCCATTCTGTATGAGAAATACAAATAGTCTCTCTTCTCTCAGAGTTAGAAACCAGTTAGGACCTTATTATTCTGTTATTTTCAAGGTGGATAAAACCCCCTTTAAGAAATCTCAAGGATAAAGCAATCAACCAAATTTTAAAAGAGAGTGAGTAATGCCACATGTGTGCCGCATACTATAAGTATTTGGTAGTATATATTTTTAAATTACATCATTGATTCCAAGCTCTGACAGCTCCACAGCTGATTTACCTGTGTCCTAATCAAAGAGCAATTAAAGCATCCTGTGTAAGAAATGTTATATCATATGATTGCCCACATGGGCTCAACTTTAAGAATCATCAGCATAATTGACAAAACAATTCTAAATACCAAATATGCAAAAATTGATGGGACAATGACTGGTGTTAAGAGATCACAGGAACCAAAGACACCCAGATACAACTGTACTTGGAGAAAAGCATTGTGGCCAAAGAATATGGTTCTTTCATCTGGTGTACGAAAGCCACAATTCACATACCTTTATACCACTTTTTCTCAACAATTTTCCTACAATTTTCTGCAGGTAAGCACTAAGCCTTTGTATTCTATGCACGAACTACAGGATATGAGCACATAGCTACTCCTTTCATCAGAAACCAATACATGTCACTACAAATGGAGCACATAGCACAAGTGATGGTGGAGATGGACAGCACTGTGGCTCCATATGTGCTCAAAGAATTGAAAATGTGTTGCTGCGTTATTAAATTTGCGAGACATTTCTCAGACATTTTTCAAACAACTTTTCAGGTATTATCTTGTGAAATAGGTATCCTAAAAAATGTCTAATCATACCTACAGTTTGGACTGTCAGAACTAGCTGTGCCTACTAGAATGGATGCCAGGTTATGGGAATTAAGAGAGAGGATGAGGTCACTGCCAACCTCTCAGAGAATGCCCCAGTTTGGAGGGGAAGGGTAGGGTAGGGGAACACATCCTGGTGTAGGAGAGAATCAAGGTGCTTTAGCTCCATCCTGGTAGAATTTATGAGGAATAATACGGAATGGGACACAGTGATGATGTCAGGGTATCACTCAAATATCCTCATATCCAGATACAAAAAAATTTTCATAGGTTCATTAAATTCTTCATTAATAATGTCATTCATTTATTCATTCACTCACTCATTTTTATTGTGAATTCATTGTGTCAGTAGATCACAAAGCAAACTACACAGTTACCCAAGCTAAAAACCTAGGTGCCATTCCTGATTCCTTTCTTTCCCTCACCTTTCCCTTGCATTCAATTTTCTAGTTTCTACGTCTTCTCACTTCAAATATTACCACCTCCTCAAGGGACCTTCAGTCATCACCCTGACCTAGAATAGCCTCTCACTCTCAATTTATTTCCATTACATCTCTGTGTTTATATATTTCCTCCTAATTTTTATCACCATCTGTCAGTATCAGGTTTGTTCTTGTTCATGTCCATATTCCCCAGAATGACCTAAAGACAACTTTAAGTATTATGGCTAATGTATACATGTTTATTTACTGAATATTTTTGCTAGATGTCTCAAATTCTCAAGTTTTTTTAAGAAAGGGCTTTAAGAAAAGCCCAGGACCAGATGGCTTCACAGGCGAATTCTATCAAACATTTAGAGAAGAGATAACACCTATCCTTCTCAAACTCTTCCAAAATATAGCAAGGGAGGAACACTCCCAAACTCATTCTACAAGGCCACCATCACTCTGATACCAAAACCAGACAAAGATGTCACAAAGAAAGAAAACTACAGGCCAAAATCACTGATGGACATAGATGCAAAAATCCTCAACAGGGCTTCCCTGGTGGCGCAGTGGTTGAGAGTCCACCTGCCAATGCAGGGGACAGAGGTTCATGCCCTGGCCCGGGAAGATCCCACATGCTGCGGAGCAGCTGGGCCCATGAGCCATGGCCATTGAGCCTGCACATCCAGAGCCTGTGCTCTGCAATGGGAGAGTCCACAACAGTGAGAGGCCCACGTACTAAAAAATAAAAAAAAAAAATCCTCAACAAAATACTAGCAAACCGAATCCAACAGCACACTAAATGGATCATACATTATGATCAAGTGGGGTTTATTCCAGGAATGAAAGAATTCTTCAGTATATGCAAATCAATCAACGTGATACACCATAATATAAACAAATTGAAGGAGAAAAACCATATGATCATCTCAACAGATGCAGAGAAAGCTTTTGACAAAATTCAACACCAATTTATGATAAAAACCCTCCAGAAAGTAGGCATAGAGGGATCTTTCCTCAACATAATAAAGGCCATATATGACAAACCCACAGCCAACATTGTCCTCAATTGTGATAAACTGAAATCATTTCCACTAATATCAGGAACAAGACAAAGTTGCCCACTCTCACCACTCTTATTCATAGTTTTGGAAGTTTTAGCCACAGCAATCAGAGAAGAAAAAGAAATAAAAGGAATCCAAATTGTAAAAGAAGAAGTAAAGTAAAGCTGTCACTATTTGCAGATGACATGATACTATACATAGAGAATCCTAAAGATGCTACCAGAAAACTACTAGAGCTAATCTATGAATTTGGTAAAGTAGCAGGATACAAAATTAATGCACAGAAATTTCTTGCATTCCTATGCACTAATGATGAAAAATCTGAAAGTGAAATTAAGAAAACACTCCCAATTACCATTGCAACAAAAGAATAAAACATCTAGAAATAAACCTACCTGAGGAGACAAAAGACCTGGATGCAGAAAATTATAAGACTCTGATGAAAGAAATTAAAGATGATACAAATAGATAGAGAGATATACCACATTCTTGGACTGGAAGAATCAACATTGTGAAAATGACTCTACTACCCAAAGCAATCTACAGTTTCAATGCAATCCCTGTCAAACTACCACTGGCATTTTTCACAGAACTAGAACAAAAAATTTCACAATTTGTATGGAAACACAAAAGACCCTGAATAGCCAAAGGAATCTTGAGAAAGAAAAACGGAGCTGGAGGAATCAGGCTCCCAGGCTTCAGACTATACTACAAAGTGACAGTAATCAAGACGGTATGGTACTGGCACAAGAACAAAAATATAGATCAATGGAACAGGATAGAAAGCCCAGAGATAAACCCACACACATATGGTCACCTTATTTTTGATAAAGGAGGCCAGAATATACAGTGGAGAAAAGACAGCCCCTTCAATAAATGGTGCTGGGAAAACTGGACAGATACATGTAAAAGTATGAAATTAGAACACTCCCTAACTCCATACACAAAAATAAACTCAACATGGATTAAAGACCTAAATGTAAGGCCAGACACTATCAAACTCATAGAGGAAAACATAGGCAGAACACTCTATGACATAAATCACAGCAAGATCCTTTTTGACCCACCTCCTATAGAAATGGAAATAAAAACAAAACTAAACAAATGGGACCTAATGAAACTTAAAAGCTTTTGCACAGCAAAGGAAACCATAAATAAGACGAAAAGACAACTCTCAGAATGGGAGAATATATTTGCAAATGAAGCAACTGACAAAGCATTAATCTCCAAAACATACAAGCAACTCATGCAGCTCAATATCAAAAAAACAAACAACCCAATCCAAAAATGGCAGAAGACCTAAATAGACATTTCTCCAAAGAAGATATACAGATTGCCAACAAACACATGAAAGAATGCACAACATCATTAATCATTAAAGAAATGCAAATCAAAACTACAATGAGATATCATCTCACACCGGTCAGCATGGCCATCATCAAAAAATCTGCAAATATTAAATGCTGGAGATGGTGTGGAGAAAAGGAAACACTCTTGCACTGTTGGTGGGAATGTAAATTGATACTGCCACTGTGGAGAACAGAATGGAGGTTCCTTAAAAAACTATAAATAGAACTACCATACGACCCAGCAATCCCACTACTGGGCATACACCCTGAGAAAACCATAATTCAAAAAGAGTCATGTACCACAATGTTCATTGCTGCTCTATTCACAATAGCCAGGACATGGAAGCAACCTAAGTGTCCAACCACAGATGAATGGATAAAGAATATGTGGCACATATATAAAATGGAATATTACTCAGCCATAAAGAGAAACGAAATTGAGTTATTTGTAGTGAGGTGGATGGATCTAGAGTCTGTCATACAGAGTGAAGTAAGTCAGAAAGAAAAAAACAAATACCGTATGCTAACACATATATATGGAACCTAAGAAAAAAAAATAAGGTCATGAAGAACCTAAGGGCAAGACAGGAATAAAGACACAGACCTACTAGAGAATGGACTTGAGGATATGGGGAGGGGGAAGGGTAAGCTGCAACAAAGTGAGAGAGTGGCGTGGACATATATACAGTACCAAACGTAAAATAGATAGCTAGTGGGAAGCAGCCATGTAGCACAGGGAGATCAATTTGCTGGTTTGTGACCACCTAGAGGGGTGGGATAGGGAGGGTCGGAGCGAGGGAGATGCAGGAGGGAAGAGGTATGGGGATATATGTAGAACTGAGTCACTTTGTTATAAAGCAGAAACTAACACACCATTGTAAAGCAATTATACTCCAATAAAGATGTTTAAAAAAAATGACGTGTAGGGCTTCCCTGGTGGCGCAGTGGTTGAGAATCCGCCTGCCGATGCAGGCGACACGGGTTCGTGCCCCGGTCCGGGAAGATCCCACATGCCACGGAGCGGCTGGGCCCGTGAGCCATGGCCGCTGAGCCTGCGCGTCCGGAGCCCGTGCTCCACAATGGGAGAGGCCACAACAGTGAGAGGCCCGCGTTCCGGAAAAAAAAAAAAAAATGACGTGGGACTTATATACGATGGAATATTGGTCAGCCATAAAAAGGAACGAAACTGAGTTGTTTGTAGTGAGGTGGATCGACCTAGATACTCTCATACAGAGTGAAGTTAAGTCAGAAAGAGAAAAACAAATACCGTATACACACATATATATGGAATCTAAAAAAAAGAAAAGAAAAGAAAATGGTCAGAAGAACCTAGGGGCAAGATGAGAATAAAGATGCAGACCTACTAGAGAATGGACTTCAGGATACGGGGAGGGGGAAGGGTAAGCTGGGACAAAGTGAGAGAGTGGCATGGACAAGTATACACTACCAAACGCATAAAAGAGATAGCTAGTGGCAAGCAGCCGCATAGCACAGGGAGATCAGCTCGGTGCTTTGTGACCACCTAGAAGGGTGGGATAGGGAGGGTGGGAGGAAGGGAGATGCAAGAGGGAGGAGATATGGGGACCTATGTATATGTATAACTGATTCACTTTGTTATAAAGCAGAAAGTGACATATCATTGTAAAGCAATTATACTCTAATAAAGATGTTAAAAAAAAAAAAAGAAAGGGCTTTAGGGCTGAAATGTTCATTTGGGAGACAAGGAAATGTGAATAAACCTCTTGAGGGGAAAGTCCTTTGCCTCCTCCATAGGTACAATACTTGAGTCAATGTACACAAAGATGATACCACATCAGATCCCAGTAGCTATGCCTCATTTATTTTTTAATACAGTAGCAAAGTCAGTAGCAATTGCATATTGAAATACAACCTTATGAATTTAGAGTGTTACATACGATGGGAGAGGTGAAAGATAATGGCAATCAAGGAGAAATCATGAACAATCAAGACCTACTGGGGAAAAACAGGCCCAAAAGTTCATAATGATTTCACTAGATGGAGACTTAGAGGAAAAGGCATTTTATCACCTTGTGATCTAAACAAGTAAGAGCTATACTTGCGCATAGTCATTTATTCAACAAAATTTTTTACAATTTATATATTATTTATTATTATATGTCTAGTATTTCGGTGATATCATGAGGCATAATTCTTGCCCTGAAGGGATGCATAACCTTGCTTATCATCTGCATTTTCCTTTGCTTAGTTTTCAGCTAATTACAGTGGCTAGCATAAGTAAAGGATGTTGATTTTACCTATGTTACAATCTATGAAGAGACTATATAATCTGTCAATTGAAAGCCTTGTTTCTAACAAAAGTAAATTACTGACAAATTTTTACATACTTGTATAATATAGAATATTTAAAGTAAAATTTATACACATCTAATTGGAGCCTTAATTTTTACATAGGTCTCTCTAGTGTATTTCAAAATGATAAAAACCTTAGAAATGCAGTTGTACATATACATAATAACTCAGCTTCCAATTTGTGAGACTCAAAGGACAATTATAATTACCAACTCTGAAGTGGAAAACAGACATCTGCTAGTCTAATAGGATGAGATAGTACTTCTAAACTTTTAATGTACAATAGATCAGCTCAGGATCTGATTAAAAGGCAGACTCAGTGGGCTGGAGTATGGCCTGAGACTCTGAATTTCTTATAAGCTCAAAGATTATGTTAGTGCTGCTGCGACAGGACCACACGGTAGCTTGATATTTGGGTAATGACTATTTATTTGGAAACTAAGAAGTCCAGAGGTGGGAACCCTTTTGGCTTATCTGGATAAAGAAATTGCTAAATCCTATTGAAAATATGTTAAGAAAGAAGGGAATACAAACCAATCAACCAACAAACAACAATAAAAAACTGTGGGTGGATCTACTCTTATAGGGGAGACTTCCTTTCCATCACAAGAAAAGTGGTCACAGATTAGCTTGTATCCAGAAAATAAATGCTTTTGACAATTCACCTTGTGACTTGTTTGAGTGATTTCCCTATAGATCTTCTACTTGGCTTTTAATTTTGATAAGGAAATTTGGATCAGCATCAGAGACACAGAAAGCCCAGAAACGTATCAAAGCAACCTGGGCAGATCATAGTTCTCACTGAACAGCTGCTTCTCCCGCAGAAGCACAGTCACTTCTCTTCCCAAGTTTGTATATGTTGTCACTCAGCTTTCCCACCAGAGGGGTTTTGTTAAAAGATCCCTGCTTAATGACATATCTCCTGTGACAATATAGAAAGGGATACTTTACTAAAACAGAGAAAAATAGACTGCTAGTGAACTTGGCTAGCATTTTAACACTAAGAGAACTCAGAGTATTCTGTTTTCATGAAGTTGTAGGGGGGTAAATTCTCTGTCCAGAACTAATAACTGCTCATCTGTTAACTGAAATATGTAAACATGTATATTCCTTGGATTTGGGGATCCATTCATTCTGCTTCAGAAGCCATAGATATACTTATGCTGTGATTAAAGCACTATCCTCCCAGTGGAAAGTTAGTGGGGTTTGAAATATGATTTGACAAGAGATTTCTGTTTTGTTTTTGCCTCACTCTGAGATGATCAGATTCCTCCTTTGAGAGAAAAATGTGACAACCCAAGAAATCCTGAGTGAAATCAGCCTCTTTGTAAAAAATCCTCTTCTATTAAGGGCCATGTTTCTATGTCCTCCGGGGCCATTCTTGTGCTCTTACAATTTTTCACTCACTGTTTTAATAACGTTATTAGGGTACAAAAGCACACAGAGGTGTTGCCTGTGAACTCACAAGGACTATCATGGTTTAAAGGTATTCAGAGTACTTACTAGGATTCTCAACTTGCCCATTTTATTTTATTTTATTATTTTTTTTAACATCTTTATTGGAGTATAATTGTTTTACAATAGTGTGTTAGTTTTCCCTCTACAACAAACTAAATCAGTTATACATACACACATGCTCCCACATCTCCTCCCTCTTGCATCACCCTCTCTCCCACCCTCCCTATCCCACCCCCCCAGGCGGTCACACAGCACAGAGGTGATCTCCCTGTGCTATGCAGCAGCTTCCCACCAGCTATCTAATTTACATTTGATAGTGTATATATGTCCCTGCCACTCCCCCACTTCATCTCAGCCCACCCCTCCCCCTCCCCATATCCTCAAGTCCATGCTCGAGTAAGTCTGTGTTTTATTCCCGTCCTACCACTAACCTCTTCATGACATTTTTTTCCCTTAGAGTCCATATATATGTGTTAGCATACGGTATTTGTTTTTCTCCTTCTGACTTACTTCACTCTGTATGACAGACTCCAGGTCCATCCACCTCATTATAAATAACTCAGTTTCATTTCTTTTTATGGCTGAGTAATATTCCATTGTATATATGTGCCACATCTTCTTTATCCATTCATCTGTTGATGGACACTTAGGTTGCTTCCATGTCCTGAACTTGCCCATTTTAAAAGGATCTCTCAGACTAAAGGCAAGAATTCTGAGCAGAGAACCAATACCTTAAGTTACCATTTATTATGTCATTTTATTATTTGATAAGAGGAAAAAATCCTTCCAATTTGCTATCTTGAAGAATATTTTCAGATTTTTCTCTTACCTGGTAAAGACTTTATTTCGCAAAGCTCAAAAATAGTGCTTATATCATATATCTTTGCTTTCTCCAGCAAACCAAATGGCATCTTCCTACTTAAAACAGCAACTAAGGAAATATTTATGCCTTCCATCCAACAACGTAAAATGTTTGCACATGTTAACCATGTATTTATCAAAAACTCCTCTAATGAAAAAATAATAATAATAAATAAATTTTAAAAAGGATTATCCCACTTTTAGGCATTAGAGGACTAAGGTATGTAATTGCCCAAAGTTGTAGAGGTGAAACAGTATCAACTTGAGGCAAAACACAATGCCTGACTCACAGTCTGTTCCAAAAATATTTATTTCCTAGATTACTTGTGAACTGACTTGAGCCCAAACTCATGCCTTGATAGTCTTTTTGTTGTTGTTAATTTATCTCACTCTTACTGAGGAAGGATTGTATTTCCTAGATGCCATTAGATTCTAATGAGGCTTAGGTTTCTAAGCCTCAGGCTATGTCTCATTTAGACTTTTCTTTCAGAAAGCCTCTCTTTCCATGTGTACTTTCATCTTAATCCACGGATTTATATATAGCTGTAATGGAATTTCACATTTTCCCACAATTTCCCTCCGGTTGTTGCAAGTTAGGGTTGCTAGGTCATAATGGAATAAATGTGACCTTTTTAATGCTATTTTAATACCAAAATACCTTCTTGTTTTGATAGAGTATGGTCAAAAGCTCATGCTTATTGGAAATATCTAATGCAAATTTGTATATGAGTTCTGTTGCTGATTAGATATAATCTTTCTAAAGAACAATTCAAGTGATTGACTTAATTTAATTCACTACCAGTTTTGGGAATCTTTTCTGCTTAGGACCATTAATATTATTAAATATTAAGATTAGAATATTTATTTAGACAATTGCAAATATTTCAGGATAATATAAAATGAGATACTGGAACTTAACTTGCTTTGTTGACTAAACTAGAGAATATCCATTTTGATGGAAATGTACTGCACTGTGGAGAAAAAAAAAGGAACCTTAGTTCCATTCAAAACGTTTCTGTTAATCAACTTATGGAACTGGTGAAAGTTAATAAACTTTTTATTTTTCTACTTTACATGTTAAATTTAGACTTAGACAAAACTTGGAAAAATAGTACAGAGGATTCCTGTATATTCCCCATTCTGCTTTTTCTAATGCAAGAACATGTAACCATAATACAATTTTAAAAACCAGGAAATATTGGTACAATATTATTAACTACATTGCAGATTTTATTCAAATTCCTCCAGTTTTTTACTAGGTCTTTTTTTTTCCCCCATTATGTTTTTCCATGTCTTCTTTTTATTCAAGAAACCTATCTTAACCCCACACGTCATTTAGTTGTTATTTCTCTTTGCTCCTCTCCAATGTGTGACTTTGCTTTCTTCTTCCTTTTCTTTCACAATCCTGGCATTTTGGAAGAGTACTCATTATTTATTTTGTACGGTGTTCCTCAAGTTAGGTTTGTCTGATATTTTGTCGTAACTAAAATCAGATCATAATTTTTAGGGGTGCAAAAACACCACAGAAATGATGCTGAGTCTCATTTATTCCATTCTTAAAGCAAGGTAAATTAAAATAAAGCTTTTTGATATATCTATCTTCTACTATTTTATTCTGCTTTGCTGTTTTTACTTGATTGTGCTGTTAAAATATGTCTTCATTGGAATAGAAAATGAATTTAAGGAAAAAATATTTTAATATTCTTATTTCCTTCTGGTGAAGAAACACTAATTATTCAACTTCACCTATGCTTAATGCACTCTAGGCAATTTTTTATTTTTTTATTTTTATTTTTATTTTTTTTTTTTTTTTTGCGGTATGCGGGCCTCTCACTGTTGTGGCCTCTCCCGTTGCGGAGCACAGGCTCCGGACGCACAGGCTCAGCGGCCATGGCTCACGGGCTTAGTTGCTCCGCGGCATGTGGGATCTTCCCGGACCAGGGCACGAACCCGTGTCTCCTGCATCGGCAGGCGGATTCTCAACCACTGCGCCACCAGGGAAGCCCTAGGCAATTTTTTAAAACACTAAAATGATGGGGTTTTTCAAGAAACTCAGCTTTTAAGAAAACACATCCAGTGATTTTAGGAGCCATGTCATAAAAGAAAGTTAGCTTAGTTTACCTAAACTATAGCATGACTATGTAGTATCTTTCCCTTATTAATAGCCTATTATGCTTTATAGGTTTCTTCTAAATATTTGCTGTGTATACCATTTCTATTTTTAAATGGATCTTTTGGCCATTGTCAGCTTGGTCTTATATCACTTTATTTAGCATATTTGAAATGAGTATTATTTACTATTATAATATATCTCAACAAATACATTACTTTTTGGAGAGAGATACAGATATTGTTAGCATTCCATTAGGCAAGAATTGTTAATAACTAACAATAATTGATCATGAAGAAATTTTCAATGGTTATGAATAACACCTATAAATAATTATATAATTATAGGCATTACAAATGCTTGCAATATAAATAATGCCTAAATAATTTTCAAAGTCTAGATAGAAATCCAAAAAGCTCCAAACATCTGTTTCTAAATTTAAGAGAATAAATATTCTATTTTGAGTGGAAGGAGAACCCCAAACACCTGCAAAAGATTCCAGAAAAATGTAGGGTGTTTCTGAATCTGTTCTTGCTATTCTCACTCATTCTTTTCCTTCCCTCTCCCTCCCTTCCCTCTTTCTCTCCTTCTCTCCAGTTTTATTGAAAAAGACATTACAGACAATTATAATACAGAAAGTGTGATGACAGAGTCATGCAGAAGACACTATAGAAATATTAAAAAAGGAATATTTTATTTTACCTGAAACCCTCAGCTGACTGTCACTGCTGAATATTAAGGCGAGAGAAGTCTATAACAGAGATGAAGAGAGCAACTTTTATAGAATTCTTCATTGAAACTTGTAGACGAACACTTACTCTTTGGGGCATGGCAAACTTCCAGCATTCATATACACAACTGATTACAGCAAAAAGTCTTATGGCCAATCTTTACCTACACTGCACGTGTGTTAAACAGAAGTAGCAGGATGATTTGATTATGTAACCCATTTACAAACTACATCCATTCTGGCTTTACTGTAAAAGTAATCTACCTGCTTATTAATAGTATTGATAGCTATCTATTTATTTTAACACAACTATGTGACATAACAAAGCTGAAAACTTTAAGTACATTATCTCAATTAATTCTCACAAAACCACAATGAGATGAATATCATTATGACGGCAGTTTTACAGAAGAGGGATTAAACTTGGAGAGTTAGGGGAAACTTCCCAGATTTGCACATCATTAAAGCATCAGCATTGATATTTGAGTGAAGATAATCTGACGACAAAGATTGTCTTCATAATAAACATAAGTTAAAGATACCTTTTCTTCACCAAAAAAGCAAGTGTACTTACGACGGGTACAATCATGGTACCTAAACTCATGAGCTTTTGGGTTCACCAGATTCAAAATTTTAAAATTTTGGGCTTGGTAGGGGAAAGATAACTTTAAAAATCAGACATTTTTGTTAGTTTCTTCAGGCAAATTAAAGATAAAAAGCAATGTGATGGAGAAAGAAAGGCATTTATATGCAAATCAAAACCACAGCAAGGTATCACCTCACACCAGTCAGAATGGCTATCATCAAAAAGTCTACAAATAATAAGTTCTGGAGGGTATGTGGAGAAAAGGGAACCCTCCTACACTGTTGGTGGGAATGTGCAGTTCACTATGGAAAACAGTATGGAGCTTCCTTAAAAAAACTAAAAATAGAGCTACCATGTGATCCAGATATCCCATTCCTGGGCATAAATCTGGAAAAGATGAAAAGTCTAATTCAAAAAGATACATGCACTCCAATGTTCATATCAGCACTATTTACAATAGCCAAAACATGGAAATAACCCGTGACCACCAACAGATAGTTGGTTTAAGAAGATGTGATACACACACACACACACTGATACAATGGGATATTATTCAGACATAATGAAATAATGCCATTTGCAGCAAAATAGATACACGTATAGAATATCATACTAAGTGAAGTAAGTCAGATGGAGAAAGACAAATATTATATGATATCACTTATTTGTGGAATCTAAAAAATAATAATACAAATGAATCTATATATAAAACAGACACAGACTCACAGACATAAAAAACAAATTTGTGGTTACCAAAGGAGAAATGGAAGGGAGAGGGTAAATTAGGAGTACGGAATTAATAGATACAAGCTACTATACATAAAATAGCTAAGCAGCAAGGATTTACTGTATAACACAGGGAACTATAATCAATATCTTATAATAACCTATACTGGAAAATAATCTGAAAGGTATACATTTCTATATAACAATCACTTTGCTGAATACCTGAACCTAACAAAATACTGTAAATCAACTAAACTTCAATTAAAAAAAGAACAGAAAAGCATTTATAAGGAATAAAGAGGAAAAATAAATTTGCATTAGAGAATTCAAAAGTCAAAATCTCACTTTAGCCTGATTGACTTACTTTCCATTTTTTAAGCTCTCAAAATGCAAGCTGTTCAGGATTTTGTCTCTGTAATTTTAGGAGGACCTCAGAGAAAATCATTAACTCTCACAATGATAATTAATAGAGGATCACTCAATTTTGATGTATGTATATGATTTTCATATGATTTCATATGATTTTCATATGTTTCATCATCAAATACTTAAGTATTACAGTGAAATTTTCTCTGCCCAGAATGCGAGGATATAAAGTAAAGCCATACTTCCTCAGCACCAGCTTGCTCTTGTCACTGGGTTCACAGATGGTTACAGGGTTCCTTATTCCTTCTCATTGGGAGAAGACTGCATTTCCATTATTTGCATACATTATCTGTATTAGTGAGAAAGGAATGGCCTGAACTTCTCTAAAGTAGGTGAACAGCTTCTTTGAAAAGATAATTCAGGATTCATGACACACTTAAACCCCAGGCTTTCTACCTTGTCCTGCAAGTTGAAAGACTTTTACATTTTCAAGAACTATTTTTTTGCTAGGAGTCCATCCAAATTATCCAATATCCTGTGCCCTTAGATCAAACACATATGGAACAATATTAAAACTTTCTTGGGAAAAAACCTTAAGGAGAAATAAATTGATTAAAAACTGCAATACATAAATATTATTACAGTTAGAAATAATTGATATACTCATTTCTTGGGTCTCATGTCAAATCTAAACTTTGCTGTAATTCCCTATCTTAAGGCTTCATTCAGCCTATAGGTTGCCTTCACATCTAAAAGTCATTGCACATTTATTGATTACCTACTCCATGACTTTGCTATACAGGGATTAAAAAGATAAGTGAAATATGATATCTACCAGCACAAAGCTTACAATCTGGTAATGGTAGGAATAATAAGAGATACACAATATACAAAGCAAAGAAGGTAAATGGCTTAAGAAAAATCAAAGTAAAGAATAATCTAGATATATAGAGAGACAGAGGCAAAGAGAGAAAATAAGTCTGGGGTAGCTGTAAGAAACTTCCTGAATGAGGAGGTGTTCAAGATTAATTTTAAGGGACTTTGACAAGTAAGAAAGATAGGAAGGAAGGAAGGGATTTTAGAGAGCAGGAAGGGAAGGGAGAAAAGTGAGAAAGTACTGAATACAGGTATGGTCACATACTTTGAAGAGTAGAGAGCATAGGTCAGATAGGTGATAAAATTTAAAAGGCATTAGTAATCATTTATAGGACTTGGTAGCTGATAGTGTAGAAGGAAAAACTAAAAATAAATTTGTGATTTAAAACCTACGTGTGTAAAGGTGGTTTTATTTAAAGAAAGAAGCAAGATAGGATAATGCGATGATTTTAGGAGCAGGAAAGTGATATATGTTTTTATGAAAATGTTGAGATTAAAGTACCTCCTTGAACATTTGGCTTCTGAATTATGATTTAGACCTTAAAAAAGATTGTAAAGAGTATAAGAGTTGAGTTATAAGACTTGGTATCAAATCCTGGATCTTCTAATTTGTATATCCTTAGATGTGTCACAAGCTCTTTGAGCATCATTTTATTCACTGTTAGAAATGGAGATTAAAAGTGTTTTGCAATCTACAAAATTCAACAAATCCAAGATGTTCCTGTTGTCTGCATAAACGTAATAGTTGAAGCTATTATTAAAAGGACAGCCTATAAGAGGTCTGAAGAGGGGTTAGTGCAACTGCCATGTTTGATAAATTAAAAAAGGAATTCTAACCATCACATGTAATTTTGTTTGTTGATACCTGATTTTATAGTTTTATGACACACATATGCATACCTGCACAATACATTGCTTGACTTTACTTGATTTTGAACTTTTTAAAAAGGGTGCCATATACTACGTAGTCTTCTAAGACTTGCTTTATTCACTTCAGATTATGATGCTAAGATTCATCCATGATTTTTAATTACAGATAATTTTTTATTGCTACATGTTATTCCATTTTATGAAAATTCCACAATGTAGTCATCCAATCCACTGTTTATAGACATTTTTGTTGTTTCCAAGGTTTTTTTTCTTTTTGCTACTATAAACAGAGACACAATGAATATTTTTGTTATGTCTTCCAGCACATACGTGCAAGAATCATATGTCCAGGTATGTTCAACTCTAGAAAACAATGTTAAATTGATTTCCAAAATGGTTTTATCATTTTAAACTCTTAACAGCAATCTGTAAAAGATCCATATCCTCTCCAAACCACGGTTCCATCAAATTTCTAAAATACCATTGATGAGTGATGAATAATAGTATCTCACTGTGTTCTTTTATTGACGTTCTTACAATTACTAGTAAAGTTTGGTGACTCTTCATATTTTTATTAGCTATATACATCTTTTGTGACATGTCTATTAATATTTTGATCATTTTTATTGTTAACATTTTTCTATTTTAATGCATGGGATCTCTCTATGTATACTTCATTATAGTCTTTGCTGACTATAGAATTTCAAGTAACTCTTCATACTCTCTTCACTGTCTTTAAAGTGCCTTTTGAGAAGCAAATGTTTAATTTAATTTGCACACCATCTGTTGGTTCTTTTTTCTCAAATTTTTGTGCTTTTCAGTCATACTGACTGCAGGTCAGAAAGACATGTACCTGTATTTTCTTCTGAAACTTTTAAAGTTTAGCTTTTGCTCTTTAAAAATTTTAATCTATACAAAGATAATTTTTATATACTGTGTGAGGTAGAAAACCAATCTTATTTTCTTCTTTATTAATGAACCATCTCTAGCTCTATTTATTGAATATTTCTTCTCTTTTTCAGTGATCTGTCCAAGTACCTCAGTCATCCATCGAAGTTCAGCCTAAAGCTGAGTCTTTCCTTGGATCTCTCTTTTGTCCCTGTAGTTGATTTTGTCTTCTTCTCACAGCAGCATCATTCTGCCTTAACTGAAGTATGACATGTAGGGCAATTCCTCCCTCCTTATTCTTTATTTTAAATTAACGCATATGAACCTATTTTGTACTGGTATTATTCAAACCTTTTACAAATATTAACTCATTTAATGCTCAAAACAACCATATAAGGTAGGTACTTTGTTCCAATTTTACAGATGAGGAAATTGAGGCATAGAGAAATTAAGTAACATTTTTAAAGTCACACAGTGAGTAAGTGCCAAAGTTGGGATTGTAAACCAGGCAGTCTGGCTCCAGAGTCCATTATTATCATTAATCATAGTATATTAATGATGTCATTAGATTATAATTATCATCATTTTCAAATGATATAAGAACATGAGAGACATTCAGTGTTAGCTCAGCATTGTAGGGAAGTAGGATAACAACATATTTTGCAAAGATCTTTTCAGAATTTGACCAAGATCACTTACACATTTCATGTGTTTGAGAGGAATCAATGGAAAAGACAGTTTTGTTCAGATAATGCATTTATCTAAGTATGATCCTGAATCTGGACATGCTAAAAATATTTGGGGGCTCCTTTTAACACCTGAGTCATAAAATGCAGTTTTTACTATGGAACTGGACTCCATGTTTCAAAACATACTTGTGGGAATTCACTATAAGTACAACAGAAAATTGAGAAAACCAGTAAGTGTTTTCTGAAATATATATCCACATTATCAGTGGGTAGCTTTGCTGACAGACTAGAATCTTCTGGAAACGTATGACATTCACTCCCCATCTGTTGTCTCCCGACATTGTTTAACCATCAAGTGTCAGAATGAACAGCATGAGTTGATCTCATCTCACCCCTTCATTTGCCATGAAATCACAAGCCTGTAAATACACCCCCAAAAAGGAACTACTAGTCCCAGGATGACATTCTTACCTGCACGCGGTTTTAGGTGATTCAGTTCTGCCAGGGATGCTGTGAGAGCCAGACACAGTACCTCTGCTCTCATCCACAGAGTACATTGTCAGTCCTGGAACTGGCACAGCTCACTGCAAAGCAGAGAAAATTTTATGCTTATTTCACAATACTTTTCCCTTTGTCTGACTTTCATTAGATCCCAGAGCCATTTTCCCTCTTGGGAACACATTTTACAAATTGGTAGAAGTCAATGAGAAAATGATTCAAATAATAGAGAAGCCACCATAATGAGAAGCCCACTCACCGCAACTAGAGAAAGCCAGTGAGCAGCAACGAAGACGCAACACAGCCAAAAATTAAAAAATTAAAATTTCAAAAAAATTTATGAAAATAAAAAGATACTATCTTTTTACCTTTTTTCTTAGGATATGTCTGTTTCATAAAGCACCTATATCATCTGCTGAAAAGATTGTCTTCATTTATCTCACTAAAATATGTTCTATGTCTTTGCCAAAATCTCAAAGCTATTCTCTCAGTGAGTTGAAATACTGTTATTCAGATTATAGGACACAGATACTCAGAATACTTAGTCTGTAATATCCAGATATGAGTTTACATCATTCATAAGTCCTACCCATTGAATTTCAGGTACATTTTAACAATTATATGACACTATATTCTAAGCATTTTCAAATTTATGATCATCTTTAATAATCACAATAATTCTGTGTGTATGTATGCTTGAGTACACGGAGAAGATAGGTATAATTGTCTCCATGTTCTAGATGAGTAAACTGAGGTTCAGGGAGGTTTTGTGATTTACCTAAAGTTACTCTGTTGGTAAGAGACATATTAACAATTTAAATCCAGATTTTCTCAGTCCAAGTCTATGACTTCCTCCTCTACTTTCTAACCTCCCTCCTACTGTGATATCGATAATAAAGAATAGCAGATGAACTTGTCTTTACCTTTCTAAAATGCACGATCTTGCCCACTGGTGTTTTCTCAATTAAAGAAATACATTTCCTTAGCTATTGGTTGTGTCCACTTTCTTTGAATTCAGGTGTTAACATTTAGATCATTGTTAGCTCCTTTCCCAACCTTTGCTTCACAACATGGCAAAGCCCCAAGGTTTGAGTTAATGACTTGAAAGTGTGATGTCAGTGGCTTTATGGAAGAAGGGGTAAAAAGAAGTTGGACTGAACAAGATTAGTCACTGTTTTACAAAGTCATCTTTTAAAAGCAGGAATCCTGGCCCCCTAATATGAAAACTAAGTGAGAATTTAGATTTTTAATTATAGACTTCTTCGAAGTTCACTCTTCATGTTAACCCAATAGGAAGCAGCTTTTTATAGATACCAATTAATTCACTTTCTTTAACACTCCAAACTGAACAATCACTTTCATGACTTTTGTTTTTGTATTATTAAAAGAAGTTTCATTTTGAGCTACTGCTATAATAAACAAGGTAATGCTTCAATTGAACTGAAAGTTGTAGAACAATCTAAACCCCCTGGGCTCAGGGCTCAAGGAATTTAACTTACTGTGAATAGTGACTGTCAGAGTGATACAGAGGAATAAACAAAGAATAGGTAACCAGGGAAGCCCACAGCACCAGCAATTCCATTTGTCTTGACCTAGAAATTGATCCATAATGGTCTGGAAGTCATCTGCAGAGGTTCCAATCCCAGTTGTCCAAAGAATCACTGTGTAACCTATTCAAGGACATGCTTTCCTCTGGGCCTTGGTTTCCTTCATCTGTAAAGTGAAAATTGATACATAAGGACTCTAAGATTCCTTGCAGTGTTAATATTTTAAGATCCCAAATGCTTATGAAGAGAGCAATTTCAAAAGATCTCAATAATAAACAAATGGGACCTAATCAAACTTACAAGCATTTGTACAGAAAGGGAAACCATAAACAAAAAGAAAAGACAATCTACAGAATGGAAAAAAATATTTGCAAACGATGTGACTGACAAGGGCTTAATTTCCAAAATATACAAACAGCTCACACAACTCAACAACAAAAGAAACAAACAACCCAATCGAAAAATGGGCAGAAGACCTAAATAAACATTTCTCCAAAGAAGAAATACAGATGTCTATAGGCACATGAAAAGATGCTCAACATCGCTAATTATTAGAGAAGTGCAAATCAAAACTACAATGAGGTACCACTTCACACTGGTCAGAATGGCCAGCATTAAAAAGTCTACAAATAACAAGTGCTGTAGAGGGTGTAGAGAAAAGGGAACCCTCCTATGCTGTTGGTGGGAATGTAAGTTGCTGCAGCCACTGTGGAAAACAGTATGGAGGTTCCTCAGAAAACCAAAAATAGAATTACAATACGATCTAGCAATCCCACTCCTGGGCATAGATCTAGACAAAACTATAATTCAAAAAGATACATGTACCCCTATGTTCATAGCAGCACTATTCACAATAGCTAAGACATGGAAACAACCTAAATGTCCATCAACAGAGGAATGGATAAAGAAGATGTGGTACATATATACAATGGAATACTACTCAACCATAAAAAAGAATGAAATATTGCCATTTGCAGCAACATGGGTACAACTAGAGATTATAATACTAAGTGAAGTAAGTCAGAAAGAGAAAGACAAATACCATATGATATCCCTTATATGTGGAATCCAAAATATGACATATATGAAACTGTCTATGAAACAGAAACAGAATCACAGACATAGAGAACAGACCAGTGATTGCCAAGGAGGAGAGCTGCCAAGCAGATGTAAACTTTTATATAGAGAATGGATAAACAACAAGGTCCTACTGTACAGCACAGATGACTATATTCAATATCCTATGATAAACCATAATGGAAAAGAATATTTATAAAAGAGAATGTATATGTATATATAACTGAATCACTTTGCTGTACAGCAGAAATTAACACAACATTGTAAATTGACTATACTTCAATTTAAAAAATATATTTATTAATTAAAAAAAATAAAAAGATCTCAGTAGTGATTAAACAAGGTGGAAAAAATAGTATCATGGAAGCTGGAAGTATACAACTGCGGATGTGAAGCCCTTTAAAAATTTATTTTTCCCCACGAGTAGGGCTGGTGTTGCTAAGGGAGTATTTGTCAGACTCCAGGCATCATTTCATTTTGATTAAATGTTTGTGATGGGGGCTTCCCTGGTGGCACAGTGGTTAAGAATCGCCTGCCAATGCAGGGGACATGGGTTCAAACCCTTGTCTGCGAAGATCCCACATGCCATGGAGCAACAAAGTCTGTGCGCCACAACTACTGAGCCTGTGCTCTAGAGCCCATGCTCCACAACAAGACAAGCCACCACAATGAGAAGCCCACTCACCGCCACCAAAAGTAGCCCCCGCTCGCCACAACTAGAGAAAGCCCGTGCACAGCAACAAAGACCCAACGCGGCCAATAATAAATAAATAAAATAAATTTATTTTTTTAAAAATGTTTGTGATAGTTCTTCAAATCAAGCTACTTATCTAGTCTGATTTGATTGTCTGGTTTTGGGTTTTGTCTTACACTTAGGAAAATGTGGCATGGTGCTATTTCATGGGCTGGATTTTTAAACAACACAGAAATTCTATACATGCATTATTCTGCAAGAATATTGTATTTTTGAGAGTTTAGTACCTAGTATAATGTGATGAATCCATTAAAAGTATTCGGCCAGGTAGATGATGTAATACATGATTTCTTGTATTGATGGGAGCTATATTCTACAGGTGTCTCTATTTATTACTATGCTTTGATGATTATTCATGTTGGACTTCCTATGGTAACTTGATAAACCATTGCTATATACTGTTATCAACCAACAACCAAAGTCAACCAAAGTCAACAATGCTAACAGCTCCTTTTAAGGTTTCAACTATTCATTGTCTAAGCATAAAGATGAGACGGTTACCACGTGGAAGCTACAGATAAGAAGAGAACATTTTTATGTTGTTTCCAATATAAAAGTCACATCATTTTTACTGGTCACCTTTCTTTTTGAATTTATGCTTCTGGAATGAGTATTGGAAAGAATACAGTTCTAGAAATTTCAATGCCATGGTTCTAATCCAGAATTTCTGCCAAACTGAATGTGTGGTAAATGTCATTTAGAGCTTCTGAAATTCAATTTCCTCATCGGTAAACTGGATGTTTCACTCTATATTTTTATTTTCATTTCATTTATATTCTATAATTAGCTTGAATCCCTTTCCTAAATTCTTGAACCTAGGTTCTTATGAACCTAAACAAAAAATTTCATTTTGAAATTGATACTTAGTATGTAATAGTTGACTTTGACTTGCTTCCTCAATCTTTCTAAAAATCATTTTATTGACAATTGACAATAAAATAGTCATTTTTGAAAGGTAAAAAGACATACAATCACCATCAATAAGACTTGCTTTTGGAAAACAGAGAGCTGAATGCATGTTATTGTGTATTCATGGAGTGTGAAAGGGACTGTTGTGTGATTGATACTCTTCAGGCTTAAGAACTGAACCCAAAGAAACAACAGATTTCCCATAAAACTAAGCCATGCGGATTTCCTGTGTGTGATATAGAGGGAATCCCACACCTCATATCTCTTGTTTATATACATGTTAGGGCATTTTACAGTATACTTATAACCATAAGTGTTACATAAATATACTAATATTACTATGATGATTTAACAGTGGTGTGTGTGCATGTATGTATATTGTGTGTGTGTGCACGCTCACACAAAGACTTATGTCTGTTAGGAAGGAGAAGACAATGAAGAAAGAAATAAAGGAACTGAAGAAGTCTAAACTGGAATATAATTATATTGAATGTGTTAAAGGAAGTGATCTTTTAAAATAATAAGTTGTGTACTGGATGAAAAGGCTGTAATTAATCTGCATTTGAATTTACTTCCATTTAGCAGTAGAGAATAGTACATCATGATCTATGTGTGAAAAAAGGCATATAGTGTGAAAATCTTATACTGCATAGTAGAGCAAAGGGAAAAAAAGAAGTTATTGGTGCACTGTAGAGTTGAATTGAATTACTGACTTACAGTCTAAAGCAATTTACATATCAGAAATACAGGCATGTATTCAGAGCAAATTCATAAATTAGACCTGATCTGACAAGGAAAACAAATAAACATAAAACTTGTATACAAATACAAAAGCCTGGTCTTTTTTAGAATGAAGAAGCTCTTCAGTTGTGGAAGGAATTATAATAAATGTACTTGCATCATTGCAACAAATAGCATTATTACAAATACAGGAATTAAAACACTTAAATATAATAGAAAAATAATAGTATTCATAGTTCATATTCAAGGGCAGGCAGTTACCCAAGTTAGCAAATATATTTACCACTTGTGAAAAATTCTGCCTGAAGAAAGCAGTTCTTTTCAGATATGAGGTTTCCTGAGTCAGTGTTTATCCAAGCAGCATCAGTACCACCTGGGAACTTCTTAGAAATACAAATTATGACCCCACCCCAGACCAAATGAAACAGAAAATTTGGGGGAAAGCCCGCCTTCCACGTGATTCTCATGCACATGAAAATTTGAGAGGAAATAACTTAGTAATACAGTAGAGAAATTGGATAATAACTCTATTCTGTCATCTTGAAACCAGCACGTACTAGATTTCATACTTATATTTCTTAACAGCCTTCAAAAATTTCCACTGAAATCGCTAGACAGATAAAGATATTTCTTTAGATTTTCAAAGTCTTTTACTATATGAAATAACCAAGAAGCTTATCATTGCCAAATGATAGTCAACACTTCAGTGAGATAAAATATGTGCAGATGACATCCTACATACCAGGCATTAAGCCTTGTTTGCAGCCAAATATCCCATCCCCTCACTTCATTGTATAAATCCCATTAAGCTGGCCAAGGAAAGGAAAGGAATGGAGACAAAGTGGGCAGTGAACTTGAGTTCATCTAAATTTATTTCTTCTGCTACATAAAGTGAAAGTTAAGTAACCTTAAGCTTCCTTCAAGCACTTTCTTGTGTGTCTATCCATAATATATATACCTGGACAGGAACAATGAGGCCAAGAATCTTAATGAGAATACTTAGTAAGAGAATCTAGAAAAAAGTGACATCAATTTCTGTGTGACAATAGAATTCCTCATTCAAAACTCTTACCAATCTACATTGTTTTTTGCAATAATAACTATGTGGCATATAAAAAACCTTTATAATCACAGTTGGAGTTCAGCATCATGTGGTACTTCTACTCGAAAAAGAGAAGGCAAAAAATCTACAGTGAATTGTTTTTATGGTTCAAAGGGAAAGTGACTTGTAGCCTTTAAAAAAACCTGCTTTTGCTAAGAGAGGAATATGGCAAGTGAGTGTATGGAAAGAAATGGGAAATGTATAAGTCAAAAAAGTTCCATAGAAACAAATGTTTATCTTTTGAAGACTAGCTTATTCCTTGCATCTTATTATACTTCAATATATCTTCAAATTTTTATTTTTAGCACAAGGTTTGCTCAGGATTATGGGTGAAGGCATTAAGTCATTTGCTATGTCTTTCTAAGGATGAGTATGTACTTCTAATTGTCATATGGGATCCTTCTACACATTTTATATGTAGGTATAGATGGATGTATGCATGTACATATGTATTTAACATCGTGATGTTTGAAGGATTATTGAAGTGTTCATTCCAGTTACTCTTATTCTGAACACCATATGCTGAAAGACTGTACTCTGACTTGAGAAAAAACAGACAAAGAGCTCCAACTAGAACTGGGCAGTGTCTGGTAGGATTTTTAAGAGTATACTTTAGAGACTTAGTGGTTCAGGGATTTAATTTTATAAAATGAAATCACTAAGGAAGAATGATGATACAGCCTACATTTTACTTTTTAAATGTCTATTTCAAAATTAAATTTGTTAGTCTACTGGAGAGCTTCCACCCGAACCCTGATGGAGTAACTGGCACTGGACCTGCCCACTTAACTGCAACATCTACAAACTGGATGAAATATACATATAATCGCCGTTT
Organism: Kogia breviceps; assembly: GCF_026419965.1. Classification (NCBI taxonomy): domain Eukaryota; kingdom Metazoa; phylum Chordata; class Mammalia; order Artiodactyla; family Physeteridae; genus Kogia; species Kogia breviceps. The sequence continues at coordinate 93,729,790 of NC_081314.1, forward strand.
TGATACATTGGACTAAAAGCAGCAAATGGCTGTGATCCCTGAGAGAAGGGAAATCAGTTAGGTGAGCCCCAAACTCTCCCAGACTTTCCATGTGGAGACACTTTCTGGACTGAAGACATATTCTGGACTAGAATCTAAGGAGAACATGAAAGTTTCACAGTGAATACACAACAGTGTTCAGATGTAGTGGAGGCACCTTGGCAGTAACTAATTCTCAAGTGATTTAAGAATTTTTTTTCTTAAAAAAAAAAGAACAAAAACTTTTGAAAAGATAGAGATTGGAGTTCAGGAAGGCAGAGGCTGCTGGAATTTACAGGGCAGAGCACTTTACAGGAGAGAACACCAGAGGACATGCTCCAGAATTTTGCATGGGAATCCCATTGACATTGCTGATTACTCAAAGATTTTTCAGTAAAGACAAAAAAACTCAACAAACATGAAGGAAAAAATATTGAATTAGACTTCATCAAAGTCAGAAACTTCTGCTTTTCCAAAAACACCTAAAAGAAAATTAAAAGGCCACAAAATGGGAGAAAATACTTGCAAATACATGATGAAGAAACTGTACCCCAAATAAAAAGAATTCTTACAGCTCAATAAGGAGAAAATGAACAACACAATAAAAAAATGAACAAAAGGGACTTCCCTGGTGGTCTAGTGGGTAAGACTCCACTCTCCCAATGCAGGGGGCCAGGGTTCGATCCCTGGTCAGGGAACTAGATTCCACATACATGCTGCAACTAAGAGTTCGCATATCACAACTAAAAATGATCCTGCATGCTGCAACAAAGAACCCACGTGCTGCAACTAAGACCCGGCACAGCCAGAATGAATAAATAAATAAATAAAAACAAATCTTTAAAAAATCAACAAAATACTTGAATGGACGTAACACAAAGGGAGATATATGTATACCCAATAAATACATTAAAAATGCTTTAGTCATCAGAGAAATGCAAATTTAAAACATAATGAAATACCATTACACACCCACTAAAGTGGCAAAAATTAAGAAGCCCGACAATACCAAGTATTGAGGAGGATGTGAAATATCTGGAACTCTTACATATTCCTGGAAGAAATATTAAATGGTATGGCCACTTTGAAAAAGTTGGGTGGTTTATTATAGAGTTAAATATACACTAATCATTATACTCAGCAATTCTACACATAAGTATTTGTCCAAGAGAAATAAAATCGTATATCCAGTCCATGAAAGACTTATATATTGATGTTCATAGCATTTTTATTCCCAAACTAAAGAAAACCAAAATGTCCATAAATTGATGAATTGATAAACAAATGTTGGTATGTAACTGGAAAAATTCACACCAGTAAAACTGCTTTGATAAATACCCAAAACATTATAATTAGCAAAATAATGCAGACTCAAAAGGGTACATATATAGCAGGGTTCCATTTCTACAAAATTCTACAATAGGCAAAACTTCACTTCAGTGACTAAAAACAAAATAAGTTGCCTGGGATCATGTGATGTGGGTGGAGAGATTGACTGCAAAGGAACATGAGGAAACATTTTAAGGTGAAATAAATATTCTATATCTTGATTGGCTTGTTGTTTACACATACATATATCAGTACCTTTGTCAAAACTCAGAAGAATATACTTAAAATAGTTTCATTTTATTGTAGGTAAATTATATTTTTTAAAAGTTGATTTTAAAGCAAAATATATAGTTAAATAAATAACAATAGTAACTAATTGTAGCTCATTAAATAATATAGCAATCCAAGAGCCTACACTGACATTAAGTAATTAATTAAGAGTAGAGAAACTCACAGTAGAATGTCAATGTCTAAATACAGAAGGAATCCAGAAAATCACCGTCTGGAAACTTTATTTGAAATAATTAATTCAGCCAAGAAACATCAATAGACGTTAAAATTAGTAGGTAAATGTCTGGTGAGCAACGTGATATTTCCATGTTTTCAAACACCTTCGAATAAAATACATATTGAATACATAGGAAAGAAAGTGATTTACAGTGGAGAAACATGTTTACAAATCCTACTTTAAGTGATGAAGGTTAAGGAATTGTGTACTACCTGATAAGATACAATAAAAACAAAGCTTCATTTCTGGGATTATTGCTGGCAAAAGTGCACACCCTGAATCTAATTCTGAGGAAACATAAAACAAATGCAAGTTAAGAAACATTTACAAAATTACTGGAAAAATCTAAAGAAGCATGACAAATAAATGAAACACGTGAACGTTGATTGGATTATTTGATAAAAGGACATTACTGGGACAACTGGCAACACGAGAGGAACCTGCTTATCAGATAATAGCATGTATCACTGTTAACTTCCTAATTCTGATGGTTGTAGTCTGGTTATATAAGAGAAATCCTGTTTCAAGAAAATATATTCTAGAGTAATCTGAAATGCTGGCATACCTTGTCAGTAAACTTACTCTCAAATGATTCAAGAATAAAGAAAAAAAACCTCTCAGTACTATTTTTGGTTATATTTTACTAACTTCTTAAGAGGGTTCATTAGAGCCATAAAATGAAGAAACTAACATTTCATCATCCTGATAAAAATCATATATTCATTTTTACTAGATACAGAATAAAGTTATTCTTACAAAATGCATATGGATGGTAAATTCTGTGTGTCAATGTAAAGCTAACAGTAATTATCAAACATGACTGGAAAGATAATATTATATATCTACTACACAGAAATCATTATTTAAACAGTATTCACCAGGAGGTTCAAAACACTTATAATTATTGTGAAAGCAATTATTGTGAATTATTATTTTCTTAGGTTTTATTTAGCCAGTTTTTAAAAATTTACTCTCCTCCACAAAGGAATTAAGCATTTTCTATCTCTTTTTCTTGGCCCATTTGACACAGTTTAAATAGTAGAGTGTGAAACTACTGAACTATAATCTTTCAAGATTACATGCTTATCTTGGATCACTCTTGACCCTTTCTGATTTTTATTCTGAGATTCTACAATTCAGTCCCCACTATTAATACCTTCAACTTTCCAGAGGCTTGATCTAATTCAAGCCCAGGCATTACATTTTATGACATTTCCATATTTTCAGAGTAATGTGTTAAAACTAATTGAAGTCACTGAGCAGACATATATGATCACAAACTTTTCAAAACAAACCAATAAAGTATTGCCAGGGTCATTAATACACAGCAGTACATCCAGAACAGTTGTTAAAATATTGAGATATTTCCATTCTATGTGATACTTAGCTGGAGCTCTGAACCCTTTCAAATGTCTCACTGTGATCTTTTCACTGTGGTCTTTACCAAACCCAATGCCCTGTCAGGATCCCTCCTTTGAACTCTTACTATCCAGAAACTAAAGAGGTAAGGCTTGGAACACCAAAGCGCTTCCAGAATTCAAGTTCAGCACCATGGCCAGTGTCTCCAAAGACACCCATGAGTCACAATACTGTACTGTGTATTTGAAAGCTGTTAAGGGAACAGATCTTAGAAGTTCTCATCACGGGGAAAAAAAGTGTAACCGTATGAGGTGATGAATGTTAACTAAAGTTACTGTAGAAATTATTTTGTAATATATACTTATATCAAATCTTTTTTCTGTACACCTTAAACTTATATAATGTCATCTATCAATTATATCTCAATAAAAGTGGAAGAAAAAATATTTTGAATAGTACCTGGGGAATGTCCACTTGTCCACATAAATCAATCTGTTTCTTTTATTTGTTTATAGTGATCATTTCCTCTAAATTTTATTTATATTACTATTGGCTTGAACAAATTTTTTAAAGTGAAATTATTTACCTTATTCATAAATATCTTATAAGGTAAACAAAGTAGTGTTGAACACTTTTTGAATTCTTATAATATACTAATTTTATTCATTTTACAAAAGTCACTACAGTATTAATTTTATTTTACTGAGGACTAGAGATAACCGAATATAAATCTGCTTTTTCCTATTAAGTAGGGTGAATAAAACATTGAATAAAAATGTTTTGAAGTCCCCAGGTGATGATAATGCTGCTGATCCAAGGATCACACTTTGAGACCATGGTATAGACAAGCAAAGTTGTTCTAAACTCTGGTTGCAACACTACAGTCATCTGGGATGACTTTTTCCTTCCCCTGTGTTTTTTTATTTACTTTTAATTGTGGTAAAATATACATAAGATAAAATTTACCACCTTAACCATTTTTAAGTGTGCAGTTCAGTAATATTAAGTATATTCATGCTGTTGTGCAACCAATCTCCAGAAGAGCTCTTTCATTTTGCAAAACTGAAACTCTGTATCCCTTAAACAACTCCCCCTTCTCCCTTACCCTTAGCCCCTGGCAATTACCATTCTAATTTCTGTCTCTATGAATTTGACTATTCTATATACTTCATATAAATGGAATCATACAGTACTTGTCTTTTTGTGACTGGCTAATGTTCTCAAGGTTCACCCATGTTGTAGCATGTGTCAGGATTTTCTTCCTTTTTAAAATTGAATCATATTCTATTGTACATATACACCATATTTTGTTTATCCATTTATCTGTTGATAGACACATGGGTTGCTTCCACCTTTTGACTATTGTGATTAATATTGCTATGAACATGTGTATACAAATATCTCTTTGTGATCTTGCTTTCAACACTTTTGAACTGGAAAAACTGGAACACAATGTGCCCATTCTAGAGAATAGCTGATTCTCTATTAGTTTGATGCCATTGTACCTGTTCTAGTCCACCCAATGGCTCACAAAATAATAATTAAGTGGATCAATTAAGAGAAAAATTCTCTCTTGCATTATAGACTTTCTGTGAAAAACAGATAAAAAGTGTTCAAGCAATTCTCACTCCTGTAAACACAGATAATGTGAACTGATTCATTATCAATAAGTCAATAGCTGTATTCAAATTTAAGTGAAATATATGATAGTAATTATCCTTTTACATTTTATATCATATTTTGATATTATATGATTTCCAATATTGTAACCTGATAAAGGATTGCTTTATTTTTTACCATAATATTAACTGTGTATTCCACTTTTTAATGTCCTCAGCAGTCACTTGACTTGTGACAACTTTTCACCTCAAGAGTATATCTTGGAATTATGTTTTTGTGTTTTTTGTGCTTTTTGTGTCTAATAATTAATTTCCTTTGTTCTTGGAAAACTTGAAGTTTTGCCCAGAGGTTATTCTGCTATATTAGAAAAGGACATGCCACTAATTGATAGAATTTTATATTATAAAATAACACTTAATAGTAAAAGCAAAAGGATTATAAGCCCATTAAATTTCAGTTTTCAGTCTTTTATGAGGTTTTCCTATGTTCACTCTCCTTTCACTTAATGCTTATAGATTTATTTATACCCATAAATAAAAATTAATATTCTCTATTTACACTGGAACAACAAACTATTATCATTTATAATATATTTCAAGTTGTAACATTTATGTAACCATTTTCATCAGACACACAATTGGTCAGTAAACCAATACAATTAAGCTCCTGCTAAAATGACTATTCCAGTGTAAATGGACAGCATAAATGTAATCAAGTTGTTCAATGACGCACTGACACACTGACCACTAGAAATACATGGCCTAAATTACCATTGGGGAAATTTATACACTTAGTAGGTGCAGAATGCACGGTTCCCTCATTCTCTTGTCATCTCTGTGGAACTATCTTCTTGGGTCAAGCTTAGTTGGATGAACCAGAGGAAATATTGATATCTGGGGAGGTGTGGTCAAGATGGTGAGGTAGTAAGACCCTGAGATCACTTTCTTCCACAGGCACACCAAATTACAACTATTTAAAGCACAACTATCTATGAGAATCACATGAAAAATGACATAATAGATTCTCCACAATTTACTATATTTAAAAAAAAGCCACACAACAAGATGGGAGGAGGGGCACAGACATGGTGTAGTCAAGACCCACAACACAGAGTATGCAACCCACAAATGGGAGAATAATCACAATTGCAGGGGTTCTTGCAAAGAGAGAATGATTCAAGCCCCACATCAGGTGTACCAGCCCAGGAGTCCTACACCAGGAAGACAAGTCTCTAGAACATCTGGCTTTGAAGGCCAGTGGGTGGGACTTGCATATGGGAGAGACTGAAGGACTATAGAAAATATAGACTCTGCTCTTAAAGGGCTGGTGCAAAATCTCACATACTTGAAGACCACACACAGAGTCAGTAATTTAAAAAGAGCCTGGGGCTTCCCTGGTGGTGCAGTGATTGAGTCCGCCTGCCGATGATGCAGGGTACAGGGGTTCATGCCCCTGTCCAGGAAGATCCCACATGCCACAGAGTGGCTGGGCCTGTGAGCCATGGCCACTGAGCCTGCGCGTTTGGAGCCTGTGCTCTGCAATGGGAGAGACCACAACAGTGGGAGGCTCGCATACCACAAAAAATAAAAGAGCCTGGGTCAGGTACACTTGGTAATCTTAGAGAACCTTCCAAAAAGGCAGGAGGCAACTTGGACTACATCCAGGGACACAGATGCTGGCAGAAGACATTTTGGAAAGCTCATTCTATCACAAGGAAACTAGTGTTGGAAAGAGCCATTTTGAAGTCCTCCCTCTAGCTTGCTAGTGCTGGGAGCTTACCTGCCCACCAGCAGGCCAGCATCAGATCCAGGAATCCACAGGTCATGCAGCCAGCAGAACAGAGTCCCAGACCCCCATACCAGGGGGATGGCAGCCACTGCATGAGGCAAGACCAGGCTGCCAACCAGGCTGATGTCAGCCACACCTAACATCACACCCATAGTAGTCAGCCCCACCACAACAGAAGATCCCACACAGCCTATACAGAGGGCACCCCTAGAGTGTTTAGTTTTGGTGACCAGACAGGAGTGTGCTGCTGGGCCCCATAGGATGTCTCCTATTTCTGCAAAGTCAGAAAACATAACTGACTGACCTAACACATAAAAGTAAACACAGAGATTTGTGCAAAATGAGGAGACAGAGGAGTATGCTCCAAATGAAGGAACAAGACAAAACCTCAAAAATGAACTAGTCAAAGTGAAGATACGCAATATATCCATTAAGAATTCAAAGTATAATTAATAATCATAAAGATGCCCAATCAATCGGGAAAAGAACAGATGAACACAGTGAGTTTAGCAAAGAGTTAGAAAATATAAAGAAGAACAAGACAGAGGTTAATAATGCAATATCTTAAATAAAAATTACACTAGAAGGAATCAACAGTAGATTAGATGACACAGAGCAACAGATCAGTGAAGTGGAAGACAGAATAGTGGAAATCACCCAAGTTGAGCAGAAAAAAGAAAATAAAAAAATTAATGAGGACAGTTTAAGAGATTTCTGAGACAACATCAAGCATACTAACATTTGCATTACAGGGGTCCCAGAAGGAGAAGAGACATAGAAAGGGGCAGAGAGGGACTTCCCTGGTGGTGCAGTAGTTAAGAATCCATCTGTCAATGCAGAAGACACGGGTTCAATCCCTGGTCTGGGAAGATCCCACATGCCACGGAGCAACAAAGCCCGTGTGCCACAACTACTGAAGCCTGTGTACCTAGAGCCCATGCTCCACAACAAGAGAAGCCACCATATTGAGAAGCCTGTGCACCAAAAGGAAGAGTAGCCCCCACTCACTGCAACTAGAGAAAGCCCGTGTGCATCAACAAAGACCCAAAACACAGCCAAAAATAAATTTAAAAAGAAAAAGAAATGGGCAGAGAACATATTTGAAGACATAATAGCTATAAACTTCCGTAACCTGGGAAAAGAAACAGACATCCAGGAACGGGAACTTCAGAGACTCCCAAACAAGATGAACCCAAACCTTGTGTCTGCAACAAGACACATTATAACTAAAATGTCAAAAATTAAATTTAAAGAGAATCTTAAGAGCAGCAAGAGAAAAGCAATGAGTTATGTACAAGAAAACTCCCATAAGACAATGAACTAACTTTTCAGCAGAAACTTTGTAGGTCAGAAGGGAGTGGTATGATATATTCAAAGTGATAAAAGGGGAAAACCTAAACCAAGTATACCCAGCCTAGCAAAGCTATCATTCAAATTTGAAGCAGAGGTAGAGAGTTTTACAGACAAGCAAAAGCTAACAGAGTTCAGCACCTCTAAACTGGCTTTACAGAAAATGTAAAAGCAACTTCTCTAAGCAGAAAACAAAAGAATACAACTATAAATATAAAAATTTGAAAGGAAAAATCTTGTTGGTAAAGGCAAACATACATAAAAGGTAGTCAATCAACCACTTATACAACTAGCAGAAAAGTTAAGACAAAAGTAGTGAAATTATCTATATCCACAGTATGTATTAAAGGATATAAGTATGTAAAGGATACACAAAACAACAGATGTAAAATATGATGTAAAAAGGGTGCAAAAATGTAGGGTTGTTAAAATGTGTTTGGACTTAAGAGATTATCAACTTAAGATAATAACTATTATAGATAATATATGCAATATATAAACAGATATGTATGCATGTGTGTATATATGAACCTCATGGTAACCACAAACCAAAAGCCTATATTAGATACACGCACAAAGAAGAGAAAGAAATCCAAATATAACACTAAAGAGGAGTCATCAAATCACAAGGGAAGATAGCAAAAGAATAAGAAAGAAACAAAAGTAACCACAAAAACAACCAGAAAACAATTAACAAAATGGCAACGAGTACATACCCATCAATAACTACTTTAAATATAAATGAACCATTATAGTCTAATAACTGTGAGGACTAAGGCTGCAAAAATCCTCAAAAAATATTAGCAAACTGAATTCGACAATATACAGAAAGGATCATACGACATTTTCAAGTGGGATTTATCCCAGGGATGTGAGAGTGGTTCAATATCTGCACATCAATCAATGAGATACACAACATTAACAAAATGAAGGATACACATCACATAATCATCTCCATAGACACAGCCAAAGCATTTGACAAAATTCAACATCCATTCATAAAAAACAAAAATTCTCATCAAAATTTGTATAGGGAACATATTTCAACACACTAAAGGCCATTTAGGAAATACCCACAGCTAACACCATACTCAATGGTGAAAAGCTGAAAGCCTTTACAAAAGTCAGGAACAAGACAAGGATTCTTACACTTGCCACTTCTATTTAACATAGTACTGTAAGTCCTAGCCACAGCAATCAGACAAGAAAAAGAAATAAAAGGCATTCAAATTGGAAGGGAAGAAGTAAAACTGTCACTATTTGCAGACGACATGACACTATATATAGAAAACTCTAAAGTCTCCACCAATGAGACTTAATAAATGAATTCAATAAAGTTGCAGGATACAAGCTTAATATACAGAAATCTATTTCTTTTCTGTCATTAGCAAAGAACTATTAGAAAGAGAAATTAAGAAAATAATCCCATTTGCAATTCATCAAAAAGAATAAAATACCTGGAATAAATCTAACCAAGGAGGCAAAAGACTTGTGCTCACAAATCTACAAGACACTGATGAAAGAAATTGAAGATGACAAAAACACATGGTAAAATATAGCATGCTCATGGATTGGAAGATTTAATATTGTTAAAATGATCATATTACCCAAGGCAATCTACATATTCAGTACAATCCCTATGAAAATACCAAATGAATTTTTCACAGAACTAGAACAAATAATCCTAAAATTTATATGGAAACACACACACACACACACACACACACACACACACACACAAAACCAAATAGCCAAAACAAATTTGAAATGAAGAATAAATCTGAGATATCACATTCACTGATTTCAAATTATACTACAAAGCTACAGTAATCAAAGCAACTGGCACCAAAATGGACACAGAATAGATAGATCAATGGAACAGAATAGAGAGTCCAGAAATAAACCCACACTTATGTGGTCAAATACTCTACAACAAAGGAGGCAAAAACACAAAATAGGGAAATACAGCATTTTCAATAAATGGTGTACAGTACATGCAAAAGAACCAAACTGGACTACTTTCTCCACCATACACAAAAATAAACTCAAACTAGGTTAAAGATGTATATGTAAGCTTGTGATGCTCAACATCACCAAACATCAGAGAAATGCAAATTCAAACCACAGTGAGATGCCACCTCACATCTGTCAGAATAGCTATGATCAAAAAGACAACAAATACCAAGTGTTGGCAAGGATGTGGGGAAGAGATAAACCTTATGCACACTTGGTGAGAATGTAAATTTTTTAACATTCTCTTTGGAATGTATGATTAGCATTGCCACTTTGGAAAACAGTATGGAGTTTCCTCAAAACAATTAAAAATAAAACTACCATTGGATTAAACAATTCTGCTTCTGGGTATTTATCCAAAGAAAATTTTAAAAACTAACTCAAAAAGATATCTACACCCCTATGTTTATTGTAGCATTATTTACAATAGCCACAATACAGAAACAACCTAAGTGTCCATCAACAAATAAATGGATAACATAAAAGATGTGGCATACACACACACACACACACACACACACACACACACAGGAATATTATAAAGAAGAATGAAATCTTATAATTTGTGACACCATGGATGCATCTAGAGGGTATTATGCTAAGCAAAATAACTCAGACAGAGAAAGACAATTACTGCATGATCTCACTTACATGTGGAACCTAAAAGCAAAAACAAACAAAAAGTATGGTACTGGCACAAAAACAGAAATATAGATCAATGAAACAGGACAGAAAGCCCAGAGATAAAACCACACACATATGGTCACCTTATCTTTCATAAAGGAGGCAAGAATATACAGTGGAGAAAAGACAGCCTCTTCAATAAGTGGTGCTGGGAAAACTGGACAGCCACATGTAAAAGAATGAAATTAGAACACTCCCTAACACCATACACAAAAATAAACTCAAAATGGTTAAAGACCTAAATGTAAGGCCATATACTATCAAACTCGTAGAGGAAAACATAGGCAGAACACTCTATGACATAAATCACAGCAAGATCCTTTTTGACCCACCTCCTAGAGAAATGGAAATAAAAACAAAAATAAACAAATGGGACCTAATGAAACTTAAAAGCTTTTGCACAGCAAAGGAAACCATAAACAAGACCAAAAGACAACCCTCAGAATGGGAGAAAATATTTGCAAATGGAGCAACTGACAAAGGATTAATCTCCAAAATTTACAAGCAGCTTATGCAGCTCAATATCAAAAAACAAACAAGCCAATCCAAAAATGGGCAGAAGATGTAAACAGACATTTCTCCAAAGAAGATATACAGATTGCCAACAGACACATGAAAGAATGATCAATGTCGCTAATCATTAGAGAAATGCAAATCAAAACTACAATGAGATATCATCTCACACCGGTCAGAAGGGCCATCATCAAGAAATCTACAAATAATAAATGCTGGAGAGGGTATGGAGAAAAGAGAACACTCTTGCACTGTTGGTGGGGATGTAAATTGATACAGCCACTATGGAGAACAGTATGGAGGTTCCCTATAAAACTAAAAATAGAACTACCATAAGACCCAGCAATCCCACTACTGGGCATATACCCTGAGGAAACCATAATTCAAAAAGAGTCATGTACCAAAATGTTCATTGCAGCTCTATTTACAATAGCCAGGACATGGAAGCAACCTAAGTGTCCATAAACAGATGAATGGATAAAGAAGAAGTGGTATATATATACAATGGAATATTACTCAGCCATAAAAAGAAATGAAATTGAGTTATTTGTAGTGAGGTGGATGGACCTAGTGTCTGTCATACAGAGTGAAGTAAGTCAGAAAGAGAAAAACAAATACCATATGCTAACACATATATTTGGAATCTAAGAAAAACGAAAAAATGGTCATGAAGAACCTAGGGACAAGATGGGAATCAAGACACAGACGTACTAGAGAATGGACTTGAGGACACCAGGAGGGTGAAGGGTAAGCTGGGGCAAAGTGAGAGAATGGCATGGACATATATACGCTACAAAATGTAAAATGGATAGCTAGTGGGAAGCAACTGCATAGCACAGGGAGATCAGCTCGGTGCTTTGTGACCACCTAGAGGTGTGGGATACAGAGGGTAGGAGGGAGGGAGATGCAAGAGGGAAGAGATATGGGGACATATGTATATGTATGACTGGTTCACTTTGCTGTAGAGTAGAAACTAACATATTGTAAATCAACTATACTCCAATAAAATTTTTTTTAAAAGACAAGAGATAAGTATTGGTGAGGATGTGGAGAAAAGGGAACCCTTATACACTTTGGTGAGAATGTAAATTGGAAAGCAGTATGGAAGTTCTTCAAAAACTTAAAAAAGGAACTACCATCTGATCCTGCAAGCCCACTTCTCGGTATATATCTAATGGAAATGAAAACAGAATCTTGAAGAGTTTTCTGTAATTCCATATTCATTGCAGCATTATTCACAACAACCAAGATATGGAAACAACCCAAATGTCCATCAACAGATGAATGGATAAAGATGTGATACACACACACACACACACACACACACACACACACACACACACACAAACAATGGAATATTATTCAGCCATAGAAAGAAGAAAATCCTGCCATTTGCAACAATGTGGATGGACCTTGAGGGCCACATGCTAAGTGAAATACTAAACCAGACAGAGGAAGACAAATACTGCATGTAGCACTTACATGTGGAATCTAAAATAAAATTTTTTTAAAAGTCAGAATCATAGAATAGAAAAGTGGTTTTGTCAGGGACTAGAGGGTGGGTAAAAGAGGGAGAGATTGGCAAAATTGTACCAACTTTCAGTTATAAGGAATAAGGTCTGAGGATCTAATGTAAAACATAGTGATTATAGTTGACAGTACTGTATGTACTGTGTAACTTAAAGTTGCTAAGAGAGTACAAGGTAAATGTTCTCACACAAAAAAAGATAAATATGTGAGGTGATGAATGTGTTAATTAACTAACAGGGGGGTGTGTTTTCACAATGTATACATACATCAAATCACCATGATTTACACTTTAAATACTTACAATTTTATGTGTCAATTAATCCTCAAAAGAGCTGAAATTAAGAATAAAATAAAAAAAAATAAAAAAATAAAAAATTTTTAAAAAAAAGAATAAAATAAAAAGCATGCAAAGAAAAAGTTATTTAAAAATATACACACACACGTATATACATAAACAAAAAAATGTCAGAAGTAGGCTCACCTCAGTACTGTTACGCAGTCATATCTCAATAAATCAATGAAGTAACTAAATAGAAATAGATGTTTCCAGAATCAACTACAAGTAATTATAAAGGAATATAGAACAGTATCTCAATTAACCTTTAATTCCTAATACTTATTAGAGTAGCTGTTATTTGGTATAAACTTCTTATATACATGATTGAATTTAATGGAAATGAGTATTTAAGTAGCAACTATCAAATTACAGAAAAATTCAGGAGATGGAAGGAACATATACAATCTTCCTCCATCCTCAAGTTCATTCAGTAAAGCAACATGTTATAGCACAAAAAATGTTAAAATGAAGCAGCCAACTTCTAGTTAAATATGACAAATTGACTGGGAAAAATACATTCCCTTCTGTTCCCTTTGGAGGTTATCCTTGAAATATAATAACAATCTGGCATGATTTATACATTTAAAGATAGCATTGTCAGCTCAGAAAAAAGGACCTCTGTATCTGGCATTTAGAATTACCCTCATGAACATTCTGTCAGATAATGTAAGTAGAGATTTGAACATAATATTGCTCCAATCTGGGGGAGATAAAGAAACATAAACAAATATCTGTTTAAATAGTATATTCTATAATAGAAGTGTGATCACAGTGATGTAGAAAATTTATAAGATAAATTAACCAACAAACACAAGACTGTTACATAGACAATGAAAAATACCAGTCTCAAATAAATGATTCATCTTATAATGAGCACATAAAATTTGGTAATTAAATAGCTAAATTGGCAAAATGTAACTCACAAATCAAAATATTAGTTAGGCAGTGTACAGAAATACAAACAATAAAGGAAACCTCTCTTCAATCAAATTAGCATAAAAAACAAACAAATAAATAAATAATCACAATACTCAACATCTGCAAGAATGTGAAAAACATACATTTATGCATTGTCAGTGGTAGCATACATTCACAATATTTTTGGATGACAATTTAGCAGTATATTTTTTGAAGCCATGAAAGCACTCATATTCCTTGATTTTAGAATCTTACTTTGGGGAATTTATTCTCTAAATATAGATTAACTATTTCTAACTCTAAGTTAAATAAACCTGTTGAAATTTCTAAAGTAACTATTAAAGGAATAACGATCAAGTACATAACTTCCAAAGCAATAATGGAGCAAAAAAGGAAAATGAAATATAATTCAAAAGTCAATCCAAAAGAAGGCAAATGAAATATAGGGGGAAAATGAATATAGAAAAATCTAGACAAAAAAAAAAGAACAAAACAAAATGTTAGAACAAATGCAAGCATATCTGTATTCAAAGTAAATAAACTAAAATTTACAATTTAAAATAATGTCAGGAAAGCCTTGTTAAAACAAAATCCAGTTACATGCCATACACAAGAGGTACAGTTGTAAAAAGACCATAGAGAGATGAGAAAAAAGGTAGAGGAGTAATGGAAAATGCCTAGAGCAAGCTCGAGCTGGTATAGCTACATAAAAACCTTAAACATGGGCTTCAAGACAAAAATGCGCAACTAGGGATAAAGAGTGTTGCTATGTAAAGAAACATAACCTTTCTAAACGTGTAAATACCTAATACATCCATGTAGGTAAAATTATAAAGAGATCTGAGGGAAATATAACCAGAAACTTCAGCATAGTGACCAGTTCTAGAATGAAAGGTGTGGCAGCAGCGGTGGTTACACTGGTATTTGAAGATAAGCAGTGGTGCCTCTGGTTTTATTTACTAACCTTTATAAACTGAACATATATGTTAGGAAAATATATTCATTTTACATAGGCTATTTCATAAAATTAGCATCATAATGTAATACACAGTTAAACAGACAAATTTGAAGGTATGAGTAATAGTTATCAAGTTGTGTTAGAATGGTAGAATTTTTGTCTTATTCTTGAAAGTAATTTCAAACCACTCCTTACTCAACACAAAATTATGAAAACAATATAAGTTTAACACTAGTTGTCAGAACATAGATGAGTGATGTCTCTACTATTAGTTAATAAACAGAGAGCTTTTAGAATATAAGAATACATTTTGCTTATTAACTTGTTTGGAAATTGGAATTTATGTCACACAGTTACAGAAGCCAGAAGACAAAGGAGATTAAGAACATCCAAAAGCATAAAATAACAGCCCAAAGTTTAATAATTCCCACAAGTCTAGGCTTCCCCGGTGGTACAGTGGTTAAGAATCCGCCCGCCAATGCAGGGGACATGGGTTTGAGCCCTAGTCCAGGAAGATCCCACATGCCGCGGAGCAACTAAGCCCGTGTGCCACAACTACTGAGCCCACGTGCCACAACTACTGAAGCCTGTGCACCTAGAGCCCATGCTCTGCAACAAGAGAAGCCACCACAATGAGAAGCCTGTACACCACAACAAAGAGTAGCCCCTGCTCGGCGCAACTACAGAAAGCCCGCGTGCAGCAACACAGCTAATACATAAATAAATTAATTAATTTAAAATAAAATAATAATAATAACTCCCACCAGTTTGATTTATAAATTTTCTGGTATAATAAATATCCACATAGCCTTTTACCCACACTTAAGTTTTAAATTCCCACTAAAGATAGTACAAACCAAACCATTCCAAATTAGATACATAGGACAGTGAATATAGAAATGATTTTTCAGAAAAGAAACTGAATGTTGAAGTACAGATAATTTAATTTTTTAATCACTAGTATTTTTAATTTTTCCTGAAAGCGTTTACTTAGAGATATAAAATAAAGATGTAATTAATTCTTTTTTTTTTTTTGCAGAGGGGGTGGTTAACATCTGTATTGGAGTATAATTGCTTTACAACAGTGTGTTAGCTTCTGCTTTTTAATAAAGTGAATCAGCTATACATATACATATATTCCCATATCTCTTCCCTCTTGCATCTCCCTCCCTCATATCCTCCCTATCCCACCCCTCTAGGTCGTCACAAACCACTGAGCTGATCTCTCTGTGCTATGCGGCTACTTCCCACTAGCTATCTATTTTACATTTGGTAGTGTATATATGTCCATGCCACTCTGTCACTTCGTCCCAGCTTACCCTTCCCCCTCCCCGTGTCCTCACGTGCTTTCTCTAGGAGTAGGTCTGTGCCTTTATTCCCATCCTGACCCTAGGTTCATCAGAACCTTTTTTTTTTTTTTTTAGATTCCATATATACGTGTTAGCATACGGTATTTGTTTTTCTCTTTCTGACTTACTTCACTCTGTATGACAGACTCTAGGTCCATCCACCTCACTACAAATAACTCAATTTCATTTCTTTTTATGGCTGAGTAATATTCCATTGTATGTATATACCACATCTTCTTTATCCATTCATCTGTCGATGGACACTTAGGTTGCTTCCATGTCCTGGCTATTGTAAATAGAGCAAAATGAACATTTTGGTCCATGACACTTTTCTTTTTTTTTTTTTTTTTTGGTGGTATGAGGGCCTCTCACTGTCATGGCCTCTCCCTTTGCGGAGCACAGGCTCCGGACGCGCAAGCTCAGCGGCCATGGCTCATGGGCCCAGCTGCTCCGCGGCATGTGGGATCTTCCCGGACCGGGGCACGAACCCGTGTCCCCTGCATCCGCAGGCGGATTCTCAACCACTGCGCCACCAGGGAAGCCCCCATGACACTTTTTGAATTATGGTTTCCTCAGGGTATATGCCCAGTAGTGGGATTGCTGGGTCATATAATTAATTATTTATAATGGCATTTTTCTCTTTTCACTGGATGGCAAAAGGCTCTATAAAGTAAAATTTTGCTTGAGATATATAATCAATTGTTTTTAATACTAAGCATACTTCTATTGAACTACAAATACTTAGGGTAGGTATATTTATTCACTTTGCTTCTATGAAAACACTAGGAAATATAAAGATCCAGAAGTCTATGAACCTATAACTAAATATAAATACATTTTTTATGGGAGAAGGTAGCTTTGCACTGTACATTACTGAATTCTTTATTTAATTAAACCTTTAATGGGTTAGGTGATGAATTAGCATAACTAAAGTAAGGGTTAAAGGTGGTAGTGCATTAGCTCTGTGGAATGTAGTTATATGCATTTTCTATTTAGGGTTATTACTTTTTTACTTATTTGTCAGATGTGTGGACTGTGACCTCTGTTCTGAGTTCAGTGTAGTAAAACCTTCTAAAGGATAAAAAATAGTAGAAAATTCTAACAGAGCAGTATAAAATATATTATGGCCCCTCAGTAATTATGCTATAATTCTGTTGGAGAAAGCAATTCTATTACAGTCCTTATTGTCAGACACTTACTTTTACTGTCTGGAAAAAAGAAAACTATTCCTTTTAGGTAGGATTTTTGTTCTTGGCATGTGCTGAAAAATGAGTAATATTTCCTGATGATTTTTTAAAGAAGAGAGAACACATTATACACACACATACACACACATATATACCTACACATACACATACATATGTGCATAGACACACATATCTTTATGTTCTGACAACCTTCTTTAAAACACCAATCTTGTCATTTTCATCCATAGAAGCATAAGGATTTATCAGTTTACTAAATCTGAAAAGAATCTCAAGAGTTCGTTTTGAGCTCTCAGACAAGAATGTGAATGTTAGTAGGGTTCTTATTTTATTGTTTGAGAAAGATTCATGACTACATAGTACAAGTCAACCTCATTTGGTATAAAAATAATTGCTTCATATTTACTCATTGAGTAACACTTAGCACAGAATCAGTTCACATATCTTCTCATTTGCAATAAATCTTCTAAGAATCCTGATGGGCCAAAACATACTTCACTTGTACTATGACAATTATATTTGACTTCTGTATTTTTTTTTTTTTTTTGGTCAAAAATACTAAATGATACTTGGGTGCTCTTAACCAGAACATAATACCAAGGATTTCTTTACTCATCTGCCAGAATGTTCCCCTCCTAGTCACTGTGCTGATTACTTTTAGAACACAAATAAAATTTGCATTTTACATCTGAGGTAAAGAGTGTTCTTTTAGAACACAGATGGCTTTTAAAGATCTTTTTCAGTGTGGTAAGTCTATGGAACACCTATAATTCTCTAAGATTATATTTGCAAAGATCCTATCAATGTTATCCTTTATTAGAACCCAATAACAAGGTCTCTTGTCCATTGGCTAACTCATGCCAATGTTATTTATAAATAACAATAATTACTGAATTTTGGCCTTATTTTACATACCAGTAGTGCAATTTCCTAAGATCTAGATTCATGGATGTCATTGTGGTAGGTGATTCTGTTCTTTTCCCAGACACTGCCCAACTAACTACTCAGAGACAGTGGCCACCATAATTAAACTACCTGGTAAAACACATCAAAAGATTGAAACTACTAAAGAAAGTCAACGTTTTTTGAAATCTTTATCATTTACAAGAGTTAACACATGGCAGCAGTGAGTCAAACTTATTAAACTTGGCATGGAATCTTGTCAAACATTTAAGAATAACTATAGGCATCTATGAAATGCTGGAATTTGTCTATTACTGTAGGCATCTATGAAATGCTGGAATAATTTAAAAAGCAGGGAATTTTGGAATCAGACCTGGAGAGACTCTGACTGCTTTACTTAAGACAAGCTATACAGCTTTCCTGAGTCTTGCTTTTACTCATTTATAAAATTAGATAATAATACCTAGAACTAAATGAGAAAAATTAATGAGATAATGCATATAAATTAGGGGTCAAATAGTAGGCCCTTGACAACATGCTAACTTTACTGACAACAAAGATGAATTTAGTTTCTTAAGAATGGATGAGATAGAATTAGAAAGTATTAGAGAAACTTAAATTTGAAAGCCCTTCCGTTATGATTACTGAAGAAAAATACCTCCTCCAAAAAAAAGTTGAAAATGAAAAAAATTTTTATATGGGGAAGATTATAATTACAAGTATGTATTAGATGAGAATGAAAATAAAAATGACACAAATCTGCTCTAATGTGGGGGATGAGGCAAACAAAGCTTGAAGATGAGAGGAAGTAAAATCGGAAGCAAGTTATTGATCCCAAAGAACTTGAAAATAACCTCAATTGAAATTAATTTCCTAAACATAGGCCCAGATGTTTCACATACTTTCCACAACTTTACTTCATATGTTGGTTCCTAGTATTAAGGAAATGAAATTAATTCTACAGTTATATGTAAAATTATATCTCATTTCTTCTCACCTGTGTTTTATATTTTATGATAGCCATTTAATAAACTGAAGCAAAAGATGAGTGGGACTAATGCAGATATGAGTGTGTGAAAGTTGAACTGACACGCCTAAAGTACTAGGGATACAGGCAAAGTAAAATCTGCAGATTTAAGTATCACATGTATAATAGGCATCTTGATCAAGAGGCACTTTGCAATTCAGTTGGACAAGTCAGAAAGAATGTTGCACACAGTACAACCAGTGGCTCATGATTATGCCTGGTGTAATTCTCCGCATTGACATTAATAGTGAGGAATACCATTGCAGGTTAGAAGATCATTCCTCCACAAAAATGATGGCTGTAGCTTTAAAGGGCAACATGACCCCTACCACTTACAGGTTTTGTAGTTGATACTAATGGCCAGTACTATGCAGACAGCATAATCCTTAAAGTATTAAGGATGTTAAAATTGCCCATGGATGTTTTTGTGAAACTAATGACAGTGAAAGTTCATACTAACATATATGAGAAAGGTTCATTTATTCTCAAGTGAATATAATTTCTCTTTATGATTGAACTTAACTCCAGAAACTCATCCACAAGTGGGAAAATCACCTTGTTGTTAAAGTAATTTGTTGAAGAACATCAGTTATGCTTACTCTGAATATTTGATTTGAATTTGTTTCTTCACTCATTTACTCATTTATTCAACAAACTTTGATAGAGTTCCTACTGTATGTCTGGCTTCAAGAATGCTATTGATAAGAAAAAAAGAAGCAAATTGTGTTAATTTCTCATTTAGGTATTGAGCAAAAACCCAACTTGCCAAACAGTCTAGCTAACAGAATATTGCTTTGACATTTTGATCTCAAGTTACAAGCCCATTTCTATGCTAGACATGTTATAAGGATAAACTAGATATGATAAATAAACTAGGTATGATATTCCTTATTAATTAGAATGTAAGATATATTAAATATGAGAAAATAAAAATATGTAAAATTGACTGGGATGTAAAATACATAAAATATCTGACTAAAGTAGCCACAGACTGAATTTAGTCTGCAGATCACATGGCATCGATGAGATTTATTATTTAATTTACAATACTTTGAGACCAGCCCAACTCAAAAATATAAAGAAAGGTGGCATAGTTATCTCCTATGTGAAAGAAGCAGCAGAAAATGCCCTGTTTTGGATGCAGGGTATCACTAGATTTGAGGAACCTTGGTCCATTGGATCATAAACAATGCCACTGAAGAGTTTAGCACCCAGTTTTGGAGAACAGGTATATAACAGCATGACAATGTTAGACAGTATACCTTAAAAAAAACCGAACGAGTTGTGTGGATAATTGCTAAACAGATTTGAGTGAACAGAGAGTCCACAAAGAGGTAAATATAGTAATTTAGCCTTAAAAACTGAGGTACTGAACTTTTAATCCTAGGAAGGTATTTGAAGTAAGAATCAAAAATTGGATGGGCTTCCCTGGTGGTGCAGTGGTTGAGAGTCTGCCTGCCAATGCAGGGGACACGGGTTCATGCCCCGGTCCGGGAAGATCCCACATGCCGCAGACCGGCTAGGCCCGTGAGCCATGGCCGCTGAGCCTGCGCGTCCGGAGCCTGTGCTCTGCAACGGGAGAGGCCACAACAGTGAGAGGCCCGCATACCGCAAAAAAAAAAAAAAAAAAAAAAAAAAAAAAAAAAAAAAAAAAAAATTGGATATGATATATGGAATCTCCCTAATATAAATCTCCAAGGTTTTCAGGTAATGACTAGCACCTAGTGCTATTAATAAACAAGAAAAGAGAATAAAAGATAATTTAAAAAGCCAAAGACATTTTTGTGAATATGTTATGGGAAAGAAATAGAGACTAGAAATGAGGAGGGCATTACAATAAGATGGCTTTGGTTTTACATTTGAAGAATCTGAGATGCCCTGCAAGCAGTTAGGAATATGGGTATAGCAATTAGGAATATGGGTTAACTTAAGACTCAAAACAAGTACGTGAACAAGTCACGAGAGATTTAAAAGGTAGGCCTTTTGAGAACAATAATATGCTAAAACTTTGTAATAGGATGCCCACAGACAGAAGCCAAGAAAAGAAAGAGCCAGCAAGTTTTACAGTGATGTCAGAGAGCAGGAGGGCTAGAGTATTCAGTTTTTGAGGGAACTGTGGGGTAATCATTAAGAAGGGAGCAGGAATATGGCAGTGGAGAATTGTTAGCAATGGAATTAAAGGTCACAGAAAATTCTTGTATCAGAGTCTGATACAAGTCAGACTCTGATGGAGACAAAAAGGTGTGCATAATCATGGTAATTTACAGCAGTTTATGTTACCTTTTATAAATGTTTAATTAAATTAAATGGCATATATATATATATATATATACACACACACACACATATATACACACATGTGTTAGTGTGTGTGTATATATCCTTATGTACATGCACACATTATCTTTCCAGGAATCTTAGGGAAAAGCAGAGACAGAAAATGAAGGAAATAACAAAACAAAAATGTGCACCTTACTAGCTAGAATGTTTTAGAACCTAGTATGTCAGTCATCCATCCCCCTGCCTCCATTACAAATATTTGTTGTATAAGCCTGATCAGAGAAATGGCTCACCATGACTCAGCTGGAACGTTACTTATAGAAGAGTAAGAAGAAATTGTTGCTAACAGGAGCCCAGAAGGTAGTGCTCTCCCAGCACAGCCCTCACATTGGCTTTGAAGACATTGCTCTGGACCTTCTTTCCTATAGCAAGGATGAAATCCTACCCTGTCACCACTTCTGTGACTACCGAGGACAAAGTGAAGTCAGAGGATGTCTTGTAGATTCTACAGAAACACAGAGGGAATGAACACTTGTGGAGCACTTTTTACACTTGCTGTGTACTAAACCTGGGTTGTCGCATTTCATCCTTAATAATACACTGTGTGGTGACTGGGATTAGATGAGGAAATTGAGTTTAAAGAGGTTATATGAAATGTCCAAGAGAAACAGTCAAAGGCAGAGCTAGAATTCAAAGCCGAGTCTCTCTGTCTTATTAAATATCCTTCTTTTCACAGCCTTATCTGAATGACATGAATTCCAGAGCCCTTTCCAGGCACAAGCTAAAAGAAGCAGCAATAAAGGATTAACCATTTGTAAACTGTGGTGTTTACCTATCTCCTTTCCCAGCCTTTACGTCTAGCACTTGATTAACTATGTAAGTTAATAAGTGTCACCGACTGTCATTATTTCCTAACATTTCTAAAAATCCAAAGTCCTTACAAAATACTCTTACCTTCAGTGAGATAAAATTATCTTTCCCAAGGACAAGCCAGAATAGCTGCATAAATGTTAGAATTTATGCACCCTTATGAGGCATGAGATAACACCTCCTTCACTGGCAGATTTCTAATATCATGCTAGTAGCCTGTAAGTGCCTGCATGTAAGTATACCTGAAAGAAAACACTTAGAGTTAATGACACCTAGATAGTACTTCAGCCATCCTAGGATAAAAGAGCAACAAATGTCCAAATTGCATTTGATAATTCTCCCCAGATGAATTAAAATCTCAGATTTGAAATCTCTGTCTTCATAAAGCTAAGGGTAATTAGATTTTGAACATCACTGTAAACAGAGACACAGATTTTGTTACTGAGATACCTGCAATTTGCTACCTAATAACAATAGACAAGCAATCCAGTAGCTAGCTAGACACCACTGATCAATAAGCCAAGCATACTGTAAAGCAATGGAGCAATGGTATTCAGAGATCCAAATTACCAGTCATGAGATGCACAATCCATCCCACTTGGGAAAATCAGTGCTCATGCAACAACTTGGCACAGTGTCAGAGTTTCATGCTAAAGCAACAGGAATATCTTTACATGGAATATAATAAATTCCAGGCTACTGAGCCTCTACCATTTTGGACGAGGGTAGTATGTTAGATGGTATCGTATGTCTTTCTTATGTATATATGTATGTATGTATGTATTGGTTTGATTGTTTTAAATGTTGATACATATTTGATTAACATAATAATTACTTATAAATGTAAAGGTAAAGCAAGGTTCTCTTTGTCCAGCTGATACAGATTTAATTTATACTAATTTACAGAGTTGATGTTAAAATTTCTGGGGATAGATCCTACTCAGTTCTCGTATTAGTGGGCTTGGGCCACCATAACAGAATACCACAGACTGTGTGGCTTAAACAGCAAAAATCTATTTTCTCCCAGCTCTGGAGACTGCTAGGCTAGGATTGAGGAATCAGCAAGGCTGGTTTCTGGTGAGACTTCTCTTCCTGACTTGTAGATGGCTGCCTTTTCACTATGTCCTCACATGGCCACCTTTTCACTATGTCCTCTTCTCACATGGTCTTTCCTCTTTGTAGGTATACTTCTGGTATCTCTTCTACTCCTCATGAGGATATGAGGATACCAGTCCTATTTGATTAGGGCCCCACCATTATGACCTCATTTAACCTTAATTAACTCCTTAAAGGCACTATCTCCAATATAGCTGCATTGGGTATTAGAGCTTCAACATATGGATTTTGAGGGAACACAATTGAGTTCCTAAGAGACATCTTCCTGTCTTTCTGTTTAAATCTCCTTTATGACTGCTTCATGCTTTTCTTTAATTTTTCAGGCCAAAATACAGATGGAAAGGTACTTACAGCAGCAGATAGCAGTGATACAGATGAAAAATAAGAAAAAGAAAATCTCATTATCTTTCTCTCAGCAGGTTTCCCTTGTTTCCCTTTCTCCAACTGCATAAATTATTATAATCTACTCTCCTTTTATTAGATAACCAGCTAGTAATTATTTACTAATTTATAATAACTACATAAAACAACCCCCTATAATTTTGAAACCTGTCTTTAGATGCAGCTAGCCCTCCTTGAAAGGGAGCATGACCCTTTCCACAGAATGAAAGATTTTAAATAACATTAAACAAAGAATAAGAAAATTATTAAGCTATGATGGGGTACTCTGCAATTACAATTTCTCTTAATTATATGCTGCTCTGACACTCAACAAAAAATGCACATGAACCAGTTAATGCATGTATAAGTAAGATCAAATTTGAATATTCCCACTAAAGATGCCAGTGGTATCTGCTATTAACTCCTTGCTTGGGTCTTGTTTTCTTCCCCACCTTTGGCATAACCTTGTTATTAGAACAGAGATACTGGTTTCAGACTTTAAATACTATAAAGCAGTCAAGAGGGAAAACACCTAAAACATCATTCAAATAATCATTTTTGAATTGTAAGCCTAACCTAACATTATTATAGTCAGACCAGAAGAGTTTTTTTTTTTTTTTTTTTTTTTTTGCGGTATGCGGGCCTCTCACTGTTGTGGCCTCTCCCGTTGCGGAGCACACGCTCCGGACGCACAGGCCTAGCGGCCATGGCTCACGGGCTTAGTTGCTCCGCGGCATGTGGGATCTTCCCGGACCAGGGCACGAACCCGTGTCTCCTGCATTGGCAGGCGGATTCTCAACCACTGCGCCACCAGGGAAGCCCAGACCAGAAGAGTTTTGCTACAAGATGATAACCTTTTCTTTAACACAAAGTCCACATATGATAACTTGTGTATTCTTAATGGTGAAATAAAACCATGGGAGACACTGGTCTGATTAAAAGACAAGTGCATAACCATGGAAAGAGACAAATCCAAATTAAGACTTTTTTTTTCTTTAATGTTTTCCTTTAAGAGTTGGCTTTAGAAAGAGTCACACAGGCATATTTTACTGGTTCTCTGTTGTCTGAAGGTTAGGACAATTTGAAAGGAAAAATAGTGCCAGGATGATTTCTGTTCAAATGCAAATGCACACACACACACACACACACACACACACACACACACACACTTCCCTGGAGAAGAATTTCTTAAAATCCTTGATTTTTCACTTTAATTTTACTTTACATATATATTTTTAGTTCAGTTCCAAAATGTTGTTTTCTTTTTCTCTCAGCTTGCTGTACTCCTATTTTTGAAAAGTCACTAAGGGTATAATTTTGGAAATCCACATTTTAAAAGAAACGCTAGTTTTATTTACAAAAACTTTTCATCAAAGCTAAGAAGCAGAACTGAGTCCTTTTGTGATTCCAAACATATTTTTGAAGAATGGTTGCATCATGCATCTATTCTTGGAAATATTAAATAACAGAAAGCAAACACAAAGGTCTTGTCTTTGGTCTTTCATGCAATGACATCGTTGCAAATTAGGCTGACAAATTTACCTAGTCTTCCTTCCTTCTACTGCGTATTGTCA
Source organism: Kogia breviceps (assembly GCF_026419965.1). Classification (NCBI taxonomy): domain Eukaryota; kingdom Metazoa; phylum Chordata; class Mammalia; order Artiodactyla; family Physeteridae; genus Kogia; species Kogia breviceps. The sequence continues at coordinate 93,755,420 of NC_081314.1, forward strand.
GTATAAGATTGAATGGAAAATTGGTCTTAATCAAAACTAAAAGATTCTGCTCATCAAAAAACACCATCAAGAAATAAACAGGTGTAGAAGAAGAAAAGATATCTCTTTTCTTCTACCCTTTTAAGTTCTCAACTGAGATCCCTGTAACAAAAGACAGATTAGCAAGAGAAAAGCATGCAAATGTATTTAAGTTTTATATGACAGGAAACTTCATAATGAAATGAAGACCCAAAGAAACTGTTAAAATTTTTCTATGTGGCCTGGGCTTCCTCACAACATGGATGCTGCTTCCAAGGGCAAGTGTCCAGAGAAGAGCCAAGCAGAAGCCATAATGCATTTAATGATCTAGCTGCAGAAGTTAATCTGCATCACTTCACCATATTCAACTGATCAGGACATTTACAAAAGCCCACCCAGTTTCAAAGGGAGGTAATAAATACCCTCCACCACTTGATGAAGGCATGTCAACATCGAATTTTGAGAAAAGCATATTGGATGGGATACACACGTGCACACACACACACACACACACACACATACTTATTTAGCAATCTTTGAAGAAATGATCTTCCATGGACATCACATAAATCACAAATTCTTTAGTATAAATTTTATGACGGGGTCTCTGCATGAGAACATGGAACACATAAAAGGGAAATGACTGAAAGGAAGTACAGGGAATCTAAAGAAGGAAAGGTAATGAAAGACCAATTTCACCTGCTTTTGGCCAGCCCTCCCAAAGCATGCAGGTGAGAATATACTATTAAAATGTTAACATCTCACAATAAAGTGTAAATTCAATCATAGAAAAATTATATGTAAATACTTAGTAAACACTTTTAATTAAATACAGATAGTTACTTGCTTATAATCATATTAACCACCACTTACTGAGTGATTATTGAGCTTTCAAAGTGATGAGAACTTTCCATGCATACACTCATTACACTTTGTCCTTAAGACCCTATGATGCAGGCTTATTTTAATCCCCATCTTACAGGTGAGAAAAGCTAGTCTAAAAAGGTTAAGTAATTTATCCAAGGTCAAATAGCTTGTTAACAGTAAAACTGGGATCTTGACCTCTAAGTATACCGTAACTATTCCACTTTCCACATGTTTTCTTTTTAACTCTAATTTTTCTCAAGCACACAGTTAAATTGTAAAGGCCCAACAGAAGAACATACATCAGTATCCTAAAAGCACATATGCTACAAATCGCAATATCTATAATATGGCCATGGGTAAACTTGAGCTCAGCTTTTTGTCTCCATCTATCTTCCACTTAGAGTTTCTAAAGGAAAGTCACGGGGCGAGGGGATGGGATAAACACAAGGCAGAAAATGAAAGCCTAAAAGATTCTTCAGGCAAAGTATTAAAACTAGGAAGAGAGTTTAGCATGATAGCAGAAATTTAAGATCAGTATATAAAACCATTCCCCATCCACAGTAACAAAGAGAAATTTTCATTTTAGTAAATTACTTACATATAATAACATTAAAGATATAAAGTATCTAGAAAATACGGCAAAAATATATAAGACCATTTGGAGGAGATTTTAAAACATTATTGAGTAACTTTAAGAATTAAATAAACAAAGAAATAAATAGATGTATAAGAAGATTCAATATTATAACCATGTCATTCACCTAAAATTGGTCTACAGATGTAATTCAATTCCCACCAACATACCGATAGAGTTTGCAAAGAAACTGTAAAAGTTGACTTTAAAACTTGTATGGAAAAGCAAAAACTAGTAATAGTTAAGATTCTAAATTTAAAAAAAAATTAAAGATGTGACAACTTAACCTATTAATTATTATTTTGGTTATCACCTGCTTTGTAGAAAACTATCCCAAATTGCAGTGGCTTAAAACAACATTTATCTATTAATTTCATGATTCTATGAATCAGGAATTTGGGCAGGGTTTAGCTAGTCTATCCGTAAAAGTTCAAAGAAGCAAAACCAGGAGGATTTATTACAAAGATTTATATATTTCAAGGAACTGGCCTACACAATTGAGGGGGCTAGCTAAGTAAGTCTGTAGGGCAGGGCATCAGGAAGGGAAGATTATATACAGGTCTAAATTCTATGGGCATAGGCAGAAGCTGCTATCCAAAGGCAGAATTTCTTCTCTTCCTCAGAAAGCATTCAAGCCTGCTGTTAAGGTCATCCAACCAATTTAATTAGGCGCACTGAAATAACTGTCCTTACTTAAAGTCAACTGATTAGGGGCTTTAGCTGCATCTGCAAAATCCTTCCACAGCAACTCCTAGATTAGTACTTGACCTAAAAATGGAAAGTTGACATATCAGGAAGGCACCACAGCTAGGGTGTAGTCTGGAGGGCCCCAGACAACTTCACTCAAATGCTGGGAGCTTGGCAGGAACAGCCAGCAGAGTGAATTTAGCTGGCCCCTCTCCCTCTCCCTGTAGTGATAAAGGTCTCATCATGTGGCATCTCCAGCAGGGCAGGTAGACTTCTTACTTGGTGGCACGGCAATCCCTTGAACCTCACTGGAAATGGCCAGATATCTTAAAAGTCTAGATCTAGAGCGATATTCCACTGGTCAAAGCAATCACAGGGCAGCACAACTTCTAGTGGAGGGGAATAGACTCTACTGTCTGATGGGAAACGTGTCAAAATTTTTTTACCATTAAAAAGATTAAAATCTTCCACAAACATCCAGACATTATAAAACTACAGTAGTAAAGAGAATGTGGTATTAGCATGGACAGAAAATGAGTAAAGGAAAATAAAAAGTCCAGAAACAGACTTGCACAGACATGAAATTTGATATATAATAGAGATGGCACTGCAGATCATTAGACAAGAGATGCACTAAACAATAAACAGCTCTGGCTAATGGTGCAAAAAACTGAAATTGAATCTCTACTTTAAACCACATGCAAAAATCAATTCCAGATGTATTAAAGACTTAAAGGTGAAACAAGAAACTTTAAAACTTTTAGGAAAAGTATAGGAGTAAGATATCTTTATAAACTTTGGGTAAAAAAGAAATTTTCAACTGAATACAATAAGCTCTAATCATAAAGGAAAAAAATCAATTAGACTGCATTTAATTGAGAACTTGTGTTCATAAAAAGATTCCATAAAGAACGTAAAAAGACAAGCCAAAAACTAGAAGATATTTGCAACATATTTAACACATAAATTATTAAAATTAAAAATGTATTTTAAAATTCTACAAAATAATAATAAAGGCAAACAATCCAGTAGAAAATGGGCAAAAAGATATGCATTAGCATTGCACAGAAGAGGAATCACAAATTGCAAGTAAAGATAAGGAGGGATGTACAGTCTCATTAGTAAATTAGTATCACTGAAATGCTATTTAATACCAAAGTGTAATATAATTTTATATCTACTAGATTGCCTAAAATTAGTAAATCTAGAAATAAGTATTGGCAAATATGCAGAGAAAATGAAAATTCTCATATCCTCTAGTTGTAGTATTAATTTGAACAATTATTTGGGTAAACAATTTAGCAGTTATTTTGTAAAGACGAAAAGGGTTATATCCCATGACTGAGCAATGTACTCGCAGGTATATGCCAGAAGTCTGAAAATGGTGCATGTGTAACCCTGGGGTAATGAGGAGTCTCTTACAGACACAGATACATTTAAAGGAATAAACTGTTAGATTTCCAGCATCCATATGAAATGTATATAGGCTGAAGTGATCTGAGAATGTGCCTTCATTAGAGGGTAGACATTTCATGACAATTACTTTTCATCTCTCTTTTCACAAAAATCATCCTTTCTCCATTTTATTAAAATAATAGCTCTCACCCATCTTCAATTTCATAATAATGCATTATCCTAAACAGTATAAATTCCAAGGAAGCCAAATAATGGTAACAATTCAAAATACTGGTGACAGAGAATTCTCTTTTAATGATGGTATCATCCACAATGTCTTTTTTGATCATATAGCTTTACGTCTGTCCCAGTCTTATATATAAATGTGTCTCTGTCATGGACATTAGAAATACCCCCCCACACACACATACTATATTAGGCTGCAGTGAATACATATATATTGTAGAGCGGGAGTTTGGGACTAATGACTACTACCATTTAACAGCCTCACATTCTCTTGCCCTATAACTGTGGGAAAAGGCATTGTACCTGAGGGAAAGACCCTTGTTCATGAGAGGAGATCAAAAAAGGGTGAGGGTAAGAAATATCAAAGACAGCACAAACACGAGATAAGGTTACCTGCCTTACCACTCTATCTATCATATAATTAAAATATTCAGAATGTTTGAAAATGCACCCTAGAATTATAACAGTGTACTTCAAATCTCATGCCCTGACTTTTTCTGGAACTGTTTCTCAATCAGATACTTTACATGATTTCAAAAATTTTAAATGAAAATGTTTATGTTATTTGTCTGACATCTCAGCATCACAGCTTCAAGAAAATGGAACATATATTGGAGGTAAAAAGTGTTTTGTATTTTCTTCAACATTTATTATTCATAAGAGAAACATTTCCCTGAATTTTACCAAGAAAAAAATCATCAGACACTTTAAAAACGTATTTGGTTTTGACTCAGTAATAAATATCCTTTCTGGCACTTGTCAACCACTTCTCTACTTTTTGATTTCTTCCTATGGGAATAGAAAATTCTACTATGCACAATGCATACTTAGCAATGATTACTCCAATATTTTGGGTAAGCCCTACACTTACTGGTGGCCTAATACTTTATCTTACCGTGAATTTCCACTGGATCTGTCTCATTCCAGCAGTTGATGATAGTCATCCTAGAACTAGGAACAAATAGAAAAATAACAGTCAGATCCATCTAAAGAGATGCATTTCCAAATAAAGTTTTACTTTATGTTCAATAATTATTTTTCAAAATGGCTTTAACCAACTGTGCACTGATAACAATTGTTATGGTAACTAAATCCAGAAAATAATTAACATTTAAGAGTTTTAAAGGCACAAATTTTTTTTAAATCAAGTTTATATACATAATTTTTATTGTAAAGTATAATAGGGTGACTAATGAAAATGTAAGTGCAAATATATACTGCATTCAGATAAAATTCTGTGGGGGTAGTGAAATGAAAATATGACTCCAGGAGAAAAAAATATAAAATTTCTGGCTTTTAAAAAAGACCTTTTCATCTGCATTTTATAAGTAAATAGTAATGGGTTAAAAAGTACAATGGTATTTGTATTCCATTCGATCTATTTTTAAAAAGGATATTACGGAGTCAGTTTAAAATGTCAATATACATATATACCAGAAATTACATCATTTGCAATCACTTAAACAGCTGATTTTTAAAAATTAGGTACCAACTTAAAAATGTGTGAAGAATCACACAAGTGTTCAAAATTCTGTTGGAGGATATGTGAGCAAAATTTTGAACACTATATATACATAAATATATATATGAGGAAACCTCTTGCACAGGTACATTTAGGAATCACATACAATATTTTTTGTTCTTTTTTCCTCTCAACAGTGACAAGCATTTATTGAGTGCTCATTACATCAGGCAACTTTCTAGGTTAAAAAAAAAAATCAATAGACAAACATCCCTGTCCAGGTGAAGTTTATACTTTAGGAGCATATTGATACCAGCATGTTAATAGAAAAAAATAAATAAAGAAAAGAAAGCAGCCATAGGCAAATCAAATGTCCACACAAAGGAGAAAGGATAATCACTTTGTGAATATTATATAGTGGTAAAAGTAAATATACTCAGCTATAGGCAACAATATAGGCCAAAATTATCATTTGTAGTATGATAGGATATTTATAAAGTTCAAAAAAAATATCAAAGGGGCTTCCCTGGTGGCACAGTGCTTGAGAGTCCACCTGCCGATGCAGGGGACACAGGTTCGTGCGCCGGTCCAGGAAGATCCCACATGCTGTGGACCAGCTAGGCCCGTGAGCCATGGCCACTGAGCCTGCACGTCCGGAGCCTGTGCTCCCCAACAGGAGAGGCCACAACAGTGAGAGGCCCGAGTACCACACACACACACACAAAAATGAAGGTAAGACAAACATTTAAAAACATAAATATGTGGTAAAACTATCAATATGTGGTTTAAAATATGTGGTGAAAAGACATAATGGCTACCCATACAGGAGTGGCACAAGGATGGATTTAATTAACAACAAACAAAAATAGCTTCAACATTAGAAATCAAGTTCTGGCCCTTAGGTTCTTTAGGTCCAATGGTGGATTCATGGGTGTTTATTTTATTTTCATGCCCCATTTTCTAAATATATCAGCTATTACATAAAATATGAATAAGGGCAGAAATTAATGTGGTTGAGATTCCTTACAATTGTTTGCAACTATTCAGAAATTAAGAGACAGAGTGGGTTTACAACCATCAAGGAAGAACTGTAACATTTCTCTCTAATGTCAAGCAATGTTCTCCATGTCTCACTCCCCATGTTTCCTCACTCTGCCAGGTATTCACACATCCACTCTTTTATTTGACATTAACTGACTGACCACTATATGCTGGACACCAGACTAAGTGTTAAAAGAAACATTCTTCACCGCTCTTCAACACCAAGGAATCTGTCTGAAACACAAAGGCCTTTTTCAAGTAGGCCTTAGGACTACTTGGTGTCAGGATCTTCTACATTTTACCTCTAATAACACAAACTGATAGGTAACCTATAAAATTCACTGTAAGTCACTGAGGAAACTGCTACTCCTTGTGACCAAGACCCTTTTTATTAATCTGTCTTATTGCCACCAGTAGCCTGTTATACGGCCTAAGCTATACATTACTTGGATGCCCCACCTCATTCCAAAAAGCAGTTGAAATTTAATAATTATTGAATAAACAACAAGACATAAAATTGAGTAATATTCCTCTTTGCCAGCTGGCATACAAATATCTTTTCTTGAGCATATGTAACATTTTGATTAGTAAACTGATGCTCATTAAACAGACATGTTTATTATTAAAATAATTATTTAAGCAAAAAGAGACTTCTCTGGCATTTTTTACAGGTAATGGTTTCAGATTTGTTACAGAAAATTATAAAGGCAAAAAAGAAAAATTATATACTTATGTTTCAGTTTCAATAACAGTCATAATTTTAAATATTCTGTCCCCTATAAATTTATGTTTCTCCATCCAAAAATATGTGCTAATATGTGGATGTTAAAACCCGTGTTCTATGGCTTCCTTACCACTGCCTCCTTCTCCTTCCCTGACTCAGCATGTTCTGGAATATTCTCAACAGAATTCAGACTCATTCCATAGGAGGCATATCTTTGTATTTACAAGTTTTATAATGTACACATTTATTCTTAAACAGTAGAATTACTATTATTTTTAGCATGGCAACGTTAGAAAACTAGGGAGGAGCTGAGTTTTAGATTTGGAAAAGATACAGTATTTAATGCATTCATTAATTGGGATCATTCTCCCACATTTATTTAGTTTCTTGTGATAAAGTGTTCCTTTATTCCAGGAATTACTACTTATCTGAGACAATATTTTTGAAAAAAAAACCCCACACAAATATAAATCAATTGCAAATTTCCACTGTATCATGGATTGATTTCCATGTATCAGTCACTCCATTAATGAGAGTCTTAAGATACAGGGTAAAAACAGAAGGTAAATTCCCATCCTTCATTATCCATCACAATAGAAACACTAGGATGACCCTAACTGATGAATCTGCTGAGAATTACTTCCTATTTATGAACAGTATCCCAAGTTTACTCTTTACATATCATGCTTCCTTGTTACATGTCCTTATAAATGGTACCTACAGTTCGATGCAGAAAATGTGGAAAGAATCCAGTATCATAGTTAGCAATTGGAGTAAGAATATTCTACTTATGATGGCTTTTAGGAAAACGAGAATGATAATAAGAAGTAACTTAGAAGAGGAACTTCAAGATGGTGGAAGAGTAAGACGCGGAGATCACCTTCTTCCCCACAAATACATCAGAAATACATCTACATGTGGAACAACTCCTACAGAACACCCACCGAACACTGGCAGAAGACCTCAGACCTCCCAAAAGGCAAGAAACTCCCCACGTATCTGGGTAGGGCAAAAGAGAAAAGAAAAAACAGAGACAAAAGAATAGGGACGGGACCTGCACCAGTGGGAAGGAGCTGTGAAGGAGGAAAGGTTTCCACACACTGTGAAGCCCCATCACGGGCGGAGACTGGGTGGCCGAGTGGGGAGCTTCGGAGCCATGGAGGAGAGCGCAGCCACAGGGGTGCGGAGGGCAAAGCGGAGAGATTCCCACATTGGACTGGTGCCGACCAGCACTCACCAGCCTGAGAGGCTTGTCTGCTCTCCTGCCGGGAAGGGCGGAGGTTGGGAGCTGAGGCTTGGGTTTCGGAGGTCGGATCCCAGGGAGAGGACTGGGGTTGGCTGCATGAACAAAGCCTGAAGGGGCTAGTGCACCACGGCTAGCCAGGAGGGAGTCCGGGAAAAAGTCTGGAGCTGCCAAAGAGGCAAGAGACTTTTTCTTCCCTCTTTGCTTCCTGGTTCGCGAGGAGAGGGGATTCAGAGCACCGCCTAAACCAGCTCAAGAGACAGGCGTGAGCCGCGGCCATCAGCAAGGACCCCAGAGACGGGCATGAGACACTAAGGCTGCTGCTGGAGCCACTAAGAAGCCTGTGTGTGAGCAGAGCTCACTCTCCACACCTCCCCTCCTGGGAGCCTGTGTAGCCCGCCACTGCCAGAGTCCCGTGATCCAGGGACAACTTCCCTGGGAGAATACACGGCGCGCCTCTGGCTGGTGCAACGTCACGCCGGCTTCTGCTGCCGCAGGGTTGCCCCACATCCGTACCCCTCCCTCCCCTTGGCCTGAGTGAGCCAGAGCCCCCGAATCAGCTGCTCCTTTAACTCCTCGGGTCTGAGCGAAGAACAGACACCCTCAGGCAACTGACATGCAAAAGGCGGGGCTAGATCCAAAGCTGAACCCCAGGAGCTGTGCAAACAAAGAAGAGAAAGGGAAATTTCTCCCAGCAGCCTCAGAAGCAGCGGATTAAAGCTCTACAATCAACTTGATGTACCCTGCATCTGTGGAATAACTGAACAGACAACGAATCATCCCAAATTGAGGCAGTGGATTTTGGGGACAACAATATATACATTTTTTCCCTTTATCTCTTTTTGTGAGTGTGTATGTGTATGTCTGTGCGATTTTGTCTGTACAGCTTTGCTTTAACATTTGTCTTAGGGTTCTAACTGTCCATTTGTTTTTTTTTTTAAGAATAGCTTTTAGCGCTTATTATCATTACTGGATTTGTTTTGTGGTTTGGTTGCTCTCTTCTTTCTTTCTTAAATTACTTAAAAAAATTTTTTTACTAATTATTTTTTATTTTAATAACTTTATTTTCTTTCTTTCTCTTTCTCCCTTCCTTCCTCCCTCCTTCCTTCCTCCCTCCCTTCCTTTCTCCCTTTCATTCTGAGCTGTGTGGATGGCATCAGGGCTGTGCCTCTGAGGTGGTAGAGCAGAGTTCAAGACACTGGTCCACATGAAACCTCCAAGCTGCACATAACATCAAATGGAGAAAATCTCCCAGAGATTTCCATCTCAATGCCAAGACCAAGCTCCACTCAACAACCAGCAAGCTACAGTGCTGCACACCCTATGCCAAACAACAAGCAAGAAAGGAACACAACCCCACCCATTAGCAGAGAGGCTGCCTAAATCATAACAAAGTCACAGACACCCCCAAACACATCACCAGACGTGGACCTGCACACCAGAAAAACAAGGTCCAGCCTCATCCACCAGAACACAGGCACTAGTCCCCTCCACCAGGAAGCCTAAACAACACACTAAACCAACCAGAACAATTGGGGACAGACACCAAAAACAATGGGAACTTTGAAAATGAAGCCTGTGAAAAGGAGACCTCAAACACAGTAAGTTAAGGAAATTGAGAAGACAGAGAAACACACAGCAGATGAAGGAGCAAGATAAAGACCCACCAGACCAAACAAATGAGAAAATAGGCAGTCTACCTGAAAAAGAATTCAAAATAATGATAGTAAAGATGATCCAAAATCTTGGAAATAGAATGGAAAAAATACAAGAAATACTTAACAAGGACCTAGAAAAACTAAAGAGCAAACAAACAATGATGAACAACACAATAAATGATATTTAAAACTCTCTAGAAGGAATCAATAACAGAATAACTGAGGCAAAAGAACGGATAAGTGACCTGGAAGAAAAAATAGTGGAAATAACTACTGCAGAGCATAATAAAGAAAAAAGAATGAAAAGAATTGAGAACAGTCTCAGAGACCTCTGGGACAACATTAAACACACCAACATTTGAATTATCAGGGTCCCAGGGAGGAATAGAAAAAGAAAGGGACTGAGAAAATATTTGAAGAGATTATAGTTGAAAACTTCCCTAACATGGGAAAGGAAATACTTAATCAAGTACAGGAAGCACAGAGAGTCCCATACAGGATAAATCCAAGGAGAAACATGCCAAGACACATAGTAATCAAATTATCAAAAATTAAATGCAAAGAAAAATATTAAAAGCAGCAAGGGAAAAACAACAAATAACATACAAGGGAAACCCCATAAAGTTAACAGCTGATATTTCAGCAGAAACTCTTCAAGCCTAAAGGGAGTGGCAGGACATATTTAAAGTGATGAAAGGAAAAAACTTACAACCAAAATTACTCTACCCAGCAAGGATCTCATTCAGATTCAATGGAAGATTACAACCTTCACAGAGAAGCAAAAGCTAAGAGTTCAGCACCACCAAACCAGCTTTACAACAAATGTTAAAGGAACTTCTCTAGGCAGGAAACACAGGAGAAGGAAAAGACTTACAAGAACAAACCAAAAACGATTAAGAAAATGGTATTAGGAACATATATATTGATAATTACCTTAAATGTAAATGGACTAAATGTTCCAACCAAAAGACATAGACTGGCTGAATGGATAAAAAAACAAGACCCGTATATATGCTGTCTACAAAAGACCCACTTCAGACTGCGGGACACATACAGACTGAAAGTGAGGGGATGGAAAAAGATATTCCATGCAAATGGAAATCAAAAGAAAGCTGGAGTAGCAATTCTCATGTCAGACAAAGTAGACTTTAAAACAAAGACTATTACAAGAGACAAAGAAGGACACTACATAATGATCAGGGATCACTCCAAGAAGAAGATATAACAGTTGTAAACATTTATGAACCCAACATAGGAGCATCTCAATATATAACGTAAATACTAACGACCAAAAAGGGGGAAATTGACAGTAACACAGTCATAGTAGGGGACTTTAACAACTCATTTTCAAAAATGGACAGATCATACAAAATGAAAATAAATAAGGAAACACAAGCTTTAAATGATACATTAAACAAGATGGACTTAATTGATATTTATAGAACATCCCATCCAAAAACAACAGAATATACTTTCTTCTCAACTACTCGTGGAACATTCTCCAGGATTAGATCACATCATGGGTCACAAATCAAGCCTTGGTAAATTTAAGAAAATTGAAATTGTATCAAGTATCTTTGCTGACCACACACTATGAGACTAGACACCAATTACAGGAAAAAATCTGTAAAAAATACAAACACATGGCGGCTAAGCAATATACTACTTAATAACCAACAGATCACTGAAAAAAACAAAGAGGAAATCAAAAACTACCTAGAAACAAATGACAATGAAAACACGATGAACCAAAACCTATGGGATACAGCAAAAGCAGTACTAAGAGGGAAGTTTACAGCAATATAATCCTACCTTAAGAAATAAGAAATATCTCAAATAAACAACCTAATCTTACACCTAAAGCAATTAGAGAAACAGGAATTTAAAAAATCCAAAGTTAGCAGAAGGAAAGAAATCATAAAGATCAAATGAGAAATAAATGAAAAAGAAATGAAGGAAACAATAGCAAACATCAATAAAACTAAAAACTGGTTCTTTGAGCAGATAAACAACATTGATAAACCATTAGTCAGACACATCAAGAAAAAAAGGGAGTAGACTCAAATCAACACAATTAGAAATGAAAAAGAAGAACAAATGACACTGCAGAAATATAAAGGATCACGAGAGATTACTACTAGCAACTATATGCCAATAAAATGGACAACATGGAAGAAATGGAAAAATTCTTAGAAAAGCTGAACCTTCCGAGACTGAAGCATGAAGAAATACAAAATACAAACAGACCAATCCCAAGCACTAAAATTGAAACTGGGATCCAAAATCTTCCAACAAACAGAAGCCCACGATCAGATGGCTTCACAGGTGAATTCTATCAAACATTTAGAGAAGAGCTAACACCTATCCTTCTCAAACTCTTCCAAAATATAATAGAGGGAGGAACACTCCCAAACTCATTCTACGAGGCCACCATCACCCTGATACCAAAACCAGAAAAAGATGTCACAAAAAAAGAAAACTACAGGCCAATATCACTAATGAACACAGATGCAAAAATCCTCAGCAAAATACTAGCAAACAGAATCCAACAGCACATTAGAAGGATCATACACCATGATCAAGTGGGGTTTATCCCAGGAATGCAAGGATTCTTCAATATATGCAAATCAATCAATGTGATACACCATATTAACAACTTGAAGGAGAAAAACTATATGATCATCTCAATAGATGCAGAAAAGCTTTCGACAAAATTCAACGCCCATTTATGATAAAAACCCTCCAGAAAGTAAGCAGAGAGGGAACTTACATCAACATAATAAAGGCCATATATGACAAAACCACAGCCAACATTGTCCTCAATGGTGAAAAACTGAAACCATTGCAACTAAGATTAGGAACAAGACAAGGTTGCCCACTCTCACCACTGTTATTCAACATTGTTTTGGAAGTTTTAGCCACAGCAACAAGAGAAGAAAAAGCAATAAAACGAATTCAAGAAGGAAAAGAAGAAGTAAAGGTGTCACTGTTTTCAGATGACATGATACTATACACAGAGAATCCTAAGATGCTACCAGAAAACTACTAGAGCTAATAATGAATTTGGTGAAGTAGCAGGATACAAAATTAATGCACAGAAATCTCTTGCATTCCTATACACTAATGATGAAAAATCTGAAAGTGAATTCAGGGAAGCATTCCCATTTACCACTGCAACAACAACAACAAAAATACCTAGGAATAAACCTACCTAAGGAGACAAAAGACCTGTATGAAGAAAACTATAAGACACTGATTAAAGAAATTAAAGATGATTCAAACAGATGGAAAGATATACCATGTTCTTGGATTGGAAAAATTAACATTGTGAAAATGACTATACTACCCAAAGCAATCTACAGATTCAATGCAATCACTATCAAACTACCAATGGAATTCTTCACAGAACTAGAACAAAAAAAAATTCACAATTTGTATGGAAACACAAAGACTGAATAGCCAAAGAAATCTTGAGAAAGAAAAACGGAGCTGGAGGAATCAGGCTCCCTGACTTCAGACTATAATACAAAGCTACAGTAATCGAGACAGTATGGTACTGGCACAAAAACAGAAATATAGATCAATGAGAAAGGATAGAAAGCCCAGAGATAAACCCACGCACATATGGTCATCTTATTTTTGATAAAGGAGGCAGAATATAAAATGGAGAAAAGACAGCCTCTGCAATAAGTGGTGATGGGAAAACTGGACAGCTACATGTAAAAGAATGAAATTAGAACACTCCCTAACACCACACACAAAAATAAACTCAAAATGGGTTAAAGTCCTAAATGTAAGGCCAGACACTATCAAACTCTTAGAGGAAAACCTAGGCAGAACACTCCATGACATATATCACAGCAAGATCCTTTTTGACCCACCTCCTAGAGAAATGGAAATAAAAACAAAAATAAACAAGTGGGACCTAATGAAACTTAAAAGCTTTTGCAGGACCATGGAAACCATAAACAAGAAAAATAGACAACCCTCAGAATGGGACAAAATATTTGCAAATGAAGCAACTGACAAATGGTTAATCTCCAAAATTTACAAGCAGCTCATGCATCTCAATATCACAAAAGGAAACCACCTAATCCAAAAATGGGCAGAAGATCTAAATAGACATTTCTCCAAAGAAGATATACAAATTTCCAACAAACACATGAAAGGATGCTCAACATCACTAATCATTACAGAAATGCAAATCAAAACTACAATGAGGTATCACCTTGCACCAGTCAGAATGGCCATCATCAAAAAAATCTACAAATAATAAATCCTGGAGTGAGTGTGGATGAAAGAGAACCTTCTTTCACTGTTGGTGGGAATGTAAATTGATACAGCCACTATGGAGAACAGTATGGAGGTTCCTTAAAAAACTAAAAATGGAACTACCATACTACCCAGCAATCTGACTCCTGGGCATATACCCTGAGAAAACCATAATTCCAAAAGAGTCATGTGGGCTTCCCTGGTGGCACAGTGGTTGAGAGTCCGCCTGCCGATGCAGGGGACGCGGGTTCGTGCCCTGGTCTGGGAGGATCCCACATGCCGCAGGGCGGCTGGGCCCATGGGCCATGGCCGCTGGGCCTGCGCGTCCGGAGCCTGTGCTCCGCAAGGGGAGAGGCCACAGCAGTGAGAGGGCCACGTACTGCAAAAAAAAAAAAAAAAAAAAAAAAAAAAAAACAAACCCAAAAGAGTCATGTACCACAATGTTCACTGCAGCTCTATTTACAATAGCCAGGACATGAAAGCAACCCAACTGTCCATCAACAGATGAATGGATAAAGATGATGTGGCACATATATACAATGGAATATTACTCAGCCATAAAAAGAAACGAAATTGAGTTATTTATAGTGAGGTGGATGGACCTAGAGTCTGTCACTCAGAGTGAAGTAAGTCAGAAAGAGAAAAACAAATATCGTATGCTAACACATATATATGGATCTTAAAAAATAACATGATTCTGAAGAACCTAGGGGCAGGACAGGAATGAAGATGCAGATGTAGAGAATGGACTTGAGAACACAGGGATGGGAAGGGTAAACTGGGACGTAGTGAGAGAGTAGCATGAACTTATATATACTACCAAATGTAAAATAGATAGCTGTGGGAAGCAGCTGCATAGCGCAGGGAGATCAGCTCGGTGTTTTGTGACCACCCAGAGGGGTGGGATAGGGAGGAAAGGAGGGAGATGCCAGAGGGCGGAGATATGGGGATATATGTATATGTATAGCTGATTCACTTTTTTATAAAGCAGAAAGTAACACACCATTGTAAAGCAATTATACTTCAATAAAGATGTTTTTTTAAAAAGCTTATTATAAACATTTATACTAAAATAAAAAAAATAAAGACAGTACAAGTAATAAAAAGAATATTAATAGTATTTCCTAAGTGAATACTGTATGTGAAGCGCTGAGCTAAAAGCTATAAATATAGAAGCTCATCCAAAAGTGGTTGATTCAGTAGTCTATGAACCAGAAATCTTTATTACTAGGCAATTTTGTGTTTTCATAATTCAGGGATAAATGATGCTGTAAGATAATCCTAAACACAATAAACATATTTCAAAAGAACTTTCTAAGTCATCACAGAAAGATTACAATTAGTTCAAATAGTTACACATTTAAGAATATGTGATCTAACTAGACAATGAATCATCAACATTTACTGTTGACTACTACTATGATCCATTTACCCCAAAATAGGCCATTTTAAGGAAAGATATTTTTAATTTCTGGGAATAGGATCTCTTCTTATTTTGTATCCTATTGCTGATCATATAGGACACCTTTGACAAGTTTTTATTTGGCTAATATAGAAACTTGGTTCTGAATTCATAACTGCTAGAGAATGGACTATTGTGAACCATCAAGGTTTAAACCCATTTCCATATAGCAAGATTCTTTAAGTGAGAAAAACAGAAAGAAAGCTGTATACACGCCACAGTAGCAAACAAGAAAATATACCTAAGAAAAAAGACTAGAAATGAATAAATACAAATACATTCACTCATAATGCCAGTACCACAATGATTGTACTGGCATTATGAGTGAGTGATTTGACTTCCGTTTTCCAGAACTTTTTTCCAAGCAACAAATAGTTGGGTCTTTTTAAAATTATTATCCAGTCTCACTCTCCCTTTTAAATTGGGTTGTTTAGACCACTGACATTTAATGTGATTATTGTTACATTTATGTTTAAATCTATCAGCTTGTGATTTCTTTTCTATTTGTTTCATCTCTTCTTAGTTCCCTTTTCCGTCTTTTTCTGTCTTTTGGATTGATTCTATTTAGTGATTCAATTATCTGTCCTTAGTTGGATTATCAGCTATAACTCTGTACTAGTTTAATGCTTGTTTTCACATATATAATGTACCTCTTTAACTTATCTTTAACAGTCTACCTTCAAGTGAAATAATCCCATTTCAGATCCATATAACAAATTTATAACAGTATTCTTCCATATCCTTGCTTTAGTACTATTGTTGTCATACATTTTACTTCTGCATATGGTTTAAACTCCACAATACATTGTTATATTTGCTGTAAGCAAAAATTAGATTTTAAAAATATTTATATAATAAGAAAAAAATTTATTGATATTTACCCATATACTTATAATTTCTGGTGCAAAGTAAATGGCAAAATACAAAGATATGTATATTTTATATACATATTGCATAAAGAAGACAGAGTGGTGGAATTTTGTTTTCTCCCCTTTATTTTGCAATTTGCTTTAATGGACTTAATTTTAAAAGGAAAGGAAATAGTTAATATACCTTCAGTTCATTCTCTTATGGGAAGTATAAAAATATTTGGGGTATAATAAAATGTTAAGTGGAAAGAGAAAGAATAAAAATAAGTTATATGGCCATAATTACTATTATGTTCAAAATAAAAAGCAATTAGTTATGAACTTATATACAAAATCAGGTAGTATCACTTTACTGAACTGCTGTGGACTGGGGTAGGATGGGGTGGAGTGGGGCACCAGACTGCAGAAATAGCATCAGCTATCTGCTAGGTATCTCAAATCCTAAAGAGGAAATTACTCTTCCTGCCGTAAAATATCTAAAACATATACTTTCTCCCTGATTCAGAGAATGAATGCTGATTGAGAAGAAAATAAAATGGCTACAGTCAGAGAACAATGAAGTTAGAGAGGGAGCTACAGTATTAACTGGTTAAAGCATGTGTTGCTAGGGTGTGTAAAGCAATCAATAGACAGAATCTTACAAAATATAGAAGAGGAAGCACACTAGTTAACTGAATAAAGACTTCTTTGATTACTTTGATTATAAAGCGTTCAAAGACTAAGTAACAGGGCCTTAGAATATTTTTTCAAAGAAAAATAAATGAACATCACAGCATAAATCAGCATGATACACAAATGGTGTGAAGCATATCAAGGAAGGTTAGTAAAATTTGGAATCTAGAATGAATTATAACAATGATTACTTTCTTAACCACAGCTCATGAGGTATTTCTATCTGTTCCTTGGTGATGAGGAATGAAAAGTTTATAGCAAACTATTTTACTTACCCATTAGTTTATAAAATGCATTTATACCAATGTAATCTTCATAATAAACATACATAGAATCATTCCAGGGTCTGTGCTCAATCATTTGCAATAGATTCGTTTGCTGTGTTTTTAAAGTTCCACGTTGAAGTAGCCTTTAAAATATGTAGAGAAAGTTACTAGCTTGCTGGACTCCATCAGACTACTGCAAATAAAAGTGCTCTGCCTAGAGCGGAACAGAAGAGGTAAGTTCTACCCTTTATGAAATGTTGCTTTAATAAGATTTATTTTTGTTCAATGTCACAAAAAAATGGGACATAGTCCAAAAAGTTGACAGAATTTGATGTTGTAAAATGAGCTTTTGAGCATTTTTAGCCTTATCTTTGCTTTTTCCAAAATATTTCTAACAGTTAGTTTGATATGAAAACCTTTAAAAGGTTGCATGCTTCCTAAACTTAGTAAGGATATTAAACACAATATATTTAAACCCTCCCTTGATGTCTAGGAGCCAGCCTTATGATTCTTAGTGTACTTTCTCTGGAAAAGTGGTGCTTCTCTTGGAATAATTACTAAATTGAGCATAATACAGTTTGCAGACATCCTCTTAGGATATCACGTTTCCTCTATTTTCTTCCTCAGTTAGAGTTGAGATAATCCATGTGGCAACTTCTAGTATCAACTTGCAATTTGGCATTTGGCATACAATATACCAGCAGTTGTCCACTAGAACTAGTCAAGGTTCTTAAAACACCTAATTTTACACATAACCCTAATCCAACAGTGTTTTCACTGAGATGTGTGAATATATACGTATACATTACCAGGAAATTATTTTCCCTAGAGCTAAGGTTCTCCCTCTCTCTCGCTTGTGTGCACGCTTTTTCTCTCTCTCTCCATCCCCGTTTCCCTCTCTCTGTCCTTTTCCTTCCTCCTATTTCCCTCCCTTTCAACTTCCTCCTGTATGTGAGTTTTAGCTAGCCAGCAACAAAAGGTTCATAGAACTTTTTCCCTAACTGTATTGGCCACCTGTTCTCATTGCTCAGTTGGCTGAGAATCTTGAGAGGCACAAAAGGAAAGGGCAGGGATCTCAGAAGGCAGCTCCTTATTCCCCAGGTATGCTGGCTTGCAGGCAGCTCCTAAGGATCACAACCAATTCTTAGGACCTGGCATTTAGTTCAAGGGCCTTTTAGAGTTCAGAAGCATTTGGGTAAACAACGGTGGAAGTAACTGGCATACATTAGCTACATTAGCTAAGACATGATGAAATGTCTAAAAGTGAACTGTCTTCTCATACCACTGATGATCGGTTAACTCAGATTCTCCCTGTGCCCTCAATCTTCCATTCATTTAATCATGAAGGTAGATTCCTCAGCTTTTAAGTATTTCTTTCCAAGTAGAAAACCAATGTATTTTCTCAGAGCATTTCCTCATATGTAACAACATGTAATTTAAGAGGAAGAATAATAATAGTTTGTGTCTTAGTTCTCAACAGGAAATATATCAGAATTACTAAGAAAATTTTTCAAAACTCACATTTCCTGCATAAAGAAATGCCCTGGTGAAAAAGGGAGGAGGGGAAGGGGAAAGTGTGACTGGTGGCTGTATACTTTGACTGAAATTCCTAAATGACTCTTGCCCTCTCATCACTCATTGGTATGATGGAAAAAGACTGCCCTTCTGAATAGGGAAACCTAGGTTTGAGTCAGAGCTCTGTCATTCTTCATTAATTTATTCATTTAACTAATACTAAGTGAGTATTTCCTGTCAGGCAACAAGCTAAGTTCTAAGTATGGAGTGATAAACAAAACAGAGAAGCTCATTGACCTTTTGGAGCTTAAAGTCTAGTTGGTATGACAGATATTTAGCAGATGATCACCTTAAATGTAATTAAATTTGAGACTTATGCAAGGAAAAAATACAGTGTGCTCTGAGAACCTTAGCTATGTGACTGCAGAGAAGTAACCAGGGCCTGTGCCTGAGTTTCACCACCTGCAAGATGGCATAATCCAGACTTGGCAAACCACCTTACTAGACATATGATAAGAATATTGAGAGAAAATGAATGTAAGTGTGATCTGGAAAATTTCACGTGGTAAATAAATATCAGTGTTTGCCATCAGTTAGAGAGATTTAAAAAACAATATATGGTAACCCAGATCTTCCCCTTTTGCTAGCATATATATTACGGTGGCACGACCAATGGAGAGAAGGAAGGTGCAATATATCTAGCTAGCCTCAATGAGTCCTACAGTGGATGTGGAATCATTTAAAGTTAGCTGTTAATTGAAGACTAGGTACAAACTGTTGTAATTACATACTATGGTCAACAAACTACCCCAAACTTTAGTGGATTAACACAGTTTAAGAATTCAGGAGGGACTCATCTGGAAGACTGTTCTGTTCCCAGAAGATTATAGCATCAACTGCAGTCACTCAGTAATATTCAGCTGGTGGTTGGTCTGGTCTGGGAGGTTCAAGCCTGGCTCCTTTCAAATAAATCTGGAAGACTTGGCTCCATGGGCCCCTTTCCCCCTTCATGCAGTCATGCTCTTTTCATGGTCACCATGTTAGGCTTCTTACATGGTAAATCAGGGATCCAGAGTGAGAGTTCCAAGAGAGAGAAAGTAACAGCTATCAATGTATTAAGGTCTGGCCCTAGAAAGAAGCATTGTGTCATATCTACAATATGACATCAGTCAAAGCAATCAGAGTCTGCTCAAATTCAAAAAATAGCCTCACTTCTCTGTGGAAAGAATGTCAAAGAGTTTGCAGCCATCTTTGATCTGCTGTATAAACGCTGGTAACAATCAGCTGTAGCTTAACTCTTTTCTCTGTTAGCCTCAGCCCCCAATCATCCATTCTTGTTTCCACAGTACATATAGACCAAGCAAGCTCCTGCATTTATATAAAATTTATAACAAGGAGATGAAACAGGGGAAAAAATCTTTCCCTAAGCCCCTATTAGAGGAATGATTGAAGAAAGAAATTTGAAACAGCTCCTCTAAACAAACCAGCACTAGTACATTCAATCCACAAGCGTAGGAGAGGATAGTTCACGTTGAACTTTTCTCCTTCCTGCACTGAGTGCAAAAAGTTATTTTGTTTTTCCATCTGATAGTTTATTGAAAAATCGAAAAACATAGAAGTCCTAAGTGACTGTCTTCTTATGTTCAATCCTGACTGTAAAAGGGTTTTTTAACAATATGGTCATTATGATCAAGTGATAAGTGAATGTGAAGGTCTTCAGGAGTTTATGATGACAGAATTTAAACGGCAGTATAATTGTATTTGCTGTATAAAATGTACCTAAAATGGTGCTTTATCCTCAAAGAAAAAGCTTGGCATAAAAAAGAAACTTGGGTTTTAGAGTCACGTAGATCTGAGTTAGAGAAGCATTTTTGCCACATAGGAACTGTGAGACTGACAGTTCTTCAACACCATTGTTGCTGGAGAAATTGAGAATGAACTGTGCCTGTGTAATGAATGACACCAACTAGATTCTCAAGAAATGTTTGCCAAAGGAATGAATAAAATCCACACCATCAAAGTAATCATCTGAAAAAATAAGATTTGATCAAGAAAATTCTAAGATAATAGAAGAGGGTAACTAAGGTTTATTAAGTACCTGCTATGCAGTAGACATCATGCAAGTTGCTGAAGGGAAAGATGAAAACCACAGGCTTTCTTCTCAGAGAAAATGGCTACGAGAGAGGAAAACACGGTGTGCAGTGGAAATGCAGGCCTGCAGGTCCTAGAGAGGGAGAGGAGGGCTGGGGCCTAAGTGGATTTTTAAGAACAAGTAGGAATCAAGCAAAAAGTAGGGAGGAGAAGAGGCAGGCACAGTGATTATTGTGCAAAAAGGCCCACTTAAACATTTTTGTGATTAGGGCTGAGAAGTAGGGTGAAATGACCCTGCAAGTCTATATTCCTTTTTCATCATTGGATCCTTGGCAATGAGCCTAGTTCCTGGCATATGGTGGGTACTCAAAACAATCTCAAAAAGGAAACGAGGGAAGGGGAATGTGAGGTGCCTGATGGGTTTCGTACTCTGTTCTAATGTCTTTGGATGTTACACTGAAAGCCACAGGGATAGGTTGAAGGATTTCAAGTGAGGCCAACGTGATCACATTCTCCTTTTCTAACCATGCATCTGACAACACTCTGGGGACAGAATTGAAGCAGATCCAACATATAGGTAGGGAATAGTTAAGGACCTATTATAGTAATCTTCCTCTTGTGAGCTGCTACATTTTACAAAGATTAAGGCAGATATAATATTATCTGTGTCACCTGAATCAGAGAAACTCAACTCTGCTTCCACACTCGCCTTGACTATGAAATTTAGACATGGGTCAGAGTGCCAGTCAGCTCACAGTATATTTCTATTGACCTGCCTGGTGCTCTCCTGGCTAACAAAACTCTCTCCTGATGAAGCGACAATTTGGCTTCTAAGCATGTTTTTGCTGTGAGAAGATGTGTGAAGCACAGGCCAATAAAAAATGTCTTGCACAAGGGTCTTTTTTTTTTTTCATGTCTTTTCAGCTTCTTTTTAGATTTTGCTCTAAGCTCTGGATATCAGTAACCTCTCAACTCAAAAGTTCAATCAAATAAAACACTAGTTTGTACATGATTCTCATCATGGCAAAATGGCATTATCTGCTTGAGGCTGTAAGACTGTAGATGAAAAGTGGATTGAACATCAAGTCACTAGTGTATCTGCCTGTCAGGTGGAAAAGGGCAAGTGGCCAGCTGGATGAAATGACTTACAACCGTCTCTTACAAAGTCAAATATTTATCTAAAGGTGGTCAGAATATAATGTTGACCCACCCAGTCTTATCTTTGGCTTTTCACTTACTTGAATTACACCCATTCATTCATTTAACAAATATCTCTTGAGAGTCTATTTTACCATAGGCCCCACTTTGGGTGTGGGAAGTAAAATGATAACTGGATGAAGATAGGCCCTGTTTTCATTGTACCACTTCTTGGAAATTAGGACAATCTTCTCATGGCTTCTGAAATATAGTCTAATTAGTCCTACTCTCATACTTGGTTTGTCCCCTCATTCTCAGAAGAAATCATTCTATTGTTCAAGGATTTACCCTTAATCTATCTCTTCTCTGAATCTTCCTTATTATTCTGGCTCCAAGTAATTGCTTTGTTTCACAAAGTTTAGCCCTTGATTTATAATGTGTTACTCTCTGATATATCACCCGAAAGAACATACACAGATACATTGATATACAGATATCATGCATAACATGTGGTTTTCCAAATATCCATTTACATGGCAAATAAAAATGAGTGTTTACAATCGACAGTGTCTTTGAAACACCCTCAGCAGGACTGAATTTCGACTAGTTCATATGAGCACTGCAAAAGACGAACTTAAAGTGATTATTTTATCCTTCAGGTCAGAATCCACTTAAGAAGTATGACTAGCTATGTCCCATGTTCAATGGGAGGATATTATTAGTGATGGGATGTGACAAGTCACATTTCAACTGTGAAGTTTTGAAAGCTGGCATATAAAGGAATAAAGAAAAGAGAAGAAAAGAAATTCTACTGCTCATCACCCTCTAAAGAACACATAAAGCTGTCACAGAGGAGAACAATGGAACTGTTCTCTACCCTCCAGCTGAAAAATTCCAGAAACAGGAGATTAAAATGTGATTTGATCCTCAATGCTATGCCTGAAAGAAAGTGTGCTGTGGGTTTTATGAACAACTTGCCAGTAGGGTCAGGCTTCAGAGATAGTCTCAAAACCTTATCTATCATTATTATCTATAAACTGCTGAACACAAAAGAGGAAGTAAAGCTAAATAGGACATGGAAAGCTGAATAAATACTGAGACTTTTGTAGTGCAAAAATTTTACTCCACTTCTTCATCTCAGTTTCCCATCCACTATCTGAACACTCCCCTCACCTCCCCAAAAGCCTATAAAATATGTCCTCACTATTTACAGGGTAAGGTTTTTCAATCTCTCTTCCTCTTATATCAAATATCAATGGAATTGCTGTCTTTCCACATTACACTGTCATATGAACACTCAAAAGGAAGAAAGAGAGTTTTACATTCGTTTAAGTAGTGAATTCTCCTAAGTCCATTAAGAGTTGAGCAGAGAATTTTCTTGAGAGTTATCAAAAGGTCAAATGTTATGGAGGCATACTGTAATGTATACAATTATAAAAGATTCCATTTAATCCAACCATTTGTAATCACAAAATTCATTTTCCACAGGAATCAATCAACTCAACTGAATGTTTTGTAACCTATACTCCCTCCCTGAAAAGTAGAGCAAATTACTGTTATTTCTAATTAAAACTCTAGGAATTTTCAAGTTATATATAACAAAAAGAAAGGCTTTTTAATATTGGCACTGATTAATAATGAGTTCATTTTAAATTAGAAATTAAACTTAAGAACTATTTAAGACTGTTCTAAGTTTTATAAGGTATATCAGTAATTGAGTGGGATGGGTGGTAAAATAAACATAAATTGAAATGCATGGGGTACATGGTAGTCACTTAAAATATACTTATTGAGTAAATGAATGTATACTTACTATTTTCAATAACTGAAAATATTGATGGGAATAAAATTGGAGTAAAATTCACTGGCAGTGTTGAAGTTATCCCAAACAAACTTGTTTGCTTCCCTCTATTCCTCCTGAAAGAAAATGTGCCTTCCTTGCATAGAATTCAGCCCCAAGCATGGTAATTCTTCAACTAGGCACTTAATCATCAGCAACAGCTGACCCCAGGCCATCCTAGACAACTTGCAAAAGGGCAGTGCAGGAAAAATTTATATGAGATTGATTAAAATGGGGGGGTAGTGTTATTTTGGGTTCCTTATCTGTTTGGTTTCTATTCAAGGGTAAGAAAACAAAGAAACAAACCAAAACCAAACCTTATTGAGATATAATTGACGTACAGCACTCTGTAAGTTTAAGGTATACAGCATAATGATTTGCCTTACATACATCATGAAATGATTATCACAGTAAGTTTAGTGAGCATCCATCATCTAATACAGATACAAAATTACAGCAGTAGAAAAAAAATATTTTTCCCTTGTGATGAGAACTCTTGAGATCTACTCTCTTAACTTCATATACAACATACAGCAGTGTTAATCATATTTACCATGTTGTACATTACACCCCTTATTTATCTTATAACTGGAAGTTTGTACCTTTTGACTACCTTTGTCCAATTCCCCCTCCTCCTACCCCTGCCTCTGGTAACAACAAATCTGATCTCTTTTTCTATGAGTTTGCTTGTTTGCTTTTGAAGCATAATTGACCTACAACACCAGGTTAGTTCCTGTTACACAACAGAGTAATTCAATAATTCTATATATTACAAAATGATCACCACACTAAGGCTAATTACCATTTGTCACCATACAAAGATATTACCTAGGGCTTCCCTAGTGGCGCAGTGGTTGAGAGTCCGCCTGCCAATGCAGGGGATACGGGTTCGTGCCCCGGTCTGGGAAGATCCCACATGCCGCAGAGCGGCTGGGCCCGTGAGCCATGGCCGCTGAGCCTGCGCATCCAGAGCCTGTGCTCTGCAACGGGAGAAGCCACAGCAGTGAGAGGCCCACGTACCGCAAAATAAATAAATAATTTTTAAAAGATATTACCTATTACTCTGTTTTGTTATGTCTGTTCATTTGTTTTGTTTTTAGATTCCACATAAAAGTGAAATCATATAGTATTTTTTTCTCTGTCTGACTTATTTCACTTGGCATAATATCCTCTAAGTTCATCCATGTTGATGCAAATGGCAAGATTTTATTCCTTTTTATGGCTGAATAATATTCCATTTTATATGTACCTCCTTTATCTATTCATCTGTTGATGGACACTTAGGTTGCTTCCAAATTTTGGCTACTTTTCATAATGTTGTAATGAACACATAGGTGGATATATATTTTCAAATTAGTGTTTTCATTTTCTCTGGATAATACTCAGGAATGAAATTGTGGGATCATATGGTAGCACTATTTTTAACTTTTGAGGAACTGTCTTCCACTGTGGCTACACCAATTTACATTAACAACTGTGCACAAGGATTCCCCTTTCACCACATCCTTGCCAACACTTGGTATTTGTTTTCTGTTTGATAACAAGCATTCAGACAGGTGTGTGATGATATCTCATTGTGGTTTTGACTTGCATTTCCCTGATGATTAGTGATGTTGAGCATCTTCTCATTTGTCTATTGAACATCTTTTCATGTGTCTGTTGGCCATCTGTATATCTTCTTCAGAAAAAAATGTCTTTTCAGGTCTTCCATTTTTTAATTGCATTGTTTGTTTTTATGATGTTGAGCTGTATGAGTTCTCTGTATATTTTGGATATTAAGCCCTTATCAGATATATAATTTGATAATTATACATTTTGTTAGTAGTTTTCTTTGCTGTGCAAAAGCTTTCTAGTTTGATGTAGTCCCATTCGTTTATTTTTGCTTTTGTGCCCCTTGCCAAGGGAGACGTATGCAAAAAATATCACTAAGATGATGTCAGAGAGCACACTGCCTATGTTTTATTCTAGAAGTTTTATAATTTTAGGTCTTACATTTAGGTATTTAATCCATTTTGACTTTATTTTTGTATATGGCATGAGAAAGTAGTTCAGTTTAATTATTTTGCAGGTAGCTGTCCAGTTTTCTCAGCACCATTTATTGCAGAGGCTATCTTTTCCCCATTTCGTATTCTTGCCTCCTTTGTTGTAGATTAATTGCTCATATAAGTGTGGGCTAATTTCTGTGCTCTCTATTCTGTCCCATTGATCTATGTGTCTGTTTTTGTGCAAGTGTGATATTGTTTTATTATAGCTTTGTAGTACAGTTGGAAATCAGGGAGCATGAAACCTCCAGTTTGCTATTTTTTTCTCAAGATTGTTTTGGCTATTCAAGGTCCTCTGTGTTTTTATATAAATTTTAGAATTATTTGTTCTAGTTCTGTGAAAAATGTCCTTGGTATCTTTATAAGGATTGCATTGAATCTGTAGGCTGTCTTCAGTAGTATGGCCACTTTAATAATACTAATTTTTCCAATCCATGAGCAAGGTATATGTTTCCATCTGGTTGTGTTTATCTTTAATTTCTTACATCAATATCATATAGTTTTTAGAGGACAGAGTTTTCATCTCCTTAATTAGATTTATTCCTAGGTACTTTACTCTTTTTATGTGATTGCAAATGGGACTGTTTTTCAATTTCTCTTTCTGATAGTTCTGATAATATTTAGAAATGCAACATATTTCTGTTTATTAACTTTGTATTCTGCATCTTTACCAAAATCACTGATGAGTTCTCCTATTTTTTGGTGGCATATTTAGGATTTTCTATGTGTAGTATCATGTCATCTGCAAACAGGGACAGTTTACTTCTTCCATACCAATTTGGATGACTTTTACTTCTTTTTCTTGTCTGACTGATGCTTTAGGACTTCCAATATTACATGAATTAAAGTGGCAAGGGTGGGAATACTTGTCTTATTCCTGATCTTAAAGATTTCCTTTCTCTTTTCACCATTAGTATGATGTTAGCTGTGGGCTTGTCATATATGGCTTTTATTATGTTGAGGTATGTTCCCTCTATACCCACTTTGCTTAGAATTTTTGTCACAAATCGCTGTTGAATTTTGTCAAAAGCTTTTTCTGCATCTATTGAGATGATTATGTGATTTTTATTCTTCTATTTATTAATGTGGTATATCACACTGATTGATTTGTGGATACTGAACCATCCTTGCAACCCTGGGATAAATCCCACTTGATTATGGTGTATGATCCTTTTAATGCATTGTTGAATTCAGCTTCTTATATTTTATTGAGGATTTTTACATTTATTTTCATTGGTGATATTGGCCTGTAACTGTCTTTTTCTTTAATATCTTTGTCTGGTTTTGGTATCAGGATGATGCTGGCTTTGTAAAATGAGTTCAAATGCACTCCTTCCTCTGTAAATTTCTGGAATAGTTTGAGAAGGATGGGTGTTAACTCTTCTCTAAATGTTTGGTAGAACTCACCTGTGAAGCTGTCTGGTCCTGAACTCTTGTTTGGGGGGAGATTTTTCATTACCAGTTCAACTACACTGCTGCTGTTGGTCTGTTCATATTTTCGATTTCTTCCTGATTCAGTCTTGGGAGATTGTACATTTCTGGGAATTGGTCCATTTCTTCTAGGTTGTCCATTTTATTGGTATATAATTGTTTATAGCAATCACTTATAATCTTTTGTATTTCTGTGATGTCAGTTGTAACTTCTTTTTCATGTCTGATTTTATTTATTTGGGCATTCTCTAGATGATATTGGCTAAAGGTTTATCAATTTTTAAAATATATTTTCAGAGAACCAGCCCTTAGTTTCATTCATCTTTTGTATTATCTTTTCAGTCTTTATTTTATCTATTTCTGCTCTGATCTTTATGACTTCTTTCCTTCTACTCACCTTGGGTTTTGTTTGTTCTTCTCTTTCTAGTTCCTTTAAATATATGGTTAGATTATTTGAGATATTTCTTGTTTCCTGAGGTAGGCTTGTATCACTATAAACTACCCTCTTAGAAATACTCCATAGAATTTGGATTGTTGTGTTTTCATTTTCATTTGTCTCCAGGTAATTTTTAATTTCTTCTTTGAATTCTTCAGTGAGCCATTGGTCTTTTAATAACATATTGTTTAGCCTCAACATGTTTCTGTTTTTTGTTTTTTGGTTTTTTTTTTTGCGTTACACGGGCCTCTCACTGTTGTGTCCTCTCCCCTTGCGGAGCACAGGCTCTGGACGCGCAGGCTCAGCGGCCATGGCTCACGGGCCCAGCCGCTCCGCAGCACGCGGGATCCTCCCGGACCGGGGCACGAACCCGTGTCTCCTGCATCGGCAGGCGGACTCTCAACCACTACGCCACCAGGGAAGCCCCTGTTTCTGTTTTTTGAAGTTTTCTTTTCCTTATAGTTGATTTCTTATCTCATAGCATTGTAGTCAGAAAACATGTTCAATATGATTTCATTTCTCTTAAATTCACTGAGACTTGTTTTGTGGACTACCATGTTACCTATTCTAGAGAATGTTATGTGCACTTGGAAAGAATGCATATTCTGTTGCTTTTGGATGGAATGTTCTATTTATATCTATTAAACCATATGATCTAATTTGCCCTTTAAGGCCAGTGTTACCTTTAATTTTCTGTCTGGATAATCTGTCCCTTGTTGTAAGTGGGTGTTAAAAATCCCCTATTATTACTGTGTTAGTGTCAATTTCTCTCTTTATGTCTGTTAATATTTGCTTTATGTACTTATGTACCTGGGTGCTCCTGTATTGAGTGCATATAATTTATATATTGAGTGCATATATATTTACACTTGTTGTATCTTCTTCTTGGATCAATCCCTTGATCATTACATAAAGTCCTTCTTTGTCTCTTGTTATTGTCTTTGTTTAAAAGTTTATTTCGTCTGATGTAAGTATTGTTACCCAGCTTTCTTTTTGTTTCCACTTGCATAGAATAACTTTCCATCCTCTCACTTCAGTCTCTGTGTGTATTTAGACCTGAAGTGAGCCTCTTATAGGCAGCATACATATATGTGTCTTCTTTTAGTATTCATTCAGCCACTCTATTTATTTTGACTGGAGCATTTAGTCTATTTACATTTAAAGTAATTATTGATAGTATGTTATTGTCATTTTGTTAACTGTTTTCTGGTTGTTTCTATAGTTCTGTCTTGTTCCTTTCTTCTTTTGCTCTCTTCCCTTGTGATTTAAAGACTATCTTTATTGTTACACTGGATACATTTCTCTTTTTTGTCTATATATCATAGATGTTTGGTTTGTGATATACCATGCTATATATAGGAAAATATATATATAATTATTTTAAGTTGCTGATCTAAGCATGAACACATTTTAACAACCCTGTATTTTTATTGCCTACCCCCATGTTTACTGTTTGTGACACCATGTTTTACATCCTTTTATGTATCACTCAACTACTTGTGGATATAGATGATTTTACTCCTTTGGTCTTTTAACCTTCCTACTAGCTTTATAAGTGGTTGATTTACTACCTGTACTGTATATTTGCCTTTACCAATGAGATTTTTCCTTTCATAATTTTCATATTTATAGTTGTGGCCTTTTTCACTTAGAGAAGTCCCTTTAACATTTCTTATAAAGTTGGTTTGTGGTGCTGAACTATTTTAGCTTTTGCTTGTCTGTAAAATGTTTCATATCTAAGTGATAGCCTTGGTATTCTTGGTTGTAGGGTTGCTGGGGTTTTTTTTCTCTTTCATCACTTTAAATATGTCATGCCACTCTCTTCTGGACAGCAAAGCTTCTCCTCAGAAGTCAGCTGGTTATCTTATGGGAGTTCCCTTGTATGTAACATGCTGCTTTTCCCTTCCTGCTTTTAATATTCTCTTTATTTTTTTCCATTTTAATTATGATGTGTCTTGGTGTGGTCCTCTTTGGGTTGATCCTGTTCGGAACTCTCTTTGATTCCTGGACCTGGATGTTTGTGTCCTTTCCCAAGTTAGGGAAGTTTCAGCAATTATGTCTTTAAATATGGCCCCTTTCTCTCTCCCTTTCTTCTTTTTTTTGTGTCTACTTGAGTGATTTCCACTACTCTTATTTTCACTTCACTGATCCATTCCTCTGTATTATCTAATATACTGTTGATTCCTCCCAGTGTATTTTTTTATTTCAGTCATTGTATTCTTCAGCTTTGTTTGGTTCTTCTTTATATTTTCTAATACTTTGTTAAACTCACTGTGTTCGTTCATTCTTCTCCTGAGTTCTCTGAGTATCTTTATGATCATTAACTTGAACTCTTTATCAAGTAGATTGTTTATCTCCATTTCACTTAGTTCTTACCTTATTCCTTCATTTGAAACTCATTCCTTTGTTTCCTCCTCTCACGTAATTTGTTTTTATTTCTATGTATATTTGGTAGGTTGGTTATGTTTCCTGATCTTGGAGAAGTGGCCTTACATAGGAGACATCCTACATGCCCCAGCAATGCACTCCCCTCTGGTCACCAGAGCTATATGCTCTGGGGGTTCTCCCTATGTGGGCTGTGTGGGCCCTTCTGTTGTGGTGGGTTGACTACTACAGTTGGTCTGGTAGGCATGGCTGACCCCCGGTCCCTCTGGTTGCCAGGCCTTGCCTTGTTTAGAGGTTGCCAGCTGTTGGTGAGCCTGGTTCAGCCATGAGACAGCTGGCTGTGGAGCTTCAGGGGATACGAGGGCTAGTGCTGGCCCACTGGTGGATGGAGTCAGGTCCCAGGGTGGCTGATCGTGGGGCCAGTGGTCCCAGACTAGAGTTGGCCTGCTGGTGGGTGGAGCTGGTTCCTGACATGGCTAGCTGTGGGATCCATGGTGTCCCAAAGCTGGTGTCAGCCTGCTGGTGAATGGGGCCAGATCCCAGTCAGCTGGCTGAGGGGCCCAAGGTGTCTTAGAGGAGGTTTCATCCTGCTAGTGAATGGGGTCTGGGCCCAGAGGGTTCTAG
Source organism: Kogia breviceps (assembly GCF_026419965.1). Taxonomy (NCBI): domain Eukaryota; kingdom Metazoa; phylum Chordata; class Mammalia; order Artiodactyla; family Physeteridae; genus Kogia; species Kogia breviceps. The sequence continues at coordinate 93,786,437 of NC_081314.1, forward strand.
GGCTAGTGCCGACCCACTGGTAGGCACTGGGATCTCTGACTGCAGGGCCCTGGGGATCTCAGAGCTGGAGTCAGCCCACTTGTGGGTAAGGTCAGTTCCTCACATGGCTGGCATGTGGTCCACAGTGTCCCAAATCTGGTTTCAACCCACTGGTGGGTGGGACAGTACCCTGGCATGGCTGGCTGAAGGGGCCATAGTGTCTTAAACCTGGTGTTGACAGGTTGATGAGCAGGGCCGGGGCACAGGAGTTCTTTGGGCTACTGCCAGCTTGCTGTTGGATGGGCCAGTTCCCGACACTGTAGGCTGTGGGGCTCCAGTGGTCCTGGGGCTGTTGTCCATCTGCTGGTTGATAAGGCCAGGTCCTGGGGCATCTGGGGTTCAGGGGGTTCTAAGGCAGCTAACCTGCAGTGTGTGGGGCTGTGTGTCTACCTGGCTAGCTGCTTGGCCTGAGGTGTCACAGTATCAGTACCAAAAGGCTGGGGAAAAACCCACTACTTTAGGGAAGAGAAATAATTTATAATTTATACTTCTCCATTTTTGTAAGGAAATGTGAAAATCTGAGTTAACCGACCCTGCTACAGATGTTTGTGTGACACTTCTCCAACCCTTCCTCAGATTTATGTGTTGAAATTCTATTCCCCAGTGTGGCTATATTTGGAGTTGGGACTCCTAAGGAAGTAATTAAGTTTAAATGAGGTAACAAGGGTGGGGCCTTAATCTGATAGGATTAGTGTTCTTATAAGGAGAGGCATCAGAGAGCTCTTTCTCCACATGCAAATACTGAGGAGAGGCCATGTGAGGATATAGCTAGAAGGTGGCTACCTGCAAGCCAGAAAGAGAGCATTCACAAGAAACTGAAACCCTGATCTTGGACTTTTAGCCTCAAAAATGGTAGGATTGTGTTGTTTAAGCCACTTAGTTTGAAACATTTTGTTATGGCAGACCAAGCAAACTAATACAGGTTCCACGTCTCCTCTTTACCCAGTGAAGTAGTAGTGGCCCTTGGAGACTGACACTGGTGATGTTGCATGGATGATCCGTATCTTCACCTGAATTTGCATTCAGGAAAAACAATGTTTCTGGCATCCACCAAATGGCTTGACCTCCTGCAGTAGATTCTTTGATGTACCAGCCAGCTCCTCCTTCAGTACTGAAAAATTTACTCCTCCAGAAACTAGAAAAGGGTTAACAGCTCTCAGATCTCAGCCCTTTCAATAAACTACCCTCAGCTGGAGAAAGCTGTCTCAATAAGACCCCAGCATTCATCCTAGCCCTTCACCACATCAGGGACTAAGAAATGTCATCCCCACTTCAGAGCAACCTGTGCAGTTGGCTGAGACATTCAACAAGGCTGCATCAGGACCAAACTTCTCCCCCAGCTGAACCCTCTGTCCTTTCTTTCTCTTCAACAGGTGTTGATTCTAAGAGCACTTCACAACAAACTTTTTCCAGGCTTACCTTCACATCATCTGCTTCCTAGAGAACCCAACCTGTAACTCCCCTCATCAGAATTACCTCTAGTTTTATTTTTCTTGTGTGGTTTAACGTGGGTTTCCAATAAAATACTACAGGAAAAAAAAAATCTTGCAAATACAGCCTAATCCAAAAATTAGAAGGAAAGCCAGGAGGGAAAAATAAAAATTTCCTGAACACCTGGATATGCCTGGATTCTAGTTTTGTTTCTTTCACAGGTGTTATCAAGGTTTTCCTCCCATTTTTTAATGGCAATATATTCATATCATTCCACAGAAACACCATCAAATTAAAATACAATCACTGCTAACAAACTTCATGTAAGAAGAAACCAATGCCCATTTTCAACCTGTAACAGATTCACAGTAACTTCAAGATCTCTGAATGTACCAGACCTATTCCTGTCTCCTCTATTTTGTTCACTCTCTCCTCTTCTTCCCATTCACCTTTACTAAAATATAGTCAATGCTACCTTTCCTTCAAAGCCCAACTCAAGTCTCAATTTCTTTATAAAATCTTCCTTGTCCAACCCTATCTCTTCTATATGTAGAGTTGGTGTGTACTATCCTTGTTAACACACTGAAAGCTTTTGAGTTCTACAGTTTATACTCCAAATGTCTTACAGGCTTTTAAAGACAGGGCGTTAAGTGTTGTAGGTCTTTAAACCCCTCAATGGGCCCAGTATTTTGAATATCACCTACTGAACATCAAATTTAAACATATATAAAAACTTTATAGTTAGGGGACTTTCCAATGAATGTTGGCAATGGTGATTTCTTGCTTAATTTTCAGTGTTACTTCAAATTCTGGTTATCTTTATGTCTTACTAAATATTTTTAGGGAGAAGTCAGGAGATCTTTCTGTCTTTTACAAGACACCATTTTAAATAGTAGCTTCACATAGTTTTATTTACATTTAAAACAGTAATGTTATGTACAATAGTTTCATTTATTAACCAAGTATGGTAAGCTCTGTTTGATACGAGTGAAGTAAGATTTTGGAGATTATTCCTAATATAATACAAAAATAATTGGGTGGTCATTGCTTACTATGTTTTAAGAAGAACAAAACAATACTTTCTGACATTTGTCCTTCCAAACTCTAATGTCATGCAAAACTCCTAGAGCAAAATATCAGCTTCAAAACTCTGTAAAAAGAAAACTCAGCATCTGTGAAATTAGGTGGTTAGAAGGAAAAAGGGAATAGGTATAAAGAAAATACATTAAAGTTTTATTTTTAAGTTCCCCTAGGGTCTTTTTGAGTATACCTTTTAGCTAGTTAAGGCTGTCACTGCTATTATAGGCAAAAAGAAAATTAAAATAGAGAGCAAATTATGCCTCATAAAGATGTGAACAAGAAATACCTAATAGGAAAGCTTTAGCAGACAGTATCTCTGACAGTTGTTTTCATTGACTGTGTTGGAATAATAGTACCAGTATTATGGTGCAGTAGCTAAGAGCAGACAACACCTTAGTGTTAATATTGCACAAGTTATTTAAGGTGTCTGATGCTCAGTTTTCTCCTTTTCAAAATGCACAGAATATTGTGCTTGGTGCACAATACTTTTAAAATGGGGCAGGTTTTTGTAAAAAATAAATTCTATGGATTCATACTCTGAGAAAATTTTCTTTTCATAGATTTGGATGTGTGAATCTAATAAATGTGTCTCCCTTTCAACAGGTTGGTTAGCCAATGTTATATAGACTACTTATGCCTTACTTGCTCACTGGCACTAATAAAGGACATGATGTTGATTTGATTAGACAGCAATGAGCTTTATATGTCTAATTCTTGGAATACTGTGAATGCATAATAAATCTTTGTTTAATTAATTAATACCAAAAATTAAACCACCCCTTCTTTATTTATTAGAACCACTTAAGTTTAACCTGTAGAATATCTGGATACTGCTTAAGGATTATCAGGTATCTATCTCCAAACCTCCCTGTTCAATATTAAATACAGATGAAGGCTACAGATATAGATAAATTATCCATGCAATTACGAGTTAGGAATGTTTCCCCTATTCTTTAGGTAGAAGACAATTTAGACATTCTTCATGAAAGAACGACCTCCACTTTTCATTAAAAATCTGCATTGGAGGCAACTTCCCCCAAAGCCTCTCACCCCAAAGCCTTTGAGAGGCTTAACTATTGGAGACACAGGTTACCAAAGAAGTGGGGTGGATGAGGACTGAAAAGAGAGAGATTAATTGAAAAACTTTATACAGGGCAGCTGGAACACCCCAGGTCTCTTTCTCCATGCCTGTAGTAGAAAATTATTCCCCACATCCCCCTGCACTGGCAGGACAACAGTTGCTGACTCTCTGAAAGGCTCTAGACTGTGCCAGGAGCACAGTGGAGAGGAGGGTATATAGGAGTGAAAATGAGATACAATGAAGTCAACATACTGCACATTCTTGGGAATCCCTCTCCTTCTCTTGCCTAGAAATTATATGTAAAGATCATCTCCCCTCTTTCCACCACAAGAAGCTGGAAAAGGGAGCTTCCTGGGTGTAACTCTACAGCCCAAGAAAAATCCGCTTTGTGGCATTTTGTGGTCCCTCAATCAAAAGGCTGGCTTTCTTCCTGCTCACAGTATAGTTAACTAATCTTCCAACAAAGAAGCCCACTCTTCCACGAAGGCACTCAGCTTCCAATGAGCTTTTTGATGCCTCTGGAATATGAATGGACAGATCAAGATAAGCTGCTATTTAAAAAGTGTTTTCAATGTCAAAAAGAGAAATCGAAGGAATTCAAAACAAAATGAAAGGAAGGAAGGGAGGGAGGGAAGAAAATCTAAGTGCAGAGAAGAGAACAGATGAAAATTGTATACATATTATATATACTCAGAATCAAGAGAAAAGTGTCTACAAAGTAAACAATAAATTTAAAACAAATAAACATAACTGTTATTAAGAAAAATAATAATAAACAAGCCTTTAAATTAAAACATATTTGAAATTAAAAATCAGAAGTGCTATTACCTAAAGCCAAGTAAATCTCTCAGAAAAGAACATGAAAGAGAAAAGATAAACTATGATAATTTTGAAAATCAATCTGGAAAGTACAAAATCCAACAACTATGAAATTTCACCCCCATACCACCTCTGAAATAAAGAACTGAAAAATCAGAGAGAAGTAAATTACGCATATGAAAATTTCTCAGAATGACTAGGCTAATGACTGAAATAAAAAATTTCAGAACAGGAATAAAAGGAAACTCTAAAAGCTTCCAGAAAAATAATGCAAAAACAAGTACCAAAACACAATCAAAGGAAAAGGAATCATGATAGCATTTGGAATTTTTATCAGTCACACTGGATGCCAAAAGACTGAGGAATGATGCCTTCCAACTGTGAGAGTAAAATGAAAACGAAGTCTGCTAAGAGACCTCGCTGAGATAGAGCCAGGAGGCCATTAAGGAAGTGTGACTTATGCACCCATCTCAGGCTGGATGGAATCTGACCACTGACCTGATGAAGTCGTCCAGAACACCTGCCAGAAACTCAGGATACTTACTGGACCCTTACTCTAAAATAACTCATGACAGTCTATCTATTTCTCAGACCCCCACCTTAAAACAACTCTGATTCCTTAACGACAAATATTTTCTGACTCTCTGATCAGAGTCAAGCACAATTCTTACCAGGTAACTTTCAGCAACCATGGGACTCTTTATCTTTATAAGCCCCTGACTCTTCCTCTTCCTCGGGACACTCTTTCAGGGTTACTCAAATCTGTGTCTCCCAAACTGCATTCTTAAACCCCCAAATAAATTATTTTCTTTTTTGCAGCCTTCTGCAATATTTTTTTTTTTTTTTGGTTGACACAACTTGTCGGGGAAAATGATTTTTACCCTACCCAAACTACCAGTCAAGTGGGAGGATAAAGTTATTTTCAGACACCCAGTAATTCAAAAGGTTACTACTCATCTTCCTCTTCTTGAGAGGTTACTGGATGACATATTTCAGCAAAATAAATGAAAGAGAGAAGTAGGCATGATATACAGAAAACTGGGGGTTCAATGTAGGAAATTTACCAAGAAGTTCCAGGGCAGCAGCTGTGCAGCAGGCCTGGAAAGCAATAGTCCATGACAGAACATGAGGTTAGAGAGTTGGAATAGGGCAGTTTCCAAGAAGAATAACAAATGGAACTAAACACTATATGATAGCTTTGAGTGTTTGGTGAAAATTGTTACTAAGCATTTCCCAGATCTGTTGGAACATTTATTAAAGGACTATTGATAGGCACATAGAAAACTAAGCAAAACAAAAGGCAATTACCAAATCTAGGATAAACTAAAGCTAGTATACTATTGAAACAATAGTGTATTCTTCATCTCAGTAATGAGGAATACTTATGTAATCATAATGTAAACACGGACTGTTGATTTAATCAAAGTTGTGATAAAATCAATTTTGGAAGACAGAGGGAGAGGAAGGATGGTAGTAAGAGCCTAAAACTCAACTAGTCATAGATCATATTTAAAATGGATACATCAACAGAGAAGAGAATAAAAACATTACTTTAACATACAGAAGTATAAAACAAAATTTACAGCTGGTAGAGTTAAATGAGAGCAGAGCTGTGTATAGAAAGGGATGGAAAAGGTGAGAGGCAAGGAACTGCTGATTTTTAATGTAAGCCCTTTAGATCTATTTGATTTTTTTAACTGTATACTTGTACCACTTTATTTTTTTAAGAGAATCAACATTATAAAAAGATGTTTAGATGTTCCAAGAAAGAATTGAGAAAAACTGAATGGGATCAAAAGACAATCAAAAATATAATTGAAAAAAATTCTATCATTAAAAAAGTAGGTAGAGAGAATAAGGCAAAATTATTTAAAATAAATTCATCCTTAAGTACACCATGGAAGAATATTTTAATTAACGAGTTTTAAAAAATCTCAAGTCTACAAGCCAAAAAGAAATATATATCAGATATTATGGAACTTTGAAGGTAAAGGCTGTAAGTCAATAATTTAATACTGAAACAAATTCTTGTGCCATGTTTGAAAGCAAATTAAATACATTTTCAGTCAAAGTTTAAAGTGTTCAGAGCTAAAATATTAGCTACCTATGTAGCATTTTTAAAAGAAATTGCTTGAAGTCTTCAGATAGTCCATAAATGACTCAGAATTAATCTGAACAGAATAGAGGTATTATGTATTAATAAAATATTCTTGCTTCACTGTGGGAACATCAATAGGCAGAATGAAAATTAATTATAAGACTCCTGAGGGGAGTGGCTCTCTAAACAAATCTTACCAAAATGATACCAAAACTGAAAAAATGTGGAGGGGTTTTTGCCACCTTTCCCTGAGACATCTGGCTGAAATTTAAAAGCAAAAAGTTTTTCAAGCTTTATCTCTTGTAATAGCAAGAGCTCTGTGGTTAGAACAAGAAATCCCAAGGGAAACATCTACACTTTCTGAAGTCCAACCAAAATTGATTTTCATCTCTTTTTTCAAACGCAAACAGCAAACAAAAGCATGGTGGATGATATTTTTTGTTGTTTATCTTGTTTATACTTTCTAAATCTTCTTCAACAATGAGAATTTATTTTACTTATAAAAGAAAGAAACTGTAGATTATAAAGAAAAAATCCAGATATAGAAACAAGAATATACTGAAAAAAAACCTGGAAATTATACCACTGTAAAAACATTGTTACTCAATTAAGATAATTCATTTAAATATTTATACATAACTACTACGCACCAGGCACTGGGGATACAGCATATATATGTGGTCCCTGACCTCGTGAAACTTATAGTCTAGTGGGAAAGACAGGCATTTATTACATAATCATGAAAAACGTCAATCAATGTTTAAAACTCAACTAATACTTGCCATTAATGTCCATTCAATAATGATAAAGAACTATTTGTCAACGTTCAATTTTTATTTACTTCCTTTACTTCTGACATATAAACTATGAAAAAACCGTATCTACCCTAGAGGTGACTGAGATAAGAATTTGAAATGTTGGAAAAGATGTGAAGATTCCAAAGTTTATTTTCTTTGATAAGTAAGAGGTTATTTGGCCCTTTTGATTATTCTTTTTTTTACTTAACATAAGAACTTGGAGAAATAACATCACCACTCTGAACTTCAGACTCTTCCTTTATGAAATAGAGATATCTTTCTCATACTGCTTATATGAGGAGGAAATAAAACAGCCATATCTGGTGCCAAATACTGTGCTAGAAACTTTACATAGGTTACATCACTTAATTCTTACAATAATTTATAAAATTATCATCCCCATTTTGCAGATGAGGAAAGTGTGGTTCAGAATGATTAAAAAATATATCACTAATTATACACAGGGTCAGAGATGAAGTTGGAACATGAAACTAAGTCCTTCTGATTCCAGATCCTTTTCTCTTTCCATTAAACTTTACCTTATCTCACAGCTATTTATATTTTAAAAGAATATCTTTACAAATAATACAGAAACCAAGAGATGAGGCTCTGCTGGTGAAATGGTTGTTGCCATGACATACAAATGAATGTCTCTCAGGAGTTGGTATAATTCTGTTTGGGAACTGGGGGACAGGGTGTGTGTGACTGGATATTATTTGAAATTCTTCTCAAGCCTAAGAATTTATGTGTGTGTGTGTATGTGTGCATGTGCACGGTTGTGTGTGTGTGTGTGTGTGTGTGTGTGTGTTTAGATATAACCACTCCTTCCCTCATCTAGTGGTGAGACCTCCAAAGTTCCTCTTAAAAAGCCAAAAACAGTAGCAGTTGCCAAGAATATGTCTTGCATTTGTTTCTAATGCAGGTGGTTCAAACTTGAGTTATACTGAAACACAATAGCAATTTATGTGTTGGAAAGCTCCCATGTCTGTCAAAACATGTTAGACACTGCATCAACAGCAGGCTGCTTAAACTGTCACAGTGAATTTCTGAGCTATTTGCAAATTGGAAGTATGAAAGGGAAGAGTGTAAACAATTCATGAAATTTACAAAACTGTTTCAGCATCTTGGAAATATAGCTATTTAAAAACTTGTGTGTCTTTTAAAATTAAAATACAAGGAATATTAAATTTAAAAAGATTAGATTCCAAATCATCAGAAGACTAAAGAAGCTGGGCTTGGTTGCCAGGGGTGACCACTTCCTGTTATCTTCCCATTGCAATGAACTGGGGAAAAAAGCAAAGATCACGGCCATGAAATCTGCCATTTAGAAGCTTTGCTTCCTCAGAACAATTTATTTTTGGTTTGACCCACAAAAAAAAAAGCAGCAGCAACATGTACAAATTTGTATTAAAGAAGATTTCCTCGTACTCCCAAACTCCCTTTTTATCAAACTAGCTCTGCCAAACAAAGCAAAAGCAGAAGGTACTTTCCCCCTTTCTCCCTGGCCCAGTACAGTCACTTTGCTCTTGTGATTTCTTGAGGGTGTTAAAATCTGGCTGGAAAGCAAATAAGTTGATCAAGACCAAAGAATAGTAGCGAAACTGTCTTTTGGACAATCTATTTCTGCCTCCCATGTAGATTCTGGGCCTAAAATTAGGAATTCTAACCCTCCGTTTCCTCACTTTTTGAAGTCACTACTCTGTTGTTCAATGTCTCAGTTTCTCAATCTCGAAAATAAAGACAGTAATATTTGTGTGTTCTATAACACTTACACAGGAGCAGAAAAGAAAATATCTGTACAATGCATTCTCTAAATCTCTTTAAGAGAAAAGGATGATTTATGCAAATCATCATCACCATTATTACTAGACAAAAGAATAAAACAGGTTCAATTCATTCCAATATTGATATTCACAGCTTATCTAAATTTAAATTAACAAGAAAAGAAGTTCTGAAACTGTTAATTACTAAATGTCAGATGCCAATCAAGTCACCTGGATATTTTTTGTGCATGTACTGTCTGGTTGCAGAGAGAAGCAGAGTGTGTGTGTGTGTGTGTGTGTGTGTGTGTGTGTGTGTGTGTGTGTGTGTGTGTGTGTTAACTCTGAGTGGCACAAAGAACTAGTCATCTGGGAAGATCCACATGATAACACCTTCACTATAGTTCTCTGGTATCCAGGTGTTGCTCAGGACCCTATTTATCTACCTTATGCTGTAACCTGAAACTGTATCTCATGACTTGCTATTTTTAATGTCTTTTTTAGCTATGCCTCCAGGTGTATTTTGTGTGGCTAGTTACTAATCTAGATTACTAAACAAATAAATCACTCTACGAGATACAATTGTGTTTTCAAGGTGATGAAAACAAGAGCAGAGGCCAGGTTTTATATTCATCTTCCATCCCCCTTCAACACCTAATGCAATGCCTGGCACCCAATAAGTGTTTGTTGAAAGGAAATTAAATACTAAACAGATTGAGATTGTGAGTATGCAGGGGAAAGGTGGTTGTTGCCGCTGATGGTGGGGGCCAGAATCCCAACTTGGAAAATGGCTTTTGTATTCATTCAATTTCTGTCTGTGAGTCTGCAGATTGACTGATAGCTTAACAGCAGAGTACAACCAGACAGAGAGATCTTTTTTGCTTGTTTTCCATTAGGCAGAAACTAAAACCCACTGAGACTTCCCTGATAGATCCTGATCATGGAGATTCCCGAACAAAGAACGTGGGACACAGTGTCTTCCTGTGAGTCCCAAATACCCGATATTTATCAAAGCTGCACCTTCAAAATCCCCTCCACCCCTGCCGCCATCACCTCTTTTTAGTGCTAATCACACTATCATGAGTCAAAATAGAAAAAAGAAAAAAAGAAAACCAGAAAAAGAGTCCAGGATTGCTAATCTATATAAAAGTTCTAAACAAAGCAAATACAGCTAATATCATGTCTTATTAAATTGAACCCTTCCTTACCAGAGTGATAAAAGGTGATAGGATCTATAAGACTGAATCCATTTTACACACTACTGTTCAAGCTAATCCTTCCTGTGGTTCAGGGAACAAAGAATCCTGCAATGGGGAAAACAGGGGTCCTGCTTTTTATTCCCTGACTCTCCTGTGCTTGCTGGTCAAAGCAAAAGCCATTAATCTAATACTCTATACTGTATTCAGAGCCACAGCATTGTAAAGCAATTGGTGGTCTGGACAACTAGCTATTAAAAAACAAATAGTCATTCTAGCTTTAGAATCTTCTCGCATAGACAGAGTAACCACAGAGAAAGCATCAGCAAAAGGTAATAACTGGGCTGAGAGAACTTCTATTTTGGACCTCTGGCTTAGTCTTGAATTTAACTAAAGCTCTTTGAAAAGTTTTAATACTTTAAAATGTGAATTTTCTCTTCCTTATGGAGCTATCCCCATCAGTATTATTTTATCCTGGTGGACATTAAGTCATTTTCAAAAGATTTACAATAAATCCATCTACTAAAATCAAGGTCAAACCTTTTCCCTAATATTGAATATTCATCAATATGTACAAAAGAATACAGTTGGCATAGTTATAATTTATTATACAGAAAAAAATAACAGTATTATTCCAAATTGTAAATTTTTCAAGACCCTATTATCTATAGAATTTCTAAAATTTTTTCAACCTCTTTAATGGCAACCCTTTCATATTCACTTAACTCCTTAAATTAAGTGTAATAAAGCTCAAAGTAACCTTTTGTTATTTATCAAGTATTGTGATGTGTTTAAGGTATGCTCATACAAGCAGAGGCAAAAGAACAGGAATGAATATGATGTATATCAGAGAGCCAGGGGTACTGACCCCAAGAGAGAACCAAGCATGGGGTTTTTCCATTCATTTATTAACAATTATTCATTCATTCATTAATGATTATTTACGCTCATATTACTTTTACAACTGTGTGTAAAATTCAAGTATGAGTTCTTGACAGATGAAGAAAGAGGAAAAGAGAGAGGAAAAGAGGGAGAAAGGGACAGAGGGAGGGAGAGAGAGAGAGAGAGAGAGAGAGAGAGAGAGAGAGAGAGAGAGAGAGAGGGAAATGAATTATACAGTATCCATTATTTAGTGAAAGACAGTTTAGGAAAGACCATTTTGGACAGTTTAAAATGACCATATTTTCTAGGGAAAGAAAGTTTATTTACTGGAGATGTAAAAAAATAATAATAATAAAAGTAGATTGGATTTAGAGTAAAGGATCAGTAGGGAAGAATGGTAATGCTATTGCAAAGAAAATAAATATCCCACATCCAAGCGGAAGATGTCCAGCACCCAAGCAGATTTTGCAGAAAGATTAAAGCTGCATCTATAAAACGGGGAATCACCAGCTGAGAAGTGAGAAGCTGTACTTATTATGGTGGTGAATGTAAAGAGTATAGTAGAGACTTAAGGGTTGGATTCTATAATTGATTAGTTTTGTCCATTTCCTTTCTTGGTCACTGCCATTTATCCTCTTTGGTACTCACTGTTCAAACAAATGCTGATCCATTATTTTCCAGATTCTGTGGAGCACTGGAAAAGCACTGGTGAGATAGGAATGGTTCCAGTTTTCAACGAGTTTCCAGTATGGTAAGGATGACAAACTTAAACACATCATTGCTATGGAACCCCAGAAGCACAATGACAAGGCCAGCAGATGAAGGTCAGGAAGGTTTCCCTGAGGAAGTGAATGCAAATTGAGTCCTAAGAGAGGAGGCGTTAAGAGCCCCAAGTAAGGGGAGTAAAGTTACTGAATGAATGAGGGCAGGGAAGCCAAGGAAGAGGAAACAAAGTGTAAAACATCATGTGTTTGTGTAGGGGAGGGTGGGTGCATAAAGCAGAGAGGATTGCAAGCAATTCAGTATTACTAAAGCTTTGACTCAGGAAGTGGAAGCATATGTGAGATACTGGTCTAAATCATGGAGGGTTTCATATGCTCTGTTGAGAAATCTAAATCATATCCTCTGAAATAGATATATCACTTCAGCCATGGTGCAGGATGAATTAGAGAGGTAAAGATAGGAGTGAAGAGATGAGGACCTGAACTAAAGTAGTGATAATGGCAATGAAGATAGAGGGCAGGAATGTGTCCAGGAAATATTTGCGAGGCAAAATTTATGAGTCTACTAGCTGATGTTGAAGGAAAGTTGAAGGAGAAGCTAAGGATGGCTACAGACTTTCAGGTTAGATGACTATTTAAATGTCCATGTGATTAGCTGAAATAGAGTTCAGAAGAAGAAGCAGGTTATGTTGGTATTTTCTTAGGATAATAGAGGCAAAATATGCTAAGTTCAGTCTTGGATATTTTGACTTTCATGTAACCTGTTAGAAATCTAGTTCAACATTTTAATGCATGGCTAAAGCTCAAGCAAGAATCAGTGCTGGGTATACAAATCATCAGTAAACAAATAATAGATAAATATCAAAGCCAGGGGATGGAATTTCAGGAAGAATTTACTTTTCTATTTTACAGGTGAGATCTGCATAATTTCTTTTCATTCATGGCCCTGGTTGCTTTTGGACTCAGGGGGAAAAACACACCACGTTTATTTTCATTTTTTAAAATAATAGAAGAGATTTAAAATAAAAAATAAAATAACAGAAGAATAAATGAAATTCTATGAAAAGTGTGCAGACAGAAACATGGGGATGCGAAAATTTACAAGGCATCTAGGAAAAGATCAGACTAGAAAGAGGCAAAAGAGCAAGCATTAGAGAACCCAATGTTTTTAACTTTATTTTTACACTCACAAGATGATAAATGATGCTTTTCTTTCCTTGCTTACTCTTCACCTTCTAGACTGATATATTTTTAAAATTTAAGTCAATATACCATTGCTGTAATGCTTAAGTATAAGGAACCCTAGAAAACAAATGTTGAATGGTGGTAAAGGTTTATTTGTGCTGATTCCTGTGGCATTTCTCCATGATGAATCTAGTAGTAGTTCTTTGATCGCATAAATTTTGTGATTTTTGCAGCTTTCCCTGCAATGAACTCAACATCTTTCTCAGGCATTACAGTCATTATGCAAAGTCTGTAGATGGCTCTTTCACTGCTGTCTAAGTTCTTAACTGTTTATTAAGTGCTTATCCAACTTAATCATGGTGCATTCTGCTTCCCCTACAGAAAATTAGTCTAAGGAAGATGTGTATGCCATCTCCTAGGTGAGCTCTGGAAACAAATTACAAAGTCACGAAGGTTTTCCCTGGAAATGATCTTTAGACAAAACATTCATATTTTTATAAATATTTTCATCAATATTTATTTGGATATTTTGAACATATATGTTGGAAGGCAGGGAAATGGATCACTTGGTAGAATGTATGATGACTTCTAGAATGTAGATTCCTAAATTCACTAAGTTAAAAGATTTTTACTAAAGTCCAAGTTCATACTTCATTTGTCTTTGTCATCCCCACCTAGTGTCTGACACAGTGTTTTGTAAATGGTAGATATTCCACCAGTTGTATTATGCTGCAGCTACTAAGTTATTTTCAAGTATAATATTATATTTATCTTATTGTTGGCTTGGAAGATCCAAACTATATATTTTATAATTTTATCACTATATTTATAATATTTTCACACCTCCACTTAGCTGTTATATTAATTCAAATATTGATCACCCCTGGTTTACTTAAGTATTGTTTCACTACCTGGTGAAGTTGAAAAAGACTTTTGACAGAAGGTCTCCTGCTGTCCTCTAGGACTTTGTCAGTTATGCAGTTGGTCTGCAGTCTTGAACAACTGTCTTTCCTGGTCTCAGAAATTTAGGCAACCTACCAATAATCTGAACCAATTGTATTTGAGGAAAGGGAATATTGCTTTTATTTTCTCCTAATCTCTGTGAAAACACTTCCTTCTGTCTGTACAATTTTCTTTGTGCATCAACACCCTTATTCATCCAAGAGTCTTTGTACCCTATCAATTTTTTTATTCTTTTTGACTTTGTATTCTTACTTAAAGATTTCATAAATATTTTTTAAGTGATAGTAATTATCAAGAGAATTTGCCTTCAATGGACAGCAGGCCATATTTTAGTAGGGTGGGTAATGTACTACTGCTGCTTTTTTGTTCTGGTATTTCATGATAGAATGAAAAAGAGTAGAGAGGACAGTGGAGAGACCGCCAACACTCACGAGCTGGTGGAGCTGTTAAGGGAGGGATTAATAGGTGAGATTTTCAGAGGTGATGAAGAAGAGAGCCCAATGCTACTGAAAATTAGTCCTTGTGCCACCTTTATTTATATGTCTTAGGTCTGATTGCTGCTTTACATTTAAACAAGGTTTTGTGGCTTTCAAAGCTTTTTTATGTACATTTTCTCTTTCTGGCTTCTAACAGATGGATGTTATACAAAGTCGAATAATGAAGTGCAATCTTGAATACCTGCTAATATGTTATTATATTAGTTTTTTCCTAATGAAGTTCCTTTACAGATGGAAATTATTTTGCTTGTCTTGCAGAGTTAAGAATAGGCTCTGGTTTAAGTTCCAGCTCTAAAATAGAAAGATGCATCTAGGTCAGACTGGTAAACATTAGGCTCTCATTGACTATGCTGCAAATGACATTTTTGTTAAAGATATAAAGTTGAGACACTTCATAATGGTATTTAGGGAAACGTTAACAATACCGTTGTTTTTAGCCTACATATCTTTGCTTTAGTAACTAAATAATGGAAAGAGAGAGAGCACAAAGCAAATAACCTTATTTGGTATTAATTCTGCAATGCTATCAAAGTCTTATTTTTCAAATTGGCATAGACTTGTTTTAAGCTAAGAAAATCTCTATTGATGTTTATTGAAACAGTACAGCTAAAATCAATATGTTTCTTATGAGATAATGCAAGAAACATTTGAGAAGTATGTGGAAGAATTTTTCTGAATTTGGGAAGAAGTCTCAGCTGTTATGAACTGAAAGAAATCTAGAACTGTAAATTCTGATTCCTGTTTCTATATCTTTCATTGTAGATCAAGTCACAATCTTGGCACTGTTTCTTTTTAAAAATTGGACAAAATCAATCTATTTATAAAAATTTAACTGAAAAATAGAATGCTTTATATATGTTATCCTTTAAAGTTATGTTTAGGTGTACCTGGATTATTTACAGCCAAGAACTAAGATACAAATTGGAAAATAGTTTTTTGCACTGTTATATTTTATATGTGGTAAAACCAAGATTAACAAATTAATTTACAATGGCAACCACATAACCAGTCATTTTAGAATCAGAAATTTTAATGCATCAAGACTTTATTCCTTTTCCTCTAGGGGAATTTAGCAGAAACATGTTTCTCAGAACCTAAGAGATTGTTAAAAGAAATATCCTTAGAATTATGGTCATGTCTTCTCTAAACAGAGGTATCTCTGAAGAGCATGTTTAGTATGGAGGAGTGAGAGGGTAACAGCTAGTTGATGATTCTTTATAGTACTTTGGAATCGAAGGGGCACAGTAACAAATTCTTATAGACAACAGCTGCTGTAGGTTACAGGTATGCATCATAGCAATAGTAATGGTAATGCCCACATGAACAATATCACCCACTGTGCTTCCTTCCTATGTGAAAATAATAATGGGAAACACATGGTAAAAATTCAAATATGATGACTGTCCATTTACTAGCTATTCATATAGATTATTCCAAACTGTATTTTCAGATTGAATGGCTATTCCATGAGGAAGGAAGAGAGAGAGGGAAAGAGAGAGGGTGTGAACCAACCTTGTAAGATTGCATTAATGCTTTGAACTGGTATCATAAACAATAGGCAGAATTGGGATTATTATGAAGAAATCAGAACAGGAACCCTAGAGAGCATTTCTCTTTATATCTAGTATGGGGAAAACAAACATATTCAGACATCCAGACAGTTGGGCCATGAGCACCATGGGAAACTGTCATCAGTTTATGGAACTTCAGAAATGAAAAAGAAATAAAGAAAAAGAAAAATAAATGAAAAGAAGTGTGGGGTACAGAGAAAACACTGTAATCAATGGAAGATACAAATGAGCCCTTTGAAGACGAGCAAGAGTTAAACCTGTCATAGCAGGGAGTCAAACAGTCATTCATCCTTTTAACAAATATGTATTAAACACTTCCTGCATGCCAGAGACCACCCTAATGTTAGGAATTCAGAAGTGAACTATACAAAGGCATTGTTCCCAGAAAATTAATCCAATGGGGTAAGCCTAATGTAACTGGTAAATAAATAAATATACAATATATTATTAGGCATTTTAAGTGTTATGAAGAAAAATAAATAGATTAAGGAGTTGGAGAATAACTGAGGCATATTTTAAGTGACCTCCTCTTCAAGGAGATGATACTAGGGACAGCCTTGAATGAAACGAGGAAGGAAATTCATGACATTCTCTTCCCCTGCATCTTTGCATAGAGGAAAGGAGAAGTCTACAGTCCTGGACAGGCAGGAAGAAGTGTGATAGGAGAGGTCATCAAAGATATAGACAGGAAAGATTACGGAGCATCTGTAATTTATCCTAAGTGTGATGGAAGTTCACTGGAGAGTTTTGAGCAGGGGGAGACATGATTTGAGAGAGACTGATCTGTTTTCTGACTGAGGAATGCATTTTTAGAAAGATAAGAGTGGGGGAGGGAAACCATTCGATAGTTATTGCAGAAATCAGGGAGAGAAATAATGGCTTGAACTAGGAAAGTGGTGATGGAGCTGTAGTGAGACATGACGGGATTCTGGATATATCTGGGGGATGGAGTTCATTTCTGAACATGTTAAATTTGAATGAAATTAAAATAATGATGACATGAGATACTGCTATACAGTCACCTTACTTCCCTTATTTTTCATCCTGACACACAGCTAAACTGTATTTCCCAATTTCCCCTGCAGTCAGGCTGGGTCATGTGACTGGATACTGGTTAGTGGTAGAGCTGATATACAGCACTTCTAGCCTCAGCTCTGAAAACAATTCCATGTACTCTTCCAACTGCTGGCACTCTTTCCTCATCTACCAGAGGCTGCAGAGGATCTCCTCAAAGACTCCAAGAAAAGAAACGGACCCCATTTAATTCTGGTAATATTAGTCATAATAATAATGATGATAATAAAGTAAACCTTTTTATAGAGACTGTAAGGCATTGTTTTATGTTCACATAAGTTATTTGATACTTCTGATGATACTATGAGGAAAGTAGCACCATTATCTGCATTTTACAGATGAAGTTATCTCTGTGAAAATACCTGATAGACAGTTGTTAAATGCAGAATTTAAGTAGTGGAGCACAGTGGCTTGGAGCTCGGAACACAGAGTCACACAGATGTGAGTTCTTATCCTGGCTCCACTGATTACCAGTAGTATGATCTTCTGCAAATCATTTAACTTTTCTAGCTCTCAGGGGGTTTTTTTGTACCTGTAAAATGAGGACAATAATATCTACATAAGCAGTTGTGAGAATAGAATAATTTTTAAGCATATTGTATTTTTTTGCAAAAATTGCTTTATAAATAATAACTGGTATTATTATTATTGTTGTTTTATAAGTTGGAGATGTCTTTAAGAACAAAGCAAAAATTCAGTGATAAGATTTAGGCCAAAATGGCAGAACTAAGAGGCCATCTGACTATATCCCCTTAAAATAACCCTGTCCCACAGGAAAGAATCAGCTCAAAACATGACATGGACTCGTGAGAATCAGGGAACCAGGGACATATATCCTTCCAGCTGTCAACATAACCCTTTTCTATTTTTGCCACTTGGAAAAGAAAAAAAAAAAATTGTCTTAATTTGGTTTTCCCAAAAAGAGGATCCTGAGACAAGGATTCAGCTTATTTGGGAGATGATCTCAGGAAACAGAAGTGAAGGTGAGAAAGGAATGGGAGGAAACCTAATAAAGTTTATTTGGTTGTAAGTTATTGAACTGGTTCTACTGTGGGCAAATGAACTCAGTCCCACTGAGGACCCTCTGTGGAATGGTGTAGTCTGCACCTCAGCGTCATCTATCCAAAGGACAGAGTCTGGGGCGTTCAGCTTTCACCTTATTGGCTGAGAGTTGCCTCTCAGAGGTTAAGGCCTCCTCCCAAGCCCTCTACCTCAGCACTTTCAGAATGCCCTGCGTTTGGGGTGAGTGACCTACCAGACTACACAAAAAGTCCTGAGGCAAGGACATGGAGAAGGCAGGCAAGCACTTGGAATGCGATGTGGTCAGCGCGCAAAGGAGCTGTCTATCAGGGCCACGGCTAATGTCACAGCTGCACCAAAGGACAGGTTTTGGGTGGATGTGGAAAATCAGCTTCTCCTTAGGGTCACCTGTCTATAAGTATTAAACTTTCCATACTCAACACCATACCTATAATAGGTGAAAGATAATGGGACTCAGTGAGTTGCATCCAAGAGGAAACTAGTGATTCACTTGTATCTAGATTTCTGAATGCTTTTGCACAAGAAGGTGGTAGTTGTACCATATCAAAAAGGTTCCTTAATAAAACACATTTTGGAAATCTTGACTTAAAAGTGTTAAACAAATATCATCAGTCTAGAATTTTTCTCATCCTTTAATATGGGAATAGTTACAGGGAATACTCAAAGGGATATATAGCATTTGGCATTTTAAAAATCTATTTAAATGCTTGTTAACTTTTCATGATACACTACTGACATTTCCCAGAACAGTGTTTTAGAGAATCTATTTGAGGAAGTATTCAATAGGACTGTATTGTCTGACAGAATAATAGAGATAACCTTCCTTGTGATGTAAATGGAAGGAAGTTCTAAGGGATTCACAAGCAAATTATTAGGCTTGATAAAGGTAGTCTCTGGAAATATGAAAGTAAGGGCTTGTGTTATATGACCACCTCAAAAGAGGACACCTTTCTACTTTCCTGTTCAGATTTGACCTGGGTGTGACAGGTGAGGAGAAGGGGTGCACAGATGCTACTGCTTTACTCTTAACCTCTCTTTTCTCTTTCACTTAGGCTTTAACTCAACATCCCAGCTGATGGCTCCCAAATTTTGACCATGCCAGAATCTCTTGAAGTGTGTGTGAATCAGACTGCCCCTTACTCCAAGAATTCAATTCTCTTTACATCAGTCCTTACATAAATGTAATAAGCTCTGAAATGATACAAAATGGGAAAGTGAGACAAATTGTAAAGGATAGGAAGCCTCTAACAGAGAGTCTAAAGAGGACTTTAAAATGTGATTCAGCTTGGGAAATTGAAAATTAATACAATGAAGAGAAATTGAGCAAGATGCTAAGTTTCAAATGTCAGGAGAACCTTAGAGGTCAGGAAAATTAAAGAGAAATGTGTGTGCAGCAAAGGAATAGTAGAAACAGTTTACAGCATGATATGAAAATTCTTTGCCAAGGTTACTTTGATCACTGTGCAAGGAATAATATAATGAAGAGCACTTGTGTAACTGGGTACTCTGTTTTAATGATCAAGCTAAAGCAAAACTTTCAAGATATAACTATGTGGAACAGTCATGTAGCTTAAGCCCATGTGTCCATACATTTGCCAGTCATATCAGTTCTGGCAGACAGAATCAAAATTTTATGCAACTTAAGTGAGCAACGGAAGTCTAAATTAAATTAGCAAGCTTGAGCGCAATAACAAGAAGAAAAAGAAAGTATAGTAAAACATGATATTTGAAACCTGGTCAAGGAACAGGGCAAGAAGGAACCCTGGAAGTCTGAAAATAAAGGATACCATGATATCTGGAAACCTTTCAGTGAGGATCAAGATTTTTTAGCATGTCTAACTAAATGAAAGCTGTTTAGGAAAACCACTGAGGACAAATATCATCATTATTCCCACCATCTGGAATACTCTTCCTTCCTAGGCTGGCAAGGAGCCAGCATCTCTCAGCTTCGGTGCCGCCTTCTCAGCAGCCGTGAGCTTGGCTTCCATTGCTCTCAGAGGTTTCTTCCCCTCTGTCACAGAACTTAACTATTTTTTTTCATTTTTCTCATTAAGCTGTTAACTACTTAAACACAGGGTCTGTGACTTTTCACAGTTTGCATACCTGCAATCAATAGAGAGTTAAGGCTCTTAGTAAGTCCTTAATAAATGGTTAGTATTAGAGTGAAAGAATAATGGGTGAACAATTTAATGGTGACTGGAATTAAAGTTAGACTTTGGAAAACATGTGAGAGATACTAGCTTTTGAAATAAAAGTCAATTAAACAAACCAAAGCCCAAACTTTAGTTTTGACCTAGGCAGCCAGAATAATTTTGTTTTCTTTATTTCACTTGAAATACCACAAAATATTTAAAACTGCTAAGTGCAATTCTAAAACAGATTGTTTATCATTTCCATACCTTCTCAAAATTCACACTTTGGCTATTTTAGAGTTTAAATTGAAAATAATCTTGTAATATTTCAACATCTACTAATTTGTTTTTAAAAATCAGATATGTTTCTTTTAATGGCCTTTGACATACTAATAAAAAATTAATCTCTGATAAAAGGTCTTACTGGAAAGGGAGTAACACATAGTGGTTAAGCATGTGGCCTCTAGAGAGACTGTCTGGGCTTAAACTGGGTCTACCATGTAATGGCTGTTTGATTTTTTTACTAATTATTTAGCTTTTTATGTCTCTATTTTTTCACCCATAAAGCAAAAATAATAATGATACCTGACACAGTTTTTATAAGAATTAAATGAAGTTGTACACGTATTGACAGAAATAATCAATAACCAGTTTATAGTAAGACTAGAAGAGAGTTGTATTCAATCCAAACTGAGGATTATAGCCCAGGAGACAGCCTCTAAGACAGCTCTGAGGAACTATTCCAAAGGAGCACGGTTTTCAGCATAGTCTTTTTTTTGAGGTAGGGGAGGGTTACAAAAAGAGGTACTTTTAATTTAATGCTGCCTCAGTGAAAAGACCAAACCATCTGCAATTTAATACTTATTCTTTTTCATCCAAACCATTCTT
This sequence comes from Kogia breviceps, assembly GCF_026419965.1. Lineage (NCBI taxonomy): Eukaryota > Metazoa > Chordata > Mammalia > Artiodactyla > Physeteridae > Kogia > Kogia breviceps. Next base: position 93,807,693 of record NC_081314.1, read on the forward strand.
TTCAAATATGGAAGCCAAGTCATCGTTTTTAATGATCAGTACTTTAAGTTCCAAGGAGGAAAGAGAAATAGGTTGCCAAATTGGAAATTCCAATGTAGAAAAAAGATAAACCACAAACACCTGAAGATTCAAAGGATAAAATGTTTACTGGCTACAATTTTCTTACTTATAACAACAGACAACAGTTAGTTCCTGGAACATCTCGCTTAGAAGAGTTATGGTAGACATAGAGAACACCAGATCTATTCCTACATATCTTTGTGACAGATATGTATTCCAAGAGAGTAAAGTCCTGAGGTCTAATCATTAATCTCTCGTCAGCACAGTCTTATATCTTGTCAGAACAAAGAATATCAAGCATGACAGGATACATCCCTTCAAAGTTTCCCCCCCAAAAAGACAGATCGGCACATACACAGTGCGTCAGTATGGCCTTGGTGCCTGGGAAGGGAGCCTTATATAGAAGGACTCCTGGCACTGATGTCCCAGGAAGGGAGGCATTTTTCTCTATCTTCGAAAGGGACATTCCTTGCTTATGGACAGTGCACCATTTTTTTCAATGGTTAAAGCAGATGTACTATGTACATTTAATAAGCCACAAAACAGGCTCTTCTAGTTAGCATAAAGTTTAACTTAAATCCTGTATATGCTAGCATGACTTCCACATACCTCAATATGTGAAAATGTCTTCCATCACATGGAAAACATATAATTCTGTCTCTTACATAAATTAAACATTCAATAAATATTAGTATCACTTGACCATTGGTATAATCAGGAAATGTCTACCACATTATTTGCAGATGTTATATGTATTACCCAGAAAATCCAAAAACTGAAATATAAACTGTGAAAATTCTTGTTGAGCTGACTTCTCTCCTCAGGACTCTCACAGGCTGGTCCTGTTCTCATGCTGGGCCATCATACATATAGTCTCTACTTCTTGGTCCTGCTCTATAAGTTACAATGCTAAAATCTGAGGAAATACTTTCCCCTAATCTTAGTTAAATTCTGTTGTTAGGCCACAAGACACAATGGCTTTACACTGCTCAATTTTTGCTGTGCCTCTGGTGATATTACTTTTTTATTTAACTTATGCCTTAATATTTTTTGACCTTCTATCAGTCTGGGATCAGATAATACATAAAGGGAATGTTGGTCAGAACATAACTGAGTGATGGTGCAATGCCATGCCCTCAAATATAGCCCTTCCCTCATTCACAAACTGGGTTCCCCACGTCTATCTTGTTTCCTTGAATTCCTCCTCAGCCCTGACTGGGAAAAATGGGAGGCCACTGTTTTAAAATGTTAGACAGTCTTAGCCCTGGGACCAGCTTATACCCAGAGACCATCTCGTCAGGGTTTGTCCTCTCAGGTTACAAGGACCCCTCTGGTAAATGACACTGGAGTCAACACTGCCCAAACAATCCTGGATATGCACAAATTCTGAATACATATACAGCTTAGACCCTGATTCTGAATTCTCTCTATATAAGCATCTCATCATCCATCCTGGGGTAATTAGAAGCATAATAGAATATGGAAAAGACATTCATCTGGTATTTGAAACTTGGACCCCCAAAAATCACCTCCGTCACAAAACAGAAAAAGGCTGTCAGTGTTTCTATTGTGATTTTCATTTCCTTATTTCTAAAATAAGGATATTTGTTTATTTTCTACCAATTTTATAGAGTTCTCATAAGAATCAAATGAGGTAACATAAAAAATAATAAGGCTTGAAAATGTAAGGTGTCAGCAATAGTACAGTAGGAGGAACATCAATCTTCAAGTCAGAGTGACCAGGGTTTGTAGTGACATTCTGGCCCTATATAGGGGGATGAAACTGAAATTGAGCAAGTTTCCAAACCATGTAAGCCTCATTCATAAAAGGGGAACTTAAATGGTTTCCTCTTGGAGTTTCGTAATGTTTAGATAAGAAGTACCAGAAGCACCAGGCAAAGTTTCTAGAACTTAGAATGCATCCACTAGCAGCTGACTGTCTCTTCCTCCAAAACAAATTAAACAATTATACAAACATTATATTTTTCATTATATAAATATGCCAAGAGTACAAATGCATGGCCTTTAGTTATATAATGTGTTTTATTTTGATATATCCTTTGAAATAATCATCCTTTGAATCTTTTTCCTTTTAAGTCTTTGACTTACCTGGTCATGTCTTCTGAGCAAAACAGAAAATCTAATTTATTTTTTTAGTTTTTATTTTTCTGTAAACATATCCTAAATAATTCTATTACTCCTTTTCAGCATCTACATTTCCTTCAGTTTCAGTATTTTTCTTTGACCCGCAGAATAAAGCTTTTCTACATGATGTTTTAGAGATTGTACCCATGAATTCCCAAGGATCTCTTGTCATATCATTTGTTAAAACTCCTATCTTTTACTTGCAAAGCACACTGTGTTTTTTTTCTTTCACTCCCTTCATGAGATCTTAATTTTTCCTGCTTCATCTATAGACTCTTGATGCGGTAACAGTAAAAGAAAAGGCGAAATTTAGTATTTTATTGAACAAGACTCCCCAAACTTGAAAATATGAAATTATCTTTGTGAATGCATCTTTTTTTCTTACAAAGATACTCAAGGTAGGGGTCATGTTTTATCCTTCTATGCAACAAGCAAATTTTAAAGTTTCAAATATAATATCATAGGGCTTCCCTGGTGGCGCAGTGGTTGAGAATCTGACTGCCAATGCAGGGGACACGGGTTCGAGCCCTGGTCTGGGAGGATTCCACATGCCACGGAGCAACTGGGCCTGTGAGCCACAACTACTGAGCCTGCGCGTCTGGAGCCTGTGCTCTGCAACGAGAGGCCGCGATGGTGAGAGGCCCGCGCACCAAGATGAAGAGTGGCCCCCGATTGCTGCAACTAGAGGAAGCCCTTGCACAGAAATGAAGACCCAACACAGCCAAAAATAAATTAATTTTTAAAAAAATTTTTAATTTTATATATATATATATATATATATATATATATATAAAATAGCATAGATACATGCTGGGTTCTGTTAAAAAGAAGCATGGTATCAATTTGATTTATTCTGTGGGTTTTAAAAATACACTTAAAGAAGTGTATCACAATATATGTGGTCAGGTATTCAATAAATACAGTATGCTTTTCAAAAACACCTTCTTTGTTTCATAGCTAACCTCATTGATATCATGCATATCACACCAGGAATATTCTTTTATCTCTCCATATGAACCCTTGTAACCTTCAGTAGCTATACACTTCAAGGAGGTAAAATACCTTCAAAATAACATACTTAGTAGAAGGCTGTATGCCTTCCTATTCTGCAATCTCTCTCAGTCTCTTTGAAAAGTTTCATTTAAATGTCTATTAATGATGTTTATATGTGGGCATCTTTTTTCAATTTCAGGGCGGCTGAATGAACTTCCTTAAAAGTACTAAAACTCAAGTGTGACTGAGTTAAGGACATCCACTGGTAAGGACATTGGTAAGGACAGTATGAATAGAATTTATGAAAAGGTTTTTACTAAGCTATGGCTTGAAAACTGTACTTTTGATGCAAGACGGTTTGTCATGAATCTATGTCCCTACTGATACTAGGAGAGATAAAGTCTCTATGTTCCCACAGTGAAATGAGCTAAATGCATTTTGTAATGTTATACAGGCATATTTTACATATATATTCCATAGGGGCCACTTCTATTATTACTTAATATAAAATGCTTTTGTATTTATGCATTGGACCTTCCAATCATGTTTACAGTCACCAGCACTGAGCAGGAACTTTAAAATTCCAAGACTAGGCCCTGAGTAGAATCTTGATTAGACTTATACAGATAAACTTACAGATTGGAGAGCAGACACAAGCCGTGTCTGTGTGCCATATTTAATGGAAGTTTGCAGTAATCCATGCAAGAATGACCCATATTTCCCAAGTTCTTGCAGAGCTAATGGTTTACTCTATTTAATATTTGAGGTTAACCTAAATCATGATATGTTTTGAATATGCCAGTGCAAAACCAAAATGGTGGATATTTCAAATACAGGCAACCAATTTACATAAGACAAATAAAACAACTCCAAATTCATTAACATTTACTATACCTTTAAATAAAAGTTAGCTTTGGAAGCTTCACTGGACACCACAGAGAGGCTCTAGGTCCACACAGAGACACCACAGAGAGGCTCTAGGTCCACAAAGAGACTATTAGTCAATAATAGGCCAGGCAGCCACAGTCAACTGGAACTTCTGTACTGCACACATGGTAAACTATGGCTGTAGTGTGTGATGCATTCCCAGGAGACAGGACCACTCAGAACAATAGGATTTACTGAATTTTTAAAATATGATTCAAAACTCCTTTGATCAGTTTACTAAAAGATCAGCATTGCCTAGTACCATAAAATAATAACAATGTGTGAATTTTCTCCTCCTTTGGCTCCTTAGGGTCATTTCAGTTGTTAATATTGAATTTTGAAGAGGTGCATAAAGCAAATATCGTCCTTCCCAGGTACAATCTAACTGCAGCTGACATCAGTCAAGGGAATAGCATGAAATTTCTCTTATTTTTACTTTGAATGTCACTTTCCATACTGCTTTTCTTACAGCTATAGAATAAACATCATAAAATAACTGGACACTTAGACCAAAACTGTTATAATCTATAATCTGGGGTATATATATATAGCTCAGTCCAACAAACACAAACATTGTAGTCATGGTTTTAGTTCTGTGGCATATTCACTCAGTTGGTCAGCATAGTGATAAGGTCTGTCAAAGAATAAAGCCTCTATTGACTAAATTTTGCATCCTTGCATGCCAGTATGCATCTTTCAAGATAAAATGTCAATGACAAAATGAACCTACCTAGCAAGGGTTGACAGATCTCTCCCAAGACATTTCCCATACACACACACACACACACACACACACACACACACACACACACACACATTACAGAAGGTCAGCAACTTTATTTTTCTCTGACACCATGTCTATGAAAAAATCATTGACCTTAAACAAATGAAAACCTATACATTTGGGCATCAGGAGCTACAGAACATCAAAACAACATGTTGGATCTTTGAAGATAAAGTGAATTCATTCCAGCTCAATTGTTTGACATTCTTACCTTAGGTTGTACCTTCTATTTGTTATTAAAAACATGAGTTTGGGCTTCCCTGGTGGCGCAGTGGTTGAGAGTCCGCCTGCCGATGCAGGGGACACGGGTTCGTGCCCCGGTCCGGGAAGATCCCACATGCTGCGGAGCAGCTGGGCCCGTGAGCCATGGTCACTGAGCCTGCGCATCCAGAGCCTGTGCTCCACAACGGGAGAGGCCACAACAGTGAGAGGCCCGCCTAGCACACACACACACAAAAAAAACAAACCATGAGTTTTTAGGATGTGTCAGTTGGTTTTTCTAATAGTGAAATAATTTTTTTATTTGGTAAATAGACCAACTGTTGCTTCTGTAGTACAGCATGGCTATAATAATGGAAAATAATAGTAATAAAATAATATTTGAGTTAATTTAGAAACTAGACAATACTTTTCATATTAATCCCATCCTATAAATTAAAACCCAGATTTTGTTTCTTTTTTAACCTGAAAATCACTTTTCCTAATCATAAATTAATACAAACTGGGAAAGTAGGTGATTTCGTTTGGGAAGACAAATAAAATGTAAATAAATAAAAGTCCCCTTCTACTCAAACAAGCATCGACATTCTGACACTGAACTGAGCAGAAGACTGGCCTTCAAACCAGTGCCCTAGATGGCTATGAGGTGTATTTCAAAAGATTTCATCAGGATTTCTCATCAGCATTCCCTGTGAAGTACATTGTCTCATTTATCTGTATAGCACTCATTCATTGCAAGAAATCTAGAAAGAACAAAAACAAGCGTTGAGAATTTTTAAACATGCTTTTACATTTGCCACTAAGAACTTTTTTCAGTCTATCCATCCAGGAAGCATTACTCTGCCTCATCTATATTTCACATGTTTTTAAACTTCCTTTAATTCTCTCAAATGTTTTTCAACAAGCTATGAAACATTTCACTGTGAGATGGTACACCCCTTCTTTTTTTTAAAATTTATTTATTTTATTTATTTATCTTTGGCTGCGCTGGGTCTTCGTTGCTGCACGCGGACTTTCTCTAGTTGTGGTGAGCAGGGGCTACTCTCCATTGCGGTGTGCGGGCTTCTTATTGTGGTGGCTTCTCTTGTTGCAGAGCACGGGCTCTAGGTGCAGGGGCTTCAGTAGTTGTGGTACATGGGCTCAGTAGTTGTGGCTCGCAGGCTGCAGAGAGCAGGCTCAGTAGCTGTGGTGCACGGGCTCAGTTGCTCTGCGGCATGTGGGATCTTCCTGGACCGGGGATCAAACCTGTGTCCCCTACATTGACAGGTGGATTCTTAACCACTGTGCCACCAGGGAAGCCTGATACTACTCTTCTTTTTCTGGGAATGTATCACTTCTCTATCATTTCTATTTTATTCTTGGTCCTTCTTTTTTCCCATAGTGAAGATTCGAAATATCAATAAGAACTTCATGTAGTATATAAAATAACACTTCCATTAACAACAGAATGTTTATCAAAAGAGCAGCAAGACAAACAGCCTTCTTGATAAAGGTTAATTATCAGAGATTCACTTAAAATGAATATGGGGACTTCCCTGGTGGTGCAGTGGTTAAGCCTCCATGCTCCCAATGCAGGGAGCCCGGGTTTGATACCTGGTCAGGGAACTAAATTCCACATGAATGCCGCAACTGAGTTCACATGCCACAACTAAGGAGGCCAGATGCTGCAACTAAAGAGCCCGCCTGCTGCAACTAAGACCCAGCATAAATAAATAAACAAACAAACAAATAAATAAATATTTAAATGAATATGGAAAAAAAAGTTCTGAGAAGAGACACAAGGACTTAAAAGTTTAGTAAGGTTACTAGAAAATGATTCTGTTGAAGAATAGGGAAAATCCAAGTTTCATTACACAATGAATTCCCAGTGGGGTCACCAATAAATAGTTTATCTTAGGTCATTTTTCTCCTACATTACGGTGATCTGCAATGTCTTCAGATAAATTTCCTTCATACATCCTATGGGGATGCTGTTTTGCCTACATGCTCTCCCGACTTGCACAGGTCACTGTTCCCCAACACTTATTCAAGGGAAAGATCTGTTTAGAAAACGCTCACCCGAAGTCAGAGAAAACACCTACTTACTCTAACCATTATAGTTTTTTTAAGTCACAAATTTATTCAAATATATATATATATATAATAGTCACAAGATATTTTCATCACAAGATATTTAAAGAGTATCAACAGAGTGAAGTACGAAATGTAAAATAAAGGATCCCAGTAGAAAACTTTTAATCACTTTGAATAATATATTAAATTATTATCACAGGTGACAAACAAAAGAACTATCAGAAAACATGGCAATCATTGTGACTTTTTATAAATGTGGAGTGAATGACAGAAAAGGAAATATGATTGAAAATAAAGTTAGTGATTTTAAAGACCAATTGTAATGTGACAAAGTAAAACAAACACACAGAAATTGAGGGGGAAATTATGAAGGTGCAGAAGGTATGACAGCCTTCTAAAAATATTTTCAAAAGAGAAAGCAGAAACAGTGGAGAGAGGGTCCAATCAGAATGCAATAGAATATTCCCCTATTTGGAAGAAGTTTCAGATTGAAAAGACCTGAAGGATTTGTTAGAAAAAAGACCAACTTCTAGACACAACACTGTGAATTCTAAGGATAAAGAAAAAAAATCTGAAAATTTCTAGAGAAATAAAAGTTACCTACATAAGTGGGGGTGTTCACTAAATACTTCTGTATCACTTAAGTGAAAATCATATACCACTGACACAGATTTTCTTAGAACAAAACAAGGGGTGAAAGAACATTTTCAAATTCTGGGTGAGAAATATCTGGAATATTACACTCTCTACCCTGCCAAACTAACAAGAAAATGTGAGAACAATGCAAAATCAGTTTTAGATTCTAGTTTTATAATGCGAGAACTCAGAAAATTTACAATCTGTACCATATATGACCCAGAAGGCTTGCAGGAGACTGGATAGAAAATTTAAAAGTTTATTGGACATTAACATTTGGAAGGGTCTTTTGTAAAATGTGAATTTTTAATTCCTTAGGATCATATTTTCTTTTCTATGGGTCCATTCACATTCTTGATTTTGTAGCACAAAATATTTAGAAAAACATATTGTAAATGCTGCCCCTTAACCTTTGATTATTTGGAATCAGTCTAAACATAGCAAGAAGACTTAACGTTTAAAGAACAGAATGAAATGCTATAAAGTTTGGCAACAAAAAAATGGTAATAACTAATAAAAATTGAAGGTAAATGAAGAATTGAAAGAAAAGTTAGTATGCACAAGTTCTTATTTTTATGGTGGAGATTCATTAGGCACTATATTAATTTGACAAGTCAAATCATATATCAAGTGAATTTGTTATTTGAAACTTGAGGGACAATAAAAAAGAAAAGCAAACAGTTAACAGTACTTTCCTTCGGATAACGAAATTGGCTGGGGATGGATACTGGAAAGGGGATAAGCCAAGTAGATTCTATATTTTATTTAATTCACTATATAGTGTGAATTTTTTTAACCAATCAAATGAATTGATTCTATAATTAAAAGTGTAATAAGAAACACATTGGACTTCCCTGGTGGTGCAGCGGTTAAGAATCTGCCTGCCAATTCAGGGGACACGGGTCCGAGCCCTGGCCCAGGAAGATCCTAAATGCTGCAGAGCAGCTAAGTCTGTGCACCACAACTAGTGAGCTTGCGCTCTAGAGCACGCGCACCTACAGCCCGCGCTCCGCAATGAAGAGTAACCCCCCACTCACCACAACTAGAGAAAGCCCGCATGCAACAACAAAGACCCAACGCAGCCAAAATATAATTAATTTTAAAAAGAAACACATTAAAGTAAATATTGTCTCTGAATATTGCAAGTAATTTAAAAATAAGGTGTAATTGTACTCAAGTATTAAGAAAGCCACAACCTCAGAAATGCCTTTAAGATCATTAATATGTTGAATGATAGTTATCAAATAAATAAAAACATTTAAAACCCAAGGGTCAAAAACACCAGTAACATTATGGAAAGTCTAGATGTTGCCATTCTTTCTTTTCTTCATTGAATTGTGATCTGTACCAGGTTCAGAGGATAGGTACTTAGTAAAGTACTAAGTAAAGTACTTTACTTAGTAAAACCAGAAACTATGATCTTTGACCGGACATAGAGGCTGAATAAGCCCAGAAATGGCCAATGCTCCCCACTCAATAGCTTGCTCTGAAGTGTCATCAGTGGTCTCTCCCTTTAGCCACAGTGATTGAGTAGAATCCAAGATATACCCCACCTCCTCACCTACCTACTGAATGTCATGCAGAGGAAAGAAACCAGGCCTCATCAGAAAGTATATTTCATAGTAGTTCCAACTGTTAGAAAAAAATCTTCACCCTACCTGGCATTGAATATGTGAATGTTCCTGTCCTCATAGGAGGTAGTATTTTTTAGAGAAAAGAGCTATTTATAGTAAGACACCCATGAGTTTGAATTCTTACTTGTGAGATGAAATATCTGGATTAAGGAAACTGTTCAAGATAATACTGCTCTTGATTCAGTTTCTTCATTTCTTCATTTGTAAATGCAGACCACAACAGCAACTGCTCAAGGCTGTGTTATAAGTTGTAAATAAATATGCTCTTATCTAGGATCTCACGTAATCCCTTTTATGGTTTAGAATGAGCAAATGAAAAGAATAATTAATGTGTACATGTTCATTGTCATTACTAAGCCTAAATACAATCCCTTGCTTGAGAAAACATTAAAAATGTTAAATTCCGATTTTAAACTGTAGTACCATTCATATGAATTAGAGGTTTATAAACAATTATTCATCATAGATCAGATTTTAGAAAACCACATATAAAGCTCAAAAGAAGAACCTAACATTGTCATCTGAGCTTTTCTAAATCAGTGAAGAATTGCCTGTTTGGTGACAAGAGATCCTCTTTTTTGTTTTACTGTTACTCTCTTTTAATAGCTTGGAACTAGGGATTCTATCAGATTGTCTCTTCCACCATAATGACATAAGGGACCAATGAGTGTGAACTTTCATACTTGATTTTTCAGGTGCTGAAGATCTCACAAGTAAGAGGTCATTTTGTCAAGCATACAATTAAAGGAGGTGGTTTCCTATAGAAAAAGGTCAGACTTTAGAAATGCCATGAATGCATAAAAAGATGGGTTATCCAAAACTAAACTGAGTTTTTCTTATCTCTTATATTCCTTTATTATTATAACTCAATTCCCTTTTTGACCACATGCATCAACTGTGCACAGGTCTGTTCCACTACTGATCCTGGCTCTAGGAAAAAGACTACACTTGAGGGGAAAATATAAACCAGCTTTTCCCTTATAAAAATACTGAGCTATTTATCAATTTTAACTTTTTACATTTACAGTAAGAATAATGTACATGTTTACATGTTTTCCCATTTATTACTTGAGGGACTTTTGGTAGATGTGCTAAAGGACGTGCAAATTAAACACATCCTAACCTTCTATTATTCCATGTTGTATTATAGCCTCTGTGCTTATAGGCCACTTATACTTGAGGCGCATCTGCAACTACATTCATGCTCCCCTCCACCTCCTTGCTGTAATTCAATATCCACTGAAGTCCAACTTTGTTCAATTCATTGAGGGTCTGTTGAAGAATATGTCCTCATTCATTTTTCTGAAAGTCTAAGTTAGAGAGATTGGTACACTGTCTTTTTTTAATAGCAATAATATCAGAATGATTTCTCTACTTTTCCATCCTAGGATTATTCCATAGAGACCATTATCTTGTTTGGTTTCTCTTCCTGGAACTTCCTTTAGCATAGACTGTCTCCCCAAATGAAACTTTTTAATTATTTACAATGATAAGTGTTTCTAAGTAGGATTAATGTATCAGCACTCAAAGTCAATTCCCTGGTTCCCCAAGGAAACTCTCCTCCTCACACATTGTACTTAGCTTGTACAGGCTATGAAAGTATCTGTAGTTAACTATACTTGGTTCCTCAACTTTTTGCTGTTATCTTTTTTTCCTTGTTTATATTGGGTAAGAAGAATATGAGCTTTTCTTATTATTGTTGCTGAAATGCACTCTTCTCTACTACTTGATTGACTTTTTGGAAGGGATTCTGAGGTTCACTCAATTGAAGAAAATAGACCTTCTTTTACTGGAAGAAAACAGACCTTCTATACAATGAGCTCATCACCTTTCCATCTCGTGTACATTCTTGCCTCTGCATATTCTTTCCAATTTGGACAAAAAACACTGTCTATTCAGTGTGACATGTGGGAGAGCTGTCTTAATTGCATTTCACACTTTATTCATAGATTTTTTTTAGAAATGCTAAAATCTAAAGAATTTACCAAATGTCAAAAAAACAAAAAAATCTCCCTTTCTTTTCCTAATGCTCTTTTTTCCGCTTTCAATCAAGACCTGAAAGTTCCACTGCATCCCACCACTCGAACCAGAGCAAGAGCCTATAACAGTTTCTGTCACTCTGCTTCTATTCCTTTACTCCTGTGTGTATTGCACTCTTGTCCTTTCTACCAACCAGCCCTAGATCTGATTGTACCAAATAATTCTTTCTTTATTGACATTACATCCCCGTCACTCTTGTACTTCCCAAGCTCCTCCTCACCATCTTCCTTACACAATTTTTGCTTCATTGTCCACTGCTTGAGGATATGTTTTGACCTCATGTTAAACTGTGTTTCAATAGGACAAAATTGTTTTTTTGTTTTTATTCACAGATCTCAAAATGCGAACTTGCTGGCACATCGTCAAAAAAATACTGAACTTGCTTAGGAACACCTGGGTTTAACTCTTAATTCTGCCACTTGCTAATGATAAAAAAAAAAAAAGGTGAATTATTTAATCTTTCTAAGCCTCTGTTTTCTCACGTCTGAATTAGGTATAATAGTATCTACTTCACATGTCTGAAATCCAATGAGAATATTTGAAAAACCCTTTCAATTTTCCCAGAATAAAGTAAATATTCAATTTTTGAATACCCACTCATTCCGAACCAGCACTGTGCCTTTTTTCCACGTTGAGTATCTCTCTCTCTTTCAATCCAAGTTGCAATAATTCCATTTTTTTAATGAAATCATATTTTGTAACAAGTTACAATCCATTCCATTGGAGGATCACCACACCTACAAATTTTTTTGAGCTATACCCTCTCTCCCTTAGGCTAAGAGTCAGTGTGCCCTGGGACAATGCAGTTAGGATTTCTAAGCAGCCCTCTTCTATAAGGAAGTCTAAAAAGCATGTCCTTAAAATGTGCTGAAAGAATGTTTTCTGTACACAGATTATATATATAGAATTTTGATAGAGAGTGTGAGTAAAGGATAATTTTAATAACCTTGGCCTGAGCAACTAGAGGAATGCAGTTGTCATTTTCTGGAATGGGGGTGATAGTAAGAGATACAGATTTGAAGGGCAAAAACAAAGACATGAAATGCTCAGTTTTCTATGTGGTATGTTGAGATGCCTATTAGACTTGCAGGTAGAGATGTTGATCAAGCAGTTGTATATAATGATCAAGTAGCTGGATATTGATCAAGCAGCTGGATTTAGGTGAGAAGTCCAAACTGGAGATGATACACACTTGGGAGGCATTGTATAGTGATAGTGCTGTAGCCAGACAGCAAGATGACCTGAAGTGACATACTTTCTGGTATATGAGCCCTTATATATCCACTCCCACACTGAATTAGAGCAACCCTTGTGTGACTAATAGAATACAGTAGAAATGAGAATGTGTGATTCCTCTGGCTAGGTCATAAAAAGGTATTACAGTCCTGTCTTGGTATCCTGAATTGGTTGCTCTGAGGGAAGCCATCTCCATGCCATGAGGACATTCAACCAGCCCTGTGGAGAGGCTCATGAAGAGAGAAACTAAAGCCTCTGGAAAATAGCCAGCAGCAATGTGCTAGCCATTTGAATAAGCCACCTTGGTATTAGACCCTTCAGCTCCAGCCTGATAGTATCTGATAGTAACTTCATGAGACAGCCTGAGCCAAAACTATGCAACTAAAGCACTCTTGATTACTGACCCCTGTAAAAAACATAAAAGATCAATTATTTTTGTAGTTTCAAGCAACTTAGTTTTGGAGTGATTTGTTTTATAAAGTCAAAGTAAAAATATGAATTTGCATACTAGGGTTAGGTTGCCACAGTAATAAAACCTAAAAACGTTAATTTGTGATTGAGCAACAGACAGAACCTGGAAGAATCTCAGGGAGATATTAGTGAAATTCTAAGGGGCTTAGAAAATGTCAACAAATCCCAACAGCTCTAAAAAGACTATGAGGGACTTCCCTCGTGGTGCATTGGTTAAGAATCCGCCTGCCAATGTAGGGGACACGGGTTCGAGCCCTGGTCTGGGAAGATCCCACAAGTCGTGGAGCAACTAAGCCCGTGCGCCACAACTACTGAGCCCACGTGCCACAACTACTGAAGCCCACATGCCTAGAGCCTTGCTCCACAACAAGAGATGCCACTGCAATGAGAAGCCTGCGCACCACAACAAAGAGTAGCCCCCATTCGCCACAACTAGAGAAAGCCCGCATGCAGCAATGAAGACCCAATGCAGCCAATAAATAAATAAATTTATAAAAAGACTGAACTAGGGCTTAAAGAAAAGTGATGAAATGTTATTGGAAGATGGAGAAAGTGGGATTGCTGTTATATAGTACAGAAAATTTAGCAACATCATCACCTGTAATGACATGGGAAATATAAAATATACTTAATAAACAGCATTATTTAGTTAAAGATATTCCTAGGCAGAGTACTGAAGGTATCACCTGGCTTCTTCTGGTTTCCTATATTAAAATAAATATTAAAAAGTTAGGCAAAAAGAATCATGATTATATAAATTATCCATGGTTTTCTGTGTTCAAAATAAAACTGTACCTAAGTCCTGCCTCTTCTGGTGGCAAACAACACTAAAAATAAGAAAATAGCTTCTAGGAAAAGATAAAATCCAAGGCATTGTCAGGAAAACTTTGGCTAAAGATAAAGGGTGTGACTGTAAAATCCTTCGTCAAGACCTCATAAATATTTAAAGTAGTATCTCAAAACAGAAAAAAGGAAGTGGGTGGGCTTTAAGTATCTTAGAGGCAAGCCTCACAGAACCTCTCCATTAAACAGTAGGATGTCTATGATTCTTCAGTGTGTTTTCTTACAGCAGCCTTACAGGAAGCCCAAGGTGAAGAGGGTTCATTATAACAAGAGTTGTTGATCAACGCAGATTTTTGCTAATTGAATGAACCCTCAATATGATTCGTAGGAGACCCAAAAAGTTGTTTAAGTGAATTATATTTGTGGAAACACTGCTAGCTTCAACTAATAGGAACAGAGACAATACAAAAAAAAGGAAAAAAATAAAAGGATGATTTTGAACTTGGAAATTACTGTGGGCTGGAAGCAGGCTGAAAAACTACTCAAACACAAACCATTTATTATGAAAAAGGAATGATTCAGAATATGGAATCAACACCTCAAATGGCAGAGTTAAGTATCAAAATGAATCATCTCCAAGCAATAGGCATGTGCCTTAACCAAGAGTATGCATTTGCCTAGCTGGATTTTGGAATTGCTTGAAAGAAGTTGCTCCTGTGAGCCTCCTATTTACCTCCTTTATGAAATGAAACATTTGGGGCACTTATCTTATGTCTATCCCACCAACACATATTGGGTGTGTTGGAGACAGATAACTTGTCTCTTTAGCTCATAGGTCTTTAGATCAATAGGAATTTCACTTGAAGACATGTACTCCATGAACTTAACCGGAGCCACTTCAGTCATAACTGGACTTGATTTAGATGAGGAGATGCTTGACTACAGCCTGCACCTGAGGCATAAAAGATGCAATTTTAGAGGGTACGTGGGGGAAGAGTGAACATATTTTGTATGTGTGAGGGACATCACAAGGCAGACTATGGTAGCTAGCTTCAAAGAGGGCCCCTAATGATCCACGTCTCCTGGTCGTTATGTCTTCATGTATTCCATTTCCATACTGAAGCAGGACTGGCTCGATATGACAGGCAATGGAAGTCAAAGTGCATGACTTTCTATCTACAGAGATTTATGGAGAGTAAATGAGGCCTCTGGCCAACAGCAGGGCCAACTCACCAGCTAAACGAATGAGCCACCCTGGAAGTGAATCCTCTAGCCCCAGTAAAGCCTTCAAAATGACATCTGACTGTAACCTCATAAGACACCCCAAGCCAGAACCACTCAACTGAGAAACCATGAGAGATAACAAATGACTATTATTATTTTTAACCATTAAATGTTAGGGTAATTTGTTACACAGGAATAGATACATAAAATAGAATATTTAAATAGGCATGAGACTATGTGAAATCACTAAGGGTAGAAAAATATAGAGGAAAGAGAAGAGGTCCAAAGACTGATACCAGAGACACTTCAACATGCAGGAATCCAATGGATGAAGGTAAATCAGCAACATAAACTTGAGGCAGTGGCTACAGAGATAGAGAAAACCAGGTGAATGTAATATCCTGGAAACCAAGAAAAAAGTGCTTCAAAGAAGAGGAATGATCAATGGTGTCATATGCTGCTGCGGGGTCAAGAAGGATGAGAATTAGCATTAGATTTAGCAATATAAAGGTTACAAGTTACCTTGATAAGAGCAGTTTGGAGCAAATCTGATTTAAGCTAGCTTTAAAAAGCTTGGGAGGAGAGGAATTAGAATCAGTGAGTAAAAACCACTCTCTCAGGAATTTTCCTATAAAGGAAAAGAGAGCAATGAGGCAGTAACATGAATATATTCAGACCTCCCTCAAAAGATATTGCCTCAAGAATAAATGTACATTATTTCAGCCACTGAAAGAAATACATAAGTTCAAAACATACTGGAAAAAGAAAATAGTACCAAATTTATATACTCTCCATACTTTAAGAGGTAGGCCAGAACTGACAAGGAAATAAACGATCCAAATCAGAAGAACACCTGTATGATTTCTTAAATGATGTACCTGACAGTCCCACCTGACATTGATTCACATTGTCACATAATTTCCAAAATAAATAAAAAGAGAGCCAAAGAATCTCAGTAATCACATGATGAATGTGCTTTCATATTGTGGCAGACAACTGTTATATTGCTTCTCTTCCTCATTACAACATTAAATAGTTACTGAAGAAGAAGATACTTGGATCTCAGGAAAAAAAAACAAACTTCTCCTGCTTCTATGCCTCCTAAAATCAGTATATAGATGATACACTATTTTTTTAATGTTTTTATTGGAGTATAATTGCTTCACAATGGTGTGTTACTTTCTGCTTTATAACGAAGTGAATCAGTTATACATATACATATATCCCCATATCTCTTCCCTCTTGTGTCTCTGTCCCTCCTACCCTCCCTATCCCACCCTTCTAGATGGTCACAAAGCACTGAGCTGATCTCCATGTGCTATGCTATGCAACTGCTTCCCACTAGCTATCTATTTTACATTTGGTAGTGTATATATGTCCATATATACACTACCAGTCTCTCACTTTGTCCCAGCTTACCCTTCACCCTCCCCGCATCTTCAAGTCCATTTTCCAGTGGGTCTGCGTCTTTATTCCCATCTTGCCCCTAGGTTCTTCATGACAATTCTTTCTTTCTTTTTTTTTTTACATTCCATATATATGTGTTAGCATACGGTATTTCTTTCTCTCTTTCTGAACTTACTTCACTCTGTATGACAGACTCTAGGTCCATCCACCTCACTACAAATAACTCAATTTCATTCCTTTTTAATGGCTGAGTAATATTCCATTGTATATATGTGCCACATCTTCTTTATCCATTCATCCAATGATGGACACTTAGGTTGCTTCCATGTCCTGGCTATCATAAATAGAGCTGCAACGAACATTGCAATACATGACACTTTTTGAATTATGCTTTTCTCAGGGTATATGCCCAGTAGTGGGATTGCTGGGTCATATGGTAGTTCTATTTTTACTTTTTAAGGAACCTCCATACTGACTCCCATAGGGGCTGTATCAATTTACATGCCCAACAACAGTGTATGAGTGTTTGCTTTTCTGCACACGCTCTCCAGAATTTATTGTTTGTAGATTTTTTGATGATGGCCATTCTGACCAGTGTGAGAGGATACCACATTGTAGTTTTGATTTGCATTTATCTAATGATTAATGATGTTGAGCATTCTTTCATGTGTTTATTGGCAATCTGTATATCTTCTTGGGAGAAATGTCTATTTAGATCTTCTGCCCATTTTTGGATTGAGTTATTTCATTTTTTAATATTGAGCTGCATGAGCTGCTTGTAAATTTTGCAGATTAATCCTTTGTCATTTGCCTCATTTGCAAATATTTTCTCCCATTCTGAGGGTTGTCTTTTTGTCTTGTTTATGGTTTCCTTTGCTGTGCAAAAGCTTTTAAGTTTCATTAGGTCCCACTTGTTTATTTTTGTTTTTATTTCCATTTCTCTAGGAGGTGGGTCAAAAAGGATCTTGCTGTGATGTATGTTATAGAGTATTCTGCCTAGGTTTTCCTCTAAGAGTTTGATAGTGTCTGGCCTTACATTTAGGTCTTTAACCCATTTTGAGTTTATTTTTGTGTGTGGTGTTAGGGAGTGTTCTAATTTCATCCTTTTACATGTAGCTGTCCAGTTTTCCCAGCACCACTTATTGAAGAGGCTGTCTTTCTCCATTGTATATTCTTGCCTCCTTTATAAAAGGTGACTACATGTGCATGGGTTTATCTATGGGCTTTCTATCCTGTTCCAATGATCTATACTTCTGTTTTTGTGCCAGTACCATAGTGTCTTGATTACTGTCGCTTTGTAGTATATAGTCTGAATTCCGGGAGCCTGATTTCTCTAGCTCCGTTTTTCCTTCTCAAGATTGCTTGGGTTATTCAGGGTCTTTTGTGTTTCCATACAAATTGTGAAATTTTTTGTTCTAGTTCTGTGAAAAATGCCAGTGGTGGTTTGATAGGGATTGCATTGAATCTGTAGATTGCTTTGGGTAGTATACTCATTTTCACAATGTTGATTCTACCAATCCAAGAACATGGTATATCTGTCCATTTATTTGTATCACCTTTAATTTGTTTCATCAGTGTCTTATAATTTTCTGCATACAGGTCTTTTGTCTCCTTAGGTAGGTTTGTTCCTAGGTATTTTATTCTTTTTGTTGCAATGGTAAATGTGTTTTCTTAATTTCACTTTCAGATTTTTCATCATTAGTGTATAGGAATGCAAGAGATTTCTGTGCATTAATTTTGTATCCTGCTACTTTACCAAATTCATTGACTAGCTCTAGTAGTTTTCTGGTAGCATCTTTATGATTCTCTATGTATAGTATCATCTCATCTGCAAACTGTGACAGCTTTACTTCTTCTTTTCCGATTTGGATTCCTTTTATTTCTTTCTCTTACCTGATTGCTGTAGTTAAAACTTCCAAAACTATGTTGAATAACACTGGTGAGAGTGGGCAACCTTGTCTTTTTCCTGATCTTAGTGGAAATGGTTTCAGATGTTCACCACTGAAGACAATGTTGGCTGTGGGTTTCTCATATATGGTCTCTATTATGTTGAGGCAAGTTCCCTCTATGCTTACCTTCTGGAGGGTTTTTATCATAAATGGGTGTTGAATTTTGTCAAAAGCTTTCTCTGCATCTTTTGAGATGATCACATGGTTTTTCTCCTTCAATTTATTAATATGAAGTATCACATTGATTGATTTGCATATATTGAAGAATCCTTGCATTCCTGGGATAAACCCCACTTGATCATGGTGTATGATCCTTTTAATGTGATGTTTCATTCTGTTTGCTACTATTTTGTTGAGGATTTCTGAATCTATGTTCATCAGTGATATTAGTTTGTAGTTTTCATTTTTTGTGACATCTTTGTCTGGTTTTGGAAGCAGGGTGATGGTGGCCTCATAGAATGAGTTAGGGAGTTTTCCTCCCTCTGCTATATTTTGGAAAGTTTGAGAAGGATAGGTGTTAGCTCTTCTCTAAATGTTTGACAGAATTCGCCTGTGAAGCCATCTGGTCCTGGGCTTTTGTTTGTTGCAAGATTTTTAATCACAGCTTCAATTTCAGTGCTTGTGATAGGTCTGTTCATATTTTCTATTTCTTCCTGGTTCAGTCTTGGAAGGTTGTGCATTTCTAAGAATATGTCAATTTCTTCCAGGTTGTCCATTTTATTGGCATAGAGTTGCTTGTAGTAATCTCTCATGATCCTTTATATTTCTGCAGTGTCAGTTGTTACATCTCCTTTTTCATTTCTAATTCTATTGATTTTAGTCCTCTCCCTCTTTTTCTTTATGAGTCTGGTTAATGGTTCATCAATTTTGTTTATCATCTCAAAGAACCAGCTTTTAATTTTATTGATCTTTGCTATTGCTTTTTTGTTTCTATTTCATTTATTTCTGCTATGATCTTTATGATTTCTTTCCTTCTGCTAACTTTGGCTTTTTTTGTTCTTCTTTCTCTAATTGCTTTAGGTGTAATGTTAGGTTGTTTATTTGAGATGTTTCTTGTTTCTTAAGGTAGGATTGTATTGCTCTAAACTTCCCTCTTAGAACTGCTTTTGTTGCATCCCATAGGTTTGGGTCATCGTGTTTTCTTGTCATTTGGTTCTAGGTATTTTTAGATTTCCTCTTTGATGTCTTCAGTCATCTCTTGGTTATTAAGTTGTGTATTGATTAGCCTCCATGTGTTTGTATCTTTCATAGATTTTTTTTCTGTAATTGATATCTAGTTTCATGGCGTTATGGTCAGAAAAGATACTTGAAAAGATTTCAATTTTCTTAAATTTAACAAAGCTTGACTTGTGACTCAAGATATGACCTATCATGGAGAATGTTCCATGAGCACTTGAGAAGAAAGTATATTCTGTTGTTTTGGATGGAATGTCCTGTAAATATCAATTAAGTCCATCTTGTTTAATGTGTCATTTAAAGCTTGTGTTTCCTTATTTATTTTCATTTTGGATGATCTGTCCATTGGTGAAAGTGGGGTGTTAACGTCCCCTACTATGATTGTGTTACTGTCAATTTCCCCTTTATGGCTGTTAGTATTTGCCTTATGTATTGAGGTGCTCCGATATTGGGTGCATAAGTATTTAAAATTGTTATATCTTCTTCTTGGATTGATCCCTTGATCATTACGTAGTGTCCTTCTTTGTCTCTTGTAATAGTCTTTGTTTTACAGTCTATTTTGTCTGATATGAGAATTGCTACTCCAGCTTTCTTTTGATTTCCATTTGCATGGAATAGTTTTTTCATCCCCTCACTTTCAGTCTGTTTGAATCCCTAGGTGTGAAGTGGGTCTCTTGTAGACAGCATATATATGGGTTTGTTTTTGGATCCATTCAGCCAGTTTATGTCTTTGGTTGGAGCATTTAATCCATTTATATTTAAGGTAATTATCAATATGTATGTTCCTATTACCATTTTCTTAATTGTTTTGGGTTTGTTATTGTAGGTCTTTTCCTTCTCTTGTGTTTCCTGCCAAGAGAAGTTCCTTTAGTATTCGTTGTAAAGCTGGTTTGGTGGTGCTGAATTCTCTTAGCTTTTGCTTGTCTGTAAAGGTTTTAATTTCTCCATCAAACCTGAATGAGATCGTTGCGGGATAGAGTAATGTTGGTTGTAAGTTTTTCCCTTTCATCACTTTAAATATGTCGTGCCACTCCCTTCTGGCTTGCAGAGTTTCTGCTGCAAGATCAGCTGTTAACCTTATGGGGATTCCCTTGTATATTATTTGCTGTTTTCACTTGCTGCTTTAATGTTTTTTCTTTGTATTTAATTTTTGATAGTTTGATTAATATATGTTTAGTGTGTTCTCCTTGGATTTATCCAGTATGGGACTCTCTGTGCTTCCTGGACTTGATTAACTATTTCCTTACCCATATTAGGGAAGTTTTCAACTATAATCTCTTCAAATATTTTCTCAGTCCCTTTCTTTTTCTCTTCTTCTTCTTCTGGGACCCCTATATTCCGAATATTGGTGCATTTAATATTGTCCCAGAGGTCTCTGAGACTGTCCTCAATTCTTTTCATTCTTTTTTCTTTATTCTGCTCTGCGGTAGTTATTTCCCCTATCTTATCTTCCAGGTTACTTATCAGTTCTGCCTCAGTTATTTTGCTACTGATTCCTTCTAGAGAATTTTTAATTTCATTTATTGTGTTGTTCATGATTGTTTGTTTTCTCTTTAGTTCTTCTAGTTCCTTGTTAGACATTTCTTGTATTTTCTCCATTCTATTTCCAAGATTTGGATCTTTACTATCATTATTCTGAATTCTTTTTCAGGTAGACTGCCTATTTCCTCTTCATTTGTTAGGTCAGGTGGGTTTTTACCTTGGTCCTTCATCTGCTGTGTGTTTCTGTGTCTTCTCACTTTGCTTAACCTACTGTGTTTTGGGTCTCCTTTTCTCAGGCTGCAGGTTCATAGTTCCCGTTGTTTTTGGTGTCTTCCCCCAGTGCCTAAGGTTGTTTCAGTGGGTTGTGTAGGCTTCCTGCTGGAGGGGACTAGTGCCTGTGTTCTGGTGGATGAGGCTGGATCTTGTCTTTCTGGTGGGCAGGTCCATGTCTGGTGGTGTGTTTTGGGGTGTCTGTGACCTTATTATGATTTTAGGTACCCTCTCTGCTAATGGGTGGGGTTGTGTTCCTGTCAGGCTAGTTTTTTGGCATAGGGTGTCCAGCACTGTAGCTTGCTGGTCATTGAGTGGAGCTGGGTCTTGGCGTTGAGATGGAGATCTCTGGCAGATTTTTGCCATTTGATATTATGTGCAGCTGGGAGGTCTCTGGTGGACCAATGTTCTGACCTTGGCTCTCCAACCTCAGAGGCATAGCCCTGATGCCTGGCTGGAGCACCAAGAGCCTGTCATCCACATGGCTCTATATAAAAGGGGGAAAAAATGAAAAAAAGAAAGAAAAATATAAAATAAAATAAGATAAAATTTAAAAGTTATTAAAATTAAAAACCAAAAATAATTATTTTTTAAAAATTTAAGTAATTTTAAAAGAAAAAGAAAGAAAGAACAACCTAACCAAAAACCAAATCCACCAATGGTAACAAGCGCTGAAAACTATACTTAAAAACAAACAAAAAAAAACGGACAGACAGAACCCTAGGACAAATGTTAAAAGCAAAGCTATACAGACAAAATCACACACAGAAGCATACGCATACACATTCACAAAAAGAGAAAAAGGGAAATATATATATATATCGTTGCTCCCAAAGTCCACCTCCTCAATGTGGGATGATTTGTTGTCTATTCAAGTATTCTACAGATGCAGGGTACATCAAGTTGACTGTGGAGATTCAATCCGCTGATGCTGATGCTGCTGGGAGAGATTTCCTTTTCTCTTCTTTGTTCACACAGCTCCTGGAATTGCTCCAATCTGGGTGGACAGCACACTGCTATTCGCCGAGGCAGCAGTGGCAAGGCATCTGCCCCAGCCTCTGCCCTTCCTGGGCCCCGCCACCGCCACCTGGGGTCTCTGGGAAAGGTGTGAGCCATAGATGATACACTATTGTCAAGCATTTTGAATGTTTAGGAACAAGAACAAAGTAGTTTGTTTGATTATTACTAAATTATGAGATGAAAAAAGTGGAGATTTGGGAGGTTAGAATATAAATATTTGAGTAGCATACTTTGCACTTTATGGGAACAGAGATTAATGAATCTATGCTATATAGTGGTATCATTTGGTAGTGGACATAACATGGATATGGGATCAAATCCTGACTTGCCACTTATTAGCTCTATCATCCCAGGAAAATTATTTAAGCCCCTGGCCTCAGTTTACATACTGACAAAATAAGGACAATAATCACTGCTTTCAGGGTCACGGAGAGCATTATGCAAAAATAAAAGGAAA
Source organism: Kogia breviceps (assembly GCF_026419965.1). NCBI lineage: Eukaryota > Metazoa > Chordata > Mammalia > Artiodactyla > Physeteridae > Kogia > Kogia breviceps. The sequence goes on from NC_081314.1 coordinate 93,830,679, forward strand.
GTACCAGGCATGGTGCCCACTATAGGATGGTAGATATTAGCTTAGGCTGGCATTACAAACCACCATGGACTAGGTGGTTTAAACAATAGAAATGTGTTTTCTCACAGTTCTGGAGGCTACAAGTCCTAAATCAGGGTGCCAGCATGGTCTGTTCTGGTGAGAGCTCTCTTCCTGGCATGCAGGCATCTGCCCACTTGCTATGTGCTCACATGGCCTTTCCTCAGTACATGCACTTGAAGAGAGTGAGAGAAAGAGAAGGCAGGTGGCAAATTCAGCTCTCTGATGTCTCTTCTTTTTCTTTTTGTATACATTTATGTATTTATTTTTGGCTGCATTGGGTCTTCGTTGCTGCACGCAGGCTTTCTCAAGTTGCGAGCAGGGGCTACTGTTCCTTGTGGTGCACAGGCTTCTCATTGCGGTGGCTTCTCTTGTTGCAAAGCATGGGCTCTAGGTGCACAGGCTTCAGTAGTTGTGGCTCGTGGGCTCTAGGGTGCAGGTTCAGTAGTTATGGCACATGGGCTTTGTTGCTCCGTGGCATGTGGGATCTTCCTGGACCAGGGCTCAAACCCGTTTACCCTGCATTGGCAGGTGGATTCTTAACTACTGAGCCACTAGGGATGCCCTGTCTCTTCTTTTAAGCATGCTAATTCTATCATGAAGGCCCCACCTTCATGTCCTCATTTAACCCTAATTACCTCACAAAGTCCCAAACTCAAAATACCATCACATTGGGAGTTATGGCTTCAACATATGAATTTTATGGGTAAATAAACATTCAGTCCATAACAATGGGTAATCAAAAAGAGAGAAAAATATATGATATAACAGTTTTTGTTACAGAGACTTTATTATAATTAAATCTACTACTAATGATAATCTGGATCCTAGAATTTTACTTATGGTTTCTTTTTGCTAACCACGGTGTTATGATAGATTTCCTTTCTTTCCTAAGAATTTTATTTTTGTATTTGCCATCAAAACACCTTACACTCAAGGTGGGTCGGGTTGGATTGTAACCTTCTTGAGGGCAACAGACATGTCACATTCATTTTTTAAGCCATGACACCTAGCACAACGTGTGGCACATTATCAGTTTCATAGATGTTTGATGAATGGGTATCTGGAACTACACTCTCTATATTCAATGTGCCTGCAGTGAAAAAATAGAATCTGAAACGGCAGACAATAATATAACTTGTCACAAAGAATGGCATATGACACACAGAAAAAGTTATAATATTTTAGAAACTCTACTTAGGATATTTGTTGATGAAGGCCACGGTCTTAAATTTTTTATGCTATCTCTTTGCACTCTGACAAGAAAAGTGGTTCTTCTCCACAGTAAACTGGCCACTGTAAAACTCTAATTCTTATTGGCAGGGAAATTAGCAGACAGACATGGCTCTGGTCTTTAATGGGAATGTAATCAGCAGTCTATCTTTATGAGGGTGTGCAGCCATCACCGAATATCCACTTAGGGGGCAAGGACAAGGCTGCAGGCAGCAGTCCAAAAGCATTAACATCCCCCAGGTGACAATAAGAGGATGAAAAATGCTCATGGGGAGAAGATCCATTTCAAATTTCCTATTATTTTAAAAGTAAAACAGAAAGTGGGTCATTTTATATCAATTTAGTCTGCTGAGGTTCCCTAATTTTCCAATAAAAGACTTTACCACAATCTATCCAATGAGAGCTCAGAGTGCATTTGTTACTTAAAGGGCATATTCCCTTTGCTGTAATGCAAAATGAGCTAACCAGCTCCCAGTAAAAGCCTTCAGAGAAGCTCTAGATCCTTCCCATAACACAAAACATCCTTCATAATCCAACCCTTTGTTTCCCTGTGAAGTTTCCTTTCCTGGTATTGTTCTTCTCAAAATACATCTTCTAAGATTGTAGAAGTACTTGCACTTTCTAATTATGCATAGGATTATATGATTCTGTATCTTTGTATATTCTTCTGCCTCATCTTGGAATGCCTTCTCTCCCTGGTTCACCTGGAAACTTTGGTCCTCCCAGACCAAAGTTAGGCATCACTTCCACTATGGATAGTGGTTCATCAAAGTGGATATCCAAGAGGATCACCTGTCTCATCATTTTCTTCCTTGGAGTTCCTACTTTGGGTTGGGATGCATTTCTCCAAGTATACACTGAATTGTAATTACTTATTTAAAAAGCATATCTCATCCATAAGATTCTGGGCTCCCTGAGAACAGTGTCTGTACCTGTGTTATTGTGTATCCCAAGAGCCTAGAACAGTGTTAAACATACATATTTTGAATTTATATGTCCAGGTTAGTCTGGCTTCTAAACATCTAAAGCACCCAAAAAAAGTTTTCAAAAGATAGGAAAGCCTAGAATCTGTCACACAGAGTGAAGTAAGTCAGAAAGAGAAAAACAAATACCGTATGCTAATGTATACATATGGAATTTTAAAAAGTGGTACTGATGAACCTAGTGTCAGGGCAGGAATAAAGACACAGATGTAGAGAACAGACTTGAGGGCATGGGGAGGAAGGGGAAGCTGGGACGAAGTGAGAGAGTAGCACTGACATATATACACTACCAAATGTAAAGTGGATGGCTAGTGGGAAGCAGCTGCATAGCACAGGGACATCAGCTCGGTGCTTTCTGACGACCTAGAGGGGTGGGATAGGGAGGGTTGGAGGGAGGCTCAACAGGGAGGGGATATGGGGATATATGTATACATGTAGCTGATTCACTTTGTTGTACAGTAGAAACTAACACAACATTGTAAAGCATTTATACTCCAATAAAGATGTGGAAAAAAAACAAAAAAAGATAGGAAAGCCATTATTTCCAGTCCAGCTATAAATTAGAAGAGAGCAACAATCCTTAGAAAATAGTACTTGCTATGAGTTAGTTATATAAACCACACACACAAACAAAAAAGCATTTTTTGAGATATTCTGATATAGTTTGATTTTGATCATTCAATCTTGCAAACATTTACTCAGCATCTACTCTGAGCCAGGTAAAATGTTGAGTACTAGGAATTCAGTGTCAGTTAAACACTTCATTTCCAGGATCTTGCCATCTAACAGAAGGAATAGAGATGTATACAAGTATATGCAATATAGTTTGCTAAGTGATTTAATAGACATATGGACAAACAGCTTTGGAAGTAAAGAAAAAAGCAGCTAACTTTCTACAGAGAGTTGAATAAAGCTGCACAGAGGACATGACATTGGAAGAGATTATTGGTGACTGAGTTGTAATTTGCCTGAAGGGAAGTGGAAACAGGCAGAGAACATCACAAATAGAAAAGTAAAGTCATGTTTATGAAAGACATAGTTTCCCATTGAACAGTTATTTCCCAAATTCTTTCTTATCAAGAAAACCTCAGTTTTGTTCAGTCTTCTCCAGTCAGTTCTTCCAAGGAGATAAAGTCTCTCCCCAACCACAGCGGGCAAATGATGACTGGCTTAAACCAATCTTTCTCTCACCAATAGATGGACAAGAGCATGAGATGCAATTCTGGCTAATGGGACAAGAAGAGATGCCTGAAGACTTCCAGTAAAGCTCTCTCACTCTAAAAAAACTACACAAAACAGAAAAACTCCTTTTTACTGACTGCAGATGCTGTTGTTTGAAAATGTGATTTATGGAGCTGGTTCAGCCAACTTGTGATCATGAAGAAAACAGAAACAAGCTGAAAATGGCAGAGAGGAAAAAGAAAAGAACCAGATTTCTGATGACTTCATTATGCCACTGAACCAGCTAACACTGGCATCACTCTCTATCTCTCTCTCTCTGGGATTTTTTCATATGAAATAATAAATGTTCTTTAAGCCACTTAAATCCGTTTTTCTGAAAACATCCTAATTAGTGTGGTGTAAAAATGTATGATGTATTTGGGAAACAGTCAAAATGCCATTTATAACTAAGGACATATTTTGGAGCGAGGAAGTTTGGAAGAGTGAATGATGAGAGAAAAGATGCCTAAGTCTGAAAATACAGGTTAAAGTTAAACCCTGAAGGCCCTTCTCTATTATGCTAAGAAACTCTCTGTCTCACTGTCTATGGAATCATAGACCAAAAATGAAGCAGAAAATGAAGCCTCTGAGACACAGATCGGAAGCTGATTTAAGAAATAATAGAATTGACAGAATATGGGAAAGTGAATGAAGACAAGAAAAAAGAAATCTTTTATGAGAAATATAGAGGGAAATTTGAATCAGATCGAACTAGAGATAAATGATTTTTTAAGTATTTTGAGTTAAGAGGGAATCTACCCAAGACAGCACCATTTTTTCCATGTTTCTCTTACAAAGGTAGTAGAAATATTAGTCAGAAATGCTTGAAAAGAGTCAAAATTGACAAGTGTCAATAAATTATGAGTGTTAAACTAAAGGAGTACCAAATATGTTATCATAGTGGCCGTTATATTTAATTACTCTTATAAAGTGTTGTTTAAATATAGCTCTTTCAAGACAGATGTAACTGCACTCTGTGGAAACTCAGGCATCTAAATGAACAGTGGGTCATACTTACTTGAGAGCTAACACCTGCTATACCATGCCTCTCAGAAAGAGGGAGAACAACCCTCCATTTAATTACCTAATTGTGTTTATCACAGGAAATAAAGACGTATCTCTCATAATCCTGTGCATCCAGTGTGAAAGAGAGGTTGACTAACATTTACTTTAACTCATTTTCATTTTTTAAACCATGCTTCTCATTTTAAGCCTTTTTCCAGCACTATCTACATAGCGCTTTACATTTTACAAAGGTTTTTTTCAAATATATTCAACAGTCATTTATTCAGCAAATATTTACTGTGTACCTACTATACGCTAGGGATAATGCTAGACTCTGGAAATGGAATGGCACACAAAACAAGTCGTGATCCCTGCTTCACCTACAGCAGTGGTTCCACTGCTAAGATTCTACCTTAGACTCACCTGAGGGAGGTTTTAAAATTTACTGATGCCCAGGTCCATGATCTAATCTTTTACCAGCAAGCAAGAGTTAAACTAACTCATTCTGCTACTATTTCCCATTGTAAGTAGCATATGAAACTAGCATTCTTGATCAATTAGAAGATATATAAATTTTTGCAGATGGTCCTCTCTCTGCTCTTGTCTGGTTTCATAACAGAAAGAGAAAAACAAATTACTCAGCATGATGCAACTGGTCTCTCTCAACCTTCATGACTGTCTTTTATTTGGTAAAAACTTCCCTGGCACAAACTTCCTCCTTATTCTTTATCTGCCAAAATCCATATATTGGGAAACTATTCTTTTTTATTACTGTTATTATTACAATTCCTTCTAGTTTAAAAAGGTTAACTATGGTTATAGGCTGCTATTTTCTAAAAGACCATAATCTGTTTCTCAGTTTAATAGCAACATTTAAAATATTTTATGGCCAAAACAGTTATGAAACAATGAATGGATGACAAGTTTTTAACATACAGGTGAAAAGACAATTCTCCAAAGGAAAAATTCTATTCTGGTTTATAGCTTTTCTGAAATTCTACTTACAGTGGTATGATACTTCTTTACATTTACCTGAAAATTGTGTCTTTTCATTGCAAGGCTCCCAGTAGGTTTTTTTAAGATTGGTCTCTGTTCACTTCTGTAGTTGAACACATCAGTAGTTAAGTTTATTCATAACTAGTTTTCTTGTCCTGCTAAGCAAATGGGAGGAAGATTTTACTTCCCTAACTCCTTGGAATTAGGCAAGACCATGTGACTAGCTCTGGCCCATAGTTTGTTTTATGCATCTCTTCTGGACTAAAGTATTTTAACTGCTAGTGAAAGACTCTCTAGCACTTTTTCCCTCTTGCTACACTAACTGAGAAACTAGTAAATCATGTCTTTCAGACAGTATAGCTATAAGATAGATAGTAGAGCCCTCAACAATCTGGGTCCCTGAGTGACTATGTGGAACAGAAGCCCCTCTGATCTGCAGGCGATAGTACCATGAATAAGAAATAGAGATTTTCAACATAAGCCTAACCTAACCTGACTAATATATACCCTTTTTGTTTTGGGATCTGAGGCAGTGTTAGTGGTAAACCAAGTTGCTCAAAGCTTTATTCTTTCTTCAGGAAACAGTATGTTTCATCCTCCTCTATGAAACAGACCTAAAAATCCCCAGAGGTCAAACCGTAAAGTTGAAACTACAGATACAACAGCTCACTGTTTCTTTTTATCTTCCTCTAGAATAGTATAAATGGGTGCCATCAATGGTGCCAGGAAGGTACCTAATTATCTTCAAAGGCACCTGTGACAGCAAATTCTTTGTTCACTCATGTTTTCTAGTCCTGAATTTCTCTTATTTTTCTTCTGAAGTCCCTGGTTGCTTTTCTGGTTTAGAACTAATCCATTACTCCTTGGAATTGTCTGTCTGAAATAATGCCCCAGATTCAAGGAAGAAGCAACATGGGAAGAGTAACTCAGATTCATAGATTAGCCAACATAATTGTAGAAATTGAGGTTATTCGTTCCAAAGAAAATAAATTGGATTTACTTTTGCTGAGCCATTCCATTTACAGTTGTCACTCAACATACTGAAAATGTTTTCCTTTTGTGTTCAAAGGTCATATAGAATGCCAATCTGTCTTCTCAAAAAGTGATGGAACAGCCATTGAAGGTAGAACAGAAATCACATGTCAATTCATTCTAAGCATCACTATGAGTTCCATAGCATTTAAAAATTTTTAACTTTAAAAATAAAGGCTTCGGGGCTTCCCTGGTGGCGCAGTGGTTGAGAATCCATCTGCCTGCCGATGCAGGAGATACGGGTTCGTGCCCTGGTCCGGGAAGATCCCACATGCCGCGGAGCAACTAAGCCCGTGAGCCATGGCCGCTAGGCCTGCGCGTCCGGAGCCTGTGCTCCGCAACGGGAGAGGCCACAACAGTGAGAGGCCCGCATACCGCAAAAAATAAAAATAAAAAAATAAATAAAGGCTTCATTTTTTCCTAAGAAAAAAATGAAATTGCTTTCCCATTTCTAAGACCCATACTATGCCAAAAAAACTATTATTACTATTTATAATTAACCTTTGGCTATGGTGAAAAAAATTATCATGTCTGATTCTGTCTATTCGACAAATGGTTTTGATTTAGAGAAAACAGACATATTTTAGGCAAAATTTAACAGTTAATTCAAATTGGCACAGACATTGCCCACTATAAGATTAATAATACATTCAAATGTAACCAGGTAAAAGTATTTTTGCTGGAGGAAGGAGGAATGTATTAACCAGTCTTTATTAGCTTATGCTGTAATGACAGACAATCCCCAAATCTCAGTGACTTTTCAATAAAAAGATTTATACCTTGTTCATGTTTATTTATGTTACTGGTCAGCTTTGGATTTGCTCCATTTTGGGTCCCACATTACAGGAGGATCTTCAAGGACATGCTATTCTCTTGGGAGAGGGAAAAAAAGCTGTGCTTGAACCATGTGAGGGCTTTCAAATCTTCTGCTCTAAAACGATACATATCACTTTACTCAGACTCATTGAACAGAGCAAGACACATGGTCAAGTCTCCTGTCAACAGAGTGGGAAAAATATCTTCTCAAAGGGAGAAGCAGCAACTAATCGGAGACAATACTAAATTCTACTCAAAAGGTATTTTTCACCTAATCATTTCTCAATTGTTGAGGTTTGAGCTAGACTGGCATGCCTGTTATGAAGCTTGTAGCCTGACTAGTAGCCTGACTCCAAATTTATCTCTGTCAACCCTAAATTCCCTGCAAATATGTTGAGCTAATTTCCATTCAAATGCATATATATATATATATATATTTTTTTTTTTTTTTTTTTTTTTTTTTTTGCATGCCTCTTCTTAATGGTAAGGTTCTGCTAAAACTTTCTCTAGTGACCTCTTGGGAACCGCACAGCAGGAGGTGAGCAGCAGGTGAGGGAGCAAAGCTTCATCTGCCACTCCCCTTCGCTCCCCGTCGCTCGCATTACCGCCTGAACCACACCCACCCGCCCCAGTCTGTGGAAAAATCGTTTTCCACGAAACCTGTCCCTGGTGCCAAAAAGGTTGGGGAACCACTGCCCTAGAAGGCAAGGCACACAAAGGTGAAAACCTTAAGAAATGGTGTTTTGATTTTCCATTTTGAAGCTGTTTACTGAACCCAGCAGAAATGATGCTCCATTTTTTTTCGAAGTCAGGCAACCATCTGTATTCAGAGCCCCAATGTTGAAACACTACAGAGTCTAAGGGAGAATCCAAACCATTGGACTCTTGATCTCTTGATCATCTCATGACTATCAGATGTTTGTTATTTTATATTCTTACTTGGGTTTTTAGATATCCTCACATTAAAGTGAATTAACATTAATATTGTTTGAATACATTTATAATATTTTTTCCGCACGTGGGTTTGAGTTCTAATTCTACCACTAAGAAATGATGTAGACTTTAACAGGTCATGTATTTCCTAAGAACTCTCAGTATTAAAACTCGAACAGACTTTTGAGTCCTTTATAACATTCTAATCTTAAAGATGAAGAAACAGTTTTGCAGTAAACAAGCTCCTTTGATAAGAACTGGATGCAGACTACACAGTGATCTCAATACTTCTACTCTCCCCCAGTCATTTAACCACTTAACTCCCAACCACAACTAAAACATCACTGGGTCTAGAGTAGCCTGGCAGAATATAAACTAGAACATACAAATAACAGCCTCTGGTATGGCTGACCACTTCAACTGCTCTTCACTGTTCCTGAAACTGTAACTGCATTAGGCTCTGTACTCTATTGCTTTAGAAATATGGCATCCATGCAACAACTTCTGGCCTAGCTGACTTCCACAAAATTCACCTCTTTCCTGGTTATCCTGTAGCAATAACAGGAGTCGTCATGGCAAAGGTGGTAGTGGTAGCAGTTGTAGTAATGGCAAGAGTAGTAACAAATTCATTTTATTTTACGATAGACCAACAGGGTATGAGGAATATAGATGAAGAAACCAATGCACAGGTAGGGTGTGCTTTTTGCCCAAAGTTCCACAGCTAGAAAGTGGAAAAGCTAGTGTCTGAGTCTAGGCAGCATGACTCCAGAGCCCATCCTTTAATCACTACGCTCTATTGCTCTCTTCCATTAAGTCTGCTGGTCTAAGTTTGTGTCTCCCTACCCACTTTGTGACTATAACTCTGTAAAGGTTCTTTTAAGGACAATGTGTATTACTAGAACAAATATGTGAAATCAATCATGTATTTCTCCTTATCTTTTATGACACTATAGAAATAAAATCCAATTTGAGGTCAAAACAAAAATCTATAAAATTTTAGTTTGAAATGATTAACATTTGTGACAATATGCTGTTTCTTTTAATATAAATTCCTATGTGATACACTTTTGTATGCTCTCCTAAATCTAACTTTAATGCAAATATAGTCTATTTTTAAAGTATCATTAATGATGATCTGTTTATTAAGATGTATATAAATACATTCTCCTTCAAACTACCTGGACTTATTCTTGTGATAGATGTTAAATATGTTTCCTTTATGTATATACAACCTCTCCTTCTTTGCCCTTACTCCTAATGTACATTAGCAGTCATGATTACATATATTATTCCTTCCAGGATTATATTCAAATTTCTAAGCAAACAAAAAAAGTTTAGTAGCATCTTTCCTCAAGCAATGTTGAAGACATGTTGAGTAAATTTTATGGAACTCCAATGTGGTCATATAACAGGATTAATTAATGTGAGTAACAGGTTACTCACATCATTCCTGGAACTGTTTTGAAATCATATGACTGAAGAGTTAATGATTTTTGGACTAATGAGATGGCGTTTATGAGGAGCTGACTTTTATCAATGACTCATCATTTACTAGCAAAAGATCATCAGTTGGAGAAAGCAATTTTAAACCTTATTGTGGGGGTATTTTTGACAATCCTTCCTACTCCAATGTTCCTGCAGCCCTTGCCACAGGGTATCACTTCTCTAACAGTAAAAATACGTGAAAATATTTTCAAATGTTTGGAATGCTGACAAATCAAGTCAACCCATATGCATTCAAGATTCGATATGTTTAAGTGACTATTTTAACCAACAAGAAAAAAGAGCGATAAACTCAGAATGCTGGTTTAAAAGGAAACATTTTAAGAAATATTATCCAGATTAAAATCCAAGTAATACCCCGATAAAGTCAATTGTTGTTGTTCTGTTGTTGCTGTTGTTATTTTGCTTCATCTGTAAACCTAACTCATAAGTCTCAGGTGATTTAATCCTGTAGGTTCTTAGGGGTTAGCTATTATACCTTACTCACTTTGGAACCCCCAGTACCTAGAGTAGTGTATATCAGTTAAAAATATCTGTTAAATTAGTGAACAAATGTGCCAATAAAGAAGGGAATAAATAAAAAGTACTGAAGTTTGGGAAACTTTAAAATATGAAAAAAAAAAAATTCCCTTACTTCTAGACTCATTAAATTTGCTTGCTGCAAGGAAAACAGTGAAATAACTTAATCCATCTTCTACAACGAAACAGATTTCTGTGTAGAAATATAGAATTATCTGAGTACAAAGGATATCAGAGATTAGCTGAAGTACCGCTCAACCAGGGGGAAACCCACTCCAATTTGTAGAACTACTCTAAATCCTATGGATTTTGCCATTTTTAAATTCAAGTTTATGCTCAGAAAGACAAAATGGAACAAGTTATAAATTATGGGTTAAATAAAAATTTTGTCTCAATCTGTGGCATTCTATTAATGCAGAGATCCTGTGAATTTTTCCTGGTTGGGGGTCCAGAGTATATTAGACCAAGCAATCACCCTGTTCTTGTGAGGGCTGGGAAACCATTGGTGCTTCAGGGAAGCAAAAATCAGTGCTTCAGACAGGCAGTGAACAAAGTCAAAGGTGCCGAAGTACTGATTTACTACAGTGTTCCTTTAGCGATGCGTCCCTTTTATGCATCTGTTTGGGGGATCAGAACTCCATAACTCCTACCTGCAGGTCCAATGCTGCCTCAGGCTCTGAATGATTCTTCTCTAATAAGCAACTTTATAATGAGATGAGATCGGCAACAAATCCCATCTAGAATTCCTGCTTTAATGCCCCATGCCAATTCCTCTCTCCTGCTCATCTGACTTTTCTCCTTGGTCTGTCTGGTTTCTAAGACTCACCAACTCTACTCTGGCCTTTGGAGTCACAGACTGACCTCATACCTACTCTTCCTTTGTTCATACCGAAGACACATGTACACACATGCACAAACATGAACACATATTACATGCCATATTGAAAACAGTCAATACACAAATCTCCCCAAAATAAGATCAAGGCTATCTCTCCCAACGAAGACATACCATATGTGTTGGGACAGCTCTATTCTAACCTATTTATTCCCCCTTCAAGTCAACCCATGAGGAGGTTGTTTTTTTTTTTTTAATTTCACTTCATATGTTATTTTGGAATAAAGTGTGTTTGACAATAATCTGCAGCTTACGGTGCTTTGTGACCACTTAGAGGGGTGGGAGAGGGAGGGTGGGAGGGAGACGCAAGAGGGAGGGGATATGGGGATATATGTATACATATAGATGATTCACTTTGTTATACAGCAGGAACTAATACAACAATGTAAAGCAATTATACTCCAGTAAAGATGTAAATAATAATAATAATCATCATCTGCAGTTTAGAATTTTTCTTAAGCCCTGTCCCTGAAAAATACATCTTTTTAATTTATTTAGTCTAGAAAAAAACATTATTTTCTTTCTCCTCTGTGTTTGACAGGGTGCAGCATATATGGATGCTTAAAACAAAAGATGGTAAAAATCTAAGAGTAGGAGAAGTTGAAATGATTTTGACACTCCAGTTATAGAAGTTTTTATTAGTTTCAAAATTTAACACCTGGTCTTAAGTTTGTTTGTTTGATTTATTTATATGAGAGAGAAGTAGGGTCACAATTTAACCTGACACTGTTAATTAGTTATATGTACTAACATCATTTAGTTTTATTTTTTAACAATAAAAAAGTAACTGATTTAAGTGGCTGTATGTTTTCTTAAGTAACAAATGCATGAAAAATTAACTGCTGCAACTAGATGAGATCAATGGTCTATGTGAAGTCACAAATGTTTTCCTTTGTGGCTGCTGCAACCTATTGGATGTTCATAGAGGAGCTCTGTTCTCTGTGTTATGGCTGTGTCCCTTTGCTTCTCCTTATGCTTTTATCTCTTCCACAGTTGAGGCTGGATATATTATTTCAAAGAAATAGCCATGAATATGCATAAATATACTTCTAAAACTGAGCTTTCCGAAACTATTGAGAATTCTTTCTGACTCTTGAGGAAGGAACTCTTGGGGAAGAGGTCCATCTATCTGCATGAGCATTTAGCTTGTTCAGATCTCTGCATTTAATAAATGCTTCCTACTAAGAATGCATTTTTGGGGGTGGCCACACCTCGTGGTATGTTGAACTTCGCTGACCAGGGATCAAACCCATGTCCCATGCAGTGGAAGTGCAGAGTCTCAACCACTGTACAACCAGGGGAGTCCAGAAAGCATTTTTTAAGTCACTGCTTGTACCAGGGAATTTTTGCTGGGATGGGACAGGGTTAGGTTTTTTGGTGGGAGAGGGGTGGGTGGGTATTTTTTGTTGATGCTTTAGGTGCCGGTGTGTTCCGAGGCAATAACAAGTTGCTGTGCAAACAGCATGTGCTGCTGCCTTGGAAACTGCATGGAAACTTTTCATGTGGGTTCTTCTCTAGGTTAATGCAGAAATGTGTAAACTGGGAGATGCAAATGTAATTTTTTTTTCAGTTCATGAAATTAAGTTATTAAAATAACAAAAATAGCATTAAATTTAATTACCTTAATGCTATATAATTCTGGAATTAGCCTTGTTTTTCAAACCTTTAACGTGCATTTTAGAAGTCAAAGTTGACATGCTTAACTGTCTTTTGCTTAGTAAAAGCTTTCTTAAAGTCCCACACATTTGGACCATGGCAGCTAATTTTGTAATTTAAGCATTCATATGTCCACCTATGGACATATATTAAACTAATTGACAAGAAAAGAACTTTTTTTTTCCCCAAATCTAGTTTTTTGTAAAATGTTGACAAACTGTATCTGCAGCCTTAATTTCAGTTTAATTATTTCTCCATGACATTTATCAGTAAACATGACAGTTATTTCTAACTTGATTAGGATATAAGTATTTCATAAATATTAGTGTGTATTAGTCATTGTATGGCTTGCTGCTGCAACAAATAAGCCCACAAATTTTACTAGCTTATCACAGTAGAAGTATGTTCCCGATCTGTAGGATGCTTTCCATGTGGTATTTCAGGTACAAAACTTTTACTGTCTGATGGTATTATCCTCTCTCAAGGTCTCCTTGGCAGGTGGTAAGAGAAAACTCTTTGGGACACACATCACTTCCATTCAGATTCTACTGAGAAAACTAGTCACAGTGTCCCAGTAAGATGAGAAAGAAATGAAGGAATAGTTCCTGTTCAGCAGCTGCTTCTCAGCCCTCGCTGTGTACTCTTTAGTGTAGAGAGAATCTGGATATTTGCAGGACAGCTAGCTCTCTTTACCACAGCTACCATATATACCACAGTTCACTCAAATGCAAACAGGGGCATTAATGAGCAAAGCGGTCTGAATATAATACAAAGAGAGTAGAAGAAACTGTAGGGAATCTGAAAGAATACTCTCTGACTAAAGAGGGAAGATGGTTCCCAGGCAGAAAAGCATGCACATTATTGGCAGAGTTTTGCAACAGAGAAAAAAAAATATGTATTTTTAAAATGTGAAATCTCATGAGTTTTAAAAGTCAGCAACTAGGTAAAAAATAAATAAATAACACCGTGTAAGCTACATAAAACATTTCTGTGAACTAGATTCGGCTCAAAGAAAATGTGTTTGCAAAATCTCGGGTGTATATGGTACTTTTCCTTTGATAAATTCACCCTTCAATAAAGAGATGAAATGGTTACTGCCTTCACAAGATACTACAGGATACATGTTCCCCGAACATTTTTCATTGTTCAGGAAAAAAATATGAAGAAGCCCTCCTCATGCATGTTTATGAGAATGTTAGATACATATTATACATTATATATACTGTTAACACCTCAAGGCACAAGATGCATCTAGAGTGAAGTTCATCATTAATGATGTGATATGAATCCACACTTTAAATAATCTTCCTCATAATTTCATTTTTTTAAAGAGCTTCATGACAGATATGATTAGGTGATTACTGTTCTACCTCTTAATGTGGCTGATGAAGAAGACATTGAAATAGGAGAAACATCATTTTCTCCATTTTATCTTTGCTTCTGCTTATCTTCAATGCAAATTTGCTCACAGGAATCTTTTCAGCCATTTCTTAATTTTATTAAAGTAACAAATGTTAGCAAGGCCTTTTTTTAAATAATCATACTGGTATTGCATTTTTATTTGCTTTTCTCATGGAGTTTCACATTTTAAAAAATTTATTTATTTATGTATTTATTTTTGGCTGTGTTGGGTCTTCGTTTCTATGCAAGGGCTTCCTCTAGTTGTGGCAAGCGGGGGCCACTCTTCATCTCGGTGCGTGGGCCTCTCACTATCGCGGCCTCTCGTTGCGGAGCACAGGCTCCAGACGCGTAGGCTCAGTAGCTGTGGCTCACGGACCTAGTTGCTCCGCGGCATGTGGGATCTTCCCAGACCAGGGCTCGAACCTGTGTCCCCTGCATTAGCAGGCAGATTCTCAACCACTGTGCCACCAAGGAAGTCCCAGCAAAGCCTTTTATCTCCCCAATTTTAGACTAAAAAAATACTAATAGAAGTTTTTAAATTTCTTCCCTGATTGCTTTGTATACCCCTTATTATGTAAGTCCCATGTTGCCTAAGTTTATACTCTCTTTTTAACTAGGCAACATCTGGAATATGACAGTTCACATCTGTACACAGTTCTGTGTAGATCCATATGGTACCTATTAAGTATTATCTCACCTTGAAAGGCCACACTTTAGTTTTGTTTATGGTTCTTCAATAAGCTTTTACTTTCTTAAAACATAGAGATATACCATTAGTGTTTGAAAGACTAAGGGAAATGTTATTAGTCAATCATGTTATCAAGCGTATTTTCTTGGTAATTACAATAGTAAAACACTACTTTCTACAAAATGAGACTTAGAGCCTTTCAGTTGGGCTGAAACAAAATGAAAGAAAGGAAATAAAGGTTGAAGCTAGGTTTTCAAGCAATTGGGGTTTAAATGTGTAAAACATGCAGAGAATAATTCTTCTTTTGGTTCCAGGAGAATTATGATTGTGACTCCTCATACATAAAAATGAGCGTATGCTCTGAAGTATGTTGTAACCCTAAATAACTACTTATATTTAAAGTTTGCAACTGGTTGGCAGTCAGTCAAATTAGGCAAAAATAGACCGTTCTTTTCTGTACTACAGAGAAAAGAGATATTTCATATTATTGGCCTTATGAGAAGGTGAATGAAAAAAATGCAAATTATGGAATTGCTTAGAAATCCCTTATATTATGCCTTCTGCAATCTACTTCTTACCTACTAGCGATTTTCTTTGGTATTAGAAACCACTTGATGCTTCCAAGATGAACAAATATTGTGCCTTCTGCTATCTATTTCTTACCTACTAGCGATTTTCTTTGCTATTAGAAACCACTTGATGTTTCCAAGATGAACACAGATTATAACCAGAATTTTTGGCTTATTAGATTCTGGGACTTAATTTCACACATGCCTTAGGAAGAGAAGTCTATCAAGTAAATGATAAGCCAAACTCTTGATAGTATGGGAAGATCTTATGGGGTCTCTTATTTTTACTTTACATATTTATGTGTTATTTGACTACTACTACATTTGTGATGAAGAAAAAATATATATTCATGAACAGTATACAAGCACTAATATCTATCTAATCTATCTAAATAATCTATCTACAAATCTATCTAGAGTTTCCTTTATGATATGTACTTCTCTGAGCCCTTCACATTTGTTCCTTTAAGTCCTGTGTGATTTGAGCAAGTTACTTAATGATCCCGTGAGTAAAGTAATAGAAATATCAATTATATCTGTCCCATGATGTAGTTGCCAGTATCAGGTAAATACATATACTGCATTTAGAAGAGTGCCTGAAACTCTGTAAGTGTTGAATAAGTGTTGGCTGTTATTCAGTAGAATGTGAGCTCCATGAAGGCAGGGATTTTTTACTCCTTTTTTTTTTCATTTCTGTATCTCCAGTATTCAGTATTAATAGCTCATAATAAATATGTGCTCAATAAAGACTTAGTGAATGAATAACCTTATAAGTTAGATGTAGTACGATTTACAGGTAAGATAACTGAGACACAGAAAAATCAATTAACATGGCCAAGAACACATGGTTATTACATAATAAAACTGGTTTTTAACCCACCCAATTTGACTCCAAGGGCTTGAATACTTATCCCCCTCTTCTCTACTATCATTCTTTAAACCTAATAAGTTAAAAGGGATATAGGAGAACTAGTCCTAGAGATCTGATTAAGCCCTCTAGTTCTTGAAACCTACTAGAGCTATCATAAAATTACAGCTTCCAGAGACAGCTTTCTGGAGCTGAATGTAGAAAAAGGTACTCTTGAGGTTGGAGAAAGGTACACCACAATTTTAGGACAATTTCACCAAGAAAATAGTTAAATTTTAAATGCAATAATAGAAGAGTTAATACCAGCCATCCACTCATGCCCAAAAGGTTTTATTCTGGCAGAAGTCATTTTAATTGTTTTTCCCCAGAGATTTTAGAAGATTATCAACAACTCTTTCCTCTGTGGGTTGTGAAGCTGTTCTCAAATGAAGTCATGTTGAAATCACTTTGTACATAAAAATCAGAGATCAAAAGTAATATATTTTTTAAAGTCATGAAAGAAGCTGTTTCTCCATTTTTTTCTTGGTCATCACCCTGGAACCCTCACTGAAATTTATTCATCTCAAACCAAAATCATCACCCTGACTCTACTGTTAAATTTAGAATATTATATGTACATTGGAGGCATAGCCAATAATATGACTTATTAAAAAGGTCTAGATTTTTATTTACTAAAAATAAGTTATCTGTGAAAAAATGCATTACTAAAGGAGATATAATGCTATTTAAATGGGTGGGAAAGAACCTAAGAGAAAGATAGAAAAGTAGGAAGATGAAATGTCAAATTGAGTTTTAGAAAAATCTTTAGAGAATCTTAAGTTTTTTAAGTGATATTGATGTGCTTATTCTGTTCATTCAGAAAGTTCCCTTTAGATGGCTTTTGTCTCTGACCCTTAGAGATGGACTTAGGCTAATACTTACAATCTCTGAATTCAGTTGTTTTCTTGCTGCCATTTATAAGCTACTGAGGAATTGTAGATGAAGCAATTTCAAGGTGACTTTTGCTTAAAGAAATTGTCCCTTGATTTTTAAGATTTAATCTTTTTAATTTTTTTTTTTTTTTTTTTTTTTTTCATTTTGCTGTTGCCTCCTGCTTTGGACAGAGAGGTTAGGAAGTTCCCATATGTCATAACATTAGTCAGACTGACTAACAAGCCTATGCAGTTAGAATGTACTGGAAGGCTATGAACTCACCTGAATCAAAAGGAGGCTTGGAAACTAGTCTTGGATAACAGTCAGGAATCAAGGAACCCCTGGACGCTAGGGAAGCAAAGCAAACCAGAGTGATTAGTCTAATCTGAACCCCACTGTGGGCAAAGAGCCCCCAGCTATTGCTAGCATTGCTCTCCTCAGATTCAAAGTCCTATAAGGAAGCATTCACTTTACTAAGCCCAAGTATGTACCTAATATGACCTCTTCCTCCATCCATGCAAGGACAAGGAATGGAAAGAACTAAATATCACTCTAAGATTATAAACAAATAAAAGTATACACCAAACGGAGATCAGGATATTAGGCTTATGGGATTGAATATTTACTCTTCAGTCAAAAATATTACAAATGCCCAGTACATATACATATGTAATGACAGAAGTTGGTTGAGCCTTAGGTGGAACTCATCAAAAGATACTATGTATTATGGTAGAAGGAGCACTCATAGGTTTTGAGAAAATTGGTTGGAGCCAATCCTAGCTTCCCCATATCCTATATATGAGACCTCGTATGAGCAACTTGACCTCTCTGAGCCTCTCAACGTAAGGACTGTTCTGAGGATTAACAATAACCCACCTTGCAAACAACAGAAACTCAGAAAATGACAGCAATCTGCAGAGATGGCAAGAACCTCTCTGCCATCATCTACCATCAGGACCATATCTACATGCCCTGACATTAGCCCTTCTAGATTAATATCCTAAGGACACTCTGTATCTTCTAGCCAGAAAACCTGGCACGCTTTCCCACATTATCTGAAAATACCATAACTGACCTTTTTCAGCCAATTTTCTCCTCTCGACCAGTTCTAAGAAATTCATGATTATTCATCTCTTTAATGTTTATTATCATCCATTATGATCATTCCAGATCTTCCCTTTGCTATTGAGAGACCATATGAATTCACAGTTGGAATAATAATTGTTTTGTGATAACAGAATCTGCTACATCATTAAGTCTTATCACCTTCACATTATAAACCTTTATTTATTTATTTTTATCTTGGCCAATACATGGCTAGATTCTTCTGAGGAAAACAGTTTAAAAAAAAAACAAACAAACACCCCAGTTGCTGGAGAAATAACTTGAAAACTGATTTCTTCAGGTGGACAACACTGCAGATGTAGGTAACTTGAGTATCAAAGGAAAAAGAAATGCTTATAATCCAACTGGGGGTTTTAAAGAAGTTAATTCTGATGAGCTTGCCCACCCTTAGATTAGTTAGCACTCTAGCTTGTGAATATATCCATATGCCTTTTCCTTAACAGTCACTGTCCATCTCACCATTTTGCTGAACAGATGGGCCTCCCCAAGAGCTGGGATCCCCAGCTCTGCTTCCTGTTTGCCTCACTCCAGAAAGCAGTGACTAGTGCTTAATGAAAAAATCAGTTCTTGCTGTAGTTAGTATATAAACCAGCCAATGAGTTTATAATATAAAATGAAAAAGTATGTATTGAGGAGCTGTATGGGATTTAACAAAAAAATCCATTTATCCCATGGATTCTTATCTCAATTATAGGTAATCAGAAGAGAAATATACTTACTAAACTCATGTTATCATTAATGAAAGGTGATAATTATAGCTTACAAGAGCCTTCAGTATAATCTTTTGTAATTCTTATGATCCCTTAAATAGAAGTCAATTATCTCCACTTTGTATAAACAGAGGTAGCTTAATGCAAGAGACTGTATTTTTTTATTTATAACATTAAAGGTAACATTTGTTTTACAACCACTTAGGCAGAAAACCTTCTTTCATTTGGAGAACTGTTTTGTGTGGTAATATGTTAATTTGCGCTACATGTAAATATCACTCGATTTAGAAAGCAATTACTCAGTTATTTTGCATTTAAAAGGGCTATATTTAGGCAGACCCTAAGGCTAGTTTTATTTCTGTATAATAAAAATAGATTAGTAGATAAAAGGGAAAAATAACTAATTAGAAAAAGTTATATACCAATTGCTGAAACCTCACAATACTTGTTTCCACTTTCTTTAGTTTCAAAAAATGTTTTATAACTACCTAATTCCCTATTAGACTCTAAGTTTCAAGAGCATAAAGACCATTTCTCTTATCTGCTATAAATGATATTCTTGGAATTTTGCACAGAGCCTAGGACACAGAAGGTGCTCTCTCATGACTCTTGTAAAGACATTAACCTCACTCATGAGGGTGGAGCCCTCATGACCTCATCCAATCCTAATTACCCCCCAAAGGCCTTACCTCCTAATACCATCACATTGGGGATGGGAGGGTAGGGTTTCAACATATGAATTTAGGGAAGACACAAGCATTCATTACATAACAAGTTGGCAAGTCACAAGTAGCAAGGACTAGTTTAAGTTTTTGAAACAAAGTAAGGAAAGAAAATCCCATTTTTTATAGGACAAAAACTACACGTATGGTTAGAAAAGCTAAGTTATACATCATTAGAGAGAAAGGGCAATAAATGCAATTCAAATGGACACTAAATTTGGTTTTACATGTTCCAATAGTGAAGGCAAAAGAGAAGTCTGTTAGGGCTTTCTAAAAACAAAATGCATACATATTCATCTCCAGGCTTCTTACCATTTAACTCAAACAGAGATCTATAAAATAAGGAACTTTGAATGGCATAATGGAAACAATTTAAAACCATAATTTAAAAAAGAGAGAGAGTGTGTAGATTTTAATTTAAAAAAATAAAAATAAAACCTTTAGTCTCCTGTGTAAAATTGCTCAAGATTTCCCAAATGCAGTCTGCCCTATGTTCAATCTTTATAAACATTACTCAGGCAAAAATTGAGATAAATCTTTTGCTTAAAGTTTAAGGTCCCTGAAGTAGTATTTACTTGCACAAAAGAGTAAAATGAAATGTACAATGGTTTTCCATCACTTAAATGGCATTATACCTTTTTACCCTTGAGGACTCAGAAAGACTCCAAGATTTAAAACAATTTTTTTTCAAAGTTCCTCTCCTGGAACTTAAAGTTTGACTGGGGGCAAATAAATTAATTCTAATTATCTTCGGGAAGAAAAGTGTTTAATCTTTGCACTATAAATTGTCCCTCAGAACCAAGAAAAACAAAACTCAATTCTACCATGTGTCTTAGTATGTGAGCTCATCTAATGAACCTAAGCGTGTTTATCAAAGTTGATAACTCAACATTTTATGGGCCAGATGTACGAAGCAGAAATCATTTGGAATATATACAACGTGTGACTTTGAGGCAATTCAGTAGGCTCAATATTGTACATCTTATACCACTCCCAAACCCTGATGAAGCTGATGTAAGGAAGAAATACCATTTTAATGTCTGCTCTGTTTATAAATTTCACAGCTTTAAAGAACTTTGGAGTTTCTTCAATTATCTAGCTTAATCTCTTCACTTCACAGAAAATAACACTACAACCCAGAAAAGTTAAAGATCTTAGCCTGAGTCTCACAGCTGGTAAACAACAGAACTAAAACCCACCGTATCACTTAAAACCCAGCATCTCAACATTATCTGTTACTTCTAGTTTATTATTTAATACTATTAAATGGTCTAAATAATTTCTCATAGTATAGACTTATATAGTTTTCTAAATTTGAAAAGCATCATTTTGCATTATGAAAATAATTCTGTGAAACTGAAGGGAATCAGGTTGAAACCATATATTTGTATCACTTTTCTGGGAATGTTCTCTTTCCCCACTAGAACTCCAACATTCTTTGACCAGATTTTCTTATCTCATCATTGGGAACATATGCCAATTTCACATGACTGAGCTTTATCACTGAAAACTGACACCTTGCTTTAGATTACTTTTTTCTCTACATGACTCAAGAGATTTAACCTGTGTTCTAGAAAAGCTGAATTAACACTGCAGCCTTAATGCCAATACGCATTCCTCTCTTAACCTCAGGCATAGTGGAAGAGAGGAGGCAAGCTTCTACCAATGCCAACAGGAGTTTGTTGTTCTGGAAGGAGTTTCCTATTGTCATTCATTTATTACTGCAAATAACACCTATGATACTTAGGAAACTCATGCTTTTTTAAAAAACTGCCGTAAATATGATGCCATCAGAAGCACCATTGAGTTCAAAATATTATAGCTAACTTTCAAGCTTCATGTCTGTCAAAATAAAAATTGAAGAAAGTACTATAAACTTGTGAAATACAGCTTAATTTTCCAAAAATCAGTCCAATTCATTAAAACCAAATAATTTGATTGGGTTTAACCTCCTTATTTTTTACTGCCACTTCTAAGCAACTTCTTCAACCCAGTCACTGAATAACAATGTCACTGTAACAACAAAAAAGCTCACTTGTGTAATCTTCTTTTCTTTTGCCCTAATTCCATATTTATGATAGCTGACATTGTCATTTATTTGGCATTTTTCTGAAACTAGTGATTATTTTTGTTCTTGTACTTACTTGTAAAGGTTACTGATAACTGAATTCCTTTGTATTTATGTTTTTGTAATGATCTAGATGCTTTGTTTTGCACATTTCCATCTTTTGAGTTTGACTATCATTCACTTTTATTCCCCAGTCTCGAGGAAATGTACTCCAACGGCTCTCCAGTCTCCCTCCTGCACCTTCAGCCTTCCCTATTTTACTGAGTAATTCCCATTAACATTCAAATATGGTTTCACATAACCCATCTTTAAAACACACCAAAACAAATGTTCCTTGACTCCTACACTCCTCTAGTAGCCCCTCATCTACTTCTACAAGAAAGTGTACATCCCAAGAGACATGTATAGGGTGAAAGGTGGGAAGCCCCACTTGAGATTCTAGCTAATTTACATTCTTCATCGTAGTTTTCCTGAAGGTCAGGAGGAGGCTTAAATGCTTATCAAGATTAATACATTCGATATCCCATTTGTCTAGTAATCATTACATAGCCACATCATTTTCAGGTCTCCAAAAATAAAGGAGGTTGAATAGTAAACTATGAACTCCCCAAAAGGAAGAGAGAATTGAGGTTGCTCACATGACGAAGAGTGAGAGTCAGACTGAAGGAGGGATTCTGAAGAAAGCATGGTTATTACCAGTTAGATTTGTTCTCTGCCCAGGCCCTGTCCTAAGGACTTATTCCTGAATTGTCAATAATGGGAACTATAGCAAAAACGGGGGAAATCTGAATGAGCTGTTTTACCACAGTCTCTGTAGTAAAAGTGATACCTTCAATATTAGCCATTATCAGCCTAAGTGGAGATACTGGCTGTCACCCACAGTAATGAAACTCTTGACATCATGAGACTTTGAGCAGCACTGGCTGCAGAAGCCTCTTCATACCAAGGTTCATTGGACACAAAGATCATTGGTACAAACATCAGTGGCCTAAGTATCATGCATTAGCAACCTCAGAGCACGTTGACAGGCATCAGTACCAGAACAGGTGGCACCTTGAGGCTATTAGTAGCATGGCTCCTACTTTGGATACCAATAAGACAAGACACATCACCAAGTGAGACAATGATGAAGAGGAGGAAAGGCCAATGTCATGGGGTTGCCAATCACAGGGGTCAGTGGAGCATATACTGGCCACTTTGTAAGGATTGACAGAATCATTTGCATGGAATTATAGGAAAGTTAGTTCCTCTACAAATCAGGTGGATGTATGAAACAAGGGAACTATTATTTTGTGGTTAATCCTATTACTCTATTTTTAACCCCAGACTAATATGGTTAAATATATTATAGATTAAATATATTTGAGGACATTTAAAGGGTGTCTCGAAGTTAAAAATAAATATAGCTTGCATAATTAAGTTATGGTTCAAGAAGATCTCGAAGGATGCTTTACAATAGTCACCTAAGTTTAAAGACTAAGTTTATGGTTAAATATTAGCATTGCTTTAAAATATAACATATGCCTTATTAAGAATTAAATTTTTTAAAGTCTGATCTCCTTGTAAGATCAACCATTATTCATATTATCTTTTAACAAGGTTCACTAAGCTCCTAGGGATTATAACTATTTTTCATTTATGTCTAGGCAAGAAACAATTGAATATTTGTACTGCAATATGAAACTGCATGAAAAGCTACCCATGCATTTCTTTATATCAATCACTTTATCTCATGGAACATTTTTAATATCAGTGCCCTGAAGCGTTTTAAATATTCATGTGGACATGTTTAGATGCCTTCAAGTTTTAAGTAGATTATTTATGTAAACTAAAGGAATTATTCTAATTCTACAAAGAAAAACAAATCACTGAACAAATAATAAATCTTTTCTTCATAACATTTTCCAGATCTATAGCACAGAACACTTCACTATTCTTATGAGACTAACACAATAATAACAAAATGCTCTATGCTCATACACTCTTTTCTAATAATTATCAACTCATTGACTTTTTGACAGCCTTGAGTAGGGAAACAACATTATTTCTATTTCATATTGAGGAAACTGAGGCAAAGAGTCTATGAGAAATTTGCCCAAGGTCAGACTTTATCTATAGCTAAGTTAAATAAAGAAAAGACAGAAAAATAAAGAAACAGGGAGCAAAGTAATCAGGGTTCTTTATAATTAAAAGTAGTCATGGGTTGTTTCACTACTGAAAGCAGAAGAGACAAAGAAGTTTTATATAGTAGATAAAAATACACTTGGATTGAAACCCACATCTTATCACAGGCTGTGTAGATACAAGAGGCTATGCTGGAATAACAAAGAAATACTGAAATCTTAGTGGTTTAACACAACACACTTTATTTTTCTTTTATTACCAGTGAAATCTAGGTTTTTTCTTTTCAATGGCTCTCCTTCACATTGTAACTCAGGGATGTGGGCCCCTACCATAATGTAGCTAAACGATCTGGAAGACACAGTGTCTAAGATCACGGCAGAAGGGAAAAGGAAGCTTGGGGATAAGATCATACAGAGTATTTTAAGTTTAAGTCCTTAAACTAGATTAAATCAATTCTGACCACACCACACTGTCCAAAAGTTAATCCATGCTCCCAATCTAGAACACTGAAAAATATAGTCTGTGTGCCTAGAATATCAAACAGAATCTGGTAAGAGTCATAACACTGTCTCTGTCACAAGCTAGCATGTGGCTAAGCAAGAAGTTGTTGGAACACGTTTTAAAAAAGCATAGGGAAAAGTTTGAGGAGACCTATATTTGATCCTACTTCTGAGAATAGCTTGTAATTTTACTTTGGGCAACTCTGTTAACTCACACGACATCAGTTTACTTGGCTATAAAATAAGAGATTGATCAAACTATGGTGATATTATATATGATAATAATAACTATTTACTAAGGGTTTGCCACCTGCATATGCTGTACTACATTCTTTATTTTTATTTTTGTTTGTTTCTTTTTTTAACATCTTTATTGAGTTTAATTGCTTTACAATGCTGTTAGCTTCTGTTGTATAACAAGTGAAGCAACTATATGTATACATATATCCCCATATCCCTTCCCTCTTGCATCTCCCTCCCACACTCCCTATCCCACCCCTCTAGATGGTCACAAAGCACCAAGCTGATCTCCCTGGGTATGCAGCTGCTTCCCACTAGCTATCAATTTTACATTTGGTAGTATATATAAGTCCATGCCACTCTCTCATTTTGCCCCAGCTTACCCTTCCCCATCCCCGTGTCCTCAAGTCCATTCTCTACGTCTGCGACTTTATTCATGTCCTGCCCCTAGGTTCTTCAGAAACATTTTCTTAGATTCCATATATATGTGTTAGCATATGATATTTGTTTTTCTATTTCTCACTTACTTCACTTGGTATGACAGACTCTAGGTCCATCCACTTCACTACAAATAACTCACATTCATTTCTTTTTATGCCTGAGTACTGTTCCATTGTATATATGTGTCACATCTTCTTTATCCATTCATCTGTTGATGGACACTTAGGTTGTTTCCATGACCTGGCTATTGTAAATAGAGCTACAATGAACATTGTGGTACATAACTCTTTTGGAATTATGGTTTTCTCTGGGTATATGCCCAGTAGTGGGATTGCTGGGTCGTATGGTAGTTCTATTATTAGTTTTTTAAGGAACCTCCATACTGTTCTCCATAGTGGCTGTATCAATTTACATTCCCACCAACATTGCAAGAGGGTTCCCTTTTCTCCCCACGCTCTCAAGCATTGATTGTTTGTAGATTTTTTGATGATGGCCATTCTGACTGGTGTGAGGTGATACCTCATTATAGTTTGTGTGTATATATATATATACACACACTTTTTTAAAAGACATCTTTATTGGAGTATAATTGGTTTACAATAGTGTTACTTTCTGCTTTATAAAAACGTGAATCAGCTATAAGTATACAAGTATCCCCGTATCTCCTCCCTCTTGTGTCTCCCTCCCACCCTACCTATCCCACCCTTCTAGCTGGTCACAAAGCACCAAGCTCATCTCCCTGTACTATGCCACTGCTTCCCACTAGCAATCTATTTCACATTTGGTAGTATATATAAGTCCAGCCACTCTCTCACTTTGTCTCAGCTTTCCCTTCCCACTCCCCGTGTCCTCAACTCCCTTTTCTACATCTGAGTCTTTATTCCTGTCCTGCCCCTAGGTTCTTCAGAACGATTTTTTATTGTTGTTTTAGATCCCAGATATATGTGATTAGCATACGGTATTTGTTTTTCTATTTCTCACTTACTTCACTCATTATGACAGACTCTAGGCCCACCCACCTCACTACAAATAACTCATTTAACTTCCTTTTATGCCTGAGTACTATTCCATAGTATATATGTGCCACATCTTCTTTATCCATTCATCTGTCGATGGACACGTAGGTTGCTTCCATGCCCTGGCTATCGTAAATAGAGCTGCAATGAACACTGTGGTACATGACTCTTTTTGAATTATGGTTTTCTCAGGGTATATGCCCAGTAGTGGGAATGCTGGGTTGTAGTAGTTATATTTTTAGTTTTTTAAGGAACCTCCATACTGTTCTCCATAGTGGCAGTATCAATTTACATTCCCACCAACAGTACAAGAGGGTTCCCTTTTCTCCACACCCTCTCCAGCATTTGTTGCTTGTAGATTTTTTGATGATGGCCATTCTTACTGGTGTGAGGTGATACCCCATTGTAGTTTTGATTTGCATTCCTCTAATGATTAATGATATTGAGCATTCTTTCATGAGTTTATTGGCAATCTGTATATCTTCTTTGGAGAAATGTCTATTTAGGTTTTCTGCCCATTTTTGGATTGGTCTGTTTGTTTTTCTGATATTGAGCTGCATGAACTGCTTGTAAAGTGTGGAGATTAATCCTTTGTCAGCTGTTTCATTTTCTCCCATTCTGAGGGTTGTCTTTTCATTTATTTATGGTTTCCTTTGCTGTGTAAATCTT
The DNA here is from genome assembly GCF_026419965.1 of Kogia breviceps. Lineage (NCBI taxonomy): Eukaryota > Metazoa > Chordata > Mammalia > Artiodactyla > Physeteridae > Kogia > Kogia breviceps. The sequence continues at coordinate 93,857,581 of NC_081314.1, forward strand.
TTAAGTTTCATTAGGTCCCATTTGTTTAATTTTGGTTTTATTTCTACTTCTCAAGGAGGTGAGTCAAAAAGGATCTTGCTTGATTTATGTCATACAGTGTTCTGCCTATGTTTTACTCTAAGAGTTTGATAGTGTCTGGCTTTACATTTAGGTCTCTAATCCATTTTGAGTTTATTTTTGTGTATGGTGTTAGGGAGTGTTCTAAATTCATTCTTTACATGCAGCTGTCCAATTTCCCAAGCCCCACTTATTGAAGAGGCTGTCTTTACTCCATTGTATATTCTTGCCTCCTTTATCAAATATAAGGTGACCATATGTGCGTGGGTTTATCTCTGTGTTTCTGTCCTGTTCCGTGGAACTATATTTCTGTGTATGTGCCAGTACCATACTGTCTTGATTACTGAAGCTTTGTAGTATAGTCTCAAGGCCAGGAGCCTGATTCCTCCAGCTGCATTTTTCTTTCTCAAGATTGCTTTGGCTCTTCCGGGTCCTTTGTGTTTCCATACAAATTGTGAAATTTTCTGTTCTAGTTCTGTGAAATATGCCAGTGGTAGTTTGATAGGGATTGCATTGAATCTGTAGATTGCTTTGGGTAATAGAGTCATTTTCACAATGTTGATTCTTCCAATCCAAGAACATGGTATACCTCTCCATCTGTTGGTATCATCTTTAATTTCTTTCATCAGTGTCTTATAGTTTTCTGCATACAGGTCTTTTGTCTCCTTAGGTAGGTTTATTCCTAGATATTTTATTCTTTTTGTTGCAGTGGTACATGGGAATGTTTCCTTAAATTCTCTTTCATGTTTTTCATCATTAGTGTGCAGGAATGCAAGAGGTTTAGGTGCATTAATTTTGTAGCTTGCTACTTTACCAAATTCATTGATTAGCTCTAGTAGTTTTCTGGTAGCATGTCTAGGATCCTCTATGTATAGTATCACGTCATCTGCAAACAGTAACAGTTTTACTTCTTCTTTTCCAATTTTGATTCCTTTTATTTTTTTTCTTCTCTGATTACTGTGGCTAAAACTTCTAAAACTATGTTGAATAATAGGGGTGAGAGTGGGCAACCTTTTCTTCCTGATCTTAGAGAAAATGGTTTCAGTTTTTCACCATTGAGAACAATGTTGGCTGTGGGTGTGTTATATATGGCCTTTATTATGTTGAGGTAAGTTCCCTCTATGCCTACTTTCTGGAGGGTTATCATAAATGGGTGTTGAATTTTGTCAAAAATATTTTCTGCATCTATTGAGATGATCATATGGTTTTTCTCCTTCAATGTGTTAATATGGTGTATCACACTGATTAATTTGCATATATTGAAGAATCCTTGCATTCCTTGGAAAAACCCTACTTGATCATGGTGTATGATCCATTTAATGTGCTGTTGGATTCTGTTTGCTAGTATTTTGTTGAGGACTTTTGCATCTATGTTCATCAGTGATTTTGGCCTGTAGTTTTCTTTCATTGTGACATCTTTGTCTGGTTTTGGTATAAGGATGATGGTGGCCTCATAGAATGAGTTTGGGAGTGTTCCTCCCTCTGCTATATTTTGCAAGAGTTTGAGAAGTATAGGTGTTAGCTCTTCTCTAAATGTTTGATAGAATTCTCCTGTGAAGCCATCTGGTCCTGTGCTTTCGTTTCTTTGAATATTTTTTTTTTTTTTGCGGTATGCGGGCCTCTCACTGTTGTGGCCTCTCCCGTTGCGGAGCACAGGCTCCGGACGTGCAGGCTCAGCAGCCATGGCTCACGGGCCCAGCCGCTCCGCGGCATGTGGGATCTTCCCGGACCGGGGCACGAACCCGTGACCCCTGCATCGGCAGGCAGGCTCTCAACCACTGCACCACCAGGGAAGCCCTCTTTGAATATTTTTAATCTCAGCTTCAATTTCAGTGCTTGTGATTGGTCTATTTATATTTTCTATTTCTTTCTGGTTCAGTCTCTGAAGGCTGTGCCTTTGTAGGAATATGTTCATTTCTTCCAGGTTGTCAATTTTATTGGCATATAGTTGCTTGTAGTAATCTCTCATGATCCTTTGAATTTCGGCAGGGTCAGTTATTATGTCTCCATTTTCATTTCTAATTCTGTTGATTTGAGTCTTTTACCTTATTTTCTTGATGAGTCTGGCTAATGCTTTATCAATTTTGTTTCTCTTCTCCAAGGATCAGTTTTTAGTTTTATTGATCTTTGCTACTGTTTCCTTCATTTATTTTTCACTTATTTTTGATCTTATCTTTATGATTTCTTGCCATCTGCTAACTTTCGGGGTTTTTTGTTCTTCTAATTGCTTTAGGTGTAAGTTTAGGTTGTTTATTTGAGATGTTTTTTGTTTCTTGCAGTAGGATTGTATTGCTATAAACTTCCCTCTTAAAACTGCTTTGGCTGCATCCCATAGGTTTTGGGCAGTCGTGTTTGCATTGTCATTTGTCTCTAGGTATTTTTTTATTTCCTCTTTGTTTTCTTCAGTGATCTGTTGGTTATTAAGTAGTGTATTGCTTAGCCTCCATGTGTTTGTACTTTTTACAGATTTTTTCCTATAATTGATATCTAGTCTCATAGTGTTGTGGTTGGAAAAGATACTTGATATGATTTCAATTTTCTTAAATTTAGTAAGATTTGATTTGTGACCCAAGATATGATCTCTCCTGGAGAATGTTCCATAAGCACTTGAAAAAAAAGTGCATTCTGTTGTTTCTGGATGGAATGTCCTATAAATATCAATTAAATCCATCTTGTCTAATGTATCATTTAAAGCTTGTGTTTCCTTATTTATTTTCATTTTGTATGATCTGTCCATTCGTGAAAGTGGGGTGTTAAAGTCCTCTATTATGATTGTGTTACTGTCGATTTCCCTTTTTATGGCTGTTAGCATTTGCCTTACGTATTGAGGTGCTCCTTTGTTGGGTGCAAAAGTATCTACAATTTTTATATATTTTTCTTGGATTGATCCCTTGATAATTATGTAGTATCCTTCTTTTTCTCTTGTAACAGACTTTATTTTAAAGTCTATTTTGCCTAATATGAGAACTGCTACTTCAGCTTTCTTTTGATTTCCATTTACATGGAATACCTTTTCCATCCCCTCACTTTCAATCAGTATATGTCCCTAGGTCTGAAGTGGGTCTCTTGTAGACAGCATATATACAGGTCTTATTTTTGTATCCATTCAGTCAGTCTATGTCTTTTGGTCAGAGCATTTAATCTATTTACATTTAAGGTAGTTATCGATATGTATGTTCCTACTTCCATTTTCTTAATTGTTTTGGGTTTGTTATTGTAGGTCTTTTCCTTCTCTTGCATTTCCTGCCTAGGGAACTTCCTTTAACATTTGTTGTAAAGCTGGTTTGGTGGTGCTGAATTCTCTTAGCCTTTGCTTGTCTGTAAAGGTTTTAATTTCTCTGTCGAATCTGAATGAGATTCTTGTTGGGTAGAGTAATCTTGGTTGTAGGTTTTTCCCTTTTATCACTTTAAATATGTCCTGCCACTCCCTTCTGGCTTGCAGAGTTTCTGTTGAAAGATCGGCTGTTAACATTATGGGGATTCCCTTGTATGTTATTTTTTGTTTTTCCCTTGCTGCTTTTAATATTTTTTCTTTGTATTTAACTTTTGATAGTTTGATTAATATGTGTCTTGGTGTGTTTCTCCTTGGATTTATCCTGTATGGGACTCTCTGCCCTTCCTAAAATTGTTTGACTATTTCCTTTCCCATATTAGGGAAGTTTTCAACTATAATCTCTTCAAATATTTTCTCAATCCTTTCGTTTTCTCTTCTTCTTCTGGGACCCCTACAATTCAAATGTTGGTGCATTTAATGCTGTCCCAGAGGTCTCTGAGACTATTCTCAATTCTTTTCATTCTTTTTTCTTTATTCTTCTGTGCAGTCATTATTTCCACAATTTTATCTTCCAGGTCACTTATCCATTTTTCTGCCTCCATTATTCTGCTACTGATTTCTTCTAGAGAATTTTAAATTTCATTTATTGTGTTGTTCATCATTGTTTGTTTGCTCTTTAGTTCTTCTAGGTCCTTGTTAAACGTTTCTTGTTTCTCTCCATTCTATTTCCAAGATTTTGGATCATCTATACTATCATTACTCTGAATTCTTTTTCAATTAGACTGCCTATTTCCTCTTCATTTGTTTAGTATGGTGGGTTTTTACCTTGCTCCTTCATCTGCTGTGTGTTTCTCTGTCTATACATTTTGGTTAACCTACTGTGTTGGGGGTCTCTTTTTCCCAAGCCACAGGTTCATAGTTCCAGTTGTTTTTGGCGTCTTCCGCCAGTAGGCTAGGTTGGTTCAGTGGCTGGTGTAGGCTTCCTGGTACAGGGGACTGGTGCTTGTGTTCTGGTGGTTGGAACTGGATCTCGTCTTTCTGTTGGGTGGTGCCACATCTGGCGGTGCGTTTGGGGTGTCTGTGAACTTAGTATGATTTTAGGGAACCTCTCAATGGGTGGGGTTGTGTTCCTGTTTGCTAGTTGGCATTGGGCGTCCAGCACTGGAGTTTGCTGGCCATTGGGTGGAGTTGGGTTAACATTGAGACCGAGATCTCTTGGAGAGCTCTAGCTGATTGATATTACTAGGTGCTGGGAGGTGTCTGGTAGTCCAGTGTCCTGAACTCAGCTCTCCCACCTCAGAGGCTCGGGCCTGACACCAGGAGCACCAAGACCCTGTCAGCCACATGGCTCAGAAGAAAAGGGAGGAAAAAACTTTTTAAAATTATTAAGATAAAAAAATTAAACAGTAATAATAATAAAAAAGACAGCAACCAAACAAATAAACAAATCCACCAAAGATAACAAGCACTAAAAACTATATTAAGATAAAGATAAAAATCAAAAACAAATCAGTCACAGACAGCAAACTGCAAGTCTACAGTTGCTCCTAAAATCCACTGCCTCAATTTTGGGATGATTTGCTGTCTATTCAGATATTTCACAGATGCAGGGTACATGAAGTTGACTGTGGGGATTTCATCTGCTGCTCTGGAGGCTGCAAGGAGAAATTTCCCTTTCTCTTCTCTGTTCGCACAGTGCCTGGGGTTCAGCTTTGGTTTTGGCCCCACTTCTGCATGTATGTTGCTCTCAGGTATCTGGTTCCTTCTGGGAAGTGTGAGGTCTTCTGCCAGAGTTCAGTAGGTGTTCTATAGGAGTTATCCACATGTAGATGTAATTTTGATGTATCTGTGGTGAGGAAAGTGATCTCCACATCTTACTCCTCCACCATCTTGAAGATCATCTATCTATACTACATTCTTTAAATCCTTATCTCATGATTTTCTCCTAAGCCTAACTTCTAACATTTTAAGATGCTGAGTAAAGACACTTAAACAACCTCACTTGAGGGAATTCCCAGGTGGTCCAGTGGTTAGGACCCAGCACTTCCACTGCAGAGGGCACAGGTTTGACCCCTTGTTGGGGAATTAAGATCTGTGCAGCATGGCCACATAAAAATCCTCACACGAGACTACAATAAGGAATAAAATAAATTAGTTTAGAGTAATGTTTATAAGTACAGGGAAACAGAGAACTAACACTTGCTATGTCTCAGGAATGGTCCAGTTAGGAATAATGAGGATTGGAATTCATTAAAAGAAGAAAAAGAAATGGTAACAGGTTGATGAAGGTCCCTTGTTGATAATCACAACTTTTCTCTCTTTATTTCTGTAAATCTTGGCTTACTCCTCCTTCTCTTTATTCAAAGAGATCTCTGTTGAGCACCTACAATGTGCAAGGCTTAGATGCTGTCAGCCTAGAACCTAGAGAGAATTCAGAATGATGTTCAAGCGTCCTGATTTTTTTATGGTGTATAAGTTGTATTAGTTAGAGTTCTCCAGAGAGACAGAACAAATGTCTTATAGATGGATATATATGGGAAATTTACTATAGGAATTGGATTATGGAGACCGAGAAGTCCTACAATCTGCCATCTGCAAGTTGGAGAACCAGGAAACCAGTGGTGTAATTCATTCAGAGTCTGAAGGCTTATGAAACCAGAGGAACCAGTGGTAGAATTCCCAGTCCTAGTCCAAAGGTCTGAGAGCCAGGGCTGATGTCTATGGGCAGAAGAAGACGGATGTCCCAGCTCAACCAAAGTGAGTAAATTTACCCTTTCTCTGTCCTTTATCTCTATTCAGGATCCCAGTGGATTAGATAATGCCCACCTGCAGTGGTGAGGGCGATCTTCAATCAGTCTACAGATTCAAATGTTAACCCCTCCCAGAAACACCCTCTCAGACACACCCAGAAATATTGGTTGACCAGCTATCTGGGCATCCCTTAGCCCAGCCAGGTTGACACATAAAATTAACCCTCACATAAGCTAAGGAAATAAAATATAGAATTTATTATGAGAAAGAAAGAAAAAACTGAAATCCTTAGGGATTCACTTTGTCCTTACGGATTCACTTTGGAGACAATAATATTAGCTTTACAAAAATGCCTTGCAACACCCATTACTGAGACTCTTGTGAAATGAAGAGTTTGTTTCAAAACTACCCATAAATCAAAAGCCTCTTGTATTAGGGAATGGAACTCTAAAAAACTGCACTATTTTTAGCTCTAAAACACATGTTTGTTGACAACATTGAAAGAGTACTGTCCATCAACCATCAGGCCATTCCACGGTATAAAGTGGTATATAGTTTTTCCTTAATAAACTTTTTCCTCAGCAATGCTGGGATGGAAGTAGATCCCTGGCAGATGAGGGCTGCCTAGGAATGCTTAGCCTTGGAATTTACTGTCTTAATGGAGAATGAAAATGCAATTTAAATATTCGCACTTTTGGAGGACCAGATCAAGATAGCAGAGTAGGAAGATCCTTAAGTCACCTCCTCCCACAGACACACCAAACTACAACAACATATAGAATAACTATCCCTGAGAATAACCTAAAGACTAGAAGAACAAATTTTCTACAACCAAGGATATAAAGAAAAGGCCACATCAAGATAGGTAAGAGGAGTAGAGACATAATCTGGTCAGAACCCATACCCCGTGTGCGGCAGTCCACAGCATGAAATAACACAACCAAGGTGAGGAGCCAGCGGTCCCAGCCACATGTTCAACTCCCCAGTCCAGGGGACCTTCATTGGGAAGATAAGCCCCCATAATGTCTGGCTTTGGAAACCAGCAAGGCTTACATCCAGGAGAGCTGGATGGCTGTGGGAAACCAAGACCCTGCTCTTGAAGGGTCACATACAACACACTTGCTCCAAGTTCTAGTACAGAGGCAGCAGCTTGAAAGGCAGCTAGGTTATATGAGCAGATTCACTGACAAATTTTAAAGCATGTGCTGGAGGGGCAGAAATCTAGTGGAACTTTCTCTGGAGTCAAAAGTACTGGTAGGTGCCATTTTTTTTCCACAATCAATATGAAATTATTATACATTCAGAAAAAAATATTTTATACAATAGCCTGTACAACTTCTAATTCCTCACATACCAGTAATTTCCACAAATCAAAGAGATTATCGGCCTTCAACTTATTTGGAATTTTAAGACAAAGCTCATTGGCAGGTTGTGAATTTACAAGGTAGGTGCTATATTTTTACACTCCTACCTAGCTCACCTGGCACTGGCTGGTGCTATTTCTGTCACTCTTTATCAACATATCTAACATGATGGTGCACCTTGCCCTTGTATTCCCTTGAGTACCAGCCCCACCCAACCTGCTCACACTGGCACTCCTCCAAGGTGGCTTACAGGCCACCCCACCAGGCAAGCAGACCTGACCAGCACTGGTACCTCTTCAAAGAAACTCCTGATCCAGGGGGGTCAGCACAACACACCAAAGCACCCAAAGCAATTTCAGTGGCACCTCACAGCCGGCTGGCCTAGGAGCCAACCTTGCCCACCAGCACACCCACAGCAACTGCGGCCCAACCACAACAGCAGAGCACACACAGCCCACACAGGGGAAACTCCTGGAGCACCTGACTCTGGTGACCAGGGGGATTGTACAACTGGGCCCCAGAGGACACCTTCTACATAACACCACTCTTTCAAGACTAGGAGATGGAGATGATCTACTTAATGAATACAAAAAAACACCAAGAGTTAGGCAAAATGAGGAGACAAAGGAATATGTTCTGAATGGAAAAATAAGACAAAACCTCAGGAAAAAAAATTAATCAAAATGGAGATAATAATTTACCAGATAAAGAGTTCAAAGTAATAGTCACAAAGATACTGAACTCAGAAGATTGTGTGAAGTCAATGAGAATTTCAACAAAGAGATAGAAAATATTTTTAAAAAATCAGAACTGAAGAATATATAACTGAAGTAAAAAAAAAAAATACACTAGAGGGAACCAACAGCAGATTAGAGGATGCAGAAGGACTGATCAGCAATCTGGAAGACATGATGCTGAAAATTACTCCAAACAGCAAAAGAAAAAAATTTAAATAAGGAGAGTTTGAAAGACATCTAGGACAAGGCTAAATGTACTAAGATTTGCATTATGGGTGTTCCAGAATGAGAAAAGAGAGAGAAAAAGAGAGAAAAACTATTTGAAGAAATAATGGCTGAAAACTTCCCTGACCCAGCAAAGGAAACAGACACACAAGTCCAGGATGCATCTAGTCCCAAACAAGATGAACCCAAAGAGACCCACACGAGAACACATTATAATTTAAATTCCAAAAGTGAAAGATAGAGAATCTTAAAAGCACCAAGCGATGAACAACTAGTTATATATGAAGGAAACTCCTTAAAACTATCAGCTGATTTTCAGCAGAAACATTATAGACCAGAAGGGAATAGCATGATATATTCAAAGCACTGAAAGGAAAAAAAAAAACGTACATCCAAAAATACTCTACTCAACAAGGTTATCATTCAGAATTGAAAGAGAGGGCTTCCCTAGTGGCACAGTGGTTGAGAGCCTGCCTGCCAATGCAGGGGACACGGGTTCGTGCCCTGGTCCAGGAAGATCCCACATGCCACAGAGCAGCTGGGCCCGTGAGCCATGGCTGCTGGGCCTGCATGTCTGGAGCCTGTGCTCCACAATGGGAGAGGCCACAACAGTGAGAGGCCCACGTACTGCAAAAAAAAAAAAAGAATTGAAAGAGAGATAGAGTGTTTCCCAGACAAGCAAAGGCTAAAGGAATTCATCACCACTAACCTAGCCTTACAGGAAATGTCAGAGGCACTTCCTTACATGAAAAAGAAAAGGCTATAACTAGAAACAATAAAATATGAAAGAAATAAATCTCACATTTAAAGACAAATATATACAAAATGTAGTTAATAAACCACCTATAAAAGGTTAAAAGATAAGAGTAGTCAAACCATCTATATCTAAAATAAATAGTAAAATAATACATGAAATAAACAGATGTAAAATATGACATCAAAAATATAAAATGGGACCAGAAAACTACTACAGCTCATCAATGAATTAGGTAAAGTTGCAGGATACTAAATTAACAGACAGAAATCTGCTGCATTTCTATACAGTAACAATGAAAGATCAGAAAGAGAAATTAAGGAAACAATCCCATTTACAATCATATCAATAAGAATAAAATACCTAGAAATAAACCTACCTAAGGAGGCAAAAGACCTATATTCAGAAAACTATAAGATGCTGATGAAAGAAACTGAAGACGACACAAACAGTTGGAAAGGTATACTATGTTCTTGGATTGGAAGAATCAATACTGTAAAAATTAGTATACTACCTAAGACAATCTACAGATTCAGTGCAATCCCTATCAAATTACCAATGGCATTTTTCACAGAACTGGAAGAAAAAAATTTACAATTTGTATGCAAACACAAAAGACCCCAAATAGCCAAAGCTATCTTGAGAAAGAAAAATAGAGCTGGAGGAATCAGGCTCCCTGACTTCAGACTACAAAGCTACAGTCATCAAAACAGTATGGTACTGGCACAAAAACAGAAATATAGATCAATGGAATAGGATAGAAAGCCCAGAAATAAACCTACACACCTATGGTCAATTAATCTAACACAAAGGAGGCAAGAATATACAACGGAGAAAAGACAGTCTCTTCAATAAGCAGTGCTAGGAAAACTGGACAGCTACATGTAAAAGATTGAAATTAGAACATTCTCTAACACCATATACAAAAATAAACTCAAACTGGATTAAAGACCTAAATGTAAGTAAGACCAAATATGATAAAACTCCTAGAAGAAAACACAGGCAGAACACTCTTTGACATAAATTGCAGCAATATCTTTTTGGATCCATCTTCTAGAGTAATGGAAATAAAAACAAAAATAAACAAATGATACCTCGTTAAACTTAAAAGCTTTTGCACATCAAAGGAAACCATAAACCAGATAGAAAAGACAATCTGCAGAACGGGAGAAAATACTTTCAAACAATGTGGCCAACAAGGGCTTAATATCCAAAATACACAAACAGTTCATACAAATCAATATCAAAAAAAAAAAAAAAAAAACAATCCAATCAAGAAATGAATGGGCAGAAGCTCTAAACAGACATTTCTTCATAGAAGACATACAGATGGCCAATAGGTACACGAAAAAAATGGTCCACATCACTAATTATTAGAGAAATGCAAATCAAAACTACAGTGAAGGGCTTCCCTGGTGGCACAGTGGTTGAGAGTCCGCCTGCTGATGCAGGGCACATGGGTTCATGCCCCGGTCCAGGAAGATCCCACATGCCACGGAGAGGCTAGGCCCATGAGCCATGGCCATTAAGCCTGTGCGTCCGGAGCCTGTGCACCACAACAGGAGAGGCCACAACAGTGAGAAGCCCACGTACCTCAAAAAAAACCACAAAAAACCCCCACAAAACTACTGTGAAGAATCACCTCACACCACTCAGAATGTCCATTATCAAAAAGTCTACAAATAATAAATGTTGGAGAGGGTGTAGAGAAAAAGGAACCCTCCTACACCATTGGTGGGAATGTAAATTGGTACAGGCTCTATGGAGAACAACATGGAGGTTTCTTAAAAACCTAAAAATAGAGTTACCATGATATGATCCTGCAGTCCCACTCCTGAACATATATCCAGAGAAAACTATAATTCAAAAAGATACATGCACCCCAATGTTCATTGCAGCACTACTTACAATAGCCAAGACATGGAAGCAACCTGAATGTCCATCAACAGATGAATAGAAAAAGATGTGGTGTATACATATATACAATGGACTATCACTCAGCCATAAAAAAAGAATGAAATAATGCCTTTTGCAGCAATATAGATGGATCTAGAGATTATGATACTAAGTGAAGTAAGCAAGACAGAGAAAGACAAGTGTCATATGATATCACTTACATGTGGACTCTTTAAAAACAATTTTTAAGATACAAATGAAGTTATTTACAAAACAGAAAGAGACTCACTTATGGTTACCAAAGGGGAAAGCAGGGGGAATAAATTAAGAGGTTGGGACTAACATATACACACTACTACATATAAAGTAGATAATCAACAAGGACCTACTGTATAGCACAGGGAACTATACTCAGTATTTTGTAATAACCTACAAGGGAAAAGAATCTGAAAAAAGAATATATATATATATTCTTTTACATGTATATACATATATATGTATAACTGAATCACTACGCTGTACACCTGAAACTAACATGACATTGTAAACCAACGATACTTCAATAAAAACTATTTATGTGTGTGTGTGTCTGTGTGTGTGTGTGTATATACACACACACACACAGACACACACATATATATATAAAATGGGGGGTGGCAGACAGTAAAAATGTAGTGCTTTTGGAATGAACTCAAACTTAAGAGAGTAGCAACTTAAAATAGACTGCTATACATACGTTTTTTTCTTTTAGAAAAAAAAAGGGACTTTATTGGTTCACATAACTGAAAATTTCATGGCTATATTAAGATTCAGAAATGGCTGGATGCAGGTAATCAAACAAGATCATCATGGACTATGTCTCACATTCTGTCTCTAGACCCTGCATTCTTCTGGGATGGCTTCATTCCCAAAGTAGCTCTCTACATGCAGAAAGAATCATGGCACCTAGCAGCTCCAGACTTTTTTTTTTTTAATTTTTATTGGAGTATAGTTGATTTACAATGTTGTGTTAGTTTCAGGTGTACAGCAAAGTGAATCAGTTATACATAGACATGTATCCCTTTTTTAAGATTCTTTTCCCATATAGACCATTACAGAGTATGAGTAGAGAATTGAGTAGAGTTCCCTGTGCTATATAGTAGGTCCTCATTAGTTATCTATTTTATATATAGTAGTGTGTAAATGTCAATCCCAATCTCCCAATTTATCCCCCCACTTTACCCCCTGGTAACCATAAGTTTGTTTTCTAGGTGTGTAACTCTATTTCTGTTTTGTAGATAAGTTCATTTGAATCCTTTGTATAGATTCCACAAGTGATATCATATATCTGTCTTTCTCTGTCTGACTTACCTCACTCAGTATGACAATCTCTAGGTCCATCCATGTTGCTGCAAATGACATTATTTTGTTCTTTTTATGGCAGAGTAATACTCCATTGTATATATGTAACACATCTTCTTTATCCAGTCCTCTGTAGATGGACATTTAGGTTGCTTCCATGTCCTAGCTATTGTAAATAGTGCTGCAATGAACATTGGGGTGCATGTATCTTTTCGAATTATGGTTTTCTCCTGATATATACCCAGGAGTGGGATTGCTAATGGTAACCACAAACCAGAAACTTATAACAGATATACAAAAATAAAAAGTCCTCATCAAGATGGCAAAGTAGGAAGATGCTGTGCTCACTTCCGTGGGCATACCAAAATTGTAACTATTTACAGAGCAATTATTGATGAGAAAGACCAAAAACTACCACAAAAAGATCTTCTACAACTAAAGATATAAAGAAGGAACTATAACGAGACAGGTAGGAGGCATGGAGGTGAATATAGTCAAGACCCATACCCCCAGGTGGGCAAACCACAAACAGGAGGATAATAAGAATTGCAGATGTTCTCCCCAAGGAACAGTGGGTCTGAGCCCTGCATCGAGTTCCTTAGCCTGGGGGTCCTGGACCAGGAAGTTGAGCTCCAAGAACGTTTGCTTTGAAGACAAGTGGGGTCTTACTTTTAGGTGACCCAGAGGGCTGTGGGAAATAGAGACTCCACTCTTAAAGGATGTACACAAAATCTTACACACTCCAGGATCCAGGGTAGAAGCAGTAATTTGAAAGGAGCTAGGACTGGAAGAATTAATATTGTTAAAATGACCATAGTACCCAAGTTAATCTACAGATTCAATGCAATTCCTATGAAAATACCAATGGCATTTTCACAGAACTAGAATAATTCTAAAATTTGTATGGAAACAGAAAAGACTCTGAATAGTCAAAGAAATCTTAAGAAAGAGGAACAAAGCTGGAGGTATTATGCTCCCTGATTTCCAACTATACTACAAAGCTACAGTAATCAAAACAGTATGGTACTGGTACAAAAACAGACCCATAAATCAATGGAACAGAATACAGAGTCAGGAAATAAACTCATGCTTTTATGCTCAATTAATTTACAACCATGAAGCCAAAAATATACAGTGTGGAAAAGATAGTCTCTTCAATAAATACCATTTGGAAAACTAGACAGCCACATGCTGTCTAGTTTGTAGACAGCAAATTGGACTACTGGACTGAATGAATAAAATGAATAAAACTGGACTACTTTCTCACAACATATACAAGAATAAACTCAAAATGTATTAAAGACTTCAATGTACAACCTGAAACCATAAAACTCCCAGAAGAAAACACAGGCAGTATGTTCTCTGACACTGATCTTAGCAATATTTTTTTTGATCTGTCCCCTCAGGCAAGGGCAACAAAGGCAAAAATAAACAAGTGGAACTACCTCAAACTAAAAATGCTTCTGAACAGTGAAGGAAACCATCAACAAAATGAAAAGGCAACCTACTGAATGGGAGAAGATATTTGCAAATGATATACCTGATAAGAGGTTAACATCCAAAATATACATAGAAACTGTACATCTCAACATCAAAAAACAAACAACCTCATTTAAAAAAATGGGCAGAGGACTTGAATAGACATTTTTCCAAAGAAGACATACAGATGGCCAATAAGCACATAAAAAGATGCTCAACATCACTAACCATCAGGGAAATGCCACCTGATACCTGTCAGAATGACTATTATCAAAAAGACAAGAAATAACAAGTGTTGACGAGGATATGGAGAAAAGGAAACCCTAGTGCACTGTTGGTGGGAATGTAAACTGGTGTAGCCACTATAGAAAACAATATGGAGGTTCCTCAAAAAATTAAAAATAGAATTTCCATATGATTCAGCAATTCCACTTCTGGGTATTTATCCAAAGAAAATAAAAACACTAATTAGAAATGATATATGCATCTATACACTCATTTCAGAATTATTTACAACAGCCAAGATATGGAAGCAACCTAAGTAGTCTATTGATAGATGAACGGATAAAGAAAATGTTATACACACACACACAAACACACACACACACACACACAATGGAATATTACTCAGCCATAAAGAAGAATTAAATCTTGCCATTTATGGCAATATGAATGATGAACGGACCTAGGGGGTATTATGCTAAGTGAAATAAGTCAGACAGAGATACACAATTACCATATGATTTCACATATATGTGGAATCTACAAAACAAAAGACACAAATAAAACAGAAATAGATTCATAGATATAGAGAATAAACTGGTTATCACCAGAGGGGAGAGGGGTGGAGGTTAGATAAAATAAGTGAAGGGAATTAGGAGGTACAAGCTTCCAGTTATAAAATACAGGAACGTACTGTACAACATAGGGTATATAGTCAATAACACTGAAATAGCTTTGTATGGTGACAGATCATTAATAGACTTATTGTGGTGATCAATTCATAATGAATATAAATGTTGTACCACTATGCTGTATACCTGAAACTAACATATGTCAACTATACTTAGATAAAAAAGAAAAAAAAATTAAATAAATATTCAAACCATTAGGTTTAAAATAAGCTAGCAAGTACAACACAGGTAATATAGCAAATATTTTATAACTATAAATGGAGTATAACCTTTAAAAATTGTGAATCACTATACTGCACACCTGTAATTTATATACTATACATCAACCATACTTCAATAAAAAAGATTAATTTGTGAAAACTTAAAAAGTAAACAAATAAATACATACATACTCACATTTTTCCTACTCAGATTGTTCAAGAACGGTGAGAAAGTTGATTTTATTTCTGGAAGAAAAAAAAGTGTCTTACAATGTTTTTTAATGGACATTTTAAATAGGCCCCACCAATAGCGTTTTAAGTTGCTAATGAAGTGACTTTATTCTTTATGCCAGGAGGCAAGCAATGATAAATAATTACATCAAAGCCTTTCTCTGACGTCAAAGTTCCAATATACTTCACTGAACTCATAGACTTTTTGATGTGTCAAAATGATCACCATCACCTCTGATATAGAGCAGGTTTGACTCTCAGAAAAACTGTGTTCTTAATTAACTGTAATTAAATCAGTCAAACCATCAGCATTCATCTGCTATTATCGTCAATGTATCTCGATTATTGTCTCTCTTCCAATGAGAAGCAAATATTACTCTTACATAGAAATACCTTTGCTTTTTCTAAGTGCCTGCAGGAAAACATTCCTCATTAAAATAATTAACTGTGTGTGCTCAGAAATTTTGCTTTCTTAAAGATACTATAAAATCCAAAATAGATACAGTTCTGAATTTCTATAAACTTTATGCACTATAAACTAAGCTATGAAAATATTTCTAGATATTTTCCATTAAAAATTCAATCTTCGAATTCAAATGTTTCTAAGCCTTAAAAGTTATAAACAATTATTTTCTGAGTCACTTATAGCTTGAAAAACATATGTATAAGATGCAACTATATAATATAAAAATATATGTATATTTATAATATACTTTTTAAAGCATTTGTGTCAATAAGACACCTTATTCTGAACTAAATGGTTCAATTAGTTCACCCAGTGGTTCTTAACCCAGACTGCACAGCAGAGATGAACCTCAAGGGCATTATGCTGAGTGAAATAAGCCAGACACATGGTATCACTTATAGGAACTCACAGAAATAGACACTAGGATGGTTGTTGCCAGGGGCTGGAGTTTGCGAAATGGGGAGAGGTTGGTAAACTGACAATTTACAAGCTGTCAGTTATAAAATGAATAAATTCTGAGGAGCTAATGTATACCATGGTGAATATAGTTGAGAATACTGTTATTGTATAACTGAAATTTGCTTAAGCATTCTCAACAGAAAAACACAAAGAAACCAACAAAAACTATGTGAGGTGATGGATGTATTAATTTGTGCGAATCTTTTCACAGTGTATACATATGTCAAATCATTACATTGTACTTTAAATGTATCAGCTTTGTCGGTGATAACCTTGATAAAGGCGGAAAAAAATCTTTTTTTAATTTGCCAGGGAGATTTTTTAAATTCTGATACACAGACCACTCCAGACCAAATAAATCATAATCTCTTTGGGTAGGACCAAGGTGTCAGTAAGTTTTAAGGCTCCGCAAGAGATTGTCCCTACAAAATTGAGAACAACTGCTCTAACAGATGAGCATATCATGCTAATATGTTTGTTACTTAATATGAATTTTTGAGGAAAATACATATCTAATTACCATCATGACATCATGAGCCTTATCTTCACCAATTTCCCATCATTGACCATATCTTATCCATGAACTATTTATAGCAGACTTGTTTCTAGTCCTATCCCATCTTGAACATGCTGAAAGCCTTTCTGATTTCCTTTCACTAAACAACTGCATGTATTTAATTAGCATACAAGGCTAAAATCAGCAAAGATGTTAGCCTTTTTTACTGGTATATTTGCATCTCAGGGTATCAAGGGGGGTAGCTATCAGATTTCACAAAGTCTTTTCCATTCCCTCTCCTTTAATCCCCTTGGAGCTGTGTGAGAGCCCTGACAATTTATTTCTGCACTAATGAGGGTAAAGTGCCTGAGCTGCACATTCCATCACAACCACTGCGAACTTAACAACAGTATTTACTAGGTGTGTGTGTGCCAGAATGTCTCTCATGCTCAGGCTCACCCATCCCAGGGCTTAAATTGGCTCTCTCAGAGTTATTTTAATCTGTACAGACCCAATTACACACAACATACAAATGGTTCAAAGATATGCACATTATAACATGGCTGAGGATGCAGTTTCTGTCAAGAATAGCATTGTTAACTGTGATTGAGAAGACATGGATCTTGTGAAATAGATAGGATACATTTTTATACCTATTGAATTTTGGAGGAAAGAAATATGCAACAGGTAAAATTTGAATTTCTCTGGAAGCCCCTGGGACCTTCTCAATAAGAGGACACCTACAAATAATGATATGTAGTAGTAAATCCACTTTACAGATTAATAAGCCAAGGGTGCAAGGGTTACAATAGGCTACACAAAATGATCTGCAGGCATCCCTGACCCATGAATTGAGCATGTCCTTTTGCTTTATCTCATGTACTCAGAGTTGCTATTCTTTGCCTAAAAACAGTTTGATAAGTGAGAGAATACTGATTCAGCTCCTCACCAAAGGCCCAAGAGAGCTAAATGCCTAGTTTTGCACCGAAGAACAAAAAGCCCATGCATTACATAGGAGCAATTCATTTCATTTTTCCTACCCCAAGGCAGCCTTCTGTTTGAGTTTTTGGAAGGCATTCTAGCAGTTAAAAATTCTGGCAGTTAACAACCAATATAACATGGGTTTGGAACAATCAGATAAGACAGCAGGAGCTCCTTCCTGCAGGCCCCCTGCCATGCCAAGGTCTAACTCTTTAGTTTCTAGATAAAGAGGCAGTCTCAAGGGTCTTAGGACCCACCAAGAGACTTTGTGGCAAGGATATGTTCGGAGGGATTGGGTCAGCAGATATATACCATTTGGTAAGGAGGAATTTCATTATCTTAACAACGGTTCTGGTTATCTGAGTGAATATTATCCCTGTGTCTAATACATGGGATTCTATTGATACAATTCTAGTACTTATCATATTGACTGGAGATTTAGATTTTTCACCTACTGGTTTTTGTTCTGGTTATTACATATTTTCCTTGTCTCTTATTAAAATAAAAGATCTTGCTGAAAATTAATGGAGAAGAGAGAGAGAGATGGGGGAGGGAAGATGGGAGGGAAGAAGGTTGAATCAGAGAGGAGAGAAAGGCTGGTGTATCTAGACAATGATTCCATTTACATAAACAATGACCCCCTCCCAACCTCTCCTAATATTCCAGGCTTGCAAAGGACTTGCAGCCACAGATTTCTGCCACTCACAATCAGTGCCTCCATTTATCAATTTTACCTTGCACAGTGGTCTGCAGAACACAAATGCAAAGATACAGGAATAATGATTATCAGAGTACAGCCTCCCCTTGATGGTAATAACTGTTGGCTGGAGCAGGTGCTGAGATGCAAAAAAAAATTCATGTTAAGCAGCATTCCTATTCTGTAGTCTATCAGATGTACTAAGATATCTCTTGGTGGCATGTGACAAACCATCATCAGTCAATTCTATTTGGCTATTCAATGAGCAGAAAAGGAAATGTGCTTCTCTCACAAGCAAAAAGCTTGTCCTAAGCCAATTCTGCTGGATGACTTGAGGTTAACTCAACTTCCCAGCACTCACTGATTGAGTTGTGAGAAGTCTGAGTCCCACAGCTATCTGATAGTGACTTCTGAATCTTTCATGCCATTAACCTTCACTAAATCTAAAGGCAAAATACTCCATTTTATTTGGTCTCAGACCGAATTTAATAGCTGTTGCCAGGCTGACAGTCTGAAAGATGGAACCATGTAGCTCTGGCCAGTGATATCCATAGGAACATTCAGACAAGGAATGGCCAAGGTGGCATCATTACATAGGGTACAGGAAGCTCCCCATATCTCTTAAACTATTTCTACTCCCTAAGCTAGGGACTCACTCAAGTGAGATGTCATACCTTTTAGCTTAAGGTTTCATCCCCTTTAAAAATGTTTACACTGTTCAGATGAGTGACTCTAAACTTTATCAGTCATTTAAGCTATAATGAAATTGGGTCTATCAGATATTTTCCTGAAAGAAGCTTCTGTAAATAAAGAGATAAGAAATACATGAAGATACTTATAACTTGAAAGATAAATATGCCTGAGGGAGAAGAAGATGACAAATGGATGAGCAAAAAACATACTGTTGTATAACTGTAACTCATATTTTTTGCCTAAATGGCCTTGTGCCTAGCTTTGATTAAAGGAGAATATCCCCTTCCCCTAAAGCTAAATTAACTTTGTCTGTCATCCTTTTTTCCCAAAGAGACTCATTAAGCAGGACACTATTTCATACTGTGACAGAAGAGGCTAGTGGCTTTCTACATGCATTCTCCCCTTCTTCCCTACTAAATAGCAGGGGCTTTAGCAGGACACATTGCTCCAAAGAATAAAAAAATAGATTTTCCTGAATCCCTTACAGCTATGTATAGCACATGCCTAAGTCTGGCCATTAAAATGTAAGTATTTGGGACTTCCAGGAAGACTTTTTAAAGGAAGTGGATTCACTGGGGTCGGTGCCCCTTTGCTGTTTCCTACTTCCTCCTGTTACCAGCCTGGCTAGAGTTTTAGTGATCAGCTTACACTCCACGATCAGTCATTAACATCATCCTTAGCATACTCTTAAAACTCTTTGACCCTTTTCTCACATAACCTTATTGTCTTACAACCTTGGGAAACTCAGATCTTCGCTGAATCTGTGCCTGCATCCACACAAATAAACTGGAGTACACAAAAGACACAAAAACCATAATGAATGTTCTCATCTTAAATTCATACTACCAACTCTATTTTAATTTTTTATTTTTAAAATTGGGGTAAAATATACATAACTTAAAATTTACCATTTTAAACATTTTTGAGAGTACAGTTCAGTGGCATTAAGTATATTCACACTGTTAATACTACCATCATCACTACCTTCCATCTCCAGAACTTGTTTCAACTTGCAAAACTGAAACTCTCTACCCATTAAACAATAACTCCCCATTCTCCACTCTCCCCAGCCCCAGGCAACCATTATTCTACTTTCTGTCTTTATAGTTACCATGGGGATTATATTTAACATTCTTAAGTTACAACATCTAATTTGAATTTATACCAGCTTAACTTCAATAACATACAAAAACTCTGTTCCAATACAGCTCTATCCCTACCCCCTTTGTTACTGATGTGACAAACTACATCTTTATACATTGTGTGTCCAAAAACATCAACTAATAATTATTGTTTTTATTCATTAAATAACACAGAAAACAAAAAGTATAGTTACAAATCAAATTAATAATATTTAATTGTCCATGTGAATACATTTACCAAAGACCCTTATTTTTTTATACAACTTTGAGTTACTGTCTAGAGTCCTTTCATTTCAAACTGAAGATCTCCCTTTAGCATTTCTTGCAAGGGCAGGTCCAGTGGTAATGAACTCCCTGAGCTTTTGTTTATCTGGGAATGTCTTAATTTTTCCCCTCATTTTTGAGGGATAGTTTTGCTCGATTCTTGATTGATAGCTTTTATCCTTCCACAATTTAAATACATCAACGCATTACCATCTGACCACCAAGGTTTCAGATAACAATCTGCTGATAATCTTATTGGGGATTCCATTGTATTTAACTCTCTGTGGCTTTCAAGATTCTCTCTTTGGCTTTGGCTTGCAACTGTTTGATTACAATGTGCTTCAGTGTAGGTCTCTTTGAATCTACCCTGCTTAGAATTTGTTGAATTCCTTGGATGTTTATATTCACGCCTTTCACGGAATTTGGGGAGTTTGGGGACATTATTTTTTCTCTTCCCATTTCTCTCTCTTTCTCTTCCTGGGACTCCCACAATGTGCATGTTGGTCTGCTTGATGGTGTACCAAAGGTCATCCAGGTTCCGTTCATTTTTCTTCAATCTTTTTCTTTCTCTGTACCTCAAACTTGATCATTTCAATTGTCCACCCTATCATCAAGTTCTATGATTTTTCTGGGTTCTCAAATCTGCTTATGAATCCATCTACTGAGATTTTCATTTCAGTTACTGTAATTTTCAGCTCCAGAATTTCTTTCTAGTTCCTTTTTATGTTTTTATCTGTTTTCAAAAAACGTTTTATTACTTACATGATATGTGTTGTTAAAAAATCAAACAAAATTGACATATTTACCAAATAAATGTAAATCCCTCTGAAATGTCACCTATCTGATAAAATGAACACTAACATTTTGGTGTATCTGAATTTTGTGGCATGCTTTTAATGTCCTAGAATATTTATATATATTTTTTTTTTAATTGAAGTACAGTTGATTTATAATATTATATTAGTTTCAGGTGTACAACATAGCAATTCTATGATTCTATATTTTTATAGATTATACTCCTTTTAAAGTTATTATAAAAATATTAGCTATATTCCCTGTGCTATACAATATGTCTTTGTAGCTTATTCATTTTATATGTAGTAGTATGTATCTGTTAATCTCCTACCTCTGTCTAGACCCTCGCCTCTTACCTCTCCTCACTGATAACCACTAGTCTGTTCTCTACACCTGTGAGTCTGTTTATGTTTTGTAACATTAATTTGTTTATCTTTTGAGATTCCACATGTAAGTGATAACATAGAGTATTTATCTTCCTCTGTCTGACTTATTTCACTAAGCATAATACCTCCAGGTCCACCCATGTTGTTGCAAATGGCAAAACTTTTTTTTTTTTTTGATGTGGACCATTTTTAAAGTCTTTATTGAATTTGTTACAATATTGCTTCTGTTTTATGTTTTGGTTTTTTGGCCGTGAGGCATATCTTAGCTCC
Organism: Kogia breviceps; assembly: GCF_026419965.1. Lineage (NCBI taxonomy): Eukaryota > Metazoa > Chordata > Mammalia > Artiodactyla > Physeteridae > Kogia > Kogia breviceps. The sequence goes on from NC_081314.1 coordinate 93,879,453, forward strand.
CTGACCAGGGATTGAACCCATACCACCTGCATTGGAAGGCAAAGTCTCAAACACTGAACCACCAGGGAAGTCCCTAAAACTTCATTCTTTTTTATGGCTGAGTAATATTCCACTGTGTTTATATGTGTGTGTGTGTGTGTGTGTATACACACACACACACACATACACACACACACACACACACACACACACACACACATATGGCACATCTTCTTTATCCACTCTTCTGTTAATGGAAACTTAAGTTGCTTCCATGTCTTGGCTGTTATAAATAATGCTGCTATGAACACTGGGATGCATGTATCTTTTAAAATTAGTGTTTTCAATTCCTTTGGATATATACCAAGGAGTGGAACTGCTGGATCATATGGTAGCTCTATTTTTAGTTTTTTTGAGGAACCTCCATGCCATTTTCCATAGTGACTGCACCAATTTACATTCCCACCAACAGTGTACTAGAGTTCCCTTATCTCCACATCCTCACCAACATTTGTTATTTGTAGACTTTTTGATGATAGCCATTCTGACAGGTGTGAAGTTCTATCTCATTGTGGTTCTGATTTGGGTTTCTCTGATGATTAGTGATACTAAGCATCTTTTCATGTGTCTGTTAGACATCTGTAGTCTTCTTCGGTAAAATGGATATTCAGGTCTTCTGCCCATCTTTCAATCAGGTTGTTTATTTGATATTGAGAGGAAGTTGCAAGATGGCAGAGTAGAAGGACATGAGCTCATCCCTTCTTACAAAAACACCAAAATCACAACTAAATGCTGAACAATTATTGACAAAAACCCACTGTAACCTACCAAAAAAGATACTCTACATCCAAAGACAAAGAAGAAGCCACAGGCAGATGGTAGGAGGGGTGCAATCCCAATAAAAACAAATCCCATACCCGCCTGGTGGGTGACCCACAAACTGGAAAATAATTATACCACAGAAGTTCTCTCCCATAGGAGTGAAAGTCCTGAGCCCCACATCAGACTTCCCAACCTGGGAGCCTGGCAACAGGAGGAGACCCCAGTGAATCTGGCTTTGAAGGCCAGCAGGGTTAGAATGCAGGAGTTCCACAGGACTGGGGGAAACAGAAACTCCATTCTTGGAGGGTGCACACAACGTCTTGTGTGCACCAAGACCGAGGGAAAAAAGCAGTGACCTTATAGGAGACTGGGCCAGACCTACTTGCTAGTATTAGAGGGTCTCCCGCAGAGGCAGGGGGAGGCTGTGGCTCACTGTGGGGACAAAAACACTGGCAGTGGCAGTTCTGGTGAGCACTCATTGGCGTGAGCCCTCCTGGAGGCTGCCAATTCCTCCTGAAGACCTAGCCCCATCCAAAAGCCTAAAGGATCCAGTGCTGGGAAGCCTCAGGCCAAACTACCAACAGGGTGGGAATACAGCCCCACCCATCAGCAGACAGGCTGCTTAAAGTCTTCCTGAGCACAGCCCTGCCCACCAGAGGGACAAGTTCCAGCTCCACCCACCAGTGGGCAGGAACCAGTCCCTCCCACCAGGAAGCCTGCACAAGCCTCTTAGACAGCCTCATCCACCAGAGGGCAGAGAGCAGAAGCAAGAAGAACTACAATCCTGCAGCCTGCAGAACAGAAACCACAGTCACAGAAAGTCAGACAAAATGAGATGGCAGAGGAATATGTCCCAGATGAAGGAACAAGATAAAACCCTAGAACAACAACTATGTGAAGTGGAGATAGGCAATCTTCCAGAAAAAGAATTCAGAGTAATAATAGTGAAGATGATCCAAGATTTCAGAATAAAGAATGAGGGCACAGATTGAGAAGATACAAGAAATGTTTAACAAAGACCTAGAAGGCTAAAGAACAAACAAACGGAGATGAAGAATACAATAACTGAAATGAAAAATACACTAGAAGGAATCAATAGCAGAGTAACTGAGGCAGAATAACAGATAAGTGACCTGGAAGACAGAATGGTGGAAATCACTGCCATGGAACAGAATAAAGAACAAAAATGAAAAGAAATGAAGACAGTCTAAGAGACATCTGGGACAACATTAAAATACCAACATTTGCATAACAGAGGTCACAGAAGGAGAGAGAGAAAGGACCTGAGAAAATATTTGAAGAGATATTAGCTGAAAAATTTCCTAACATGGGAAAGGAAACAATCACCAAAGTCCAAGAAGCTCAGAGAGTCTCAGGCAGGATAAACCAAGGAGGAACACACCAAGACACATAGTAATCAAATTGACAAAAAATTATTTGATATTGAGTTGTATGAGCTGTTTATATATTTTGGATATTAACCCCTTCTCAGTCATATCATTTGCAAATATTTGTCTCCCATTCAGTAGGTTGCATTTTCATTTTGTCAGTAGTTTGCTGTGCAAAGGCTTGTTAAGTTTACTTGGTCCCAATTGTTTATTGTTGCTTTGTTTCCTTTGCCTTAGGACACAGATCCAAAAAAATATTGCTACAATTTATGTCAAAGAGTATCCTGCCTATGTTTTCTTCTAGGAGTTTTAGGGTTTCTGATCTTATATTTATATACATCTTTAATCCATTTTGAGTTTACTTTTTGTATATGCTGTGAGAAAATGTTCCAATTTCATTCTTTTACATGTAGCTGTCCAGTTTTCCCAGCACCACTTATTGAAAAGACTGTCTTTTCCTCATTGTATATTCTTGCCTCCTTTGTCATAGATTAATTGACCATAAGGGTATGGGTTTATTTTGGGGCTCTCTATTCTGTTCACTGATCTATGTGTCTGCTCTGTGCCAATACCATACTGTTTTGATTACTGTAGCTGTGCAGTATAGTCTGAAGTAAGGGACCATAATACCTCAGTTCGTTCATTTTTCTTAGGATTGCTTTGGCTATTCAGGGTCTTTTGTGGTCCCACATAAATTTTAGAATTATCTGTTCTAATTCTGTGAAGAATGCCATGTGTATTTTAACAGGTATTGCATTAAACCTGTAGCTTGCTTTGGGTACTGTGGTAATTTTAACAATATTAATTATTCCAGTCCATGAACACTGGATATCTTTCCATTTCTTTGTATCATCTTCAATTTCCTTCATCAATGTTTTATAGTTTTCAGAGTATAGGTCTTTCACCTCCTTGCTTAAGTTTATCTCTAGGTATTTATTCTTTCTGATGCAATTTTAAGTGGAACTGTTCTCTGGCTTTCTCTTTCTGATAGTTCATTATTAGTGTATAGAAAAGCAACAATAATAAACATGTATATTAATCATGTATCCTGCAACTTTACTGAATTCATGTATTAGTTCTAAAAGATTTTTGGTGGAGACTTGAGGGTTTTCTATATATAGTTTCATGTCATCTGCAAATTGTGACAGTTTTACTTCTTCCCTTCCACTTTGGATGCCTTTTATTTTTCTTTCTGATTTCTGTGGCTAGGACTTCCAATACTATGTTAATAGAAATGGCAAGAGTGGGCATCCTTATCTTGTTCCTGATTTTACAGGATAAGCTTTTAGCTTTTTATGTTTTTATTCTTTATTAATACTTCCATTTTGTTCATACATCATTATCTTGACTTTATCCACATTTTGTTTTAGCTGTTTGAGCATCTTTAAGATAGTTGTTTGAAAGTCTTTGCCTAGTAAGTCAGCCATCTGCTCTTTTTCAGGGATAGTTTCTATTGATTCATTTTTCTCCTATTTCTTTATAAGCCTTGTGATTCCTTTAAAATATGGACATTTGAATCCTATAATGTGGTAACTCTGAAGATCAGATTCGCCCTTTTCTCCAGGGTATGCTATTTTGTTTCATTTCACTTTTGATTGTTGTATGGTGCTCTGTGCCAGTAATCAGCCTGAGGTGTAGATTTAAGGTCTTCCTAGGTCTCTTCTGAGTCTGTGCTTTCCTGGGCATACATAGTGACTTTCTAAATCTCCCACTATATATTGATGCTTTTGAACAAAAATATATGGCCCTCGAAAGGGTAAAAAGTAAAAAATGAAGGGGGACAATTTCTTCAATGCCCTGGTAGTCACTTCAGCTGTTAGGAAAGGTACTTACAACAATGGGGGAGTGGGATTGCAACAATGGCTTCCTACCTCTGCATCTGTGCCTCTGAAATCAGAAGCAGCAATCTGCATCAGAGCATAAACACTTGCTATGGTGGACAGGGCCCACACTGACTCCTGCAAGCAGCATGCAAGTTGCTCCAAGAATTTGTGCGCAAAAGGGAATAACAGTATCTCTTACATTAGTCTACTGTAGGGATTAAATAGGTTATCACATATAGTGTTTAGAAATTGCCCAATCCCATATAAGCAATTATATGGGGAACATTTGCTATTGTTATTTATATTACTAGTAACATTATCATTATTAGTAACATCATCATACAGAGAAATTTATTTCACACAATTTCACAGTCATTTGGACAAAAGATAGTTGTGATGAGCTGAACTGTATGTCTCTACTCCCCTGCCAATATTCATATGCTGAAGTCAACCTCTAGTACCTCAGAATGTGAACTGCATTTAGAGATAGGGCATATAAAGAGGTAATTAAGGTAAAATGAGGTTATATGGATGGGCCCTAATCCAATATGTCTAGTGTCCTTTCAAGAAGAAGAAATTAGGACACAGACATACACAGAGAGAAGACCATGTGAAGACATAGGAAAAAGACAGTTATTTATAAGCTAAGGAGAGAGGCTTCAAGAAAAACCCACCAAGCTGTCACCTTGATCTCAGACTTCTAGCTTCCAGAACTGTGATAAAATAAATTTCTGTTACTTAAGCCACCCAGTCTGTGGTACTTTGCTATGGCAGGCCTAGCAAACTAACACAACAGTGAATTTCTTTATTTCCTATAAATGTCCCTAATGTTGATTTCTCGCCCACCCCTTGCCAAGACAGTGTAAATCTCAGCAATTCCTGGGGGTCCTCCCAACATTAGGAGGATGTGTGAGGGACTTAGTACAGTGACAAGGAGTAACCTCTCTCTGGATACTACCTAGACATATTCCACATGGTCCCTCTGGGTCCAGCCTTCTTCCCACCTGCTGCTTCTGTCTACTAAAATGGGGAGGTAGGAACATGTGCAGCCTGGGATCTGTAAAACATTCCTTCCAGAGGTATTGCTTCCTTACCCACAGCACTGACAGTGAGCAGGGTGTCTCATATGACCCTTGAGTTATCCTTATAATAATCCCCCCCTTGCACCACTAAAAGTAGTAAATTCATTTCAGTAGGAGGAAAATTAAATCATTTTCCTTTCATCTCTCTCATGAGGCATTCTCTCTCCTCTCCTTCAAGAGCATCTAGCATAATCTCATCAAAACACCTAGATTATTAGAAAACAAAAATCTGGGTGAAAGTGAAACTTCAGTTTTGTCATACCCAAATTTTCCTTGAGACAAGAAAGCACAGAGCCCGGCTACCTACTTGAATGAGGATATAAATGGAAAACTAGAGAAAAACCCATTAGGTTAACATGTTAAAAGTTAGCCTGGAGAGACATTCAACATGGCACAGGAGTAAGACATGGCGATCACCTTCTCCTCACAAATACATCAGAAATACATCTACATGTGGAACAAATACAGAACACCTACTGAACGCTGGCAGAAGACCTCAGACATCCTAAAAGCCATGTGGCTAACAGGGTTTTGGTGCTCCAGCCGGGTGTCAGGCCTGTGCCTCTGAGGTGAGAGAGCCGAGTTCAGGATATTGGTCCACCAGAGACATCCCAGCTCCACATAATATCAAAGAATAAAAGCTCTCTGAGAGATCTCCATCTCAATGCTAAGACTCAGCTCCACTCAACGACCAGCAAGTTACAGTGCTGGACACCATATGACAAACAACAAGAAAGACAAGAACAAACCCCACCCATTAGCAGAGAGGCTGCCAAAAAAACATAATAAGGTCACAGACACCGCAAAACACACCACCGGACGACGTGCTGCACAACACAAAGGCAAGATCCAGCCTCATCCACCAGAACACAGGCACCAGTGCCCTCCAACAGGAAGCCTACACAACTCACTGAACCAACCTTATCCACTGGGGGCAGACACCAAAAACAATGGGAACCACGAACCTGCAGCCTGCAAAAAGGAGACCCCAAACACAGTAAGTTAAGTAAAATAAGAAAACCAAGAAACACAAAGCAGATGAAAGAGCAAGGAAAAAAATCCAACAGACCAAACAAAGGAAGATGAAAGAGGCAGTCTACCTGAAAAAGAATTGAGACTAACGATAGTTAAGATGATCCAAAATCTTACAAACAGAATGGAGAAAATACAAGAAACATTTCACAAGGAACTAGAAGAACTAAAGAGCAATGATGAACAACACAATAAATGAAATTTAAAACTCTCTAGAAGGAATCAATAGCAGAATAACAGAGGAAGAAGAACGGACAACTGACCTGGAAGATAAAATAGTGGAAATAACTACTGCAGAGCAAAGAAAAAAGAATGAAAAGAATTGAGGACAGTCTCAGAGACCTCTGTGACAACAATAAATGCACCAACATTAGAATTGTCGGGGTCCCAAAAGAAGAAGATAAAAAAAGGGGGGGCTGAGAAAATAGGTTAAAAGATCATAGCTGAAAACGTCCCTAATATGGGAAAAAAAAATAGTCAATCAAGTCCACGAAGCACAGAGAGTCCCATACAGGATAAATCCAAGGAGAAACACGACAAGACACATATTAATCAAACTATCAAAAATTAAAAACAAAGAAAAAATATTAAAAGCAGGAAGGGAAAAACAAAAAAATAACATACAAGGGAATCCCCTTAGTGTTAACAGCTAGCTGATCTTTCCACAGAAACTCTGCAAGCCAGAAGGGAATAGCAGGACATATAGCAGGACGAAAGGGAAAAGTCTACAAACAAGATTACTCTACCCAGCAAGGATCTCATTCAGATTTGATGTAGAAATTAAAATCTTTACAGACAAGCAAAAGATAAGATAATTCAGCACCACCAAACCAACTTTACAACAAATGCTACAAGAACTTCTCTAGGCAGGAAACACAAGAGAAGGAAAAGATCTACAATAACAAACCCAAAACAATTAAGAAAATGGGAATAGGAACATACATATTGATAAGTACCTTAAATGTAAATGGATTAAATGCTCCAAACAAAAGACACAGACTGCCTGAATAGATAAAAAAAAAACAAGACATGTATATATGCTGTCTACAAGAGACCCACTTCAGACCTAGGGATACATACAGACTGAAAGTGAAGGGATGGAAAAAGATATTCCATGCAAATGGAAATCAAAAGAAAGCTGGAGAAGCAATTCTCATATCAGACAAAATAGACTTTAAAACAAAGACTATTACAAAAGACAAAGAAGGACACTACGTAATGATCAAGGGATCAATCCAAGAAGAAGACATCACAATTGTAAAAATTTATGCACCCAACATAGGACCACCTCAATATATAAGGCAAATACTAACAGCCATAAAAGGGGAAATCGACAGTAACACAATCATACTAGGGGACTTTAACATCCCACTTTCACCAATGGACAGATGATCCAAAATGAAAATAAATAAGGAAACACAAGCTTTAAATGATACATTAAACAAGTTGGACTTAATTAATATTTATAGGACATTCCATCCAAAAACAACAGAACACACATTCTTCTCAAGTGCTCATGGAACATTCTCCAGGATACATCATATCTTGGGTCACAAATCAAGCCTTCCTAAATTTAAGAAAATTGAAAATGTAGCAAGTACCTTTTCTGACTGCAACGCTATGAGACAATATCAATTACAGGAAAAAAATTTGTAAAAAATACAAACACATTGAGGCTAAACAATATACTACTTAAAAATCAACAGATCACTGAAGAAATCAAAGGGGAAATCAAAAAATACCTAGAAACAAATGACAATGAAAACATGATGACCCAAAACCTATGAGATGAAGCAAAAATAGTTCTTAGAGGGAAGTTTATAGCAATACAATCATACCTTAAGAAACAAGAAACATCTCAAATAAACAACCTAACCTTACACCTAAAGCAATTAGAAAAAAAAAAAAAAAAAAAAACCGAAGTTAGCAGAAGAAAATAAATAATAAAGATCACATTAGAAATAAATGAAAAACAAATGAAGGAAACGATAGCAAAGATCAATAAAGCTAAAAGCTGGTTCTTGAGTAGATAAACAAAATTGATAAACCATTAGCGACACTCACCAAGAAAAAAAGGGAGAAGACTCAAATCAACAGAATTAGAAATGAAAAAGAAGTAACAACTGACACTGCAGAAATACACAGTATCATGAGAGGTTACTACAAGCAACTCTATGCCAATAAAATGGACAACCTGGAAGAAATGGACAAATTCTTAGAAATGCACAACCTACCAAGACTGAACAGGAAGAAATAGAAAATATGAACAGACAAATCACAAGAACCTGAAATTGAGACTGTGATTAAAAATCTTCCAACAAACAAAAGCCCAGGACCAGATGGCTTCACAGGTGAGTTCTATCAAACATTTAGAGAAGAGCTAACACCTATCCTTCTCAAACTCTTCCAAAGTATAGCAGAGGGAGAAACACTCCCAAACTGATTCTATGAGGCCACCATCACCCTGATACCAAAACCAGACAAAGATGTCACAATAAAGAAATCTACAAGCCAAAATCACTGATGAACATAAATGCAAAAGCCCTCAACAAAACACTAGCAAACAGAATCCAACAGCACATTAAAAGGATCATACACCATGATCAAGTGGGGTTAATCCCAGGGATGCAAGGATTCCTCAATATATGAAAATCAATCAATGTGATACACCATATTAACAAATTGAAGAAGAAAAACCATATGATCATCTCAATAAATACAGAGAAAGCTTTTGAAAAAATTCAACACTTTTCAATAAAATTCAAATTTTATCAAAATTTATGATAAAAACCTTCCAGAAAGTAGGCATAGAGGGAACTTTACTCAACATAGTAAAGGCCATATATGACAAACCCACAGCCAATATTGTCCTCAATGATGAAAACCTGAAACCATTTCCACTAAGATCAGGAACAAGATAAGGTTGCCCACTCTCACCACTATTATTCAACATAGTTTTGGAAGTTTTAGCCATAACAATCAAAGAAGAAAAATAAATATAAGGAATCCAAATAGGAAAAGAAAAAGTAAAGCTGTCACTGTTTGCAGATGACATGATACTGTATACAGAATCCTAAATATGCTACCAGAAAACTACTAGAGCTAGTCAATGAATTTGGTAAAGTAGAAGGATACAAAATTAATGCACAGAAATCTCGTGCATTCCTATACACTAGTGATGTAAAATCTGAAAGTGAAATTGAGAAAACACTCCCATTTACCACTGCAACAATAAGAATAAAATATCTAGGAATAAACCTACCTAAGGAGACAAAAGACCTGTATGCAGAAAATTATAAGACACTGATGAAAAAATTAAAGATGATACAAATAGATGGAGAGATATACCATGTTCTTGGATTGGAAGAAGCAACATTGTGAAAATGACTATACTACCCAAAGCAGTCTACAGATTCGATGCAATCCCCATCAAACTACCACTGGTGTTTTTCACAGAACTAGAACAAAAAATTTCACAATTTGTATGGAAACACAATAGACCCTGAATAGCCAAAGCAATCTTAAGAAAGAAGACAGAACTGAAGGAAGCAGGCTCCCTGACTTCAGACTATACTACAAAGCTACAGTAATCAGGACACTATGGTACTGGCACAAAAACAGAAATATAGATCAATGGAACAGGATAGAAAGCCCAGAGATAATCCCATGCACATATGGTCACCTTATCTTTGACAAAGGAGGCAAGAATATACAGTGGATAAAAGACAGCCTCTTCAATAAGTGGTGCTGGGAAAACTGGACAGCTACATGTAAAAGCATGAAATTAGAACACTCCCTTACACCATACACAAAAATAAACTCAAAATGGGTTAAAGACCTAAATGTAAGGCCAGACACTATCAAACTCTTAGAGGAAAACCTAGGCAGAACACTTCATGATATACATCACAGCAAGATCCTTTTTGACCCACCCACTAGAGAAATGGAAATAAAAACAAAAATAAACAAGTGGCACCTAATGAAACGTAAAAGCTTTTGCACAGCAAAGGAAACCATAAACAAGACAAAAAGACAACCCTCAGAATGGGAGAAAATAGCTTCAAATGAAGCAGCTGACAAAGGATTAATCTCCAAAATATACAAGCAGCTCATGCAGCTCAATATCAAAAAAAAAAAAAAAAAAAAAAAAAACCCAATCCAAAAATGGGCAGAAGACCTAAATAGACATTTCTCCAAAGAAGATATACAGATTGCCAACAAACACATGAAAGAATGCTCAACATCATTAATCATTAGAGAAATTCAAATCAAAACTACAATGAGATATCATCTCATACTGGTCAGAATGGCCATCATAAAAAATCTACACACAATAAATGCTAGAGAAGGTGTGGAGAAAGGGAACCCTCTTGCACTCTTGGTTGGAATGTAAATTGATACAGTCACTATGGAAGACCGTTTGGAGGTTCCTTAAAAAACTAATAATAGAACTACCATTCGACCCAACAATCCCACTACTGGGCATATATCCTGAGAAAACCCCATAATTCAAAAAGAGTTATGTACCAAAAAGTTCACTGCAGTTCTATTTACAATAGCCAGGACAGGGAAGCAACCTAAGTGTCCCTCTACAGATGAATGGATAAAGAAGATGTGGCACATATATACAATGGAATATTACTCAGCCATAAAAAGAAATGAAATTGAGTTATTTGTAATGAGATGGATGGAACTAGAGTCTGTCATACAGAGTGAAGTGAGTCAGAAAGAGAAAAACAAATACTGTATGCTAACACATATATATGGAATCTGAAGAAAAAATAGTCATGAATAACCTAGGGGGCAAGATGGGAATCAAGACACAGACCTACTAGAGAATGGACTTGAGGATATGGGGAGGGGGAAGGGTAAGCTGGGACAACGTGAGAGAGTGGCATGGACATATATACACTACCAAACGTAAAACAGATAGCTAGTAGGAAGCAGCCGCAGAGCACAGGGAGAGGAGCTCGGTGCTTTGTGACCACCTAGAGGGGTGTGATAGTGAGGGTGGGTGGGAGAGAGATGCAAGAGGGAAGAGATATGGGATCATATGTATATGTATAACTGATTCACTTTGTTATAAAGCAGAAACTAACACACCATTGTAAAGCAGTTATACTCCAATAAAGATTTTTTTTTAAAAAACGCTTTATCCATCAGAAATCAAAAAAAATCATCATAAGACAAAGATGAAAGAAATTAAAGATGATACCAACAGATGGAGAGATATACCATGTTCTTGGATTGGAAGTATCAACATTGTGAACACAACTATACTTCCCAAAGCAATCTGTGGATTCAATGCAATCCCTATCAAACTACCTATGTCATTTTTCACAGAACTAGCACAAAAAATTTCACAATTTGTATGGAAACATAAAAGACCCTGAATAGCCATAGCATTATTTAGAAAGAAAAATAGAACTGGAGGAATCAGGCTCCCGGACTTCAGACTATACTACAAAGCTATAATAAGACAGTATGATACTGGCACAATAACAGAAATATAGATCAGGGCTTCCCTAGTGGTGCAGTGGTTGAGAGTCCGCCTGCTGATGCAGGGTATATAGGTTCATGCCCCAGTCTGGGAAGATCCCGCGTACCGTGGAGTGGCTGGGCCCATGAGCCATGGCCGCTGGGCCTGCATATCCAGAGCCTGTGCTCTGCAATGGGAGAGGCCACAGCAGTGAAAGGCCCACATACCGCAAAAAGAAATAGATAGATAGATAGATAATTAAATAGATCAAAGGAACAGGATAGAAAGCCCAGAGATAAACCCATGCACATATGGTCATCTTATCTTTGATAAAGGAAGCAAGAAACCACTTATTAAACCACTGTTTAATAAGTGGTGCTTGGAAAACTGTATAGCTACATGTAAAAGAATGAAATTAGAACACTCCCTAACACCATACACAAAAATAAACTCAACAAAAAAGAAAAAAAAAATGTTAGCCTGAAACATGTCCAACAGTTTTTATACAGACTCTTAAAGCCATAAATTTCGTGATTTTTTAATTCAAAAAATGTGGGTGAACTTCTTTTGTTCTTCTTTTCTCCCATCAGCTTATTTACTGTTCTACTTCATTTGCGAAAGGTGACCAATTACTCCAGCAAAAAATGTGAGGTGTTTTTACTGACTGGTCTGCCTCTCCTCTGACCTCTATTCTTTTGGCTTAAGAGATAGAAAATGTATCAGGCTGGGTTTTTAGTTGCAAGCAAGAGAAACTAACCATGACAGATTAAATCGGAAGGAAAAGAATTTATTTAAAAAGCTATTGGGTAGCTCTCTGAATCACCAGGAGATCTGGACTATCTTGCTTATAACTGTGCATCTTGAAACACCACCACAAATTAGGCTGCAAAACTGGGCTTATGAAGACATGACTTCTGTCTCTGCAAGGACTAGAACACTGAATATCCTCAATACTACTGTCACTGATATGCCAGGAGTACAATTTTGCTAAACCCACTTCCTTTATAAGGGAATTATTCACTTTGCGTGTTTCTCTGTGTCACTAGGCCTACACTCAAAACCCGGTGTGCATACATCCAGTTGAGAAAGCTTTATTTGCCTAAGCCCTAGCTTCAAATGAGGCTGAGAAATTATTTCAGTTTCTATAGTTTAAAATTGGCTCTGTCTCCCATTAAGACTCATTTCACATAGGAAGGGAATTCAAATGCTAAGCTGCTGAAAAGACTAAAAAATTCCACAACAGACCAACAGTAAGCTGAAAGAAAGAAAACAAAATAGATAGCAATTCAGGATTTGGTTTGGAGTGCTTTGGGCTGCAAGTAATAAAATATCTGACTAGGAGTAATTTAAACAATAAAGGGTGTTTTATCACATTATACAAAATCTAAAAGTCAGAAGTTGCTTCTCTTAACTCAGTAGCTCAGCAATGTCAAAATTAAGTTAAAAATTATCTTGGCCTTTCCCTCCTAAGTCCAATACAACATTGTTTTTTAGCTTAAAAGCAGAAATAGGAAAGAAGGAAGAAAAGTACCAACAACAGACTTCTATGTATGTCTCATGGGCCAGAATCACTGGCAACCAGTCCACAGAAAAACATAGCATTAAAGCCACAAGCTAGAATAGTATTTTCCTCATATGTAAGGCAATGCAACCCTACAGAGTTCCTTTAAACAATCCCAATTAAAACTAATTTCTAACAAATTTGTTCCTGTTTTGTTGACAAAAGTGTATGCTTCCCAACTGTGAGTGATCACTTTTTTGAGTTACAATCTTAACATTTTCAGGATTTTAACCATTAATTGTATCTGGGCATATATGCAATAAAGAATATAAGTAAATGTACAATATGTTATAGAACTTAAAATGATAGAAATTAAGGAGAGTCACTTGGTTTGTAACTACCTTCCATATTGAGATGCATCTGTAGAATTTATTGACAACCTCATGTGTTGTTTTATTTTTCTCTCTAGTCAGATATAGTTCATAGCCATTGCCAAGAACAATCCCATTTATCTTAACCATCACTGAAAGTGTTTACATTTATGTGACTTTCTAATGTTTTCTTTGGTTCTACAACTCTTTGAAAACTCACTTTAAGTGGTCTTGTTTGGTAACATATAAAATGCCATTTCTAAGGTCCCAGTGTCTTTCCCAATCATCTGTATAATTGCCTCTACTGATGCCTAACTTAATACTGGCATTCTGGATACTCCCTTTTCCCATCTCTCTGCTACTCTTTATTTTAAAGACCAGACATATGGTAATAAACATAAGGTCACATCACATGTCTCCAGATGAATGGAATATCAAAATTAAGTAGGCACAACAGTGAAAAGACTCCTGTAAAAACACTTAAGATACTCTGGGTTGGAGTCCAGGCTGTGCTTTTTATTATTCAGGTAACTTTAACATGTCACTCAATCTCTTGAGGACCAATTTCATCAAATGTACCTTACTTCATATATTTTTGTTAAGAATCTTGTGAAGATTTTAGATACAGAATACTTTTAAGTCTATAAAATTGTTTTTAAAGAAAAAGTAATGCATATTATGTATTATTATTCCCAGTGTTCTTGAACCCTCCTAGAAAGCATTCAACAAATATTGTTTACCCTTACCTCCATGCTTCCTTCTCCACCTCTTCCTCACCTCACATCCCCTCTAACTGCCTCCATCTTGACTACAATGTTCTTACAAAACAAAGTGGATAGAAAATGTAAACAAAAGAAGGTTTATGTTAGGGCTTCCCTGGTGGCGCAGTGGTTGAGAATCCGCCTGCCGATGCAGGGGACACGGGTTCGTGCCCTGGTCCGGGAAGATCCCACATGCCGCGGAGCGACTGGGCCCGTGAGCCATGGCCGCTAGGCCTGCGCGTCCGGAGCCTGTGCTCCGCAACGGGAGAGGCCACAGCAGTGAGAGGCCCGCATACCAAAAAAAAAAAAAAAAAAAAAAAAAAAAAAGGTTTATGTTAGATTCTGCTCAGGGTAAACTGTAGAGATCAACCTTATTCTTATTCTCTTTGTCATGACCCTGAGTTGTGGGTTCTGGTCTCTATATTAGCAGTCAAGGGCAGTTATTTATTTCACACTATAGAAGTCTCTCGCTCAGAAGGGTTGATTTCTTGAATCTGTCCAGTCTTATGAGGCTCAGATACTGATCTGTGCCTTTGTTACCTACTCTAAACCTGCCTAATGAGGTAACTCTGTGGAACATCAGGACCCTTGGTATTTGGCCTTAGCCTAGCCTATTAATTCATCCTGTTATATCTCCTATTTTCTCCAGGAGGGGATGGTAAAATTTTTAAAGTGAGTTTTATGAGCAACCTATGGCCAGATTAAAACACTGCTTTCACATATTTATGACTAATGTTCCAAGAAGCTGAAACTATTGATGGGTAGGACATCCCATGTGCTAGACCCTTGCCTTGACTGAGCTTGACAGTTAATCCAATAGGGGCTCAAAACCTACAAGAAAGTATACAACTTTTTCTTGTTTTCTCATTCAATTTTACTTGTTTACTCTCCTTCTTTAAGGCATCTTTTAAGAAGATTTGTTTCTTGACTAGGGGTCCCCTACTGACAATTTTAGTTCATCTTTGATTTTTAACATTACCTGATATATGCATAAAGCAAAGTGCCTAGTTTTATGTTTCCTATACTTCTGCACGTTTTTGCCTTCCACTGTTCATACTTTGGTAAATTTGGACTCCACTGTTTTCCTAAATAAAGACTACTTCCCTTACAGAGACCACTGTTTCTCCATGCTGTAAGTAAAAGAAAGTGTATTCCAGCTTCCACTCTTATTCATGAAGGACTCTGCCAGTGAAGACCTTTGTGGTACTGAGGTATCAGGGGATCTATTGTACACCAGCAAACATGAGAGCAGCATATAATGTACATTCTCTAGCGGAAGCTGGAGGAGGCAAGGGGGCAGTGTGAGAGTGCCACATACACTAAAGGAGTGTGGAAAATACAGAGGCTAAAAGTGACAGCACCCAACGCACACTTGCTCATGCAAGAAAAAGTAATTCATTAGCTCACATATCTGGAAGGATGCTGGGGATAGTGCATAGCATAAAAGAAAAGTTTAGAACCAGGGCCAGTAGATGGAAGCTGGAACTCAGAGGCCATTATCTCTTATGCCACTCAAATATTGCTTCCCTCTACTTGGCTTACTTTTCTAAAAAGACCCTTCCCTCTTATTCATCAGGGCAACTGGCTATCAGATGGGTTTGTCTTTAACCCTCTTCCCTACCTCCAAACAGAAAAACAATTCTCTCTCCTAGCATTCATTAAAACAAACAAACAAACAAACAAACAAAAAAAAACGAGAGGGCTCTGATTCTACTTTTAGGGTTGCCAGATTTAGCCAACAAAAATACAGGACACCTAGTTAAAACTGAACTTCAGATAAACAATGACTATCACCTGAGTGTAAGCCTATATTGGTATGAATACATCCCATTCAATACCTGACAAAATTTCTACAGATGTGGAAAAAAATAATAACCTAGGCTCCTAGTCATTGTTCATCTAAAATTCACATTTAATTGGGAATCCTGCATTTTATCTGGCAACCCTAAATACTTGGGTCAAGCTCCCATCACAATCACTGCTGTCCAAGAATTGGGGTCACTATGCTTGGTCATACCCCCCTATACCAACCAGTCACCATGAGGGTAAAGTCTGATACCAGAAGAGAGGCAATGATGGAAAAACATTGCATGTGCAGCCCAAAGTAACTATCCCACACCGTAACAGAGATGAATAAAGGTGGATGAAGATGAGCCAAGGATACACAAGACAAATCTATTCACCATTTGCTTAGGGCTTAGCTTAAAAACAGAAGCTGCTGATCAAATTTGGTTTTCACTGTTGATGATCCACATTATTATACATCACCACTGATTACAGGTCCAAACCACAGAAAACACTCTTCTGATTTTTTTTTTTTTTTTAGAAAGCATGAATTCCTATGTAACTATACATTACTGCAAAAGACAAGTGGTAGGGGTGGACTAAATAACTATGGTTTAATATCGGGGGCATGGCCAGGATGGTAGGCTGTCTTTATTTTATGGTTTTCCTGGGATTCAAGAAGCTTCCTTGAGCTTCTCTCAGTGATGATTATAAAATGATAAGCAAGAAACATGTTGGGTCTGGTGTCAGGCAGGAGGACAGGAGTGCAGGCTTGTCTGAGTTTGGCAGCAGCACCCTTTATCATCTTGACAACGTGTGGCTGTGTCATTTCTTAGGAACTAATTATTTCATTCCTTCAGAAAGAAAATGTCCCTAAGGACAGAGTTTTTGAAATACAACTTCTGGACCAAAGACCTCAACACAGTGAATCAAATTATGATGATTTGTTGCTGATAGGACAGTTTAAACTTTAAAATAAGGATAA
The DNA here is from genome assembly GCF_026419965.1 of Kogia breviceps. Classification (NCBI taxonomy): domain Eukaryota; kingdom Metazoa; phylum Chordata; class Mammalia; order Artiodactyla; family Physeteridae; genus Kogia; species Kogia breviceps. Next base: position 93,896,461 of record NC_081314.1, read on the forward strand.
TCACTTTAAATACCTATCATCCTTTACAGAATAACATAAGTAGATATGGCTGTGGAATGACTACACAATAGTCTCCTCATAACATTTCAATGGTTTGATGTAATTCCTCAGTGGAGGATCAGGCTTTAAGATCAATCTTTCATACAAACGGGGAATGGGAATGAAGTTTCCTACCATCAATTTAAGTGGGAGCCACCACTTTCATGGGTAAACAATGATTTGTCAAAGATAGTTAAGCTCTGATAAACTGATCTGAACTGACAGAGAGAGTGACAAACACTAATGAACAAGTGTGTGAAAGAGACACACAGACACAGAGAGGGACAGAGAGACACAGAGAGAGACTGACTTTACATCATGAGTAGAAAGCAACAAACTGCCTTCACTTTGAAAGGTTTGGACATCACGTAGAGGAACAGAAAAGACAATGGCAACTGTACTCTTCTGGACCAGCTGTGTTTCTCTGATTTCTCCTCCCTCTTTTCCCTGCTGGCTTATCTTCTTTTTCCTTTTACCCTCTAAATTTGAGCATTCCTCAAAATTCCTTCTCTGTATTCTCTCCCTCGGTAAATGTCCCTGAACAGAACCACCCCTCTTGTGGCATACAGTCCCTGCATGAGTTTGGCCAGGTTGTGCAGTGCACAACTCTCATGGCCCACTTACACTGTAGTCCACATGCCCTGCAAACCTATCAACTTTTACGTAGCAGCCTAATATGGATGATCCAAATCCAGCTCTACCCCTCTTTTTTCTTCTGTTCTCCACTCATGAACCTCTAGCTGTGTATCCAACAATTCCTTTTAAACAGAAAATAAATGCCAATTTTATGTATGCTCTTAGAGTAGAAGGAACTAAGAGCAGAGGTCTTCCTCTAGCAGAAGAAAATAAAAATTACACGAAGCCATCCCCATTTGGTTGGTATTTTTGAACAATAAGTGGCCTACTATTACTACTTGCACACGTTTCCCCTAATACTATAGACACGCGGTGCCAAAGGTGATTCTCAAAGGACTCGGTTATCACAACACCACACCGTCATAGCAGTAATGAAGGGCTGCTTAACGGGCAATTCTAAACACAAGATGACAATGATACTATTTCAGGCTCACAGAGTTTCCTGATTGCTGGGGTAACCTCTAGTGGTAAGTGCGGAGAAGAGGAAAATGTTCAGCTGAGAGTAGGGAGTGAGCACTAGCAACAGATACAGAAGCTCACTAAGCAGGTGGCTTTTGAAGACGTGCTCCAGACACTGCCCAGGGACGCTCATGTGAGCTCAAAGAGCTAATAGAGCTAAATGATCTACCCATTCTAGGAACGGTCTTAATGCTCACCTATCTCGCAGGTCATATGCTTGTCCCCAGCCATGAGATCAATGTGCACTTAGCAACTGCCACCTTATAAACCCAAAACCTTGACCTCCTTCCCTTGTCAATTTCCTGACTATGTCTGCATTTGGGCACTCTAAAAGTATAAATGACACCCATTTCCAAATCTAGAGCTATGCACATGAAGGCCCTCTCAGAAGCTTCAAGGGTGCTTTCACCTTCCTTCTCTGAGGTAGACTAACCGAGTAGCTCCAAATTGTTTCCCTTTTAAGTGAAGCCCTCTGAGTACCCCAGCTAATCTTCAATAGGATCTTGCCTTCAATGTCTTCAAAGTGGAGTTTTTCTCTAACACCTTTCTAATTAATGTCAGGAAGACAAAATCTCCAATAACCTCTTTCAAAATTTTAAAGTAATCCTCATATCACCATGTCTCTTATTGCTCAAAACTTTCCCATCATGCACAAAATTAAGAAAACAACATGATTACAAAGAATTTCTACCATATATGTACACAAGTCTTATCTCACTTTACTGCCTGTAGAATTACTGAAGTGGGCATCATTTCTCAAATTCATTCCAAACATCGTATAGTAAGTTATCCATTATATTCCCTCCACCTGAAATTCCATCCACCTCACCTGTCAAAAAGCTACTCTTCATTCAAAGGATGACAGTAATGCCACCTCTTTTTAGTCATCCCCAAACAATGGTAACCTCTCCTTCTTTTAAATTCCACCAAGTAGAGTGCCAAGACTGTAGGCATTGAAACTCAACACAGGATTCTGTGAATCTCATTTTCACCACTCGCTTAGCTCTATATCCTAAGAGATTTACTTAACACCTTGATCGCCATTTTCTTCATTTTAAAAATGATCGTTTTCTTAACTTATAAAATGTAAGTAATATTTTTCTTTTAGGATAACTATAAGAATAATATAACTCACATGGAGAGCAAGGCAAATATGTGCTGAGTAGATAGTAGTCATTGCTATCACTAAGAAATGTATCGTCTATAACTTTACCAGGTGGGTAACAAAAAAGTTAATCCAAAAATATGGAAAACAAAGCAGGTCAGGTACAGGAGACCAAGGGAAAATTCTTACGTAGTAATAGAAATCCAACACAGGTTGGCCCTGAACTCACATAAAATTCTAACAAATGTTTGAGTGCTGTTTTGACTGAATTATATTGCTTCTTGTTGCGTATGTGGTTGTTTCTGCCACAAGAGTGCCTTAATGATCTCAAGCTGCAATTTCTGAAGCATTGTAACCAATTATTTTATTATTTATTAACTAATTGATTATCACAGCTTTACTTGTACAACTATCTAAAACTTTCCTAGGTTTATGACTCAGCTCCACACTTTAAAAGCTTATTGGGGGCCCTGAGCCAAGATGGCAGAGTACAAGGACGTGCTCTCACTACCTATTGTGAGAACCCCAGAATCACAACTACCTGCTGGACAATCATCAACAGGAAGACACTGGAACTCACCAACAAACATACCCCACATCCAAAGACAAAGGAGAAGGTAGGAGGCGTGCAATCACAGTAAAATCAAATCCCATAACTGCTAGGTGGGTGACTCACAGGCTGGAGAACACTTATACCACAGAAGTCCACCCACTGGACTGAAGGTTCTGAGCCCCACATCAGGCTTCACAACCTGGGGGTCCGGCAATGGGAGGAAGAATTCCTAGAGAATCAGACTTTGAAGGCTAGTGGGATTTGACTGTAGGAATTCGACAGGACTGGGGGAAACAGAGACTCCACTCTTGGAGGGCACACACAAAGTAGTGTGTGCATTGGGACCCAGGGGAGGGAGCAGTGACCCCAGGGGGGAATGAACCAGACCTACCTGCTAGTGTGGAGTGTCTCCTGCAGAGGCGAGGAGTGGCTGTGGCTCACAGTGGGGACAAGGACACTGGCAGCAGAAGTTCTTGAAAGTACTTCTTGGCATAAGCCCTCGCAGAGTCTGTCATTAGCCCCACCAAAGAGCCCAGGGAGTCTCCAGTGTTGCATTGCCTCAGGCCAAACAACCAAAAGGGAGGGAACCCAGGCCCACCCATCAGCAGACAAGGGGATTACATTTTTACTGAACTCTACACACCAGAGGAACACTCAGCTCTACCCACAACCAGTCCCTCCCATCAGGAAATTTGCACAAGCCTCTTAGATATAGCCTCATCCACCAGAGGGCAGACAGAAGAAGCAAGAAGAACTACAACCCTGCAGCCTGTAGAACAAAAACCACATTCACAGAAAGATAGACAAGATGAAAGGGCAGAGGGCTATGTACCAAACAAGGAACAAGATAAAACCCAAGAAAAACAACTAAATGAAGTGGAGATAGGCAACCTTCAAGAAAAAGAATTCAGAATAATGATAGTGCAAATGATCCAGGACCTTGGAAAAAGAATGGAGGGCAAGAATGAGAAGATGCCAGAAATGCTTAACAAAGACATAGAAGAATTAAAGAACAAACAAACAGAGATGAAGAATACAATAACTGAAATGAAAACTATACTAGAAGGAATCAATAGCAGAATCACTGAGGCAGAAGAACTCATAAGTGACCTGGAAGACAGAATGGTGGAATTCACTGCTGCGGAACAGAATAAAGAAAAAAGAACGAAAAGAAATGAAGACAGCCTAAGAGACATCTGGGACAACATTAAACGCAACAAAATTTGCATTATAGGGGTCCCAGAAGGAGAAGAGAGAGAGAAAGGACCAGAGAAAATATTTGAAGAGATTATTGTCGAAAACTTCCCTAACATGGGAAAGCAAACAGCCACCCAAGTCCAGGAAGCGCAGCAAGTCCATTACAGGATAAACCCAAGGAGAAACACGTCAAGACACACAGTAATCAAAGTGGCAAACATTAAAAACAAAAGTTATTGAAAGAAGAAAGAGAAAAATGAAAAATAATATACAAGGGAACTCCCACAAGGTTAACAGCTGATTTCTCAGCAGAAACTCCACAAGCCAGAAGGGAGTGGCATGATATACTTAAAAGTGATGAAAGGGAAGAACCTACAACCAAGATTACTCTACCCAGGAAGGATCTCATTCAGATTCGATGGAGAAATCAAGCAGCAAAAGACAGACAAGCAAAAGCTAAGAGAATTCAGCACCACCAGGCCAGCTCTACAACAAATGCTAAAGGAAATTCTCTAAGTGGGAAACACAAGAGAAGAAAAGGTCCTACAAAAACAAACCCAAAACAATTAAGAAAATGGTCACAGGAACATACATATTGATAATTACCTTAAACGTGAATGGATTAAATGGTCCAAACAAAAGACACAGGCTTACTGAATGGATACAAAAACAAGACCCATATATATGCTGTCGACAAGAGACCCACTTCAGACCTAGGGACACGTACAGACTGAAAGTGAGGGGATGGAAAAAGATATTCCATGCAAATGGAAATCAAAAGAAAGATGGAGTAGCACTACTCATATCAGATAAAACAGACTTTAAAATAAAGAACGTTACAAGAGACAAGTAAGGACACTACATAATGATCAAGGGATCAATCCAAGAAGAAGATATAACAATTATAAATATATATGCACCCAACATAGGTGCACCTCAATACATAAGACAACTGCTAACAGCTATAAAAAAGAAAATCGACAGTAACACAATAATAATGGGGGCCTTTAACACCTCACTTACACCAATGGACTAAACATCCACAATGAAAATAAATAAGGAAACAGAAGCTTTAAATGACACAAAAGACCAGATAGATTTACTTGATATTTATAGGACATTCCATCCAAAAACAGCAGATTACACTTTCTTCTAAAGTGCACATGAAACATTCTCGAGGATAGATCATATCTTGGGTCACAAATGAAGCCTCACTAAATTTCAGAAAATTGAAATCATATGAAGCATCTTTTTGACCACAACTCTATGAGATTAGAAAACAATTACAGGGAAAAAAAACGTAAAAAACACAAACACATGGATGCTAAACAATATGTTACTAAATAATCAAGAGATCACTGAACAAATCAAAGAGGAAATCAAAAAGTACCTAGAGACAAATGACAATGAAAACACGATGACCAAAACCTATGGGATGCAGCAAACACAGTTCTAACAGGGAAGTTCATAGCTATACAAGCCTACCTCAAGAAACAAGAAAAATATCAAATAAAAAATCTAAACTTACACCTAAAGGAACTAGAGAAAGAGAACAAACAAAACCCAAAGTTAACAGAAGAAAAGAAATCATAAATATCAGAGCAGAAATAAATGAAATAGAAACAAAGAAAACAATAGCAAAGATCAATAAAACTAAAAGCTGGTTCTTCAAGAAGATAAACAAAAGTGATAAACCATTAGCCAGATGCATCAAGAAAAAGAGGGAGAGGACTCAAATCAATAAAATTAGAAATGAAAAAGGAGAAGTTACAACAGACACCGCAGAAATACAAAGCATCCTAAGAGACCACTACAAGCAATTCTATGCCAATAAAATGGACAACCTGGAAGAAATGGACAAATTCTTACAAAGGTATAACATTCCAAGACTGAACCAGGAAGAAATAGAAAATATGATCAGACCAATCACAAGTAATGAAATTGAAACTGTGAGTAAAAATTTCCAACAAACAAAAGTCCAGGACCAGATGGCTTCACAGGTGAATTCTATCAAACATTTAGAGAACAGCTAACACCCATCCTTCTAAAACTCATCCAAAAAACTGCAGAGGAAGGAACACTCCAAAACTCATTCTATGAGGCCATCATCACCCTGATACCAAAACCAGATAAAGATACTACAAAAGAAAAAAATTACAGACCAATATCACTGATGAATATAGACACAAAATTGCTCAACAAAACACTAGCGAACAGAATCCAACAACACAGTAAAAGGTTCATACACCATGATCAAGTGGGATTTAATCCAGGGATGCAAGGATTCTTTAATATACTCAAATCAATGTGATACACCACATTAACAAATTGAAGGATAAAAACCATATGATCATCTCAATAGATGCAGAAAAAGCTTTTGACAAAATTCAACGCCCATTTATGATGAAAACTCTCCAGAAAGTGGGCATAGAGGGAACCTACCTCAACATAATAAAGGCCATATATGAGAAACCCACAGCAAACATCATTCTTAATGGTGAAAAACTGAAGGCATTTCCTCTAAGATCAGGAAGAAGACAAGGATGTCCACTCTCACCATTATTCTTCAACAAAGTTTTGGCAGTCCTAACCACAGCAATCAGAGAAGAAAAATAAAAGGAATACTAATTGGAAAAGAAGAAGTAAAACTGTCACTGTTTGAAGATGACATGATACTATACATAGAGAAACCTAAAATGCCACCAGAAAACTACTAGAGCTAAAAAATGAATTTGGTAAAGCTGCAGGATGCAAAATTAATGCACAAAAATCTCCTGCATTCCTCTACACTAATGATGAAAAATCTGAAAAAGAAATTAAGGAAACACTCCCAATTACCATTGCAACAAAAAGAATAAAATACCTAGGAATAAACCTACCTAGGGAGACAAAAGACCTGTATGCAGAAAACTATAAGACACTGATGAAAGAAATTAAAGATGATACCAACAGATGGAGAGATATACCATGTTCTTGGATGGGAAGAATCAATATTGTGAAAATGACTATACTACCCAAAGCAATCTACAGATTCAATGCAATCCTTATCAAATTACCAATGACATATTTTACAGAACTACAACAAAAAATCTTAAAATCTGTATGGAGAAATAAAAGACCCCGAATAGCTAAAGCAGTTTTGAGGGAAAAACACGGAGCTGGAGAGATCAGAATCCCTGACTTCAGACTATACTACAAAGCTATAGTAATCAAGAGAATATGGTACTGGCATAAAAACAGAAACATAGATCAATGGAACAAGATAGAAAGCCCAGAGATAAACCCATGCACCTATGGTCAACTAATCGATAACAAAGTAGGCAAGGATATACAATAGAGAAAAGATAGTCTCTTCAATAAGTGGTGCTGGGAAAACTGGACAGCTACATGGAAAAGAATGAGATTAGAACTCTCCCTAACACCTTACACAAAAATAAACTCAAAATGGAGTAAAGACCTACATGTAAGACCGGACACTATAAAACTCTTAAGGAAAACATAGGAAGAACACTCTTTGACTTAAATCACAGCAAGATCTTTTTTGATCCACCTCCTAGAGCAATGGAAATAAGAACAAAAATAAACAAATGGGACCTAATGAAACTTAAAAGCTTTCGCACAGCAAAGGAAACCATAAACAAGATGAAAAGACAACCCTCAGAATGGGAGAAAATATTTGCAAATGAATCAACGGACAAAGGATTAATCTCCAATATATATAAGGAGCTCATGCAGCTCAATATTAAAAAACTCAATCCAAAAATGGGCAGAAGACCTAAATAGACATTTCTCCAAAGAAGACAGACTGATGGCCAAGAAGCACATGAAAAGCTGCTCAATATCACTAATTATTAGAGAAATGCAAATGAAAACTACAATGAGGTATCACCTCATACCAGTTAGAATGGGCATCATCAGAAAATCTACAAACAACAAATGCTGGAGAGGGTGTGGAGAAAACGGAACCCTCTTGCACTGTTGGTGGGAATATAAATTGATACAGCCACTATGGAGAACAGTATGGAGGTTCCTTAAAAAACTAAAAATTTAATTACCATATGATCCAGCAATCCCACTACTGGGCAAATACCCAGAGAAAACCATAATTCAAAAAGACACATGCACCCCAATGTTCACTGCAGCACTATTTACAATAGCCAGGTCATGGAAGCAACCTAAATGCCCATCGACAGACAGATGGATAAAGAAGGTGTGGTACATATATACAATGGAATATTACTCATCCATAAAAAGGAACGAAACTGGGTCATGTGTTGAGACGTGGATGTATAAAGAGACTGTCATACAGAGTGAAGTAAGTTAGAAAAACAAATATCGTATATTACACATGTATGCAGAATCTAGAAAAGTGGTACAGATGAATTGGTTTGCAGGGCAGAAATTGAGACACAGATGTAGGGAAGAAACGTATGGACATAAAGAGGGGAGAGCTGCAGGGTGGTGGTGATGGAGGTGTGATAAATCGGGCAATTGGGATTGACATATATACACTGATGTGTATAAAACTGATGACTAATAAGAACCTGCTGTATAAAAAAATATTAAAATTAAAAAATAATAAAAATAAAATATGTGTAAGACACAGAGACACAGACACACAAAGCTTATTGGGGATGACCATATCATGTTTTTTAATTGTTTCGATCCCCCTGAGATCTGGATAAAGAGTAGGTGTCAAGAAAGCACCAATTCAATTGTTGCACTGGACCTTACTGCACGCAAAGAGATGTTACTGACAAATGTATGTTGGCATCTCTCATAGAGAAGTAGCAGATGTTAGTGTCTAAGCAAAAATTAGAAGCACTATTGGGCTATCACCTTAAAGTACTATCTAATCTGGGGCAAATTTCCAACTCTCAGTGCCATTTTGTTCTCTGTAACCTAACAAATGACATTGAAATGACAGAGTAGTTCAAGTGTAAAGGTGAGAAACTATCCTTATAGACTTGGATACTAATACTTAAGTGGGAAAGAATCACAATGGAATCTTTACCTTGGATTGAAACAGTTTCGATTTTCAGATTCTTATTTTCTTAAAATCACTAACTGAAACATCCAAACCAAATTTTTACCCAGCAAATATTTATTCAGCACCTATTATATTCATAAATATGTGAAAGGGTGAAGAAAGGAATAACATTTCCCAATTTAGTGGTAAAAATGGATATGTAAAATGTTCAACTAACTGTGCTAAAGTGAATTATAAAGCCAGTAAAGAGAAATATAGGGGCAAGAGTAAGTCACCCGACTTAGTTTAACCCATGCTGAAGGAGAGAGTGGCACTTTACCTAATGCTTCAAAGATTTTTAGCTTTGGAACATGCATAGTGAGGGATGAAGAATATCTCACATGGAAGGAACAACACGACAAAAGATAACTGAGAATGACTGCAGTTTGTTTGCAGGTGTTCATTAATTTGAGGGACATGAGATCACATGTATCCTGGTCAGATGAAAGTTTCTTTTTCCCTGGCTGTGGAACTGTGACCTGCCAGAGCCGCCATCCTAAGTGTGCAGGAAACCATTCAGGTGGGACTCCAGCCATGCTGGTCCGCCCGCCACTCCCAGCGCCCCTGTGGGTGCCACTCGCCTCTGACTCAGGGCACCCCTGGACTACTAGCCCACATCGGCCTGGACAGGACAGAGCCTAAGTGCGGTTGTACAGCCAGCCTTTCCTCCTCCCTCATACATTTGCTCTACTTAACAGTGAGCAATGCGATTCATTAATCACATGACAGCTGCCATTTTATGCATCTTGGATCTCAAGCGCTCCATCTTCCTTCAGCTGTTTCCACAGCTCCTCCATTCAGCAGTTTCTATTTCCATCAATAACCACAGCAGAAAAATAAACATGCCTAATATCCTTTGAGATTTACACCGAATTTGGCTCTGTCAAATTAGGGCACACCATCCTGTGCTTGTAAAACTCCTACTGTCTCTTCCTGCAACTCCAGCATTTCTCACAGGGTGGGGGTGAGGTGTGTATTTGGGGGTGAAGGCGTTGAGGTCACATGAAGACGGGGATACGTTTCCCTGGGCATCAGTGTACTCACGGTGCTGCTCTTGTGGAACTCTCCACCTCAATGTCTCCTTTCAGCGGTCCTCGCTCCGGAACTCACTAATCTAGACATAAACCGTAGATCTCTTCCTTTAATCCTTCTGTGATACCATCTCCCCCTCAAAAAATATACCTCACCTGAGACTTTTGTGAATGCAACAGAGTATACTGACATTTGTAGCAATGGAAGAGATTTACAACACAAAATGCAAGTGTATTAGTTTGCTAGGGCCGCTGTAGCAAAATACCGCAGACTGGATGGCTCATACAGAAATTTATTTCCTCACAGCTCTGGAGCCTAGAAGTCTGAGATCAAGGTGTCAGCAGGTTTGGTTTCTCCTGAGGCCTCTCTCCTTGGCTTGCACATGGCCACATTCTCACTGTGTCCTCACATGGTCTTTTCTCTGTGCACACATATCCTTGAAGTCACTTTGTGTGTCCAAACTTCCTCTTCTTATAAGGACACCAGTCACAAGAGATTAGGGCCCAGCCTAATGGTCTGATTTTAACTTAATTACCTCTTTCAAGGCCCCATCTCCAAACACAGGCACATTCTGAGGCACTGGGAGTTAGGTCTTCAACATATGAATTTTGAGGAGACACAGTTCATCTCATCGCATAACAACAATTAACTTCAAATTCAGTATCAGGTATCCTTGTTCCTATTAAAGTTCCTTAGCACCAGGAATTTCTCACAGGCCATTTTTCTTCAGAAGTTCCACCTTCTGTGTAGACCAGTTGGTAACGTTTTGTTTTGTTTTGTTTTGTTTTCCCACCCAGCTATACGGACACAGAATTAAAACTGCAGTTTATCCTTTTCAGAACATATTGATTCTAGCATCTCTCTGCTAATACTCGACCAATCCATGTAAGAGGCTCCACTAGATTAAGCACCAAGAACTTTTCAATTACTAATTATGTTTGCACATAGCAAAAGCTGACAGTGAGGTGAACCCATACTCAGCCCTGGGATTCAGACTGAGCATATCTGATCGGCTGGTTGTATGAGGGTTTGGGTTGAATGTCCATAGAGGAGGGTACACTTTTATGTATCAGTCACAGGTCAGTGAGGAAACAGGAAACACTCTCAGTGTTTTAAACATAGGGAACTTAATGTTGGGAAGGGGTTATATAGATGATGAGAAAGATGAGAAGTGAAGCAGGGCTGGCGGAGTAAATGAATAGTTAGAAACAGCAGAAAACCACCACCACCTCTAGGACTGCAGGAACACAAAAGAGAAGTGGTACTACTGGAAATCAGAAGCTTGGGACACATGGGGAGAGCTAGAACCACAGCAGGGTTTACCTGGTAGGGACTGGGTTTACAAAGGGCGAGCTGTTCAGAAAGAACTTGCTACCCTAAAGACTTAGCCACTTCCAGAAACTGCTGCCTGAGGCAGAAGAACTTTAGAAATATCCCAGCTTCTTTACTCCTGAAACCCTCTAATATTCCACCAGTGCTTCCTACAGGCCAAACATACCTGGAAGCCCAACACAGAGACAACACACAGCAAATATAGACAAGACAGAAAACATAATGGGACAAGAACTGGATCTTTGTGTAAATAAATAGGCAATGACTAGAACTGTACTCGAGAATTATGAGAGCACAGGAAATCAGTCTCACAGATTCCATCCTCAAGTATAATAAATGGATTAATGCCTGAATCTTACAAAGGCCCGTGAAACTTGAAAAAACACAATGAAAATAGTTGTTTATACCAAAAGCTCAGCGTGCTATTGGGGAATGCAGTTAGAATAATGGGCCCGCAACGATGTCCCTGTCCTAATCCTTGGAATCTGTGAATATGGCAAAAGAGACTTCACAGATATGATTAAGATTAAGGACCATGAGATAGAGAGGTTATCCTGGATCATCCAGGTGGGCCAAATCTCAACACGTGCATTCTTAGAAGTAAAGAATACGTCCTTGTGTGGTCAGAGAGGGATGTGACTATGGAAAAATGATCGAAGATGCAATGTTGCTGCCTTTGGAGATGGAGGAAGGGCGTCACATGTCAAGGAATGTGGGCAACCTCTAGATGCCAGAAAATGCAAGGTAACAGTTGCTTCCCTAGTCTTGAGAATAGAACACGGCCCTGACAACACCTTGGCTTGAGCTCAGGGAGACCTGGGTCAGACTTCTAATTTGCAAACCTAGAAGAAAATAAATTTGTGTTGTTATAAAGGCACTAAGTTTGTTACAGCAGCAACTTGAAACAAATGCAGGGAACAAAGAGCTCTTCTTGGTATTAGTAACAAAGTTGAACTGAAAGAAGGGAAAGGTTGGAAAGGAGCATTTTCCCAACCTCTGCATGGAAAGCAAGGTGGCTTCGGTGCATTGTGGTCTCCAAAGAAGTCAGCAACTGCATAGTGATCACCATGCAGAGTGCAAACAGTGCCTGATTAGAGGTAGAGGAGCTCAGGAAAAATCAGCTTGACGGCCAGCACTCACACAGCTGGTTGTGGTAGGTCTGAAAGCAGAAGAGTTTCAGCAGGAAGCACCAATGAGATGCCAAGTAGTCCTAAAGGACCTATGAGTTCCAGGTGAGGATGGACAGGACTCCTTCATGGACACACCTGAAATTCACAGTGAAGAATTCTGATGGCAGTCTTCTATTCCTTTATTCTTGAATGAAGTCCTAGGTAATAAACTGAAACAGTTTTGTATTCAAAACACAATTAAGAGGTACTTGGAGAGATAAATTAGTTTCTAACAAAAATGGATAAAGAATTCTCCAATATAATTATTACCAATTATTTTTCTGCACACCTACAGCTCAGTAATAAATTAGAGACATAATAATTTGTTTAGAGCAGAATGTAGTTAGCAGGCTTTATTTAAGTTTATCCGATAAAGACTGGCTTGTTACTTTATCCTGAAGAACAAAATCAAAAACATCACTTCTTGGGCTTCCCTGGTGGCACAGTGGTTGAGAGTCCGCCTGCCGATGCACGGGACATGGGTTCGTGCCCCGGACCGGGAAGATCCCACATGCCACAGAGCGGCTGGGCCCGTGAGCCATGGCCGCTGAGCCTGTGCGTCCGGAGCCTGTGCTCCGCAACGGGAGAGGCCGCAACAGTGAGAGGCCCGTGTACCACAAAAAAAAAAAAAAAAAAAAAAAAGTCACTTCTTGAAAATAGTCCTGCAAAATATGATTTGGTATCTAAACATTGTACCTTACTATCTTTAAGTAATTGTACAATTCTGTAAGGATAAATTCCTAAGGAATATTATTCCATTCTGTCTAAAACACCTTCTGAGCCAAACCTGATTCTCAGGTTTTCCCTATATCTTCCATTATATTGCAGGGTAAAATAAAGTGGTCAGGTAATGGAAGAAAAGATGGATAAAAAGCGCTTGAATATTTTAGAATACTGAGTGCCACTGTGAATGACTAAGTGTAAGAGGAATATGTGTTTTTTACCTCAAATGAAATATTTCTTAAACTAAAATGTTTGATAGTCAAAGTAATAAACTAAATCAACTTTCCAATCCAGAGCTTGAGAATGTTTTTCTCCATGATGGAATTACTTACACTCTTTAGGCCCATTTTCTCTCTGAGATGCAGGTTTGGTAACAGCTCTGATTTTAGCACCCAAAATACTGAAACAAACCTGGGCAACTATTTTGCAGAATGCATGAACACCGGAGTTAAGCACTCTCCATTTTTCTACCCCTTTACTCATCTTTTGCTAATGGCCATCCACTTAATGCCCATCTTTGATCAGTTCTGAACCATGGCAGTAACTTATACTTCTTGCAGTACTTACACTGACAGTAGGTATGTTAACAACAATATACTATTTTAATTATATCCTGTTCCCCAGGAGGTGATTACCTTTTTTAATCTTTACTATAATGCCCATTGCTAGTGTCAGGATTTGGTGGTAACAACAACAACAATAAAAGCAAAGACTGGAATGGTTTTCAGAATGCTATTTATGATATTTACTCAGTGTTACAATGTTTGGTTGGAAAGCATGAAAGCTATGATTTCTTAGGCTTAGTCAAAGATATAATTTTGGAGACAAGAAAGTGTTTTTTAAAATTTTAAGTATTTTTTAAACTTAAAAGCAATGCACAGCTTCTGTACTGACTCAAGCAATATGTACGGAATAAAAAGTTAAAGCCAAGGCAAGAATGATCATTATTTTAAATATTATTATAACCTTGTTCTCAAAGTCCTATCCAATTAAGTTATCAAAGAAAATTAGATTAAAAATATTGGGGAAAATAATCATTGTTTAATGGTGATAGGATTACATATGTAGACAACTGAGAGAATCAACTATATAGGAAATAAAAAGAATTCAGTAAAGCAATTGATTACAAAATATATAAAAATCAATAACATCAAATATGCAAAGAATTTGTCAGAAAATATATGAAAAGAAAAAGAATCCTTTGTGATAGCAATAAACAGATAGAAATATATTTAAGAAAGGTGCTGGTCCCACAAGAAAACTACTATAAAAATCAACTGGAGGAAATGAAGAAAAAAAATTAAAGTACGATATTTCATGCTCTTGGATAGAAATGCTCAGTATTGTGAGATTATGGGTTCTCCATAATTTACTCAACTATTTTATATAATCCCAATTAAAACACCACAGGATGTTTTAAATTGGAAAACCCTGATGATTCCACAGACGATACTGACAACTCAGCATTCTCATATACCATTGGAATGCCCTTCTAGCAAGCAGTTTGGCAATAACTATCAAATTTTAAACGTTTATGTCATATGATCTACTAATTCATCTACTAAAAATTAACCCTATGCATATTCCAGTAGTCAGAATTCCAGTCTAAAAATAGTCATCAAAGCCTTGTTCACAACAATAAAACAAAAGAAAAAATGCATCAATAAGGCACTGAGTAAATCTACATTTTTGTATAAATAAACTCTTAGTGAGTACCTTTAGATAAAAGAATATTGGTCAGAAGACAGGAAAAGACTTTTTCTGCATTTCAGTTTTTCCACTGTTATGTTATTTTTATTACCATTTACATATAAAAGTATATTGACCAGGGACACCTTTATGGTAGACTATGGATCACTTTAAAATATCTTTTTTTTCTTTGATTCATTCAACATTTAATTATTGAACACCTACTCTATGTATCACACTCTTTGGACACCGGGGATGCAGTAGTCAACAGTATTTTTTAATGTACTATAACATATTTTTTTAAATAATAAAGATTACTAAAAATACAAATTCCTTTTCACAAAACCATGACTCCTATTTACCTCTTCAGAGGCAAATCAACGTTAAGAATTTAGTATACAAGTACACCATGCTTTATTGCGCTTTACTTTATTGAACTTCACAGGTAATTCATTTTTTACAAACTGAAGATTTGTGGCAACCCTGCGTCCAGCAAGTCTATCAGCACCATTTTTCCAACAGCATTTGCTCACTGCATGTCTCTGTGGCACATTTTGGTAATTCTCACAACATTTCAAACATTTTCATTATTATTACATTTGTTATGGTGATCTGTGGTCAGTGATTTTTGATGTTACTACTAGGGCTCACTGAAGACTCAGATGATGGCTAGCATATTTTTAGCAATAAAATATTTTTTAATTAGAGCATGTACGGTTTTTAGACATAATGCATCGTACACTTAACAGACTACAGTATAGTGTTAACATAACTTTTATATACACTGGGAAACCAAAAAATTCATGTGACTCACTTTACTGCAGTATTTGCTTATTGTGTTGGTCTGGAACTAAACCCACAATATCTCTGAAGTATGCCTGTACTCCATCCAGACATTTTCTATACATTCCCACATGTGATAAAGACACAGAAAATAAATAAAGATGATATAGACACAGTCACACAGACTCACATTCATACAAGCAGACTTTTAATGTGAATTGAATAATACCATTCTATGTTATCCTGCTGCTTCCCTCTATTTCTTAAAAATACATGAATTACTTAGAGATCTTTTCACTTTTTTTAGCTGTTACACACTCTTCTCTAGTATAGTTGTGTTATAATTATTTAACCATTTCCCTGTTCATATGCATTTGAATTGTTTAAACTTTTCCATGATCACAAATATAATTGCAAAAATAATTCTAAGCATATACAGTACATCCTTCATAACCACGGGTTCTACATTCATTAATTCAAACAACAGTGGAAGGAAAATATCCCTCCCAGATTCCAGAAAGTTCCAGAAAGTGAAACTTGAATTTGCCACACACCAGCAACTATTTACCATCATTTACATTGTGCTGGGTACTATAAGTAATCTAGACAATTTAAGGTATAGTGGAAGATGTGTATAGGTTATATGCAAATACTATACCATTTTATATAAAGGACTTAAGCATCCACTGATTTAGGTATCCACGAGATGTCCTGGAACCAATTCCCCGTGAATACTGAGGGATGACTGTATATCAGAAGCAAAATCTTTTAGTTGATGTAAATGTGCTTTTGAAATTTTGATACCATCAATCTGCCCATCAAAAAGCAGTTCCAATTAACCCCAAGAGAAAAAGAATGTGTCTATTTCCCCATACTTCTGCTAGTTCCACATATTAACATTGTCCATTAGATGGGTTAAACTATACAATTTCATGACTCATTTGATTGAGACTCTTCATAATTATTCTGAGCCATTTGTATTCCTTGTTATCTGAACTGCTGTGCATATTATTTTCCAATTTTTCTACTCGCTGTATTTCTTACTGATTTAAAAGTGCTCCTTATACAGCACACTTATCAATCCTTTGCTAAATGTTTACAAAAATCTGGCCCAGATTTTTCAAATGCCTTTTAACTCTGTCCATGGACTTTTTAATATTATAAACAATATGGGGGTCACCAGTTTTATATGATCACATTTGTAACTCATATTTACAAATGGCTCTATGGCTTTTAGAGTTTTATGTCTTTTTTAAGGCCTTTCTTAAAAATTTATAAAAATGTTCTCCAGTACCTTTGTATTACTTTTATAATTTTTAAGTGTTTAATATCTCTAGAATTTTCTTGGATATGGTAAGAAAAGACATTCTGCTTTACTTACACTGCTAAGTAAATGTATTATCAGATAAATTAACTGAATAGTCTATTTTTCCCCACTGATTTGCAATACATCTTTTTTATTTAAATTCATTTATGTTCCAGGAGTACGTCTCTACTTCTTAAATTACTTGTTCATTCAGGCCCTATCAGCATTGTCTTTTAATAATTTTGGCTTTAATATCCAGCATCAAAAGACTGCCCTCATTTTTTCCCCAAAAGTTACTGTCTCCTCTTATGCATTTACTTTTCCATATAAGCTTAGAATCAATTTGTCACTTTCTATCTTTAAAAATACCATTAGAATTGTTTCAGATTGCATCTATGTTATAGATACATCGTGTGAATAGATATTTTACAAAACAAAGTCCTCATATTCAGGAACATAGAAAATCTCAACATTTATTCAGGACTCATTTAGTATCTGTCTTTCTTTTTTTCCTTTTTATAATTCAGGTAATTGTGTGTGTGTGTGACATTTTTCCCAGTATGCTTTTTTTAAAAAAATAAATTTATTTATTTATTTATCTTTGGCTGCTTTGGGTCTTCATTGCTGCGTGCAGGCCTTCTCTAGTTTCAGGGAGCGGGGGCTACTCTTCATTGCGGTGTGAGGGCTTCTCACGGTGGTGGCTTCTCTTGTTGTGGAGCATGGGTTCCAGGGTGTGTGGACTTTGGTAGTTGTGGCACGTGGGCTCAGTAGTTGTGGTACACGGGCTCAGTTGCTCCACAGCATGTGGGATCTTCCCAGACCAGGGCTCTAACCCATGTCCCCTGCATTGGCAGGCGGGTTCTTAACCACTGCACCACCAGGGAAGCCCTTTCTCAGTATATTTTTAATTTCTAGTATAAACACACTTTTATCCATTTGAATTTGTGTCACCATGCTTATCTGTTATTTACTCCAATATATAGTTAGTTGACTCTAGTTGGTTCCAGATAGTTCTTCATGTTGTTTCCAAAAAGTAAAATTTTTCTTATTCTTTAATATCTAAAATTCATTGTGCTTTCAAGATGTACTGCATTGAACAGAACTATCTATAAAATACCTACAGTGGTGCTGAAGGTGTACTCCTTTTGTCATTTCCAATTTTAGTTATAATACTTCAAATATTTTCAATAATTTTGGTTTTGCTAGCATAGTTTTCTATACTTTTAAGATCTCTCTTAAATCCTTATAAGCTAAAGTAAGTTTCATTTTTTTATAGCTTACTAAGCATTCTTACCAGAAACTTACTTTTAGTACAGTAAGTAGTTTGTTAGATTACTAATGACTAAAAACTACTCCATTCCTGTGATAAACTCTATGTTACAAAGTTGACTTTGATCAAAGTTTTACTTAAAGTAGTTGCATCTCTATTAATAAAGGAAATTGATCTAAATTTTTCTTTCTTTCAGCTTATTGCGTTTTATTTTGTATATGTATAGTCTGGGCTTAGACATGAACTAATCTTGAAATGAGTTGAGAAGCTTCGAAAGGCATTATCTTCCCTTCAGTTCTCCATGTTTTCCCTTCCTGTCTTGCAGTTAACATAAAGGTGGTGGGGTTAAAATCTTGAGGCACAATGTATGAGCAGCCCTGCTGGCTAATTCACCACATCAGAAAGGGCTGCCTGAAAGTGTCGCCTGTGCCCTCAACAGATTTAATTTGATTGAGAAGTAAACTTTTCTATATTAAACTACTGACATTACTGGAATGTTTGTTACTGCAGCATTCTAATATAGAAGCTTTCCTCTATTTAATGCTCAGGAATATCTTAAACAATGTATTTAAATATTCGGTAAAATCACTAAAATCTTTGGGTTTGATGCCTTTTTAATGGTGAAATTTTTCACTACTTTTTGGTTTTCTGTTTTGCTTGGGTATTCTACCTCTCCTTAGGTTTAGAATACTATACCTTAGAAAACATCTTTAATTTCATGACTCAATTTCCAAACTTACTGGAAGGAAATTACACATAATCTTCTAAGTTTTAAATCTCTGTATTTGCACCTGATTTCTTATACCTAATGTTTATTCATGATTTTATTTCTCTAGTTGATCAGTCTCTCTTTTATCTTTGTTAGCTTTTCTTCTTTCCTTGGGTTTATATGGCTAGTTTTTTTTGTTTTGTTTTTTGGGTTTTTTTTTAATTGAAGACAGTTCATAAGACTTTCATTTTTTTCAGCAAATTGTGTTAGCTAGGTCTTTATATGTGACCCACCTTGTTATTTTCCAAAATTTTTAACAATATATTTCAGTATTCCCTTTAATCCATTTAGATAAATGCATTTTTTAATAATTTATAAGAAAAGTCAGAATTTTTTTTGACTATGAAATGAATGCATTTATTTTCAATATACTGTTATGCTTAATTTCTATTTATATTGCTTGTAGTTAGAAAATCTGTTTTGTGTAATTTCTCCTACATGGAATAATTAATAGAGATTATCTTTGTAGCTTAAATGACATGCTCAAATTTTTATAAATGTTTCATGGATATTTGAAAAAAATGGGTACCTTCTGTTTACTGGTATAAAGTTACATATTAATACTTCTGACACCGAATGTACTGATTGTGTTATTCAAATTATTTCTACTACCCTACTTATTGTTTCCCTCATCTATAAATTTCTAAGAGAAGTATATTAAAGTCTCCCATTGAGGTCATGGATTAGTATATTGCTCTGACAAGATTTTACTTTATATTCCTTGATATTTTGAAAATGAGAACATAAAGATTAATAAAAATGAAAATTCCTGATTCACTAATTTTTTTCAATATAAAATATCCATTTTTCTCATGTAATACATTATATCTTAAGCCTTTTTTAATATTGACAACAGCTTTCTTTTTGTAAGGATGTACTAACTATATTTTTGTTCCAACCCATTCTACTTAATACAGTTCTGCATTTTGTTTCTGTATACCTTTGTGTAATCTTCTATTTTATTTTAATACAATCTTTTTCTGTCATTAATACCATAGTTCAATTATAGTTTTATCACTTTGATTTTGATAGTAAAGTGCTTGTATTTATTTCTATATTTTTACACTGAGAAAGAAATACAATCCTATATTATGAAAACTTTGCCACTTAAAAGTAAATCTTTGTGATGATAGTGTTTACTATAAGAATTTTTTCATTTTATTTCTAACTTCCTTCACTTTTTCTCAGTGAAACTTAGTTTTTACTGTTTTTTGTTTTTTGGTAACGCATGCCTTTTTCTTACTTCCATTTCTTTTTCATGCTGTATGACCATGTCTCCAAATCACCTTTTTATTCCAAAGGGATGAACATTTTGAAGTTTTGCCTCTGCAAAAATGAATATTTACCCTCACACTTGATGGCAGTTTGACTAGACAAAGAATTCTATGTTAAGACACCATTTATTACTGAAGTTATTTTTCAATGTCTTCTAGTAGCTAGGGTTATAAATTGGAATTGTGATGCCACCCATATTCTTGATCTTTTGCAAGTACAGTCTGATTCTGCTGCAAGGTACAGAATACCTAACTCAAATAGTATAAAAACAAACAACAAAGAGAACAAAAAATGTCTTTTCTCACAATGAAAACTAGACTAGTGGCATGCCAGTACCAATGTAGATTAATTCACAATGTTGCTATCGACCCAAATACTTTCCTATAGTTGTAATGCTATCTAAAGTATGCTGACCAAATGTCCTTATGGCTAAGACATGGCTGCCACAATTCCAGGAATCACGTGCACCCTTCACAACGTTTTGCAGTAGAAGAAGGAATGTATTTTTTTTCTTTTTTTCTTTATCTGAGAAGGCAAACCTTTCCTCTAGAGACAGACTTCTCTTTATGTCCCATTAACCAGAATTAATTTCCAAGCCCAAACCAATCCTTGCAAAGGAAATAAGACCATGACAGTTCTCCCCTTGAGGAAGAAGTCAACCTTCCCTAAAGATGTGTAGAACCTGATAAAAGCAAAGTTCTTCCAGATAAAAAAGGAAATTGAGGAATGGCTGCTGGCAGACAATCAGCAGTACCTATCAAAAAAGTAACTTTGGTTGGCTGCCTTAGCACTGCAGCTCCAAGGCAGCAAGATGGCAATGCCACCACCAGCCCCTGAGGGCGGAGGGCAGCCAGCAGGGCCCCTGGCGGGGCAGACCTCCTGGGCTGCTTCACGCAGCCCGTATGTTTAGAGGTATCCTAGGAGCCGGTGCAGTTGCCCTGAGGACGGGTCCTTTGCCCTGCATTCCTGCAGGAATGTTTGAAGCCAAAGAAGCCTGTCTGTGCAGTGCATCGCATCACTCTGGCACCTGGCATCTGAGCTGTGGGACTCAAGCAGCCAGTGGAGAGCATGGAGACTTCTTGCCACGGCTGCCATAAAAATTTCTTAAAAAAAGGAAAAGAACCCCTTGGAGCACTTGACATGTGTCCCTTGAAGTTGGGTGGCCACAACAACTATGTATGTCTCATATGTAAACAACTTCTAAAAGTCAAAGTCTGGATGGAGCTACTCGTGTAAAAAGAGAAACACGAAGTCTGCAGTAGGAACGAGACACTCATCTACCACGGGCGGCCAGAGGTGTTTGTTTTTCAACAGTCAGTCGTGGTCCCTGCAGCACTGGGCTAGAACTGAGTCCTCCTAAAAGGAACCCCACATACAAGGCCTAAATGGATGGGGGATGTCCACCAATAGAGCGTCTTTTTGCAGTAGAAGCCAGGAGCTGAGGGAGGAGTCACCTATGAGGAGAAAATCGACTGTGGGATGTCACAGGTTTTAAAAAAATATTTCAACCAAGACGCAACTTCAAAAGAGAGTTTCTGATGGCAGTACCAGAACCTTCTTCTACACTTTCCTTTCAAATGGTAAATGACTTGATGAGCACCGTTTTTAATGCAGAAAAGCAACACCTGACAACAAGCTGTGAAGAAACCAGCACTAAATATATAAGGTTATGCAGACATGGAAGAAATAAAGTGTATGAATTCCTAGCTTTAAAAATTCAGACTAAGGTTTCTGAGTGGAGAGCCTGTGGTTGCTCTGTGAGACTCAACTAGGCCTTATTTTCCAGTGAGTAGAGGGCACCGGTGGTCTTCTGACATCTAGGTCATGGCAAGGCTAAATGCCAAGATTTTATTAATAATTAAGGACTTCCTATCAAAATGTTTGTTTAGCTTAAGGACAAAGGGTTTCTGTTTTCTGGTCTTAAGGAAGAATGCAAGGGTTTGATTGGCATAGAAAGGAGTGTGGGGACAGTGCCGAGAGGGAGCCAGGAGGAAGGGCCCTCACCCCCACGGTCAAGTGCCAGAACTTGATCTGGGCCAGTGCCCAGGAGCCCCAAATCTGCCTCTAGTCTGGAGAGTTTGTTAGGAAGTAGGATTGGGCCTTTAAGACAATCTTGTGTGTACCTTGTCTGCTAACAGCCTGACAATTGTTTACCAATACTCTGGCCTCAGTTATTTCACAGGGATTGCTCCCTGCTACATAGTGTTGAAATTACATTCAGAGATTTAAAAAAAAAAAAAACATGTGTGCAGCAATATTTTTCCACGAAACTAAGTGCAAAATCTCTTTAACAAATAATGATGGTAGTAAGAAATATTAGACATATTCATGCAAAAAGGCATCTCATTTTACAAAGGCTTAGAACATTTACAAAATAT
Organism: Kogia breviceps; assembly: GCF_026419965.1. Lineage (NCBI taxonomy): Eukaryota > Metazoa > Chordata > Mammalia > Artiodactyla > Physeteridae > Kogia > Kogia breviceps. Next base: position 93,919,205 of record NC_081314.1, read on the forward strand.
CCCCTAGGTTTTTAGACTGTGAACCTTACAATCTTAACCATTTTTCTTTGCATTTAAATGTGGCTGTTTGTTTAAAAAACGTTAACATGCAAGTTTAGTGATCTTTAGTCCACCAAATATTCTCTCCCATGGCACAGAGATGATAATGATGATTATAAAATACCACCGAACAAGACTGTACAAACAGATGAGCAGGCACACTGCAGGGCTGAACAGGGTCCAGTACGGTATAGGGAGCAATTTGACCAGAAGGATCCTGGGCTCAGACTTGCAAGGTGGAATTACAGTCTGTCCCATAAAGTAAAAAGTCTTCTCCCCCCAGTAGAAGAAGCACAGCCTCTCTTCTTTCTCCTCCCACCACTTGTGGTACCAGAGCTGGAGATCCTCCTTGGACTTGGGGAGGGTGTCCACTGGGTATCGGTGGACATGGAAGTGGATTTCCTTGGAAAAGTCCTTGAGGAGGACGTGCCTCTCTGTCTGAGGAATGTTATGAGGTTATGTCACCGTGATGTCATGGACAGCGTCCAGGTTCTTACCTTCTCTTAGACGGTCCACTATAAAAGTAAAGCCTGTAATTCTTGGATGTTAAGACATTTTCATATTTCTGAAGTCCATTCTTTTTAGCAAATTCATTATTTCAAGCCGTGCTTTTTTCTGTGAGATCAGTCCCTTCTGGGAATATGAGGAGTTTAAGTGGTTCATGGATATCACAAAAATAATTAATCATGTTTTCAAAAAAAAGTAACTTTGTTGTTGTCATCTTCCCTGGAGCCTTTTAGAGGTTTTATCCTTTTCTTTACAGTCCAGAAATTTAACCAGAACTTGTGTAGATGTATATTTTTATTTTTCCCATCTTAGTATATGGTGAGTTTTTACAAATTAAAGACTTGAGTCTTTCTATAGCTCAGGAAAATTTTCATCTACATTTCTTTAATTATTTCCTGCCTTCATTCTTTCTGGTGTAACACTAAACTTCAAATTTAACTTTCAGATCAACAACTTCTTCTTCACAAATAGCCATCCAAATTTTTAGACTTTCCCTTGATTTTTCTGTTGTTATTTCTTTTCTCATTACTCATTTTTCATAGTCTCTTGGTCTTGTTTATGAATTTTAAATTATCCCCAATCTCTGCAATTACTAAAAAATAAGTTTGTGTGAGGTTATAATCTATTTCCAAAATTACCTATTTTTACTTAAGTTGGTCCTGTTTTTTCATATTGTCCTCCTTTCTATACTATTGATTTATCTCAGATGTTTGATGATTTTTCATTTTCTATTCTATATGCCAAGATCTAGATTAGTTAATCTAAGGATACAATTTGAGATTACTTTGTGGTTCTGATGTTTCTCCTGTCTTCTATGGGACTGAGGGGATGCTAACTATAGGTTCTCTAGAAATGCATAGGGTGAACTACTTGATAAACTCCCCTTAGTTTGCCTAGGTAGGTGGAAACAGGCAGGCTAAGTACTCCAAGTTTGCCATGTAAGGAGAGTTCTGAGGAAGTGACAAATATTGGTATATTTTATGTCTAAAAGAAGCTGCAGTTTTTTCCTTATCTACCTATTACAAAAGTCTAGTTACCTGAGGGTCTACCTTGATTCTCTGTTCATCCTCAGTATTTAATATAAGAACTATGTCTACATGTAGAGTCTGTTAATTGGTAAGGCATTCTTAGCACATTGTCCTAGAGCAAATTCTAAACTGAGAAGCTCCATAAAAGGAGGGATGTGAAGAACTAAGGGGAAGAATGTTACCTAAGGTACACTTTAAGAAATTAACATAGAGCAGTGTGGCCAAAATGTCAAAGTAAAAAGACCTCACCTCCTCCCATGGGCACACCAAAATTTAAAGTATTTACAGAGCAACTATCTATGAGAATGACCTGAAGACTAGAAGAAAAGATTTTCCACAACTAAAGATATAAAGAAGGAACCACAACAAGATGAATAGGAGAGGTAGAGAGGAGGTATAGTCAAGACCCACACCCCTGAGCAGGTGACCCACAATGGGAGGATAATCACAATTGCAGACGTTCTCCCCAGGGAGCAAGGGGTCCAAGCCCCAAATTGGGTTCTCCAGCCCACGGGTCCTGTACCGGGAAGATGAGGCCCCAGAATGTCTGGCTTTAAAGGCTGGCAAGGCTTGCATATGAGAGAGCTAAAGGTCTGTAGGAAAAAGAGACTCCTCTCTTAAAGAGCAAATGCACAAACTCACATGCTTTAAGTTCTAACACAGAGGCAGTAATTTGCAAGGAGCTTAGGTCAGACCCACTTGCTGATCTTGGAGTCCCCCTGGAGAGGTGAGAGGCAACTGGGACTCCCCCTGGGACATAGACATTGATAAGAGACAATTTGGGGAGCTCATTCTACCATGAGGACACTGATGCTGGCATGTGCCATTTTGGAGTCCTCCCTCTAGTCTGTTAGTGCTAGGGGCAGGCCAATACCAGCTCCAGGGCCCACCTCAGGACACAGCCCCACACACCAGTGGGCCAGTACCAGCACCAGGGCACCCACCTGGGCCCCACAGTCAGCACCCTGTGGACGCAGCCCCAACACCAGTGGGCCAGCACCAGTCCCAGCCTCTCCCCCAGGTCCTACAGGTAGCTTCCCAGGCCCCAACCCTGCCCATGAGCAGGCCAGCACCAGCCCTTAGCCCCGATAGGCCATGCAGACAATTGCCCCAGAACCTAGACCCACATACCAGCAGGCCAGCACCAGATCCAAGACCTCTCGAATGCTACAGCCAGCATCCCCACGGCCCAGCCTCACAGCCAGTGGTCAGGTACCAGACATAGGACCCCCCAGTCACAGAGCAAGTCGGCCCAGGACATGGTCCTGCCTACCAGAAGGCTGGCACCAGCCCTGAGACTTCCCAGGGAATGTAGCCAGCTGAACTGAAACCCAGATATACCCACCGATGGGCAAAGAGATACTGCACAAGGCAGAGCCTGGCAGCCAACCAGGTCAGGGCCCAGCCCTGCCTACCAACAGACTCACATTAGTCAATGCCACAAAATAAGGGCCATGCACCCCACATAGAGGGCAACCCTGCACATATAGCCCTGATGACCAGAGAGGAGTGTGCTGCTGGGCCCTACAGAACATCTCCTACAGAAGGCCACTTCTTCAAGATCAGGAAATGTAACCCACCTACCTAATACATGGGAAAAAAAAACACAGAGACTTAGGCAAAGTGAGGAGATAGTAAAATATGTTTTAAGCAAAGGAACAAGACAAAACCTCAGAAAAGAAGTAAATGACAAGGAGATGAGCAATTTAACAGATAAAGAATTCAAAATAACAATCATAAAGATGCTCAAAAAACACAAAAGAAGAATGAAAACAGGGAGAATTTTAACAAAGTTAGAAAATATAAAGAAGAACCAAATAAAGCTGAAGAATACAATAAATGAAGTAAAAAATATACTAGAAAGAATCAACAGGGCTTCCCTGGTGGCGCAGTGGTTGAGAGTCCGCCTGCCGATGCGGGGGACGCGGGTTCGTGCCCCGGTCCGGGAGGATCCCGCGTGCCACGGAGCGGCTGGGCCCGTGGGCCGTGGCCGCTGAGCCTGCGCGTCCGGAGCCTGTGCTTCGCAACGGGAGAGGCCACAACGGTGAGAGGCCCGCATATCACCAAAAAAAATAAAAAATAAATTAAAAAATTTAAAAAAAGAATCAACAGTAGATTAGATTATAGAGGGGAATGGATCAGTGAACTGGAAGACAGAATAGCAAAAATCACTCAAGCTAAAGACAAAAAGGACAGAAGAATTTTTTAAAATAAGGATAATTTAAGAGATTTCAGGGACAACATCAAGTATACTAACATTCGCATTGTAGGGGTTCCAGAAGTAGAAAAGAGAAAGAAAGTGACAGACAATTTATAGGAAAAAGAAAAATAGCTGAAAACTTCCCTAATGTAGAAAAGGAAACAGACTTCCAGGTCTAGGAAGCACAGAGTCCCAAACAAGATTCCTCAAAGAGATCAACACCAAGACACATTATAATTAAAATGGCAAAAATTAAAGATAAAGAGATAATCTTAATAGCAGTAAGAGAAAAACAACTAGCTATGTACAAGAGAACTCCCATAGCTATCAGCTGACTTTTCAGCAGAAATTTTGCAGGGCAAAAGGGAATAGCATGATATATTCAAAATGATGAAAGGAAAAAAAAAAAACAAACACTACAACCAAGAATATTCTACCAGGCAAGGTTATCATTCAGATTTGAAGGACAGATAAATGTTTTACAGACAAGCAAAAGCTGAAAGATTTCAGCACCATTAAGCTGGCTTTACATAAATGTTAAAGGGACTTCTCCAAGCAGAAAAGAAAAGACCACAACTAGAAATAGGAAATTCACAAAAGGAAAAATATCACTGGTAAAGGCAAACATACAGTAAAGGTAGTCATTTATAAAACTAGAAAGAAGGTTAAAAGACAAAGGTATTATAATTAGCTATATTCACAATAAAAAGTTAAAGGATACACATGAAGAAAGATGTAAAATATGATGTCAAAACATTAAAAGTGAGCAGGCGGAGTTAAAATGCAGGTTTGTTAGAATGCATTCAAACTTAAGAGATCATCACCTTAAAATAATCATATACATAAACAAAAATATTAAAATATATTTTAAAACAAATACTGTAACAAGAGACAAAGAAGGACATTACATAGTAATAAAAGGATCAATCCAGCAAGAAGATATAACAATTGTAAATATGTATGCACCCAACATAGGAGCACCTAAATACATAAAGCAAATATTACATAAAGGGATAAATTGACAGTAACACAATAACAGTAGGTGACTTTATCATCTCACTTACATCAATGTACAGATCATATAGAAAGAAAATCAATGAGGAAACACTGCCCTTAAACAATACATTAGATCAGATGGACTTAATACATATCTAAAGAACAGTCCATCCAAAAGCAGTAGAGGGACTTCCCTGGTGGCGCAGTGGTTGAGAATCCTCCTGCCAATTCAAGGGACATGTGTTCGATCCCCAGTCTGGGAAGATTCCACATAGCTGCGGAGCAACTAAGCCCGTGTGCCACAACTACTGAGCCTGCGCTCTAGAGACCATGAGCAACAACTACTGAGGCCGCGTGCCACAACTACTGAAGCCCGCACACCTAGATCTCTTGCTCCACAACAGGAGAAGCCACCACAATGGGAAGCCCACACACTGCAATGAAGAGTAGCCCCCGCTCGCCACAACCAGAGAGCCGGGGGGCTCGCCACTGCTCCCACGTGCAGCAACAAAGACCCAACGCAGCCAAAAATAAATAAGATAAATAAATTAGTTTAAAAAATGAAATACTGTTTAAAAAAAAGAAACAAAAGCAGTAAAATACACATTCTTTTCAAGTGCACATGGAACATTCTCAAGGACAGATCACATGCTAGGCCCCAAAACAAGTCTCAGTAAATTTAAGAAGACTGAAGTCATATCAAGCATCTTTTCCTACCACAACACTATGAGACTAGAAATCAACTACAAGAAAAAAACTGCAAAACACACAAACACATGGAGAATAAAAAATATGCTACTAAACAACCAATGGGTATTGAAGATCAAAGAGGAAATTTTTTAAAGGGCACAGAGACAAAGAAAACAGAAATTCAACAATCTAAAATCTAAGGGACACAGCAAACCAGTTGTAATAAGGAAGTTTATAAAAGCCTATCTCAGGAAACAAGAAAAATCTGAAATAAACAATTTAACCTTAAACATAAAGGAACTACAAAAGAAAAACAAAACCCAAAGTTAGTAGAAAGAAAGAATAAAAATTAGAGCAAAATAAATAAAACAGAGGGCTTCCCTGGTGGCGCAGTGGTTGAGAGTCCGCCTGCCGATGCAGGAGACACGGGTTCGTGCCCTGGTCCGGGAAGATCCCACGTGCCGTGGAGCGACTGAGCCCGTGAGCCATGGCCGCTGGGCCTGCGCGTCCGGAGCCTGTGCTCCACAACGGGAGAGGCCACAACAGTGAGAGGCCCGCATACCGCAAATAAATAAATAAATAAATAAATAAAACAGAAACCAAAAAAAAGAAAAGATCAATGGAACTAAGAGCTTTAAAAAGATAAACAAAATGATAAAACTTTAGCCAGACTCATCAAGAATAAAAAGGGAGAGGGCCCAAATAAAATCAGAAATGAAAGAGGAAACATTACAATCAACACCACAGGAATACAAAATGTCATAGGAAATTACCATGACCAGTTATATGCCAATAAACTAGACAACCTGAAGAAATGGATAAATCCCTAGAACCAGACAATCTCCTAAAACTGATCAGGAGGAAACAGAAAATGAAGAGACAGATTATAATAATGAAACTGAATGAGTAATAAAAAAATAAAACTTCCCACATACAAAAGTCCAGGACCAGATGGCTTCACAGGTGAATTCTACCAAACTTTAAAAATGAGTTAAATACCTATTATTATCAAAATATTCCAAAAAATTGAAGAGGAAGGAATGCTTCAAACTCACTTTACAAAGCCAGCATGATCCTGATACTAAAATCAGACAAAGACACCACCAAAAAAAGAGAATTACAAGCCAACATCTATGATGAACATAGATGCAACAACTCCTCAACAATATATAAACAAAACAAATTCAATACATTTAATGATCATACAGCATGATCAAATGGGATTTATCTCAGGGATGCAAGAATGTTCCAATACCCACAAAACAAAATTATGATACAGCACATCAACAAATTGAAGGATAAAAATCATATGATCATCTCAATAGAGCAGAAAAGGCTTTTGACAAAATTGAACATCCAATTATGATAAAAACACTCAACAAAGTGGGTACACAGAGGAAATGTACCTCAACATAATAAAGACCATATATGACAAACACAGAGCCAACATCATTCTCAACACTGAAAGGCTGAAAGCATTTCCTCTAAGATCAGGAACATGACAAGGTTGCTCCCTTCACCACTTTTTATTAACATAGTATTCAAGTCCTAGCTCCACAATTAGAAAAAAAAAAGAAGTACAAATACTCCAAATTGGAAAAGAAGAGGTAACACTCACTGTTAACAGACAACATGCTACTCTATATAGAAAATCCTAAAGACACCACCAAAAAACTTAGAATTAATAAATGAACTCAGTAAAGTTTCAGGATACAGAAATCTGTTGTGTTTCTATACACTAACAGTGAACTAGCAGAAAGAGAAATTAATAAAATAATCTCATTTAAAATTGCATCAAAAGGAGCAAAACATGTAGAAATAAAACTAACTAAGAAGGTGAAAGACCTGAACTCAGTAAACTATAAGACAATGTTGAAAGAAATTGAAGACCACACAAACAGATGGAAAGATCCACAGTGTTCTCGGATTGGAAGAATCAATATTGTTAAAATGACCATACTATGCAAGGTAATCTACATATGCAAGGCAATCTACATATTCAATCCAATCCCTATCAAAATATCAATGGCAGTTTTTCACAAAACAAGAACAAATAATTCTAAAATATTTATGAAAACACAAAAGACCCTAAATAGCCAAAACAATTTTAAGAAAGTAAAACAAAACTGGAGGTATCATGCTCCCTCATTTCCAACTATACTACAAAGCCACAGTAATCAAAATAGTATGGTACTGGCACAAAAACAGACACATAGAACAATGGAACAGAATAGAGAGCCCAGAAATGAATCCAAACTTATATGGGCAATTAATATATGACAAGAAGGCAAGAATATACAGTCAGAGAAAGACAAATACTATATGATATCACTTATATGTAGAATCTAAAATATGACACAAATGAAACTATCTAAAAAACAGAAACAGACTCACAGACATAGAGAACAGACTTGTGGTTGCCAAGGAGGGGTAGGGGAGGGATGGACTGGGAGTTTGGGATTAGCAGATGCAAACTATTATATATAGAATGCATAAACAACAAGGTCCTACAGGGAAGTATATTTAATACCCTGTGATAAACCATAATGGAAAAAGATATAAAAAAGAATATATATATATACATACATATATATACACATATATATACACACACACAACCAAATCTCTTTGCTGTACAGCAAAAATTAACACACTGTAAATCAACTATATTTTAAATAAATAAAACGTGCAGTTTTAAAATACCTTCTCTGATTTCAACACTTCACCATCGCTTCCTTGTTTTAGCACTCTCCCAAAGTCATTATGAGGGATAATATCAGGAAAAGTCAGATAAGCACTGGAGCCTTTACTCCAAACTTTGAGACTGCCTGACTTCACTGTACCCAGCCTACATCCTCCATATGTTACTCAACTCTACATCATAGCCCATGGACTTTCTCCTGTGTCCAGCGTTAATAGGCTAGAAGCCAAGTTATTAAGATCCTACCTGTATCCTTGATAAAAATGAAGGCAACTTTTATTAAATTAAAGAAACAGTTTTTCTGGGTGATGTTGTTTAATAGATAAGGACAATGCCAGACGCAGAAGATGAGGCTGTAGCCCAGCTTAATCTCTAACTAGCTCTGATTCTCAACCTCCAATGCTTGAGCAAGTCCATCCAGAAGAGCTCCCCATCCCAGTTCTGAGCGAAACCACCTTCAATGCCTACAGTAGAACTTTGGTAAATAATCTTTTAAATGCATCCACAGAGGCAATGATTGTTGACACAGACGATCTAAAAAGTGAGAGACTCTGGCAGTTCACAGTTATCACTCTTAAATAAAATACTTAAACTCACTGGTCCTCAGTTCTTTTGCTTTAAATAACTGTTATTCTGTGTGCTCTCTTAGGTCCTCCCAGCTAAATATTTCTATGAGCTACAGCAAAAGAATGAGACTGAGATTTGCCATAATGCTTGAAGGGAAACATCTGATATTAGAGCAGTGTGTTTGGTATCCACAGTTAGGACTTAGTATCCATGTAAAGTGTCTGCATTTGATATAGCCTATAATGAAAGACAGGCTTGATAAATAGCAAATGGTTTGGAATTACAAATAAAGCCTTAGGGGTTGTCTCATTTATACAACCTTCCAAAGAATACAGGTGGCCTAAATAAACAGTCTTATTTCCCAAATCATGGTGAAGATCATTTGGGGTACAGCAAGAATTCTTTCAAAGGCTGGTATGGTATTCCCTGATGTCCGTGAGGTACCGTGTAACAATGTAAAGGACACAAATCTCAGAGTTGACAGAACTGAATTGGAAGTCAGTTTCCATTACTTCCAACTGTATGTCCTTAGGCAAATAAATTACCCTCTCTGATTTTGTTGGTTTAGCTATAAAATGGGATGTTGTTATGTGTATTACCTGCTTCAAAATGTTATTGTGAAGAAAAATGATTTAACACATGTTAAAGGAATTTGGAAACAGAAAGGCTACATGTAATTATAAAGCTGTTTTTAGGGGGAAACTTAAGTAGGCAGAATACACTTCTCCCTTTACAGAGGTCATAATCCTATTCTGGGGCAAGGAGCTAACTGATTAAACATCTTTTCCATGTCACATGTTAATAGCAAAGATTATAGTCTCCGACATTCATTTTTGCAATATTAAGATCCATACATTAAAGCCACCATTTTTGTGTGTGCTATGAATCTCCCATCTGCTTTGTACTCTCTTCCAGAAAGAGACTGGTGTTATTTTTCAAAGTAGATGTCAGCTTTCAGGCTCTGGAGCGCCTATGTGCATCTGAGCTGGTGTATCCTCCACCACCCATCAGCAGCAGATGGATCTTGTCTAAGTGATTTGGATTACTGGATAAGAGCAAGATTTGGAACATGAACCTGTTCAAGGAATATATGCTCAAGGAATGCATATATTTGGTAAAACAGGATAAATGTGTATGTGAAAAAAATCATTTTTTCCTCTTCATTATTTCCAGTATTAAAAATAAAATAGGGCTTCCTTGGTGGCGCAGTGGTTGAGAGTCCGCCTGCCGATGCAGGGGACACGGGTTCGTGCCCCGGTCCAGGAGGATCCCACGTACCACGGAGCGGCTGGGCCCGTGAGCCACAACAACTACTGAGCCTGCGAGTCCGGAGCCTGTGCTCCGCAACGGGAGAGGCCGTGACAGTGAGAGGCCCGCGTACCACAAAAAAATAAATAAATAAAATAAAATAAGATAAATAAAAATAGCTTACTACTAATGGCACTGAAGAGTCCAAAACAGGAGCAGAAACGTTTGGCATTTTGGTGTTGAAGGAAAACCGGTCCTTTTTTGTTGTTATAATAAGTGAAGCCTGAAAGGACCATGCAGAGAGGAAGATGAATCTAAGCTATGTCAAACTAGCAGGGAAATGGCACCTGTGAAGAAGCCTATTGCCAATTTCAACGATGATTTGTCAGGTTTGATTAAAACCTGAATTAAGCAGTTCTCATTAGAACCTCAGAAGGATGAATTATGCAGCATAAATAGATTACTCATGCCCTGATAGAAACACTGACACCACACACCCTGCTAGTAACTTCCAATTACATTGATAAATGAGAAGTTAAACTGTAATTTTTTTAGCACTATCCATTTTGTCTCTAATATCCTGCCACTTCTGTTTGTATTGTGACTAAAAAAACAAGGCCGCAATGAAACAGTGCTCTAGATTAGTGTCACACTCCAGACCAGGAGATAATGGGGGGTAGTGTTATGATTGGAAAAGGGACCCCAAGAAGAGTGAAAGGTGTTCTTTATCTCCAATGCTGCCCCAGGTATTTATTAAGGTTGCATAATAAGTGCATTTAGGACTTATCTTCACTTACAAATAAAATAGCCAGATTATGGGATAATCTACTCATGACAGTGTCTTGAAAGTGCTATTGGAAAATTTAATGTCATTGGTCATAGACTGGACTTGTTAACTAGCCAGTGAGTCAACAGATTTCACTGGCCATAGTTAATCTTTATAACATTTCCAAAAAAGAGACGACAGCAAAAGCATTTAGCATGTTGGTCGCCATTTCCTCCCCTCAGCTGTTTATAAGCATCAATTAAATTTATATCTGATCTCATCCTTTTGGTTCCTGACACACAGTCATTTTTCCTATTAATGCAGATTGTGAAAAATTGGGCTAGGCATTGTGGGAAAGAAGGAAGGCATCAAAAATGGATTTTCCAAATGAAACTGTTTTTTGGGGGGTTTTTTGCTCCAACTTTGAGGCCCATCTTTAGCATGGTGATGCACCCAATAAAACAAAAATCCAACCCCTCAAAGGCTTGAAAAGAAGTATGCCTACAGGGAAGTCTCCTGTAGAGGGAAAAAAAAGACAAACTGTATCTAATGACTCATACAAAAAAAAAAAAAAAAAACTTCTTAAAATCTCTACCCATATCTGCCTCTCCCTGGATTTCCAGTAGAGGAAGGAGCTGGTAAAATTCTTCTCACCCAACCTCAAAATTCCTCCAAACTTTCTTGGTTTCACTACTCCATCCCCTCTCCTGCTGCCCTCTTCTTGCTTCTGAACCTTTTCTCTTCTTCCAAGCCTAAGTGTAGGCTGAGAATGTAAATTAAGTTTGCTCAGTTTCCTCCAGTTATCTTCTCCATCCATGACTCTAATCAGACAATAAAGAACCATGATCCAAGTACCGTAATGAATGCTCCTGATAACAGAGGAGAAAAGATCTCATCACTTACCTTTCAATATTTTTACCACAGTTCTATTACACCAAGGGGCTGGGAAGACCTCTCCAAAAGAAATGAACGGTAGAAATTTCACTGACAGTGGTTTCTGCCATCAAGGTTTGAAGGCAAATTCCTCTTAGCTTTTCATCTCACTCCAAAGCAGCTGTATGCCAGCTTAGATCAGAGGCTTTCAGAACCTTCCCCCTTTTGTATAAAAAAACTTCGTATTGAGAGGAAAGAAATGTGAGGGGAAATTTTTAGTACAGAGGCTTAGAAAAGAAAGAGAAAAAAGAAGAGGGATGAGATTTTAGGTAAGAGACCATTAAAGAAAAACTACATACTTCAAACTTATCCTGAAGCTTGGAGTAGGGAGAGAGACCATAAAGAAAAATAGAGTCCCAAATCCTGGAATTAGAGTCCTGCTCTTCTATTTGTATTAGGAAAATCACCTCCCTGGGCCTCTGTTTACTCCTCTATAAAATCAGGGAATTTGACTAAAGGATCAGAAAAGCCCACATCCCTTGATTTTATGAATCCTTCTTCATCTAATTTGTCTTCTAACCATCGCTCTAACCACCCCCATCGTTGCTATAATCCTCAGGATTTTAACTGTGTGCTTGGTCCACACAGTCTGAAGATGTGTTGTGTTTTGCTTCATGTTCTATGCAAACTCCAGCAGTCCCTGAATGCATGTACATTATCTCTATTATTAAATTCATCACCTACTCAAAAAAAAAACAGTTTAATTACCTGATTATGATACTGCACTAAGTCTACAGAATAATGACTTCACAGGAGTTAACAAATTAAGATAAATGAAGCTGCCATGAATGCAGCTACACATACAAAAAAAGAATAAAAAGCATTAAATTAAAACACATCTGACCAGTAAGATGGAAGCTGTTGAGTGTTTAGCCATCAACTATATGATCTATTAATATCTATATATCTAATGGATAATCTCTTGTGAAATAGCCACTTAGAGAAAAAATGTTCAGCTGTTAGAATTGTTCAGTGGTCACACACTAAACTCAGAGGCATTTCTATATTGCCCCTCCTCAACTTTAGTTCCCAAAATGGAACTTACTGACTTTCTAATCTAACTTATTCCCTGGACTTAATTTTAAACGCTCTTGGTTTATTCTTAAGATAAGGATAAAAACCATGCTTCAGGTTCCAGAGGAGAGAAATTCAAAGGAAGAATTCTAAAATAACATGACTTAACTATTAGTATCTAATGTTCCAAGGTAAATACTGTGAAACGAACAGCACTCATTTGAAAGTAAAACTTCTGGATTAAGAAAAATATTAGATTATTTTCAGTCATACATTCAATATGCCAAGTTCATCATGGGAGTAAGGAATGCTTTGGTGATAAGAAAACACTTCACATTAGGCCTCAGGATAAGATGACATTACATGCAAGGAAGGATCTGTTCACTGCTCAGCTTCACTGCTGGGCACTAAATCAACATTGTTATGTATCTGACCAAACAAGATACAAATCTTATTTACATTTCAGAAAACTGAGCATAAGTCATTGAATTATTTGCAGGAGGTTGAATCAGAGATAGGATGAGCCTTTTAAAAACCCTTGTTCTAGTCTAAGACTTCTGACATCTAGAATCAGAACAGTGTTTGTAATAAATTGAATTTTGATTATTTTGATATTTTATTGAAAAAAATCGAATATAAAATGATCAAAAGAAAAAAAAATTTTTCATACCTCTCCTTTTTATCATACAAATCCTTCCCTTCTCTCCAGAATACTGAAGTAATACTCAAATATAAATTACACTGTAATATTCATATGGACCCAAAATAAATTTGATTCCATGTGAGGGCCTGAGAGAATCTCTTAATCCTCAAGTCCTACAGTGAGGAGAGAGGAAACATCCCTTAATTTTTTTTTTTTACAAAGTTATTTATGTTGTTAAACAATTCTACAAGACTTAAAAAAAAACAAATTCAACAGACCTCTGATCCTCCTCCCACATACACATTAACACCTTCCTTCCCTGACACTGAAATGTCTTAAACTCAGAATTTCATTGACTCCACCTCTCCAGAAAATCCACCTGCCTTCATTCCAGGGAAGGGAGCAGTGGGTACCTGACAGTGTGGGCTGAAGGAGGAAATCTAGGGGTCAAGTTCTTAAACAGCCTTTCTAGTAATGATACTGCTTTTCAGTCCTACTCACAGTCCTATTTCAAAGATATCTCATGTCTCCAAGTGATCCACACTGCCTTGCTTCTGGGCTCCACTCCCTACCCAAACTACATTTCAACTTCCTGTGGTCTGCTGACTTCAGCTTTCGTCCATCTGCTATGTTGCCACCTCCTCTATGGTTTCCTTGACACTGTGGATTTACAACTTTAAAAAAATCATCTTATTGTCCTAAAACTGGGGTTTTAAGAGGAATCATGAGTTCAAATGTTCGTGCTATACTTAGCCAAAAATCTGCTATATTTAGCCAAAAATCTCAACTTTCATTTCTTACTCTAAATCCTTATATATTGATAATTGACTTGCATATTTTCTGTAACTTAAAAATAAATTTAAAATTAAGCCCATGGAATCCATGATGGTTCTTTCCCTACTCAGGCTTTCTATAAGTTTTCACCATTTTCTATTACGTGGCTAATTCTAGATGGTTAAACTTGTTTGAAGTTGGGTCTCTGACTTGGTGCACCCTTGTGTAGAGTCCAAATACATTCAAAATGATAATCAGCAAAAAAAAAAAAAAATCAGTCATGTCACCCATATAATAGTTATGAAAACCAAGTGTTGGCTTTCGCTACAAAATGATTCAGGGTATAGTCTGTGGAGGTTTTTCCAAAAGTCCAGAGCAACCATGTGCCCCAGAGGTTGTTCAGGCAGCTGCTTATAAATGTACTTGAAACACAGTTCTTAAGATGTCCTTGTGCTTGGAGTTGGCGCTCTCTTTTCCCTTTTAAAATAAACAATCTTACTTATTCTTCAAGGCATGGCTCAAATATTACTTCCCCTCTTTGGCATTCTCTTTTCTCTTCCATTTCCATGGGAGAATCAATTACCCCATTATCTGAGCTCTTTTAATATTTTGTATATACTTCTACTGTAGTATGTAACACACAATGTACTGAGATGATTTATTGTCTATACCTCCACTATATTTTGAACTCCTCAAAGACAGAATCTGTGTTCCATTCTTTTTGGTATCACCAGTAGCTAGTACAGTACCTATAACTCAAAAGAGCATCAGTAAATAATCTTGAACTTAATCACAATGACACAAATATCCTCTACTCTGAGAAAGCCCAGGACTGCGCAAAGAGAAATGAGGATGAAAACTCAATTCAAAGTCTAAAATAAGGAGATGCTTTATGTATTAATCCAATCCCCCCTCACTAAAACTACCTGAGGAAGGTATCATCCCTCTGGGAAATGAAGGAATCAAGACTCAAATAACTTGGTCAAGATCAAAGCTAGTAAACATTAGAATAAGAGCATTTTCACCCCCATCTGATTCCAAAGCTAGAGCTCTTGAATTTTTTTCTTTTTAATGCTTCTTTCCTGGAGATCAGAGAACACAAAATGCAAAAAAGGAACAGTTTTTCATCTGTGTTTTGCCAGATCTTGGTATATAACTGACTACAGTCTTCAAATATAAGTTATGTCCAAATGTTTGCTTTTTGACTTATTTTTCACATGGTTCATTTCTGAGCCATTACATCTGCCATGGTTAGTTAAGCCTGCTGTGAACCTGTACAGTCTGAGACGTCTATTACTTTAAATGGTAGTTCTTAGTGCATGAAGATGATGCTCCCAACTGTTCTACCTTCAGAGAAGGAAGGTGGGTACAACCAATTCCTTGACTTCTGTTCTCAACCACATGTTGTGCACTTGCAATTTGCATACTTTGGGAAGTGTGCCTACTGGGGCCTTGATTTTTTTGTGTGTCTAGAAAAGTAAAATGTGGGATACGTGCATAACACAGTAAACCTTGCTGGAATGCACACTTGGTGCTTTTTATCTTGTCTGACTCCTTTGGGCACCTACATATTGACTACAATACTCAACTTTGAGTCTACATATCTACATCTCTACATACAGATTCCTATATAGTTAACATCACCATGCAATGTGAACAAAAAGAGTTTTTTATAGCCATTTCGAATCCCTCTTCTCCACTGACTATTAATCAGTGTGGCCAAGAAAAATTGTTTCCATTGTGGAAAGTGTGATTTTCCTTCTCCTAGATCTCACTGGTATCTAGATTCCAGATATCTCATAGATTCTTATGCCCTACATGTCATGCTCTCTGTGTCATGACAGGTGGGAAAGCAGAACATAAATCCTTGGCATCCACCATTCCCAAACCTGTTGCAGGCTTCTTACTTAAAGCATTTGCAGCTCTTAATAGAGGGCTTTATCTACTTGCCAAAAATGCTCAGCCCACGCACAGGGGAGTCCAGAGGTGGCAGAAAGGTGATGTCTCTGGAGCAGCCTTCAAAAGCTGACAAAGAGAGGTGTGTCCTGCACTGACTCCCCGGAGGTGCCCAATAGGACTAAGCCCTGCTGTGTCACCGTGGTGATCGTCTCATTAGAGTATCAGCTTCCCTCCCTTCTCTGCCTCACTTCCCTATTGGTACTACTGGGATTACCTCACATCTGACCTCCAGCCCTGAAGCCTAGAATAGAGAAAAGGCCATTTTAAGAACAGTGTTTATTAGGTGATACTTTGGAGATTTACTCCCTCCACTCTGCAGAGAACAATGCCAGCTCCTAACTCTCTCATCCCACCAGGACTGGCTTCTGCTTATTTCCTCCATTCATCGGTTCTCCCTAACCTGGGTGTCCTGTGACAAGGTCTCTACTCTGAACACTGTAGCACAATTAGGGGCCTTTTAAATTCCTTAGGGCAAGAAGAGTTACTGTCCTGTCTGTGTCCAGGATGAAAATGGATTCCCTCCCACCCTAACCACTGAGTGGTGCCTTTACAGCTCCAATCACTCCTTCCTTGACAAACTGCAGGCCACCATGTCCTTTTGCCTAGTCCTCTCAAGTGAGCATTTACCATATTTTTCCTCTTGTAAGCTACATGCATACACACACACTTTTACTTTACTTATAAATGTGTTCATTTATTATTGCTGTTACTATAATAAATCATCATAAATTTAGTGGCATAAAACCAAAAAACATACAGATATGGGGATGAGAAATCTGAAACAAGTCTCACAGGGCTAAAATCAAAGTGTTGGTAGGGCTCCATTTCTTTTGGAGACATTATGGGAGAACCAGTTTTCTTGCCTTTTCCAGCTTCCAGAGACTATCTGCATTCCTTAGCTAGGGGCCCTATTCCTCCATTTTCAAAGCCAGCATCATTAAAGTAAGACCTTCTCATGCTGCCTTCCTCTGATTCTCTCTCTTCTGTCTTCCTCTTCCACTTATAAGGACCTTTGTGAATATATCGGGCCCAGACAGATATCTCAAAGTCAGCTTAGTAGCAAATTTAATTACATCTGTAACCTTAATTCCCTTTGCCATATAAACTAACATGTTCACAGTTTCTAGGAATTGGGATATAGACATCTTTGGGAGGTGGGGGCATTATTCTACCAATCACAATAAGTTTAAAAATGCTAATTATGTTACTTACTGCTGTCAGACCTAAATTATTCTAGATGCTGTGTATAAGGATGATCCTATTACCCCACTCACTCTAGAAACAACATTCATCTAAAACACTGAATACTACACATTACCAATAGTTGCCATCATTCAGAACCTATGATGTGTCAGGTATTCGATGTACTAAACAATGTTTAATAGTTACAGCATGGCCTTCACAATTACAATGGTCTGGAATTCAAGTTGTACTCTGCCACCTACTAAATAGATATCACTCTGGACAAGTTAATTAACCCCTTTGAATCTCATTCTATCACATGTTAAAGAGACAGTATACCTCCTTCATAGTGATGATTTGATCACTTTATTATTTTAACTGACACCAGAATTCCTTACTGTAAGATTTGTCATTGTTTGGAAAAATTGAGACTAATATTTGATTACATAAAGGATTACCTCATGTTTTTACCTTTTAATCCTCCCAAAATTAATCCAAAATGACAGTTGAGAAATTAGCATGTTAGTAACCCATAACGTTGAGAATGAGAGAGGAGGAAACAGTGAGAAGAATCACTTCAACAAATATTTGAGAGATGAAAAATAAATGGTATGGTAACTGACATATCAGAATACAGGAAGCTAAAGTCTACATCAGCATCAGAGGGTACGAAAAAAGAAGCTAGCCAATTTACCCAACAAAACGTCTGGAAGCTCAGCCTTTGGAACCAGTCAGCACTAAAACTGGAAGGGCTGGGGTGAACAAAGAGAAAATGGCTAAGATCTATGCTCATAGTAAGTGGCATGGAGACCTTTCCACCCAGGTTCTCTTTTTCACTCTGTGCAGCCAGGCAACTGTTCCTCAACCTCAGCTCTGTGAGAGAGGGGATATGTTTTCCTGTGGAGAAATGGAGTCAGTAAGGGTCCTCCTAATGTGGGAACAAGAGACACACAGAAAAGGGGATGATTCATGGTACTGAAAAGCAGGGACTATGCATAAGTTCACACACTGAACTACAGCAGTGTTAGAACTCAATCCTCATCAGGAAGAAAACTAGAGGATTTTTGTTTAGGTAACTAAACAGTTCACATATTGACCTCTGACTAACCCTCAATGAAATAACTGGCTTTCTATTGAAGGCCATCAGACAACAAGTCCATGTACTATTAAACAGAACTTCTGACCAGAATTTTAGTGACAAATATCAATGGAAAGTTAAAGGTTACCGGACATTTGAGTAAGTATCCAAAGTGAAAGATCAAAACAAACAGAAACCAAAAAAGAGGATAAAAGGCAATGAAGAAGAAAATCAACACAACATGCAAGATATTCAGAGAGACATAACTCTTTCTCTAAAACTAAAAAATGATGCACTGAAAAAAGGACTGTCTTAGAAATTTAAAAAAAGAGCTCCTGGGGGCAGAGTCAAGATGGTGGACTAGGAGGATGCAGAATTTGCGTCTCCTCACAACTAGGGCACCTACCAGGCACAGTGGGGGACCACAGACACCTAAAGGGACGGGAGGAAACCCCAGCGACTGGGTAGGATGTGAGGTGTGGCGGGGAGGAGAAGTGGAGGCGGGACTTGACTGGCGCCCTTGAGGGGTGGCTGGGGGAAGGAAAGGGATCCCACACCCAAAGGACGAAATTGGGGGACCATTGGGGGGGCAGAGAATCAAAAGGGAGAGTAGCCAGGTTTCCCCTGCCCACTTGGGCCCCCAGGAGCCTGCTGTGATACCAGGCCTGATCCTCTGTGCACCAAGGCCCCCTCCAGCCATGCAGGTCCTGAGGGAGTGGGAGGGAGGAAAGGGGGAGAAAAAGTAAAGGCCGGACCTCCGGGACCAGCACCCCTGACGGGGGGCTGGGGGAGGCGAAGAGTTCCTACACCTAGCAGGACCCACCCATGGTTCAGGGTCCAGAGGGGATGGCGGAGACCCTAGGGGAGATGGTGGAGGAGGGGTGCAAAAGAACAGAAGGGAACATGACCAGCACTTTTCCTGTCCACTTAGGCACCAGGGAGCCTACTGGGCTCCCAGGCCTAATCCTCTGCCCTCAGAGCCTCCCTGCTGCCATGCAGAGCCCAAGCCCCACCCCTACACCCCCAGCCAGGGCCCTACCTCTACACTTGGAGACCACCTCTGAGACCCCCTCCAACCATGCTGGGCCTAAACCCCACCCACAACACCCTCACCCAGGGCCTTACCTCCAAATTCCAAAACTCCACACTCCAGACGCCCTCCTTTCAAGACTGCCTCTCCCCTTCCCAGCAGGTCCTAAGTAGAGGCCCCACCTCATGCTTCAATGTTGCCCTGCCTAGGCCCCCGCCCCCAAGGCCTTTTCAAGCTGCATGGATCCTGAGCCTAGGCCCTGCCCCATGCTCAAACGTCACCACCCACCCACCTAGATCCCATCCCACCCTAACCCCCGCCCCTGCAGAAGATCCACCTCCACCTAAACTCTGACCCCTATAGCTAAGGCGCTTTTTATTTTCTGTTGTGGTTTTATTTTACCTTGTTGCAGTTGTTTCAATTATATTTTTACTTTTCCTAATATATTTTTTCTCTTTCTAATTTTATTTTGTTTTTTATTCTTTGTTATTGTAGTGCTCCTTGCTGTTTTTTTTTTCACCATGCCACACGGCTTGTGGGACCTTGGTTCCCAGGCTGGAGGTCAGGCCCGAGTCCTGTGGTGGGAACCCCAAGTCCAAACTGCTGGACTAACAGAGAACCTCAGACCCCAGGGAATATTAATCGGAGTGAGGCCTCCGCAAGTTCCTCAGCTCAGCACCAAGACCTGGCTCTATCCAACTGCCTGTAAACTCCAGTGCTGGATGTCTCTGGCCAAACAACAGGAATACGGCCCCACATATTAAAAAAAAAATGAAATGACAAAAAAATTTGTAACAGACAAAGGAGCAATGTAAAAACCTACAAGACCAAATAAATGAAGATGAAACAGGCAACATACCTGAAAGAGAATTTAGAGTAATAATAGTAAAGATGACCCAAAACCTTGGAAACAGAATGGAGAAAATAAAAGAAACATTCAACCAGGATCCAGAAGAACTAAAGAGCAAACAAACAGTGATGAGCAACATAATAATTGCAATTAAAAATACTCTAAAAGGAATCCATAGCAGAATAACTGAGGCAGAGGAACGGACAAATGAGTCAGAAGATAAAATGGTGGAAATAACTGCCAGGGAGCAGAATAAAGAAAAAAAATGAAAAGAATAGAGGACAGTCTCAGAGACCTCTGGGACAACAGTAAACGCACCAACATTCGAATTATGGGGGGGCCCAGAAGAAGAAGAGAAAAAGAAAGGGTCTGAGAAAATATTAGAAGAGATTATAGTCAAAAACTTTCCTAACATGGGAAAGGAAATAGTCAATCAAGTTCAGAAAGCACAGAGTCCCATGCAGGATAAATCAAAAGAGAAACACGTCGAGACACATGTTAATCAAACTATCAGAAATTAAATACAAAGAAAAAATATTAAAAGCAGCAAGGGAAAAGCAACAAATAACATACAAGAGAATCCCCATAAGGTTAACAGCTGATCCTACAGCAGAAACTCTGCAAGCCAGAAGGGAGAAGCAGGATATATTTAAAGTGATGAAAGGGAAAAACCTACAGCCAAGATTATTCTACCCAACAAGGATCTCCTTCAGATTCCACAGAGAAATTAAAACCTTAACAGACAAGCAAAAGGTACAAGAATTCAGCACCAACAAACCAGCTTTACAACAAATGCTAAAGGAACTTCTCTAGTCAGGAAACACAAGAGAAGGAAAAGACCCACAAAAACAAACCCAAATCAATTAAGAAATGGTAATAGGAACATACATATCGATAATCACCTTGAATGAAAATGAATTAAATGCTCCAACCAAAAGACACAGACTGGCTGAATGGATACAAAAACAAGACCCTTCATACACTGTCTACAAGAGACCAACTTCAGACCTAGGGACACATACAGACTGAAAGTAAGGGGATAGAAAAAGATATTCCATGCAAATGGAAATCACAAGCAATTGGAGTAGCAATACTCATATCAGATAAATTAGATTTTAAAATAAAGACTGTTACAAGAAATAAGGAAGGACACTACATAATGATCAAGGGATCAATCCAAAAAGAAAATGCAGCAATTATAAATATTTATGCACCCGACACAGGAGCACCTAAATACAAAAGGTAAATGCTAGCAGCCATAAAAGGAGATATTGACAGTAACACAATAACAGTGGGGGACTTTAACACCCCACTTACACCAATAGACAGATCATCCAGACAGAAAATAAATAAGGAAACACAAGCTTTAAATGACACAATAGACCAGATAGACTTAATTGATATTTTTAGGACATTCCACTTGAAAGCAGAAGAATACACTTTCTCCTCAAGTGCACATGGAACGTTCTCCAGAATAGATCACATTTCAGGTCACAAATCAAACCATGGAAAATTTAAGAAAACTGAAATCGTACCAAGCATCTTTTCCAAACACAGTGCTATGAGAAATCAATTACAAGAAAAACAGTAAAAAACACAAATACATGGAGGCTAAACAGTGCGCTGCTGAATAACAGAGATCACTGAAGAAATCAAAGAGAAAATTTTAAAATACCTAGAAACAAATGACAACAAAAACATGATCCAAAACCTGTGGGACACAGCAAAAGCAGTTCTAACAGGGAAGTTCATAGCAACTCAACCTTACCTCAAGAAACAAGAGAAATCTCAAATAAACAATCTAACCTTACACCTAAATCAACCAGAAAACAAAGAAAAAAGAAAACTCAAAATTAGTAGAAGGAAATAAATCATAAAGATCAGAGCAGAAATAAATGAAATAGAAACAAAGAAAACAACAGCAAAGATCAATAAAACTAAAAGCTGGTTATTTGAGAAGATAAAAAACATTGATAAACCTTTGGCCAGATTCATCAAGAAAAAAAGGGAGAGGATGTAAATCAATAAAATTAGAAATGAAAATGGAGAGATTACAACTGATACTGCAGAAACGCAAAAGATCATAAGAGACTACTACAAGCAAATATATGCCAATAAAATGGACAATCTGAAAGAAATGGAAAAATTCTTGGAAAAGTACAACCTTCCAAGATTTAACCAGGAAGAATTAAAAATATAAACAGACCAATCACAGGTAATGAAATAGAAACTGTAATTAAAAATCTCCCAACAAACAAAAGGACCAGATGGTTTCACAGGTGAATTCTATCAAACATTTAGAGAACAGTTAATACCTATACTACTCAAACTCTTCCAAACAATTGCAGAGGGAGGAACACTCCCGAACTCGTTCTATGAGGCCACCATCACCCTGATACCAAAACCAGACAAAAGATATCACAAAAAAAGAAAATTATAGACCAATATCACTGATCAACATAGATGCAAAAATTCTCAACAAAACACTAGCAAGCAGAACCCAAAACACATTAAAATGATCATATACCATGAACAAGTGGGATTTACCCCAGGGCTGCAAAGATTCTTCAATATATGAAAAAGAATCAATGTGATATACCATATTAACAAATTAAAGAATGAAAAACCATATGAGCATCTCAATAGATGCAGAGAAACCTTCTGACAAAATTCAACAGCGATTTATGATTAAAAACTCTCCAGAAAGTGGGCATTGAGGGAACCTATCTCAACATAATAAAAGCCATATATGACAAACCCACAGCAAACATCATTCTCAATGGTGAAAAAGTGAAAGCATTTCCTCTAAGATCTGGAACAAGACAAGGATGTCCACTCTCACCACTAGTATTCAACATAGTATCGGAAGTCCTAGCCACAGAAATCAGAGAAGAAAAAGAAATAAAAGGAATAGAAATACAAGTTGGAAAAGAAGAAGTAAAACTGTCACTTTTTGCTGATGACATGATACTATACATAGAAAATCCTAAAGATACCAACAGAAAATTACTAAAACTAATCAATGAATTTGGTAAGGTTGGAGGATACAAAATTAATACACAGAAATCTCTTGCATTCCTATACACTAACAATGAAAAATCAGAAAGAGAAATTAAGGAAACATTCTCATTTATGATTCCAACAAAAAGAATAAAATACCTAGGAATAAACCTACCTAAGGAGACAAAAGACCTGTACTCAGAAAACTGTAAAATACTGATGAAAGAAATCAAAGATAACATAAATAGATGGAGAGATATACCATGCTCCCAGACTAGAAGAATCAACATTGTGAAAATTACTATACTAGCCAAAGCAACCTACAGATTCAGTGCAATCCCTATCAAACTACAAATGCATTTTTCACAGAACTAGAACAAAAAATTTCACAATTTGAATGGAAACACAAAAGACCCCGAATAGTCAATGCAATTTTGAGAAAGAAAAACGGAGCTGGAGCAATCAGGCTCCCCGACTTCAGAATATACTACAAAGCTACAGTAATCAGGACAATATGGTACTGGCACAAAAACAGAAATATAGATCAATAGAACAGGATAGAAAACCCAGAGATAAACCCACACACATATGGTCATCTTATCTTTGATAAAGGAGGCAAGAATATACAATGAAGAAAGACAGCCTCTTCAATAAGTGGTGCTAGGAAAACTGGACAGCTCCATGTAAAAGAATGAAATTAGAACAGACCCTAACACCATACACAAAAATAAACTCAAAATGGATCAAAGACCTAAATGTAAGGCCGGACACTATCAAACTCTTAGAGGAAAACATAAGCAGAACACTCTATGACATAAATCACAGCAAGATCCTTTTTGACCCAACCTCCTAGAGAAATGGAAATAAAAACAAAAATAAACAAATGAGACCTAATGAAACTTAAAAGCTTTTGCACAGCAAGGGAAACCATAAACAAGATGAAAAGACAACCTTCAGAATGGGAGAAGATATTTTCAAAGGGAGCAACTGACAAAGGATTAATCTCCAAAATATACAAGCAGCTCAGGCAGCTCAGTATCACAAAAACAAACAACCCAGTCCCAAAATGGGCAGATGACCTAAATAGACATTTCTCCAAAGAAGACATACAGATGGCCAACACATGAAAGGATGCTCAACATCACTAATCATTAGAGAAATGCAAATCAAAACCACAATGAGGTATCACCTCACAGCAGTCAAAATGGCCATCATCAAAAAATCTACCAACAATAAATGCTGGAGAGGGTGTGGTGAAAAGGGAACCCTCCTGAACTATTGGTGGGAATGTAAATTGATACAGCCACTATGAAGAACTGTCTGGTGGTTCCTTAAAAAACTAAAAAGAGAACTACCATATGACCCAGCAATCCCACTACTCGGCTTATACCCTGAGAAAACCATAATTCAGAAAGAGACATGTACTACAAAATTGATTGCAGCTCTATTTACAATACCCAAGACATAGAAGCAACCTAATATCCATCAACAGATGATTGGATAAAGAAGATACGGCACATATATATATACAATGGACTATTACTCAGTCATAAACAGGAACGAAATTGAGTTATCTGTAGTGAGATGGATGGACCTAGAATCTGTCATACAGAGTGAAGTAAGTCAGAAGGAGAAAAACAAATACCATATGCTAATGCATATATATGGAATTTTAAAAAGCAGTACTGATGAACCTAGTGGAAGGGAAGGAATAAAGACACAGATGTAGAGAACAGACTCGAGGGCATGGGGTGGGGGGAGGGGAAGCTGGGATGAAGTGGGAAAGTAGCACTGACATATATACACTACCAAATGTAAAATGGATGGCTAGTGGGAAGCAGCTGCATAACACACGGAGATCAGTTTGGTGCTTTGTGATGACCTAGACGGATGGGATAGGGTGTGTTGGAGGGAGGCTCAAGGGGGAGGGGATATGGGGATATATGTATACATATAGCTGATTCACTTTGTTGTACAGCAGAAACTAACACAACATTGTAAAGCATTATACTCCAATAACTATGTGAAAAAAATTTTAAAAAGAGCTCCTGAAAATGAAAGATATTATAACTGATTTTTTTAATCAAAAGCAGAGATGGAAGTTATAGTTGGCAAATCCAGGAAAGTAGACTAAAATGTAAAATGACATAGAATATAGGAAAGACATAACAAAATAAGAGAATTGCACCCTGCTTTCTGACATTTAATAGGAATTCCAGAAATCCTGAATACAGATAATATCAAAGAAATAATATTAGTTTTCCTTGAACTGAAATAAATAATTTTCCAGAAAGAGGGTGCTCAGGAATGCCCAGAACAATAAGAAACACCATTAGACATTTTATCAAGAGGTAAGGGAAGATTCTGAAAGTTTATAAGATAGCACACACACACAGCCTTTATAAAATAATAGGCATTACATACATCAGCAACACTAGATATTAAATGAGAGCAAAGCTGAACCTCTCAACTTCTGATACAAAATTATTCTTAATCTAGAATTCCAAACTAACTGTATCAGTCTTCATTGCAAACAAGAGAACGTACCCTGTAGGCTAAGAAAACTGAGTTTTGGTGGGTTTTTGTGGTTTTTTTTTTTTTTTTTTTTTTTTGTGGTACACAGGCCTCTCACACTGCCGTGGCCTCTCCCGTTGCGGAGCACAGGCTCCGGACGCGCAGGCTCAGCGGCCATGGCTCACGGGCCCAGCCACTCCGTGGCACGTGGGATCCTCCCGGACCGGGGCATGAACCCATGTCCCCTGCATCGGCAGGCGGACTCCCAACCACTGCGCCACCAGGGAAGCCCGAAAACTGAGTTTTTTAAAGGATAGTAGATAGCTCACTGAATCATTGGGAATGCTGGAGAAATAAGCTCAAGATCAGGGTTCCAGTACCAAGAGCCAGAACTACACTGCAGAACCACCCTGATGGAAAAGCCATTTTATTTTACTACTGCACCAATCATGCACTGCAATTTCTCCTCCCATGACACCAGTGACACTAGTGCCCCTGAAAACCACATGCCTCTGAACCTTCACCAGCAAAATGGTTTCTTCCTATAACACTAAAGCTACTTGCTTCTGAATGTAATCCTGTACTGGTAAGGAATGTCTGATAAGATGAACTCACATAAGTGCACCATAACTCAAAGGAGGTTGGTGAAAGGAGTATTCTGGATTGTACCTTGTAGAGACAGAATTCACAGAATGGGAAATCATAAAAATATAAGGAGGATGTTTGAGAGAAACTCAATAGCCACTATTCCCATCAAATGAGAGATGTGTACTATTCCATAAATTATCAATCAAATGTGAGAGTACAATAAAAACATTTTCAGACATGCAGCAAATTCAAATAAATGCCATCACCCTTTCTTAGAGAGATCCTAGAAGATGAGCTCCACAAAATAAGGGAATAAACCAAGAGAGAGTAATACATGGCATCCCAGACACAGGATCAAACACTGAAAAAGAATGAAGGGAATTCCAGGAGGACATCTGATCATGATGCCTAAAGTGTAACCAACTGAGACCAGAGAAGGATGATAGACAAATGGGAGGAGGGCTTTCTAGTGGAAAAAAAAAAAGAAACTGATTTATTATTTCTTACATCTTAACATTTGAAAATATATTAGTAAGTGTTTGACAGTTTTATTGGAGCTTTTGGAAGAAATGCAAAATAGAGAAATATAAGCAATAATAAATATAGTAAAACAGAGTAAATATGGGAAAGAAGAAACATAGTATACTACTTGGCTCAGTAGTAAATAATATTTAACTACTCAGTAACATAAAAACTGAGTACTGAGTTAATTAAATATATGCTAAATTACACTGAGAGAACACATGTGTACATGTGGAGGGGTGTGTATTAAGAGTGATAAATCCTGAATTACCATAACAGGAAGTCTAAAAACACTAAGATTGAAAAACTAATGAACAGCAGCACAAATATAAATATTTATAAAGATGTTGGAAAACTGCAGAAGATATCTACAAGATATCTGTAAAAGAGCTGAAGTTGACACATTAGGAGAGCAAGACTTGAGAATAAGGAAGTATGGGACAGGAGTCAATATTTTATTCAAAATATGCCCTTTAGTCCTTTTTGATTTTTAACTATGTGAATGCAATACATTGATAAATGTAGAATTTTTTTAAAAGAAAATAATTTGGTAAATGATGGTGCAGAAAGTGGGATCTCAAGAGCCTGGATTAGAGATATCAAAACTTTAGTTCTGCATGATAGAAGACAATCAATTTGAAGTTTCCAGGGAAATCTAACAAAAATGAAAGTAAAAAGAAGGGGACAGGAGAAAGAAGTCATGGGCAGTAGCCAGCAAAAAGGTGCCATTTTGTGCCACACATTATATAATTCTTCCCTGTGACACTGCAAAACCATCAGTAACATATTCTATACCCGGAGATCAGTGAGTGATCTCTGACCAAAAACAAAAAAAAAAAAATGAAGAAGGAATTGTCATTCTTTCAAACATAGCTGGTATCAAATGACGAAAGAAACAATAGGCTGAGTTAGTCCTTAGAAAACAAGCTCCTTAAAAATAAGCAGAAATCTTAGAAAGATTTTGCATTTAGAAATTTGATTTTTTTCTAGAACTTAGAGGGTCAGCAAAGTATGCTGATTTACTGTCGAGTATACACAAAATAATGCATCTGATAAGCTTAACACAATGCTGGCACATTCAGTATAAGGCATTCAGTATAAGGCAGATGTACATATAATCTCATGCACTCCTCGAACAACCCTTTAAGGTAGGCAATATTAACTCCACGTTTCCCAAGGAGGAAAAGGCTCACAGACACCTTTTTCTCAAGAT
The DNA here is from genome assembly GCF_026419965.1 of Kogia breviceps. Classification (NCBI taxonomy): domain Eukaryota; kingdom Metazoa; phylum Chordata; class Mammalia; order Artiodactyla; family Physeteridae; genus Kogia; species Kogia breviceps. The sequence continues at coordinate 93,947,247 of NC_081314.1, forward strand.
CACACAGACCAGTGCCTTTCAAAGGTCTTTATACAATACCAACAGAATCATCAAATTCATCCTAAGTTAGAGTTAGAACCATACATACTGATCAGACCATTAGCATCGTATTCTGTGTATACTAATTTTATACAGAGTGTGGCAAAATGATGAGCAAATATATGCCCTTTTGCTTTGGAACCTAAGATGCTCTAAACTCTCCTTAAACAGATTGAATGGGAAAAACTGAGTAGGAGTGAAAATGATTGTGATAATCTAGAGAAATTTTTAAACATGTCCATATTTTATGTAGGAGAGTTGTTTTATTTTTTAAGACATCTTTTTTGTGGGAGGATAACTTCTATCTTTACTCTGTTTTAAGAAGCTCATTGCCCCAATCATGTAATATATTAGATCATGAATGTTATCCTGGATTCTGTTAAGAGTACTAGATCCTCAACTACAGAAATAAATAGAAAGTCTAAAAACAGCAACTAAAATTAATTAATTAAAAATAGCCATACAAGTATTTTATTTAGAAAGATGCTGGAAAATTCCATTTGAACATGATTCATCAATGCCACTAATTATTGATAAACAGGTTGAACAAGTTACAGTGCTGACAGAATCCTTTAGTTTTCCACTGTCCCAATTTATTGCACTTTTCAGTTAAATACTGTCAAAGGTGTTAATTGAAAATATTTTGTCCTATGGTTTAGAGTTCACTCTTTTCTCTCCAATTATTTACAAACCATTAATCTTTGCAATGATATATTCTAGAACTTTGCATAGGATCCATGTCAACAATCTGTTGCACTCTAAAGCACAAATGCTTCCAAGAACTAACCAGGGAATAAAACTGGGGAACACAGAGGAGAGCAGAGGAGGTGGAAACTGTGATAAACTATAAAACACATATCCCCTAAAAGTATTCAGATTTAATAACTTTTTCTGTACCAGTCAACAGATTCTTGCCACCTTAATTTGTCCTATGGGCAATCAAATTGTGACTTCTTATCAAAAGTGCCCCTATTTGCCATCACACCCTTTTCAAAATCAGAATGTCATCATCCTCTTCAGTTCCCAATGATTCCTCAGAGGTCATCTACAAGGACTTAGTAAACTCCTTTCTTTCTTGAAGGTGTGCTAAGTCCCAACTACATCCCAGGCACTGTACTAGCCACCAGGGAAACAGCAGAGAGACCAACAGACATAGCACTTGGAGTTTAGATAGAAAAGTAATCATTGGAATGGCCACAAACAAACATATACTTACAAATCATAACATACACTGCCTTACAGGGTGCTATGAGAGAATATAACAGGTGTATTGATCCTTTTGAAGTTGTCCTAGTCTTCAAGGGCCTATTTCATCTAGTAGGAGACCTGAGTTAATTTAGATCCATTAGGTGCTATCTCATAAAATCTTCACCCATATAGATTTAAATTCCCCTGGAACCAATATCTGTTTTACCCTATGGTTTGAAGATCTTTCTATTTGACAGAGAAGACAAAAGCAAAACAAAAGTTGAGGGTTTCTGCTCCTCTGTATTTCTTATCAATATTGTAATGTTGGCCCTAATCAACACACTGTTACTTATTGATCTTTTTCCTCAAACACAGCTTTTTAAAAATGCATTTCTGACAGTTTTTGCATGCTTCTGCTAGTCTCAGATCAATTTGGATTTTAAAACTTTTTGACACTATTCTTAACAAGCAGCTCAGTTTAGTAAAAAGACAGCTTTGGTTCAGATGTGAATCCTTAACAGAACACTAACAAGTTGTTTTACCATAACCAAATTATTCTGTCTCTCTGAGCCTCATTTAAAAAATGAGAATAGGGCTTCCCTGGTGGCGTAGTGGTTGAGAGTCCACCTGCCGATGCAGGGGACGCGGGTTTGTGCCCCGGTCCAGGAAGATCCCACATGCCGCGGAGCGGCTGGGCCCGTGAGCCATGGCCGCTGAGCCTGTGCATCTGGAGCCTGTGCTCCGCAATGGGAGAGGCTGCAACAGTGAGAGGCCCGCGTACCGAATAAAAGAGAGAGAAAGAATAACAATTCAGTTCTGTGGTGAGTATTAAATTTTATCCTAGGAGCAAAACATCTAGTACAATGCACAGACCCACCAAACAACTGATGATCCATGCTGTACATCATGTTTGTCCTCACCTGTACTGTGGGTTTCTTAGGGACGAAAACTGAGCTTCCCACTTCTTTTCTCTCCCACATAATGTCTAAGGCCAATAAAGAGAGCAGGAAGGTTGATCATTAATAACCTTGGTGAAAACTTAAAAGGAAATCCACAGTTGAAGATATTCTTTAGTTTAGCAAGGAAGAATAGCTTTTATCTTCTAAATACTAAATTGCATGCTCCTCTTCCAGTTAAACACGCAGTCTGTTTACAGCTAATTGTCACCTTAGTGGCTTCTGCTCCAATAAATGTTCATACACTGGATTCACAGGCTTACACTTCTACTGTGTCCCTGTTCTGATAGAATGCATATCCTGCGTGATAAGGGCTTATCTCCCTACACCAAACAACCCTCTGCCTGAATTTTTTCTGAATAAGTCCAAGCGTTCAGTTATTTTGATGCCTGCTAAGCAAAAGTAAATTTCATTAAACACCATTAGAATGAGGCACAGAAAAGAAAATCTAGTCCTACATATAACAAACTATTTGTCTATGACAATGAATTCCTAACTCTAGGTGGTTATATCAAGGAAGAAAGAAGGGCACTTTCACTATTCCATTTGTTAAAGTACTACTGTAAACATGTAAACTGTTAAGGTGAGCCTCACTTTACAAAATAGAAAAGCAAACAGCCTCCATTTTATGAATCAGTTGAGTTCTAGCAGTTCAGTCTAGCAAATATCTGTCTTGAAGTATCAGAATAAGGCTATGTCCCATTTATTAACTAAATTAAGCTTCTCTAGGCCCCTATCTTAATAATAGAGATAGGCTCATTTTCTCTTCACCCCTGCCATACGTTTCTGTGATAATAACAAGAGTCCTGGTACAGGGACTCTGTGGATGCTCAGTCCCAGATCCTCGCCAATCCCTTCCACAGCTCCTGTGTGCCCCAATTTCTGACCCTTTGCTTCTAGCACCATACCTGGAACTCTCTTTGGAGAGTAGTCTGTTGCGAGCTTACCCTGCTGTTACTCGACTTAAAATATTCAAGTGCAATTTTAAATGTTATCTCTAAAACAAGGACTAATTTATACTTTAAAATTAGATTCTAAGAATACATTTAACCTTCTAATCCAAAGACTATCTGCACTGGTACCAGAAAAGAGGCTCCCTCACCCATAGTTTATCAGTGATAACAACTCCATCGGTGACTTGAGCTACTACCACATGTTCCTACGCTGTTGCCTTTAGGATCAATGCTACGGATTCCTCAGAAGCACCTGAATCTGGAGCTGTAGAAAATATATATACACAAACATACACACATATATTCTAATACCGCATTTAACTCCAACACCTAAACCAGTGAATATTTTATAAAAGGCACTCAATACATGTTTGATAAATTATAGAATATATGACCAAATGAGTAACCAAACAAACTATGGACTTAACAAAACTCTACTGAATATATTCCATGTATCCGGTATAGGACTAGGTTCTAGGGACACCACAATCAGCAAATCCATTCATAGACTCTACCCCTATGGAGTTTATATTCTAGTGAGGAAGAAAGGCAGACACACTGTGCACATATGCACGCACACACACGCACGTGCACACACACACACACACACACACACACACACACAGAGCCAACTGAGTTCTGTAAGGGGATAATGATTTGTAAGGATAGAAAGATCCAATATGGAATCCAGCAGCAAAGACAAGAGTGAAAGAGTGAGCAGACCTCCCTCCTACTTTGGTACTTTCCCCAGTGGCTTCTGAAGCTACGGACACCAATTCATATACATGGATCACTGGTATGTCAAGGATGGCCAGTATTCCCAGTAAGACATCAAAAGAGATGTTTTTACAAAGAGAATCTATTTTCAGTAAACTCTTTAACTCATTATATAGCGAACATTCATGCAAAGTAAGAGTCGTAGTCTCTCATCAGTTTCACAACTTATCTTTATGGTTTATTCAGAGTAAGATGAACCTGTAATGAAATTAAATAATAATGTAGCGAATTGTTAGAGGCAAGAATTAGAGGAAGCTTGTAATGTGTTTCATCAAAAGTTGAGAGAATTTGGCTCCCTCCCGAAGATGCATGTTTTCCTCACTCTTCTGAAAATATGAGCACACTGTGGAATAGCACACTAGTATCAGCCTGAATATAAATGCTAGCTTATAGAATTATGGTAATTTTTCCTGACAGGATAAAAGAGAATACAGTTTAATTCTATTAACTGTGTTTACTTTAGTAAAAACAGCATTTAGTATGATGCTATGGGAAATTACTTCAACTCCACTGCAGCGGCACTGGAATGCCTATAAACAATTTCACTCATTCTTAGAATATTTCCTAAATTCAAGAGAGTCACATGATAGCCGAACTAATGACACCATAAGTGTCCTACACAGCAGCACCTCTGCTGCTGCAGAAGAAGTAGCTAAGTAAAGTCTGTTATAAACTTACTGAAAAAAAAAAAATTACCAAGGTAGAAGACAGTAAATACAACATGGTAAGGAATGAGCTTTACATCTGGAAACTGCATGTTATAGCGAAAATAATTTATTCTTATATTTTAGACCAACATTGCTCAGATGTGTTGGTCCTAAAGTATGAAACCATTGCCATAAACATGCTATCAGTCTTCATGGAGGCTCTGGAAAATAACCTATTTTTCACATATCAAAGGTAGACATTTCTGGGCTTCCCTGGTGGTGCAGTGGTTGAGAATCCGCCTGCCGATGCAGGGGACACGGGTTCGTGCCCCCATCCGGGAAGATCCCACATGCCGCGGAGCAGCTGGGCCCGTGAGCCATGGCCACTGAGCCTGTGAGTCCGGAGCCTGTGCTCCGCAACGGGAGAGGCCACAACAGTGAGAGGCCTGCGTACCACACACACACACAAAAAAAAGTAGACATTTCTTATACCTAGAAGAAAAGAAGAGAAGATAGAAGAAAATCCTTAGCCAACTCTGACATCTCGACTTTAGACTGCCTTGTATAGTCCTCTACTGTGTCTATCATTCATTGGGTCTTCAACCACACAGGACAGTATATGTGACAGGCAGTGTGGTGTGGTATTGACAGCACAGGCATCAGAGTCAGTAAACTCTGGGTTAAATTCTGGCCTGGCCACATAGGAGGTATGCAACACTGAGCTCTTAACACTTTGAGTATGACTTTTCCTCATCTATGAAAAGGAGTAAGAATGTATACTTTACAGATTAAGAGGGCTAAATGTGATTATACATGTACAATTCCTTTCATGGTCACATGGCTGGTATTTAATAAATGTTCAAATAAATACATGGTTGTCTTCATCTCACCACTAAAGAATGAAGAGTGAAGACCTGTACTATTATGGTGATTCCTTGAGGTACAATCACTAAATTCTTCCAGCTTCCCTTCTCTTACTTACTTCCAAGTTAGAGAATTGTTTGGCATCCTCCCCATCTCTATAGGGATTTGTTTTAATATTAATGTCCAGCTGTCCATAGCCTTTCACATGTGACATCTCCTCTTCCCTTTTGAATCCCATGCACCTCCAGACAAATACCCATAAAGCTTTACTCTGATCATGTCACTTCATTTCTCTACCCTCCAGTGACTCCTAAGTGCCCACAGAAAATGTTCAAATTCTAAGCTAGGACCCTGAAGACCCTCCACTCTCAATATACACATGTGGATGGAATAAAAATGAAAAATCTGCAATTAAAATGATTATCAAAATCTACTAATACAAATTATAAACCACAGTACAATATTCTTCGCCTAATCAGACTGAGAATCTGTTACACAAACATATAGCTAGTCAGTAGAAGATGTCTTTGACTCCTTCTCTGCTAGATATTCTCTAAAATATTATGAGCATTATGCTCTTTTACAACAAGTAGACGGGTTATGCTGGGCTGCAGAGCAAGATGGTATGAATAAAGTAGTGACTTACAGAGTCTCATGTAGACAGAATAATACCAATAATAATAGCAACTATTCAGTAATGCCTGTCTCAGTGTAATTTCCTTAGAAAGACTAAGTCAAAAGCTTACTGCTAACAACTTATTAGAAAGACCAATTCCAGAGAAGCAGGGGTAAAACCAAAAGGTACTAAATGAGGGAGAGAACATATAAGGGAGTATTCTACTGAACTGGTCACAGCTTTGTAGCATGGTCCACTGATTGTTCAGGCTCGTGGGATAGCAGCCTTAGAAAGGTTTGCAAGACTACTGTGTTTCCAAACAGTCCACAGAAAAGGGATAAGAAGGAATTTCTTTGCTGTTCCCTCCCGACTCCTGTCACCTGAAGAGTCAATGTTCACACCATGGGAAATTAATTCCCCACATTTCGGGGACATCACCTGCCCCTTCAGCAAATGCTGGGGAAGCCAGATCCTATGCCCGTCACCTGGGTGCTTCGAGGCAGGAGGTGGTGAGAGGAGCCAGATCCTTATTTGTGGTAATGGATCTCACAGGCATCATGAAGGCAGTCACTGAAACAATGGAACTTTACCACAACAGGTGGCTAAGTGAGGTCCATGTCGAGTCAGTCATAGAATCCCTTCCGCGTCTGTTCAGGAATAAGTGGATTATTCTGTGATAAGGCTCATGATATATAAAGATAAAGCAAGAGGAAGCAAACTGAGTAGGAAAAGTCTTCAGCCATTCAGTACATCTGACACCTGTGGAAGGAAAGAAGGAAGGAAGCAGGACTGGTCCAGGTAAGCCTCGGGCTATGATGCAGGTCTGACAAAGCCTAAGCCAACTCCCATAGGATGCTGTGGAATAAAGACTGCCCACTAGAGGAGTCCCACATTAGGCTGAAATGACCAAACCCTAGTACCCCTAACATGTTCAGTGACGTGCTGAAAGCCACCTAAGAGGATGGTGATCTTGGCCCAATGCCATGGCAGATGCCAAAGGTGCTATAGTTGGTTGCTGTTAGCTAACTACATGTCTCACAGCTTAAAAATAAGTTTCTTCTTGAAAGGAGACACAAGCAGGGCATCTCCACGACTCCCACACCTACAGAGACCTTGCCTCAACAGCGGCTAATTGAAGAGAATTTAATGAGACTGATTCCCTAATTGTAAAATTCAAGGCATGGTTTTCTTGCTTGAACTTTCTGATTTGGATACCGCTGATCAATCCCTTCTAGCTAATCCTGACTGTACCCAGTACGTATACTACTTCATAGCAGTAACCTTGGCAGAAAAAAATGGCCAAAATTATTTAGGTGCCATTTCAAAATAAAATCCAGAGATATGCACAGCTTTCTATAGCTAAAGAACCAAAAGTTTTCGTTCTCTTTGGACCAGATCAGCAACATAGAGCAGGTGATAGACAGGAACGTTGTTCCTAGTTGAGTAATGGTGCTGAATATGGCAGGACTGACTGATGGAGAAAGAAAAAAGATCTAATTTGCAGAGCACCTAGTCTTTACAGTTACTGAGAAGGACCAAAAGAAATCTGTAAATACATGGGATGTAAAACACTAAGGAAGAAAACAAGATTTGTAGAAATGCAAGAGATGTAAGTCTGTGCAATGAAATACTTTTTTAAATAAATAAATTTTTTTTTTTTTTTTTTTTGATGAATGGCAAGAAAAAAACTTCATGACCTAGAAGAAGCTTATGAAATTTTATTTAAAAGTAGACTAGAAAGAAACCCAGGTTACAGTATACAATTTTGTACCATCCCATAGGGGAATCAACTTATTGGATTTTTTCCATTTCTTATTTACCTCCTTCTGTTGTCTATACCACAACTTTCTAGAGACTTTTTCAGTGCTCTTGGCAGCTCTGGGCACAAATGGATAACTAATGATTTCCCTGTGGAAGGATCAAATATCCTTGGAGAGAAAGCTGAACTGGAATTTTTTAGGCAACTATCATATTCTCTCCTAATGTGGCAGCCAGTCTGCTGGAGAAAAGTACAGAAAGTTCCCGACTGAAAAGGAGGCTGTGTTCTAAAAGCTGCAGAGTGAAAATTAATAAGTTCCAGTTCCCCATGGAAAGATTTTAACCATTAACAATAATTAACTATCATTAGAGAAGTATTGCCTGGATCAAGCTTGTTTAACCCCTACTGTACCAGAAGTGTGATGATAACTAAGTCTAACTTCCTATGCACTTATATCATTCCTAAGTACCTGCTTCTAAGGGGAAATGCATTACAAGCAGAAGGATATCAGAAAGACAAAGCAGTCTTGCTACAATAATAAAAGTGAGCACTCTCTCAATTCTTACAGCTGCAGTAGGACGAGTGGAGCAAGGGGGAGTATCCTATACTACTATGAACACTCAGGACTGGCTACATGGGCATACAACCTATGTAGTCACACAGGGCCCTGTGCTTAGAAGAACCCTGTCTTCGATTTAAGGCTTTACTATCGACATCTTGAAATTGTTAATAGTTTTTGAACAAGGGGCCAGCATTTATATTTTGCACCGGGCCCCACAAATTATGCAGCCAGTTATGCTAATACTATCTTACAATTAACAAAGTTAATTCCCATACATTACCAATACACTACCTCACTTTATTCTCACAAATGCCTGTGAAGTAGGTAAGGCAGGTTTTACTGTCTCTGTCTTACAGCTATGTAAATGGAGGCTCAAAGAAGATAAGATATTTGTTTCACAAAGTTAAATACATGACAGAGCTAAGACCTAAACCTATGACCTCAGACTTCAAGGCAATAGCCAGCACTGCCTCTAGACATCTTGACTTGCGGTTCATCAATAGAACAATATAAAATAAGGGGTCGGGCAGGTGAAAATAACCTCCTCTTCTCAGTAGCTCTACATTACTGATATTATTTCATCTCAAATTCTTTCTTTGTAAGTGACAAGATGTTGCTCTTTTTTGACAAGATCAAGTTCTTTGTTTTTCAATTTCTTAACAGACCTTGAAATTTGGCTATTCAGCCATCATCTAAATCCCACAGATCTTCGCGTATGAATGTCCCTTCCCTAACTTGCAGGGTTATATCTGGGTTTCCTGCGCCTGTTTGACCCCTGTCAGTACACAGAAATGATCTATGATTTTGCTAGCTGAGTGTATGGGACTTCTTGTAACTTTTTCTTATCTTTATACAGTAAGAAGGGAAGTTCTAATTAGGAATCCCATGAGGCACAGCTGAAAGATGTTGAATAGCATGTTATAAAGTACATCTATCCCTGTTAGAAAATGCCTAGGGGTATCACATGAGGAAAAGGAGTAGTGATGATAAGATATCAGGTTATGAGGATTACTGAAATCCCTTGAAGATACACAGCATGGCAGGAATGACCAAGGCTTCCTCACTTTGCACAACAGATCTGAAGATAGGAAATTTCTCAAGGCTTCCATTTGTAAATATAAAAGCAAGTTTAAAGCCCTGATGACAAGAAGATTATTTTTCTCTCTAAGGTGCATAAGGCAGAAAGGATCATAATTAACTCACCAAGGTCTGTGGTCTTAGGAGACGGTAATAGCAGTCCCAAAGGTGAATATAATTAAACATCAAGGTTGGAAGACAAGTGAGATATTTACTATACTGTACTATATGATAGAATCAGAAAAGTCATTATAAAAATTATATACCAATACTACCCCTCAGTTTCAGAAGACTACTGAGAGTAAAAATAATATTTGGTTTAATAATATATTCTAAACCTCAGCGCCAGGTACACAGTACACAGTACAGAGGAAAAAGCAAGAGTTCTTGAACGATACAGACCTAGGACAAATTCCCAGTTTACTTACAGTTTTGTGAGCTAGGACAATTTATTCAACCTCAATGAATTGTTCTGACTTTATAATAAAATGGGAGACAATAACATCCACATAAGTTTTTTGGGAATAATAAACCTTATTTCACAGTGCTTGACACAGAATATGTGCTCAAAAGGGGTAGCTGTTATTATTATTTATTCCCCTCCAATCAAGTTTACTTAGAACACTTGACTTGCCTGGGGGACATTCTTTTCTACCCTGAGATGATCCTTTGCCCAATAAAACAGAATCTATCGTTGCTAATGGCCAAAGAGATAGACAGTTCCTCCATTTTCAGGTAACAGGATCTTAAAATTGGAGTGGAGGGGAATGTAGTCCTCCTCTTATGTTTGCTCAAGCTCTGGCACTCCTACACAAAAAATACATTTAAAATTATTCTGCTGCATCCTCCTTTTCATCCATCACTGCTCCCAGCCCAACACTGGCATGGCCAGATTCCAAGACCAACTTTATTCTCAGAGGATCTGTGATTCAAGGCATCGCTGTGCATTACAAGAGGAGAAGCATTTTAGTACTTTGATTACATGCTGCTTCCAACACAGAGTCACTTTGTGTAAGCTGCAATTAAACATTTACAATTCATTTAAGAGCAGTAAAAGAGACATGGTTTTAAAACATAATTGTGATGTTGGCTCTACAGGGTTTTTCTTTATACCTAAATATTTGCAATCAGGCAGTGCTGATACATGTGTAAAAAGTACCTATGGAAGAAGAAAATACTCTATAATTTTATAAAGAGGCACTCTGAATTTTTTGCTATTGCCACATTGTAAACAATATTTGAAAAATTTTAATATAGTCTAAGGATTCTATGAGTTTTTCATATTTTGAATTGTGAGAATAATTTTGAATTCTATGTGTAAATGGTAACGATCTGCATCTTATTTTTCTAAAAGAACTATCACCTTCTGACTATAATGAAAACTGTATAGCAATAGCTTGAGTCACTTTGTGGTTAATTAACACTTAACGTTCAATGATTACAACAATCTAAAAATCTGCTCTTATAGTATAAAATTTAATAATTTTAGCAAGTTTTGCTAAATCTGTCTGCAGACAAAGTTACCATATGTATGATTTGCGTCCCTTGCTTCCACACTTGGCTCTTAATGTACTATAATGTTTTCAATATAGGGAAGAAAGCCAGCATAGTAAGACATAAAGAAAGACATCACAGAATTAATAGTTAAAAGACATGGGCTCTATTTCCTACTTGCTATAGGTTAAATATTTGTGTTCCCCCTAAATTCTCATGTTGAATTCCTAATGCACAACATGATGATATTAGGGGATGGGGCCTTTGTGAGGTGATTTGGTCGTCAGGCATAGTCCTCATGGATGGAATTAGTGCCCTTATAAAAGAGGCCCAAGAGAGCTCCCTCTCTCCTTCCACTATGTGACGACACAAGGAGAAGTCCACCACCCAGAAGATGGCCCTCACTTGACCACACTGGCATCCTGATCTCAGACTTTCAGCCTCTAGAACTGTGAGAAATAAATTCCTGTTACTTATAAGCCACCCAACCTGAGGTATCTTGTTATAGCAGCCTGAAAAGACAAGAAGCTGCTCTTAAGACAATGTGAGTATACGCAATGACACTGAATGTCACACATAAAATTGTAAATTTTATGTTATATACATTGTACCACGATAAAAAATAAGATGCACTCAAAGAAAAAAAAAAAGGACACTGCTCTTGAGTTTGCCAGTGTTTCACCTTAAGCTAGTCACTTCACTTTCCTGAGCCACTTTTTCTTTATTTGAATCTTACAATATGGCCAAGGTAAAATGTGAGATCTATACCAGTTATAGACTCCTGTGACCCAGTTTTCCAGGCACATTATGTTGGTGTAAAGGATAGGTCCACCCACTGCTTCATCTTCTTGCCTTGTCTTGTTGGCCATATTGTTAGGCAAAATATATTCTGCCAGAATGAATGAAAGAAAATCATGAAAGAGACAAATGCAAGAAGCAGTGTGACTTGAGTTTGTTTCCCTGACTTTGCGTTAGTGAATTGTTAGTTCACATCACAGAATATAAGGGTCTTTAAAAACATCTATATCCAATGCCTGAGTTAATACATGGAAACTGAGACGGGAAACAACTGTCCAAGATTCACCACTTGGTGAAGCGGCAGCAAAGCCAGAACTAAGATGCTGGGCTCCTGCCTCCTGTCTGTTGGTGTTACTGATCTGTAAGTATGTCTGGTTCTAAATGTTAGCACAGCAATGGGTGAGAAGACTTGGAGAAATTCTGTCAAGGGAGATTTAAAGCCACATCGCTTATCATTTTGTATACTTCCCAGTAATTTCTGTTCCAGTAGAAGGCAGAAGTGGGCAAGAAAGAGAACGGCATGAATGAAGAGAAGATACCATGGGTCTCTCAAGCACTGACGTAATCCTGGACATCAGCAGTTTCTTGTGGCCTCCATGGATACTATAAACCACCATCTTAATTCAGTTTTTAGTGATATCCACAACATGTATCAATTAACATGGCTAGAAAAAAGCCTGATCTTTAAAAAGTAACCTCACAGAGACTGGCAGTATACTGAAATAACTTATAATAATATTTACTGATCATAATTTAGACCTGCCTCCATTTCCTCTCTCTATTTTTCTCTAATTTCCTCTATATTGCTTCTGAAATGTGTATCTGACCTCTCAGCACTTGATTTATCTTTTGTAATTGGCCCTGCATTACTCAGTATCTCATCTAAAGCATCTCCAAGATTAGAATGGGGTGACGTTGGCCTGGCAGCCAGGCACAGGCAGGCACTGGTGGATGGTACAGTTGGTTGAGCTGCACCATCACAAATAACCAGCAAAAACCCCTAAGGCAGCTGGTCCTGTAACATTGAGAAAAGCCAGAACCAAATCAGAGCATGATCACCACGTGGCCCCAAAACAAGTGCCTCACTAGTCCTTCAGGGGTTGAGATATCTGAAGGAAATTTTAGCTTTCAGGAGTTCTAAAGGTGCAAAAAAACATTTTCAGAAATAGCAGCTAAAAGATCACAATCCCTTTGGACACTGACATTTGCTTTCATCCAGAATCCTGTACAACTTGTTTCATGGTGGCTGTTTCTTCCCCAGGTTATTTTATGTAAATTGTAATCTCAATGACTGATTGATTTATCTGACTTAAGTTTTCAAAATGTATGTACCCTATGTTGCAGAAATTTATAGCTCCTCACCAAAATCTGTTTTTTCTCTTCTTTCTGGTCTCAATTTCAGTGTGACCTCTCTTTTTTAGTGAGAATCTGACTGACACAGATGCTGAAAAGAGGATGTCAGTGGCCCATGGATTTTGGCAGAGAAACACAGGAACCTCAAATATGAGGAGTTAAATGAAGAGACCATTTTCCCTTTTTCTCAGGTGCCTTCTCTGTGCCCCCAGTCAGAGGAGTTAGGCTTTGAGAAGAGACAGGGGAATGTGAGACCCAAAGACGAACACCCCCTCCTCTTCCGAGATGGGTGCAGGGCGGGGGTGAGTGGGGAGAGGAAGGGAAGGAGGGAGGGAGAGGGAGAGAATATGAGAATAAAGAGATCAGAAGAGGCCCATGTATAAATATGATAAGTATGCACTTTTAAAACAGCAAGGAAATAAAGACTATTAAATAATAAATAGTGTTGGAAGGATGAGCTATTATAAAAAGAATGTGTGAGGAGTGGAAAATTAAAGGGAAAATTTCAAGCAGTATTAGGAAAACAAATTGACTAAGGTGACTATACAATTACTATTTCACAGATTAAGTGTGTTTCTTAGTTTACCTGCAGTCAAAAGGAACCCAGGGGCAGAAGCAGCCTTAGATTTTTACTTGACTCTCATAAGTCACATTAACCTCTAAGGATGTGGCCTTTTACATTTAATTCCCCTTAAGAAAAAATTAGTGACTGCAAACCACAAACAAGGCAGGCATACTTGCTGTAAGGGGATGAAAAAGTTACCAAAGGGCTTTCTGAACAGAGAAGAAAGAAAAAGTCAGCCTTCTGCATTTAAAAGCCCATATGACAGCATGTCATTCAATGAACCTTAAAGGCTTATTTTCAAATGACATTTTATAAATATATACTGAAGGGCACAAATCTAGGCTTCATTTTTGATAATAGGTATAACTCAGGGACAACTGTTGATTCTAATATAGAATAGCTATCTAGCTAATATCCACAGCCCAAGATAATTTAATAATCATAAAAGAAGATAGTATTTTTGGTTAAATATATACAGAAATGCAACACAAAGTATATTGTAATGATACATATGATGCATATAATAATATTGAAGGCAGGACAATTTAGAGCCCTCCCTTCTCATCCTTAGGTATTAATTAATTAATTAGGTTAATCATTTTCTCTTAAGAGTTTATAAACCTCATCAACTAGCAAGCTGGAATTCTAGTGTGAAGCACGTTCATCTTCAAAATTATGTTAACATTTGAAAGCACTTCTTAAAGTTTAGCTGGCATCATTGCCTGTTGATTATTAAATGAACCATATCATATCACAGTGCTGACTAGGATGTGCTGGCACTAGGGGCGTGTCTGAGACCATCTCAAAACACTTTTGGTCAACACCCATCCATCCTCTTTTAAGACGACTCCAGACTACTTCATCAGTGAAAAATAACTATTCTGGTACTTTTCAACATCGGTGGTAGCAGCTCGTGTTACTACAACAGTTATCAACATGTGCATCCTTGTGCCTGTGAACACGCACATATACTCACGTTTAGGAAAAATTTTCTTTACAATGGCAATAAAGGTATCACTTTCATAAATCTTTGCTTTCTTCAGAAGAGCTATATCCCAATTCCTAAACTGGCATTAAGACCCTCCAAAAGCAAGCCTCACACTCTTTCAATTTCGTTTCCAAATATTAATCTTCTACATTCTACCCCTGCTCATCTATTTATTTATTGGCCTTTTCCTTCTCCACACCATTGTTCACACTGTTCTCATTTCCTTCCTCCTAACCAAATTCTATCCATTATTTACTGCTTAGTTTAAATTCTACCTCTTCTATAAAATGGTCCTAAAATATTTTAGCCATTATTCATCCTCCCCTGTTTTCATCTAGCATTGTGTTCATCTTACTAATTTTAGAATTAATTATTCACTACCTTAACATAGATCTATTAATACTGAAGCTGGCCTCTTAAGAGTTTTACTGTTTTACTGTGTCTATAATTACTGGAACTTTCTTGAGTGACTCTGTGTATGTGTGTGTATTTTGACAGGAATTTCAACAAAATAAAAATAAGGGAAGGAAAGATATGACACGGGACTTTTTAATCATGTAAAGATATATATTTCTTTATTTTTTAATTTTTTGTAAATTATCATTCCTTATGCTTTGTTTTCCCAGCTCTTTGAATGACAGAGTTGTATTTTTTTTTTTCCTTTTTAAAAAAGTTCCTGGTAGCACTTAACACATCAATGAATACCTACTGGACAATCAACATTAATTCAACAGACATTCAGAACCAGACTATTGATTAACACACGCAAGCCTAGTGTGGGAGATGGAACCAGGAGAAAAATGAAAACCAAAACAATGACAATAATGAAAATCTATATTACTTTAGGCTGTCATATCTCTTTTGTCTTAAACCCACATTCAAAGACTCAAAAAAAACCTATTCTTTGGACAGTCAAATAAATACAAACCAAGTAGTTCTTGCAAGCATGCTTCCAAAAAGAAGGAAAAGTAACTGACAAACATCAAAACTGAAATAGCCAAAAAGCTCATGATGTCCCCAAGTCTTTAAATGCCTTACAAGTATTCCCTGGGGTTAAGTCTCTAGGAAGCTCCTGGAGACTGTCCCCTCAGGTCTGCTTTACCTCCTTCTGGAGGGGCAGCCCTGGTGGTCTGGTCCTCTCTTTGCTGGTGTCACCCCTTGCCCATGCTCTCCCTATCCAAAGATCAGCTTTGGATATGCCTGTGTAAATGGCACTGGTAGAAGAAGATGAATATGCCTGATCAATGATTACAGCTCCACTGCAGATCCTCTAGCTGTCTATAAAGCTTCCCTCTTTATGTGTATCCTCTGTTTGGAGAGCTACTGCCTTTGCATAAAAATTCTCACTTGGAATGAGGTCACTCTGCTTCTTCCCTGTTTTTCCTTGTAGTTCAAATTATACCTGAGCTGCAAGAATAACCTAAAACTCGCTCTCTCCTGGCATTCTTTCTTTCTCTAAGCTTCAGGCATTTGTTTCTCAAACTACAGCTAAATCCTGGCCCCCTACACACACACTGAAGGGAATGGGGGCCAGCAAATTCCTCCACAATTTCTCTCTCCATGTGGGAGCAGCTCAGTGTGCCTAAGCTAGATGAAGCACTTTCTTCAGCAACTCCTAGACCGAAAGTTTTGGACTGTTCCATGACAGCATGGGAGTGTGCACTCAAAATGGACATCTAGAGACACAAGTAGGACAAAAGAGCATTACTGACGATAAAAGGTGCAGCATTTGGGAAAAAAAAAATCCTTACTAGTCATCTGATGAACATATGAACAATAACTATTTGGTATTTTATAATACTCAAAGCCTTTCAAATATATTACTTGTGGGAGATTGGTTCAAGATGGTGGAGTAGAAAGACGTGCGCTCACTCCCTCTTGCCGAGAGCACCAGAATCACAACTAACTGCTAAACAATCATCGACAGGAAGACACTGGAACTCACCAAAAAAGATACCCCACATCCAAAGACAAAGGAGAAGCCACAATGAAATGGTAGGAGGGGCACAATCACAATAAAATCAAATCCCATAACTGCTGGATGGCTGACTCACAAACTGGAGAACAGTAATACCACAGAAGTCCACCCACTGGACTGAAGGTTCTGAGGCCCACGTCAGGCTTCCCAACCTGGGGTCCGGCAATGGGAGGAAGAATTTCTAGAGAATCAGACTTTGAAGGCTAGCAGGATTTGATTGCAGGACTTCGACAGGATAGGGAGAAACACAGACTCCACTCTTGGAGGGCACACACAAAGTAGGGTGTGCATCAGGACCCAGGGGAAGGAGCAGTGACCCCATAGGACACTGAACCAGACCTACTTGCTACTGTGGGAGGGTCTCCTGCAGAGGCAGGGGGTGGCTATGGCTCACCATGAGGACAAGGACACTGGTAGCATAAGTTCTGCGAAGTACTCCTTGGCATGAGCCCTCCTATGGTCCACCATTAGCCCCACCAAACAGCCAGGCTGTCTCCAGTATTGGGTTGCCTCAGGCCAAACAATCAACAAGGGGGGAACCCAGCCCCACCCATCAGCAGTCAAGTGGATTAAAGTTTTACTGAGCTCTGCCTACCAGAGCAACAGTCAGCTCTACCCACCATCAGTCCCTCCCATCAGGAAACTTGCACAAGCCTCTTAGATAGCTTCATCCACCAGAGGGCAGACAACAGAAGCAAGAAGAACTACAATCCTACAGCCTGTGGAACAAAAAACACATTCACAAAAAGACAGACAAGATGAAAAGGCAGAGGACCATGTACCAGATGAAGGAACAAGATAAAACCACACAGAAACAACTAAACGAAGTGGAGATAGAAAACCTTGCAGAAAAAGAATTCAGAATAATGATAGTGAAGATGATCCAGGACTCGGAAAAAGAATGGAGGCAAAGATCGAGAAGATGCAAGAAATGTTTAATAAAGACCTAGAAGAATTAAAGAACAAACACCTAGAAGAATTAAAGAACAAACAAACAGATAAACAATACAATAACTGAAATGAAAAATACACAGAAGGAATCAATAGCAGAATAACTGAGGCAGAAGAACGGATAAGTGACCTGCAAGACAGAATAGTGGAATTCACTGCCATGGAACAGAATAAAGAAAAAAGAATGAAAATAAATGAAGACAACCTAAGGAACCTCTTGGACAATATTAAACGCAACAATATTTGCACTATAGGGGTCCCAGAAGGAAAGAGAGAGAGAAAGGACCCGAGAAAGTATTTGAAGAGATTATAGTCAAAAAATTCCCTAACATGGGAAAGGAAATAGCCACCCAAGTCCAGGAAGCACAGAGAGTCCCAGGCAGGAAAAACCCAAGGAGAAACACACCGAGACACATAGTAATCAAGCTGACAAAAATTAAAGACAACCAAAAATTACTGACAGCAACAAGGGAAAAATGACAAATAACATACAAGGGACCTCCCACAAGGTTAACAGCTGATTTCTCAGCAGAAACTCTACAAGCCAGAAGGGAGTGGCATGACATATTTAAAGTGATGAAAGGGAAGAAACTACAACCAAGATCACTCTACCAGCAAAGATCTCATTCAGATTCGACGAGAAATCAAAAGCTTTACAGACAAGCAAAAGCTAAGAGAATTCAGTACCACCAAACCAGCTCTACAACAAATGCTAAAGGAACTTCTCTAAGTGGGAAACACAAGACAAGAAAAGGACTTACAAAAACAAACCCATAACAATTAAGAAAATGGTAATAGGAACATACATACCGATAACTACCTTAAACGTGAATGGATTAAATGCCCCAACCAAAAGACACAGGCTCACTGAATGATACAAAAGCAAGACCCATATATATGCTGTCTACAAGAGACCCACTTCAGACCTAGGGACACATACAGACTGAAAGTGAGGGGATGATATTCCATGTAAATGGAAATCAAAAGAAAGCTGGAGTAGCAATACTCAGTTCAGATAAAATAGACTTTAAAATAAAGACTGTTACAAGAGACAAGGAAGGACACTACATAACGATCAAGGGATCAATCCAAGAAGAAGATATAACAATTATAAATATATATGTACCCAACATAGAAGCACCTCAATACATAAGGCAACTGCTAACAGCTATAAAAGAGGAAATTGACAGTAACACAATAATAGTGGGGGACTTTAACACTTCACTTACACCAATGGACAGATCATCCAAACAGAAAAATAATAAGGAAACACAAGCTTTAAATGACACAGTAGACCAGATAGATTTAATTGATGTTTATAGGACATTCCATCCAAAAACAGCAGATTACACTTTCTTCTCTAGTGCACAAGGAGCATTCTGCAGGATAGATCACATCTTGGGTCACAAATCAAGCCTCAGTAAATTTAAGAAAATTGAAATCATATCAAGCATCTTTTCTGATCACAATGCTATGAGATCAGAAATCAATTACAGGAAAAAAAAAATAAAAAACACAAACATGTGGAGGCTAAACAATATATTACTAAATAACCAAGAGACCACTGAAGAAATCAAAGAGGAAATCAAAAACTACCTGGAGACAAATTATAAAACACGATGATCCAAAACCAATGGGAGGCAGCAAAAGCAGTACTAAGTGGGAAGTTTATAGCAATACAAGTCTACCTCAAGAAACAAGAAAAATCTCAAATAAACAACCTAACCTTACACCTAAAGGAACTAGAAAAGGAAGAACAAACAAAACCCAAAGTTAGCAGAAGGAAAGAAATCATAAAAATCAGTGCAGAAATAAATGAAATAAAAACAAAAAACAACAATAGCAAAGTTCAATAAAATTAAAAGCTGGTTCTTTGAGATGATAAACAAAATGGATGAACCATTAGCCAGACTCATAAAGAAAAAGAGAGAGAGGACTCAAATCGGTAAAATTAGAAATGAAAAAGGAGAGGTTACAACAGACACCAAGAAATACAATGCATCCTAAGAGACTACTACAAGCAACACTATGCCTATAAAATGGACAACCTGGAAGAGATGGACAAATTCTTAGAAAGGTGTAACCTTCCGAGATTGAACCAGGAAGAAATACAAAATATGAAGAGACCAATCACAAGTAATGAAATTGAAACTGTAATTAAAAATCTTCCAACAAACAAAAGTTCAGAACCAGATGGCTTCGAAGGTGAATTCTATCAAACATTTAGAGAAGAGCTAACACCCATCCCTCAAACTCTTCCAAGCAACTGCAGAGGAAGGAACACTCTCAAACTCATTCTATGAGGCCGTCATCACCCTGATACCCAAACCAGACAAAGATACTACAAAAAAAGAAAATTACAGACCAATATCACTGATGAATATAGATGCAAAACTCCTCAACAAAATACTAGCAAACAGAATCCAACAATACATCAAAAGGATCATACACCATGGTCAAGTCGGATTTATCCCAGGGATACAAGGATTCTTCAATATGCACAAATCAATCAATGTGATAAACCATATTAACAACTTGAAGAAGAAAAACCATATGATCATCTCAATAGATGCAGAAAAAGCTTTTCACAAAATTCAACACCAATTGATGATAAAAACTCTCCAGAAAGTGGGCATAAAGGGAACCTATCCCAACATAATAAAGGCCATATACAACAAACCCACAGCAAACATTGTTCTCAATGGTGAAAAACTGAAAGCGTTTCCTCTAAGAACAGGAAGAAGACAAGGATGTCAACTCTCGCCACTATTATTCAACATAGTTTTAGAAGTCCTAGCCATGGCAATCAGACAAGAAAAAGAAATAAAAGGAATAAAAATTGGTAAAGAAGAAGTAAAGCTGTCAGTGTTTGTAGATGACATGATACTATACATAGAGAATCCTAAGATACCACCAGAAAACTACTAGAGCTAGTCAATGAATTTGGTAAAGTTCCAAGATACAAAAGTAATGCACAGAAATATCTTACATTTCTATACACTAGTGATGAAAAATCTGAAAGAGAAATCTAATGATTAAAAATCTGAAAGAGAAATTAAGGAAACACTTCCATTTACCACTGCAACAAAACGATTAAAATACCTAGGAATAAATATACCTAGGGAGACAAAAGACTTGTATGAAGAAAACTGTAAGACACTGATTAGAAAAATTAAACATGATTCCAACAGATGGAGAGATATACCACGTTCTTGGATTGCAAGAATCAATATTGTGAAAATGACTATACTACCCAAAGCAGTCTACAGATTCAGTGCAATCCCTATCAAATTACCAATGGCATTTTTTACAGAACTAGAACAAAAAATCTTAAAATTTGTACGAAGACACAAAAGACCCCAAATAGCCAAAGAAGTCTTGAGGGAAAAAACGAAGCTGGAGGAATCAGACTCCCTGACTTCAGACTATACTACAAAGCTACAGTAGTCAAGATAATATGGTACTGGCACAAAAAGAGAAATATAGATCTATGGAACAGGATAGAGAGCCCAGAGATAAACCCACACACCTATGGTCAAGTAATGTATAACAAAGGAGGCAAGGATATACAATGAAGAAAAGATAGTCTCTTCAATAAGTGGTGCTGGGAAAACTGGACAGCTACATGGAAAAGAATGAAATTAGAACATTCCCTAACACCATACAAAAAATAAACTCAAAAAGGATTAGAGACCTAAATGTAAGACTGGACACTATAAAACTCTTAAGGAAAACATAGGAAGAACACTCTTTGACATAAATCACAGCAAGATCTTTTTTGATCCACCTCCTAGAGCAATGGAAATAAAAACAAAAATAAACAAATGGGACCTAATGAAACTTAAAAGCTTTTGCACAGCAAAGGAAACCATAAACAAGATGAAAAGACAACCCTCAGAATGGGAGAAAATATTTGCAAACAAATCAACGGACAAAGGATTAATCTCCAAAATATATAAGGAGCTCATGTAGCTCAATATTAAAAAAAAAAAAAAAAACCCAACCCAAAAATGGGCAGAAGCCCAAAATAGACATTTCTCCAAAGAAGACATACAGATGTCCTGGAAGCACATGAAAAGCTGCTCAACATCACTAACTATTAGAGAAATGCAAATCAAAACTATAAAGAGGTATCACCTCACACCAGTTAGAATGGGCATCATCAGAATATCTACAAACAACAAATGCTGGAGAGGGTGTGGAGAAAAGGGAACCCTTCCGCACTGTTCTTGGGAATGTAAATTGATACAGCCACAATGGAGAACAGTATGGAGGTTCCTTAAAAAACTAAAAATAGAATTACCATATGACCCAGCAATCCCACTACTGGGCATATACCCAGAGAAAACCATAATTCAAAAAGACACTTACACTCCAATGTTCACTGCAGCACTATTTACAATAGCCGGGTCATGGAAGCAACCTAATTGCCCACCGACAGATGAATGGATAAAGAAGGTGTGGTATATATACACAATGGAATATTACTCAGCCATAAAGAGGAATGAAACTGGGTCATTTGTAGAGACTTGGATGGATCTAGAGACTGTCATACAGAGTGAAGTAAGTCAGAAAGAGAAAAACAAATATCGTATATTAACACATATATGTAGAACCTAGAAAAATGGTACAGATGAACCGGTTTGCAGGGCAGAAATAGAGACACAGATATAGAGAACAAACGTTTGGACACCAAGGGTTATGCAGAATCTGTGCAGTAATGTGGACTTTTGCGGGGGAGGGGTTGTTTTGGTTTTTGCAAGATCAGACAGCCTTGAGTATCTGCAGAGATATGTATCCCTCCTCTTGCCCCAAGTGTGAACTGACCCTCCCATTACTCAGTCTTCTGATGCTACATGATCCATGCCCAGTCTTGTCTGGATATACTGCAATAGTGATATTAAAGGCTTTCCTCTTAAAATACCAGCTCTGGGCTTCCCTGGTGGCGCAGTGGTTGAGAATCCGCCTGCCGATGTAGGGGACACGGGTTCGTGCCCCGGTCCGGGAAGATCCCACATGCCGCGGAGCGGCTGGGCCCATGAGCCATGGTCGCTGAGCCTGCATGTCCGGAGCCTGTGCTCCGCAACGGGAGAGGCCACAACAGTGACAGGCCCGACTAGCACAAATAAATAAATAAATAAATAAAATAAAATAAAATAACTAGCTCTGAGGCAAGGCCCACACCAAGCCACCTCAAAGCAATAAAAAAGTGTCACAGGAGACTTTTTCAGTGGCAAAGATGGTCACCCCATAGTGCAATCTCTTATTTTGAAAAACTCTTTTCATAATATTATTTCTGAGTAAATTTAGAATTTGCCTGGTAATAATGTGGTAAGTGCTGCAGAAGCCTACAAATATCAGTGAACAACCTTTAATAAGACATAAAAATTCTCAATATGTGTTGGTACTGGTTTCCCATAAGAACAGATATTTCACAAGAAAAAGGGCAAAGCTGCCAGCTAATCTTCAGATTAGAAGCAAGCACTAGGAGTGTTCCAGCAACTGCACAGAGAGATATCAAAGCTAGCACTTTGTCTTTTGATGAAGTATTGCCCTTTTCCCCAAGTAATATCTAATTATTAATGCTCTTCCCAAGAATAGTACACCCATGCCCATGTGTTCATTGTCAGGGGCCTGGAGTACAGAGCAGACACTGGCTAATAATTATAAGGGCTTCTCTCTTCTGTGAATAAGAAAAAAGGTTATTAGCAGGAATATTGTTATTAGGATGCCATTTCCAGATGTGCTAAATAAAACTCTCACCCAAAAGCCACCTTTTCTAATGAACTGACATGAGCAAAAGTGAGCAGCAGTGTGGGTAGAAAAGAGATGGGGAATCTGAAAACTGAAACATGAACCTAACTTCCATCACTTATACTGTTATTGGTATGAACTTGGCTTAAAAATATCTCTAAGCCTCAGTTTTCTCATCTTTAAAGTGAATCCATTGTACTTCATAATTTATGGTTGGTCATGAGGATCAAACGAGTAAAACTGTATTTAATACTTGGAACAATACAAAGCCATATACAAACATAAGTAATTATTATTCTTATATTGACACTCTGAGATACAGTTTGTAAAGAAGGACAGCTAGAAGGGCGGAGTGACAAAGAGCAGGGAGACAGATGACGGTTCAGGTAACTTCCTGTCCAAAAATAACATCATCACAGCAGGAATCTTTGCGTATTTGAGGTGGTTCACATGTTTAAAGAAATATCTAAGAAGCCCTACAAAGAATGTCTATCCATGCTAAAGAGCATGAAATTTGTTTCAATAAAATTTAAATACGAATGAAATCCATGTGCGTCTATTATTACCTCTTACCAAACAGACGTACCTGTGGACTAGAGACAGAAATATATACTTTTTCTGGCCATAAAAAGAGAGAGAAATTCTAACTTTTTACTTTCGAAGTTACTTTTCTGTTCCTTCTTTGTGAAGCAATAAAGAAACACAGTGAGCATCCAGACTGAGCTGCACATTTCAAGCGAAGGGCATGTATGTAATGCACAGATTTCTATCCAAAGACATTCAGATTATCTAAGAAGCAAAGTCTGGCTATGAGCTCCTCCCCTGTCTCCACAGACACCTCAATACAGTCACAGTTGCTCATATTTGCACCATTTACCCCAAAAGTTATGAACGGTTCTAGATAACACATTAACTAAAGACTGAAGTCTGCCAATAAGAAAATAAACAGTGGGGATTCGATCCCTTATGAGGCACCTGCTCTATGCCAGCCAGAGTACCAATTACTGAGAAGAGAGAGGTGAACAATACAGTCAGGTACCTTAACCTCAGGTAATCTCCTAGTCGACCAGTTCACAAGGTTCATCCTCCGTCAGTGCCACCATCATGTGTGCAGTAAGGGAGGGAGAATAAATTAATGTTTTAAAAACAAGCAAAATATATGTGCATTTAAAATTCCTTTAGTTTAAAAGATCAGCAACAGAAGAAGAAATAGGAGAGGCATCGCAGCCTGCAGTCTGCTTTCTGTCCAGTTACATTTTCCCTTGGGAGGATTTTTAGCTTCTTCGAGAATGGTCTTGTAACAAGGAATACTCATATATGTAAGACAGGAACCCCACAGGTCATGACTATGACTATGGAACTAGCTCTCACCCCAAAGCCACCTTTTTTAATGAACTGATATTAGCACAAGTGAGCAACAGTGTGGGTAGAAAAAGACATGAGGAATCTGTAAATTAAAATCTGAACGTAATTCCATTGTTTATAATAATCACTTGCTTATATAATAGCCATGATTATTATGGCTATGATTGTAGAATGGTGTGGCACTGGGGGACCCTTTAGGGATTCTGGGTTTTATGATTCCAACTATGGCTCCATCCCCCACCTCTTCCTAAAGATTACCTTTTCTAGGATGGTCTGTTTTCTGTGTCTGGAAGCTAGTATCTCCAGACATCCTTTTTCCTTCCTTTCTCATGTGAAATTATTCATAAGTGCAACTGGAAGAGAAAGAGGAACAGGGAAAGGCCTTTTCTGCCTTCTGGAGAAGATGCAGAAGATATCAGAATTTGTTCATTTTTCCATTCATTAAAACAAGAGTTATTGAGCACCTAAGATATTCCAAGTCTTAATCAACTTGCTGGAGACATAAAGATGGAAAAAGAACACTATCTGCTGGAAAGCAAGTCTCCATTCAGTGGCGGGGTGCAGACATATAAATGAATAAGTATAGTCCATCAGAAAAACATTATAATTGATGTGTGTACAATGGATGTTGGTATAATGCAAGCACTGACAAGAAAATCCCCTGCTTCTTAAGAGTTTTATGGAAGGAAGGGATAATGCTTTACAACAAGCATACTAAGATGGGAAATTAGAGGCCCACAGGGGAGGACAGAGAAGTTCTAGGACAAGAAGCATGTGAAAAGGGACACAATCCCATGGACACATGAGAATCCACGGCCCCACCAGGGACTCCGAACACTCAGCAGGGCTGCGTGGCTGGGACAAGCCAGAAAGCGGTTGGGAAGACTGGAGCCACAACTTGAAAGATTTGAATAGTAGAATATGGGGTTTGGAGTCTATTCTCTGAGCAGAAGAATTTCATGCAAGGAAGTGACTCGTTCAAACCTAAGTTTTGACAAGATTTTTCCTCAGTATAGAGGGACAATGGACTGCAAAATGGAAACAGACTTTAGTTAAGGATTTATTACAGGAATGGAAACCATGATGGAGGTGAGAAAATAAAAAGAAACAAGTGCATTTGCAAGACATTTCAGAGGTAAAATCAACAGTACCTCAAGGCAAAGTGAATACAGAGATGCGCAGTAGGTGAAAATCAATAACTCAGAGATTTTGCTTCCAGACAACTGATGAAGTTGCAACACCATTAACTGAGATAAGAAGAAAAATATTTCAAGGGAAGGAAGTAGTCAAGAAGAAAGATTATGAGTTTGGTTTGAAGTTTATTAAGTTTCAAGTACCAAAAGCCATCTATCTGCTATCTAAAAGCAGTTGGAATTATAGGGCTGGAGGTCTAGAGACTACTTGGTGAAAATATTAATTGGAACATCATTAGCATAAACACTTCATAGTTGAAACCATGGGAGTGAATGAAATCATCCAGAGAAAATATAAGAGGGCAAGAAGAAAACATTCCAGAGAACCCCAAATAAGGAGTAGGGCGACTGAGGAGTAGGAGGAATCTGTTCCATAGTCATAGCCACGACCCGTGGGGTTCCTGTCTTACATGTATAAGTATTCCATGTCCCAAGACCATTCTCAAAGAAGCTGAAAATCTGCCCAAGGAAAAATATAGCTGAACAAAAAACAGGCTGTAGGACCTGACTCCTTTTCTATTTCTTTTTCTGTTGATCTTTTCAACCAAAGGAATTTTAAATGCACATATATTTTGTTTGTGTCTAACACATTAATTTATTTTTTAATACCTTTTGTCAAATAGAAAACTCATTGTTTCTAGGTACTGATATACAGCCACCATCTAGTGGTCAAATATGGTAACCACAGGCTTGCACAGTTGGGGGTGAGGGAAACATTTTTAACATCGTTTCCTGGTGATTTTAAGGATTATGTTCAGTGAAAAATAGCTGTCAATATGATGGAGAACATGGAAAAAGCAGCTTTTCTCTGTTTTTCCCGAGTATGAATTATAGGAAATAGAAACAATTTACATACTATGACTGCCCTTCTTTTGAGCACTATAGGGGACTGTGGAATGAGATGCAGCTTCTGTAGGGTTATCTGGCCTCAGGTGAGATGGCAACACCTGATGAGACTGATGAAAACATATCAGTAGCCACAACCAGTATTTAAAATCCAAACTCTTTATCACGTTCTCCAAAGTCTTATAGGATCTAGCCACTGGCCCTCTCTCTCCAGCCTCACCTCTTGCCGCTTTGACCCTTAACCATTATGATGCAGCCACAGTGGCCTCCTTGCTACTACTTGAACTTCTAAGTTCAAGTAATAAATTCACTGCTGCCACAGAGCCTTTGCACTTACTATTTCATCTCTTCCGCCAATTCATTTTACCACATTCTCCTCATCTTAGGTCTCTGTTTAAATATTTCCTTTTCAGACAGACCTTCCCTGAAAACTGTAACTCTAAACCCTTTTCCTCCAGTTTATTTTATTCTTGGTGCTTAGCACTATCTGAAGTTGTATTATTTAGTTACTTGCTGAAAGACAAATCTCCAAATATACAGAGCAAATTACATGAGAGAAGGGATTTTAACTATATTGTTTGCTAGCACCTAGAGGAGTGCTATTACATAAAAGGTGTTCAACAAAGACTTGAGGTTGAATGAACCCAGGAAGTGCCTGGGAAGTGTCTGGGCAAAAAGTGTCGTTGGGCAGACTGAAGTCTACACAGAATCATGTGATGATGAGATTGAGGCCAAAGACTGATAATAAGCAAGAGGGCCCAGCATGTAATGGACGAATCCTGCTTAAGGTTCAGTAACCAAGTGGGGCCAAGGTAGGGACAGCAGAGAGCGTGAACTTGAGGTTTAATCAACAGTTAGAAATAAGGGTTCAAAACATATGGACACCAAGGGGTAAAAGTGGTGGTGGGGGGTGATGGTGTGATGAATTGGGAGATTGGGATTGACATGTATACACTGATGTGTATAAAATGGATGACTAATAAGAACCTGCTGTATAAAAAATAAATAAAATAAAATTCAAAATAAAACAAAAAATTCAAAACAAAAAAAAAAAAGAAGGGTTCAAATAACAAGTTGTAAGTGGGGGAGGGGTTAGCACAGAGATTCCTGGGCTTTATAGGAAACAGATCCTCAACCCCACTAGAAGCAATTTCTCCATCCACTAAAAAGACCTTACTAATGTCAAGAAGGACTCGTGTAGTATGTGGTTTTCAAATTTCATAATGTAGAAACATTGTCTGAGATGGGAGGTATAAAGGACTAATTAAAAATGGAGAGTCTGAGACTTTCCTGGTGGCACAGTAGTTAAGAATCTGCCTGCCAATGCAGGGGACACGGGTTCGAACCCTGGTCCAGGAAGATCCCACATGCCGCGGAGCAACTAAGCCCGTGCACCGCAACTACGGAGCCTGTGCTCTAGAGCCCGTGAGCCATAGCTACTGAGCCCACGTGCCACAACTGCTGAAGCCCGCATGCCTAGAGCCCATGCTTCACAATGAGAAGCCACTTCAATGAGAAGCCGACGCACCACAATGAAGAGTAGTCCTTGCTCACCACAACTAGAGAAAGCCCACGCGCAGCAACAAAGACCCAACACAGCTAAAAAAAAAAACAAATGGAGGTTCCTCTGGGATAGACTGCCATCATGTCTGATTCCATAGGTCTGTGGAACTCTGCAACTATATTTTTAATTAGTATAAAAGGTGAGTCTGATATACTCACCTTGAAGATATACTTTTTGAGAAATACCTGATCTAGTGCTTTACTATTCAGAAAACACATAGTGTCTCCTATGATTCTCACCTATAACTCTGCTGAGAAGTAGGTAGAGTAGGTTTTTATTTTCAACTACTATATATTTTTTAAACTTTGTATCATAGAAGACTTTAAACAAATACACATGTGGAGGATATCATAAGGAACCCTCATGTACCAATCACCCAACTTCAACAATTATCAGCTGAAGTCAATTCCACCCCCCCTCGCCCCCAAAGACTGTATAATTTTAATCAAATCTCAAAAATACCTGAGATCAATATGGGCCAGAGGAGAGGTTTTAATTTTTATTTTAGTCATAGGACTCTGTGTCTTTCAGAGAAGATGACTTGCCCAAGAATAGATGCCTGTCAAAAAAAAAGAAGATATGCCTGATCTTAGAACTGAGGCCAGAACTTACTTACATATGGTGTGAGAGTGAGGATGGGGGAGCTAAGTATGCTGACAGCTACAGCCTTCACACGTAGACTGTGAGGCTATGGCAATTCTCTAGTTTACCGTGCATGCGTGCGTGTCTGCATGCGTACGTGTGTGTGTTTCTTTTATAAGAGGGTAAGCAGCTATCTCTTTAGAATGATTTCTGCTCAGTTCTCCCTAGGGACCCTTGCAGGTCTCACATTCTAGGGCAACTAAATATTTTATAAACATAAATGCCCAGAGTGCTTGGAAACTCTAAGCTATGAGGAAATGGCTGTGAAGATGCACCAGAGAGAAGCAGTGAGCCAGCCAAGGGCAAGCAAGCCGAGGCTGGCCTGTGGAACCTTACACCACCTGAAGTGTCAAGAAAACAAATGCGACTGAAATGCAGGCTTCCATCTAAAAATGTGGCTGGCAAAACAGAGCTCTGCCTTGGGCTGTTGAGACAGTGACAAATGAAATGCTGGTCGATCCCCCATTTATTTCATTTTTAAAGTGTTTGCCGATACTAACAGCCCTGGTTGTGCTGGACTGCCACACCACCAGCAGCATTGAGATCCCCTTCACTGCACTCCGAGTCCCATCTGATCTCCATTACACTGTTTTCCACCTCTCCCAGTAATGACCCAATTAGGAGACTGTCTAAAAGTGAGTAGGCAAGGATTCAGATTGGCTAAGTTGCAGGCGTTACAGTGAATCCATCTGGAAAATATGGCATGGCAGCTCTTAGTGTCCTCATTTATGGGCACATGGTCAGACTCTGTCAGGGCATTTTTGTAGTTCTAGAACTCTCTTTTTGGTCAGGTTCTCTTCAATATACAGATGTTTTCAGTGGGTAAAGCAAAGTTACACGTACTTCCTGGTTAAAGTCTTTCCCTAAAACAGTCCACAAATGAACATTGCTATGCCAAGAAGAATGAAAGCACTTAGAAGAATACTTAGCCCTTCTAATGCAAAGCATTTTGTAATTCTCTATTTGCCAAACCTGTCTTGAGAGGAGGTCAGTAATTTTCTCGTTATCCTGCTAAGGAAACAAGTCAGCTCTTGTTCACTGAGTAACACATTGTCAATCGATATCTGGAATTAGAACACAAAGCATTTTCATTCCACAAACCATACTGAGCCAACCACAAATTTTATAAAAGTACTGTAAAAATTGTATAAAAGTACTGTAAATTTTGGAGGCAATCAATATGATGAAATCATACCCTGATGACAGGATACACATATGTATAAAGTCAAGATAAAACAGGAATTCTCATTTGCACGTAAAGCCAGACACTTGTTCATTTGAGCTTTGTAAGTTCCCTAATGATGTATGAGTTGAAGGAAGAAAAGGGAAGAAATAAGCAGAGGAAGAGAGAAAGAGAATGGAAAATATTATGTAGAGAAATTTCAAAGTAAAAATGGATTCTGAACATACATGAAATTAGTTTAGTCATTTTTAAATTTAACAGCCCTGTCTCAGAAGAAAGGTAAAGGTTTCAGAACACCTCACACCAAAAATTCTTAAGAGTAGGATAATAAATGTCATGCCATAAATTTAGTATCAAAGAGAATATATCAAAATAAATAAAATCATGCTGTTTTGTTACTCTGATTCAGAATAGCAGGAGAGGCAAGATATTAAGTCAATACACATATGAAAAAAACTTTTATTCTTATATGCCATTTAGGTTCAGAAAAACACCACACACACACTCTAGGCAATAGCTTTAGAATCATTCCTGATTACCTCACCACACTGTTCCTCATGTTACCCATGAATGCATTTTTATCCTTTCCTCGACTTGTGTCTTGTCAATCTAGTGAATTTTGACTGTCATTTCATCAGGCTGAGATCCAGTAAAATCCTATTTTCCATGCAACTTGTAACACTTTATGTGCATTTAAAAAAAAAGTAATAGAACACAAAACACAATCCAAAAAGCAATATTTCAAAAACAACCATACTTTCTTCCTTAAATGGGTGTGCTTTAAAAAAAAAAATCAAGTGCTCCACAACCATCAAGTCATATACATTAAATACGTACCAATTTTTATATTTCAATCATACCTCAGTAAAGTGGTTTAAAATGTTTTAACTCCCATACACAGTTCAAAAATAAATAAACGTTTTTTTAAAAAAATCAAGTGGCCTCTATCAGTTCAGGAGGTGGGTAGAACAACGAGTTATTTTATGTGAATCCTCCAGTAACTTCTTGCATTATTCTAAAGCAAACTCATATCAGCTAGCTCATTATTTTTTAAAGATTTATATTGCTTTTAGAAATCACCAAGTTGACTTTTTGAACTGATATCTTTTAATTTATTTGGGGGTTGGAGAGATTGGCTATATATTATTTAATATTTATTGATGCATAATAATTTGTCCAAATTTAAAGTGGTATTGACAGGAACAGAGTAAAGGGAAAAAGTAGGTGATTAAATAGTTAATCCCACTAAGGGATCATAAATTAAGAAAAAAAGTATGGGAGACCCATACTTCACTCAAGAAAGCAGGTTTGCTTAACCACAAAAACCAAGCAGGGATTTCCCTGGTGGTGCAGTGGTTAAGAATCCGCCTGCCAGTGCAGGGGACACGGGTTCGATCCCTGGTCCAGGAAGATCCCACATGCCATGGAGTAACTAAGCCCGTGTGCCACAACTACTGAGCCTGCACTGTAGAGCCTGCAGTGAGACACAACTACTGAAGCCCACGCACCTAGAGCCCGTGCTCCGCAACAAGAGAAGTCACTGCAATGAGAAGCCCGCACACAGCAACAAAGACCCAACACAGCCATAAATAAATTAATAAATAAATTTATGGGGAAAGAAAAAACATTAGGAATATTAGTCGAAACTCTCTCATTAGTAAGAAAGTCTAAAATTGTACATTTCCATATGCTTGTATTTGGTAACTATTCAGAGAGATTACCTGTTTAAAAATTTAAAAAATAAAATAAAACAAGCAGCCTTGCTTAGCAACAAAACCATGCAACAAAAGCATGAGACATGCCCCAAAACAATAAAACAATGGTGGAATGAGACCTACATCCTGCCCAGTGAGGTCAGTCAATGATTCCTAGGACATGCTTCTCTGCACACACTAAAAACAAAAATATAAGGAAAAGGTGACATTATAGTGAAACCTGAGATAATGTACCACATTTTAGTATATGTTACTACCTTTTTGCTCATTTTCAATGCACCAGGACAGTCCCAGTTGGACCACGTAGGGACAAGAAAACTCCCCCACCTGGCATGTAGGAGTTGATGATGGAAGCCTGACATCTACTCAAGAATGAGGAAGAAGGTGGTCTTCTCCCCCTCCCCACTTTTTCTTTGATTATAAAACTGTAGCCCACTAAGTTCTTGGGGCTGCACCCTCCTGCCAGCCCACTTGTCAACCTCACAAGCATTCGATTCTAATAAATCACTTGTTATCTAACACTTTGCCTCTTGCTGAATACTTTATGTGCTGAGACATAAAGAGCCCCCCAAGACGCATTTCTAAGGTTTCAGTATCTCTACAGTATCTTGGTTGTCCCATGTGCAATTAACTTAGACCACCACCACCAACCCCCTATTTTTTAAAAAACTTTGGTTAATGGCAACTCTTTCAGTCTTAATATTTGGGAGGGGAGGGGGTCTCACATCCAGGGATTATCTGTGAGTGGCAATCTTCTTCTGAAAACTAAGCAGTATCTCCCTTGAGATTTGCTCCCTGCTTGCCTGAAGATGCTGGTTCTGTGCACACTGTCATTCCTTCAGATCCCAGA
The DNA here is from genome assembly GCF_026419965.1 of Kogia breviceps. Classification (NCBI taxonomy): domain Eukaryota; kingdom Metazoa; phylum Chordata; class Mammalia; order Artiodactyla; family Physeteridae; genus Kogia; species Kogia breviceps. The sequence continues at coordinate 93,979,924 of NC_081314.1, forward strand.
AGAATGTTGACATGATCTAGAATGCAAATTATGGCTCTGCAGTTGCTTTCCTCATTTTGACTAACCTCACTAGAGACTGACTCTGAGTCTTCCGTACCAAACACAGACAATCCAAAGACTTCAGAGGAATTCTTTTGCAAAATGTGCATTCTGCAAACAAAGGCCTATCACGGCAATCTTTTTTGTAAACACACCCGCAAGGTGACTAGATGTTGTCTGCCAGTTTTCTTTTCTCTTTCAATATGGTCTGAGAAGTTGTTTGATGACAGGGAAATTGCTATAGGAGATCCTACACCTGTCCCTGGGTATCAATAATGGGTTATAAATACATGCATCACAGGCCCAACTGCTTAAAAACATCTATGAAATAAATTGCCTATCTTCAGTTATCCATTTGCTTTAAATTAACCTAGAAGTGTTATCTTCAAACATGGGGAGATCAGGCAGTTCAGAATTTACTCTCCAAAGCAAATATGCCAAATTAATAGAAGCGAACTATTCCTTTACACTGACTTAGAATAGCTAGATGTTATTTGAGGTCAATACAAAGAGGTAAATGGAAAACTCTATTTTTATTTACCACTTTGTTTCAGAACAGCATTCTAGGGGTTAAGCAGTTTCTTTGGTGCTGAGCACTAAATAAACACAGTTTACCTTATAAAGTGCCTGCCTAGACCTTGGGCCAAGTCACCTTCTTTGAGAGTAACCCCATGAATATAATGAGGTGAGCCCCTGGCAGCTCTATTTTACTACATGACCTTAATGTCCCTCACCTCTGCTCATAGCTGTTTGGACCAAAGGTGGACCTTGTTTCAAACTGCTTAACTTCTCTCCTAGATTCCTAATTCAGTCAATGAAGCAGCCACCCACAAGTGCAAGGACTGTGACACAGAAACATGGGAGCCACTGGGGTGGCCTATTCTGCCATGTGATGGAGAAGGGGAGACCAGAGCACGAGCTCAGACAGAAGCGGTCAAGTCAAGAAGAGAAGCAGGCTCTGCGCTGACCCTGATGCCTTGCCTTTCCTGCTTCCCAGTGTTTCCTGAAGCCCAGCTTCATCCCTGTCCTTAATGTCCCTGGCTTTCTTAGAATAAACCTCCTTTTTTTCCTTAATCTAGCTTAAGTTGGTGTCTGATACTCTTACCTAATACAAAGGAGGCCAGTGGATATTAAAAAGAAGAGTCTTCAATATATGTGAAAAGCAGGGACTTGAACGTGGCTGCCTTCGCTAAGCCACTTCCTTGGGGGTTGCAGATTTCTCCTCTATCTCCACCCACAAATTCTTTTCACTTTCAGACTATCCTTAGTTTCCATTTTATTTTACACAGAGTAAAACTGGGAAACACACATTAGATTCTGAGTACTTTGCTGAGCATAGAAGAACAGGGTTGGCCTGTCTTATTCTCCATAAGGGACTAAGTAAACACAATGATTTCTATTAGCTAATGAACCTGCTTCATGTTTATGCTTTCTCTTCCTATTTTTACTATTTTTCTTAGTGCTTAAATACTCACTAGAACTCGCACACTACACACTGATTCTGAAGAGAAAGCTTGTTAAAGGATGAATCACTATTTTTCCTTAAGTCTAAACAAATGAACTGACCTTCACAATAGAGGATTAGGAAAACCTTTTCTTTCCTTTGGAACGTATCTGCACATGTGTACCATGCTGGCACTCAGTAACTGTTGAAAATCTCTCACAGATATTGTACTAAGGAAATTCTCATTAATACAAAAAAACAAACAAATAAAAAAATCTAACAGCCATCAACAGACCAATCCAGAGAATTGATAGGGAGACAGGCAGAGCTTACGGAAGGTCCTGGTCCCCTTCATGTCTCAGGCCCCCTGACGACACCTAGGTCAGTGCCCTCATGCTTCCTCAGGGCACTCCAGCCAGGTCTCAGTGATCAGGTGTTAGGACTTCAGCTTTTTGAGAGGCTTTTTCCTGCCCTCTCTCCCCATTAAATCTCACAGTTCTTCAGTTTTAATTCCATTTTTATTGTTATCCTCCCACCTTAGTCCACCAATGATTTAAGGAGGCTTGTGAAAGTATGTTTTTAGAAGTAGAAAAAAAATTAATAATCAGACACCCCCCAAAAATGTACTTAATTGCAAGAATGACACCCCTACTGCAATTTCCCCAGAGACAGGAAAAAGCGGCCTGTCCAAAAACCTCATCAGGTTTATTTATTTATTTATTTATTTATTTATTTTTGGCTGTGTCGGGTCTTTGTTTCTGTGCAAGGGCTTTCTCTAGTAGCGGCAAGAGGGGGCCCCACTCTTCATCGCGGTGCGCGGGCCTCTCACTGTCGCGGCCTCTCTTGTTGCACAGCACAGGCTCCAGACGCGCAGGCTCAGTAGTTGTGGCTCACGGGCCTAGTTGCTCCGCGGCATGTGGGATCCTCCCCGACCAGGCCTCGAACCCGTGTACCCTATATTGGCAGGCAGATCCTCAACCACTACGCCACCAGGGAAGCCCTCATCAGGTTTTTTAAAGTGGCTACACTAATCCTCAGATGAAAGAGAAACCAATGGCTGTCTTTTTTTAAGCTCTGTGTTATTTTGAGTCTTTATTACTTAAAGCTTAATTTAGCTCTTCCAGTCTCAGAGGTTGGTCTCTCTCCAGATCCACCTCCATTCCTCTGCAGCACATTTCTCCGAATCTGAGCTAGCCAATCTAGTTGAATGTCCTGGAACCAACACTGGCACAGTGCAGTGGATGTGGTCTTTCCAAGTCTGGCTCCTTTTGAGTGCAAGCCTGATTTACATTATTCTGATACCCAACAGGTAAGTGTTGGAAAACACACACACACAAACACACGGCCCTTCCACAGAAGTCAGAATTCAATCTAAACTGAAATCAACATATGTTTATTGAGCAATTTTTAATGTGACAAACACTGCCTAAACAAACTTATTTTGAACCTTGTTATTTTTGTAAAGAGTTTCCCGAACCTGAATTCATTCACTTATAACGAGAGCACCCTGTGTCCATCGTTGCCACACTGGAGAGGAGGGAACCATTGACTCGTCGTGGTGTGTCTGTGGAGGGCTGCGTGAGCAGTACCTGCCTCTCGCCTTTACCAGACATTTGCAGCCTCAAACCTTACCCTACTTTGGGCATGACATCAGGTGTCATGTCTTGATTCAACTCATCATCGAGATGCTGCTTCTGGATTGGTGGGAATATCTTCATGTGCTTTGTTTTTGCAGGAAGAGGCTCCATTCACCTCTGAAATCTGAATGATTGTTGTCTTTTTTTTTTTTCATGAGAAATAATTGCTGCAGATTGACTCTAATGAAATGCGGTCTTTTAATCTATGAAAATTTGGACTGAATTAAACATGTATAATTTAAAATTTTAAAAATGCATTCTTTTCATTATGCTTTATATCCATCTTTTGAGAGAGGTACTATATTTTCTTACTGCTCTCCATAGGTGATCCACATTCCCAGGGTCACCCCACTGTCCCTGACGGCTGCCAAAAACCCTGATTATACAACTATATTCTAACAAGAATCAAGCAACGAAGAAGGGCATGCCTGCTTCCTTTAGGAATACTTCCTGTAAACTGCACACACTACTTCTGCTTACAGCCCATTGCCTAGGATTTAATCACATGGGTATACCCGCAGCAAGGAAGTCTGGGAGAGTGGCCTTTATTACACACAGACATCTACGTAGCTAAAAACCAAAGGTTCTAATACTGAGGAAGGAGAGGAAACAAACAGGAGACAACCAGCAGTCTTTGCCATGGGAAGGGTGTGTCAAAACTGATCCTGAGGAGAGCATGCTGGTGAGGAACAACTAATGCGTGGATGACTCAGAGGAATAATGAGACTAATTTTCCCTCCAACTCTATACACCATAAGATGGTGAACCTGGAAATGGGTAAGAGGAGTCTGATGTTTGGGCTGTATATACATAGGAGGCCAAAACTTACAGGAAAGTTAGAAGGGAGAAATGCAAGCTAAAGTTTCCACCACTACCAAACTAATCAGATATATGTCTCTTCTTTCTCATAAGGAGACAAAAACAGTTCATCTTGGAAAACCAACTGTTTCTGATCACTGAGTCTTGGAACATAAAAACAAATCTCCTGATAGGCCTCTATATAGGAGACACTAAGACATGGGACATCAAGTTCTTGTTATGCTACAGTTAAGTATTCAGCGGAAAGAAATTATCTTAACTGTATTTAGCTAAGGTATAAAAGAAAAGTAACCCATCCTGATGTATTTAAACTGCCCCAAATATTTGTATTTTAGAAGACAAACATTACATTATATCTAAGAGTAGAATCTTTTCATATGTTATGAGACAGAGAACTTTCTGTTTGCCTCTCAAATTATACTCCCTGTGGTGTACATCAAGTGATTAAAGTTACTATAATAGACAAATACAGAACAGGAACTTCTGCCTCACCTTCTTTCTGCCAACTAAAATGATACCTACCCTTAAAGATCTAGCTCAAGTTTCACCTCCCGTAAAGTCTTACTTGACTTTACTAGCTCTCATTTCTCTTCCTCTTCTCTGAAATTCCCACTACACTTAACAGTCTGTGTCAGACATTTTAACCCTTAATTGTATGTTGTCTGCTAATTCTTCATGTGTTTTTAAGACTCTAGAGAACACAGGTGTCTTGAGTTTCTTTGTAAACTCCCAAGGGGTCTGAGTACTAGAGTACTGAATACTAAATACATACCTGTTGTATAACTGATTTGCCTTTTGTTAGAGCCTAGAGCAGATATCCAAGTGCTTCGTACCTGAACCTAGTTAGGGTGGGTCCACCTGCTGAGTATTATGGAAAGAGGAAGGTGGGATCACCACGAGCTGGTAGGAACAAAAAAGTGTGTGAGCATGTGCGCGTGCGCGCGCATCCCTCTTAATATGAGTAATAAGTAGCAATACTTAGTTGGAAAGTATTACTAGCATTGTGTGTTTGCACACACAATTGGAACATGCACAGACTGAATGACTGGCCATTTATGTGCTATAATTTGGAAGGCACTTCTTGCCTGCTTTGAATTTCATCATTAGAGTCAAAGAAAATAAGAACACTGCCTCCCTCCAAAAGTCAATGGAAAGGCATGTTATTTTGAAGCCACCCTTAACTCTCTCTGGAAGGTGATAAAATCATCAGATTAAAAAATAGACACAGGAAAGTAAGGCAAGACTGCTAGAAGGGATAGCAAGGAAGTGGCTTCAAAGTTGAATCCTGCCTTCTTCAAGACCTATTTTGAACCAATTCAACAAGGTAAAACATGGCAGAAGGCAAAAGGAAGAAACACTTCTCAGTGCCAAGAAGGAACTCTGCATCCCTGGCACTCCCTTACCTCAAAGCCAGCTCAGCTACCCCTCTGCAGAATCCCAAAAGTGGATAGGAGCAGAATTTGAACACTGCAGCTCTAGTCCAAGCGTATCACTTCACAGATTACTTACTTACTCGCTGATTATACAGGTCAGAAGGTAAGTTAGTAAAAACATCAAGAGTAGAATCCTGGTCCTTTTATTCTCAGTCAAGTGCTTTTTCCACTGCATTCTTGATTCCTAAGAGTACAAGCAACCTCCCTTATATCCAGGTTGCAAAAGTGCAGAAGTATGAGTCCGCAATTTTCCGTTCTATTTTTCACTAGGCACCATGGACAATTTTTAAGAGGCAAGATTGCATAGAGATTTGCAGGGGAGCGGTGGCTCTGAATCCCTACTGTCGAGGTTCAAATTCCAGCTACCCCATCTCCTAACTGTGTGACTTAGGGCAAGCTACTTAAATTCTGCGGTTCTTGGGTTTCCCACTTGCAAATATGAATAATACTAGTACCTACCTCATAGAGTTATTGGGAGGATAAAATAAACCCATGCAAAGCACGTAAAACAATGGACTGGCATTATAGTAAATACTATCTAAGCACTTACTATTACTGCTACCTTTAATCACAGAAATACAGGAAAAGAGTATCACAGGTAACTGAACTTCAAAAATCTTGAAACTGATATTCTAGCTTCCCTGCTAGGCAATGTCTCTATGCATGAGCACTTAGTATTAAGCACCAACTTTTAGAGATTAAGAAGTTGACGTCTCTTGTCATGACTTTCATTTCAAAGGCATAGGACTGGGGAGAAATAAGTGATCAGATATACAAAGGAAGATGCCTTATATGCCAATGTCTTGCTAACTCTGGTGTGTATCCCAATTACAAAAGTTGATCTATATCACTGGAAAATTTTCAGAAAAGCCTGCAAAATTTTAGTACTTTTTGCAGACCTTAGAACTAAATACCAGAATGCCCATCTGTTCCAAAGAAGATGTTTCCTCTTCTATTTTGTGATTTCTAAATAATGAAAATGGTATTAGTAACTATGACCAACGCTGTGGCAGCCTCCAGAGGTCTCAACGCCAAAGGCTTTCCATATTAAAATTAGTGAAGTGAAGTGGCACCATTCTTGGTCTCTGAGAAAGAGGAGTAGCAAATACCCTGAGGGTGTGGAGTTTACTTTCTTCAATGTGAAGGTGACAGGTGGCAGTGGAGAGTGAGCCCGGCTAAAGCTGCAGGTCAGAAGGGCACCCTCCTAACAGAGGAAGAGTGAGTAAGCAGTGCATGAGAGGGTGAGCACTCCAGGCTCAAAAGTGGCCAACATATGTGATGTACCTTAGAGTGGGGGGAGAGAGCCATACGCCCAGATGCTGGTGTAACCTCTGTATATCTGGATGGCTTACAGGATCGTGCATGTATATTTCAAAACTTACTGTGATTCTCATTTTTAGTTTTTGTCAAACTCATCAGAAGCAGTCAAAACGGCATGAATGTCAGGAAATCTTAGAGATTCTAAATGCTTACAATAAATAAATACTCTGTAAAAAGGGTTTTTTTTGAGATCTTATTTCTTAAATCAGAATTAAAAGAGAGTTCTTAAAAAATAATGTTTTAGGGAACAAAACAATCTAAACTTCGGGTGTAGATCACTTCAGCCTCTACAACTTACAAGTCTGCAGAATCAATAACATGAGATTAAAGCTCTGAGGCTATCTTTAGATTTTCCTCCAGGAAACTGAGAGGTATTTCCTGAGCTTCAGACCATAAGTGTCTCACTATCATCACTGGGCATGGTTTCTCCTCTTTAGGGTTTGATAGATATATAAGTAGAGAATGGGATGAGATTCAAATAAGACTTCAATCATTAGTTCTTAACTTAATATATTTAATGATTCACTCATTCATTTATTCAAATAGTTACAACAGACACTATGCTGTGCAGTTGTGAATTACATACCTACATCCAATTAATAATTAATTCAATAAATGTGTTGAATTGCTACTTTGAACCAGGCATTTTTTAGGCACTGGGAATACAGCAAAGGATCTAAAACGCATGACCCTTGTTTATATAATAGGGGAGATAGAAAAGAAATACATAACATTTCATATAAGTATTATGAAGAAGACAATATAATATGAAGATTGGATGGTCATGGAAGACCTCTCTGAGGAGGTAAGTTTTATCCTGAGACCTGAATGAGAATGATTCAGTTATGCAAAGATCCAGGAGAAGAGCAGCTCTACCATGCAAAGACCATGGACTTGGTTATGCTGGAGGGACAGAAAGCAGACAAGGGGTGCTGGACTGTAGTGAGATGGGTTATTGAAGAAAACAGGGGTACTGATTAGGCTGAGGTCAGAATATCTTAGGGTCTAGAGAATCCAGTAAGTAATCTGGATTTTATAGGATGTCACTACAGACTTTAAAGCAGGAGGATGACCAACATGATATAATTTATGTTTTTAAAATATCATTTTGCAGCTATATAGGAGAATACGCCTAATTGCAGGCAGCGGTGTACCAGCAAATGTTTCAACTAGATGCCTGGAAAATATATATTTAAAACTCCTGGACTTCCCTGGTGACGCAGTGGTTAAGAATCCGCCTACCAATGGATAGGACACAGGTTTGAGCCCTGGTCCAGGAAGATCCCACATGCCACGGAGCAACTAAGCCCATGCGCCACAACTACTGAGCCTGCACTCTAGAGCCTGCAAGCCACAACTACTGAGCCTGTGCACCACAACTACTGAGCCTATGCGCCGCACCTACTGAAGCCCGCACCCTCGAGGGCCCGCGTGCCACAACTACTGAACCCACGTGCTGCAACTACTGAAGCCTGCGTGCCTAGAGCCCATGCTCTACAACAAGAGAAGCCACCACAATGAGAAGCACGCTCACCACAACAAAGAGTAGCACCCACTCGCCACAACTAGAGAAAGCCCGTGCATAGCAATGAAGACCCAATGCAGCCAAAAACATAGAAAATAATAAATAAATAAAAGTCCTGATTTATAGCATATTCCAATTTCTTTGTGTAAATATTCCCACTATGGTCAATTTCAAGCTGCCAATGTATCACTAAAGGTGGAATTGGAAAGTGATGTACACGACTGGCTCTTGAGAGCCTAAAAAAGGCAGCTGTAACACATACCACTGATTGTAGGGTAACAGGAGTTGAAACAGGAAGAAGAGTCAAGAGGCTTCAGTAGCTGTCCAGGCAAGACAGAGGGTGGCCTGGTGGAATAGATCGGGTGATTGCAGATGTATTTAAAAGAAATGGACAGATTTAAGAAGTTTAAGAGAAAATAGGGGATTCCCTGGTGGTCCAGTGATTAGGACTCTGCACTTTCACTGCTGAGAGCCTACAGTTCAATCCCTGGTCGGGGAACTAAGATCCCGCAAGCCACGTGGTGCAGCCAAAAAAAAAGAGAGAGAGAGAGGAGAAAATAGGACTTAATTATGAATTAAATGTAGGAGATAATCAGATAGGCATCAAGAATGAATTCCATGTTTCCAATGGGTAAAATTCCTTTCAGCTACTTAACCTCTCCCAACGTGCCTCTCTCTCTCTCCTATATTCCACTCAGACTCCTTTCATTTAAGGCTTTTTAAAAAAAAACATAATTCATATCTATTTGCCTCTTATCTAATGCAGAGAGAATAAAGAAGTTTCTTCCCTGTGCATGTTCTGTTCTCTTCTATGTGGATATAGACCAGGAGGCACTGGTGACAGTGTGGGTGGAAATTCCGGATTCAGCACTAATGTTCTTACTCCAGCTGCCTATGCCTGCCATCCTCGCTCATGTCACACTTGGGCAGTTTATTCCTGCCTATGTTAGGGCCGGGGTAGGAGAGGCTGGTGACCATTCATTTAGAAGAAAACACCATGATGGTATTAAGAGAAAGTCGTGCTCTTTCCCACCTGATTCCTAAGTCTATTATTTCAATAATCAATTTGACAAAGAATATTGAGGTCCTGTTCATTATCCCCAATTATATTAGGAGGTATTTGAGTACTTGATAAAAATCCATTTCTAACTGAGCAGCACTCCGTGGTGATTAAAATCTGTTTCATAACATTTTTAGTGTTTGCTGTGCAAGTATTTTAATCACTGTCTATGATCAACTTTATGTTACATCTCTCAAGTTTTCAACCAGCTATCTCCAGAGAATCAAACTGTGAGTTTTCAAATTACTCAATAAGTACATTATACTGGCTCATCCTTATTAAGGGACTCCCCCCTCTCCCTTAATTTGACTGACTGAATGACACTGAGGTTCAGCAACCCCAAAACTGGCAGAATATTCTATGGATAATATTGTCTATTTGCCATCACAGCTTTTAACAGAAACAATAGGACTAATGATGAGCTTAACATCAGAAAAAGTGAATGTCTTTTATTTTTTGCAACTAACAAATATTTAAATCCCAGGTATTCTTTCCATCAAACTACTTTTCCTTTACTTTCCTGTTGACCTATATTTAAGAGACAAGTCCACCAAAGAAGACTTTATCTGTTTCTGCCGTTCAGTAATCTAAATACTGAATTTATTGTTATAATTTGGTCTAGACATAACTGAAGGTTACAATTCCAATACAGTTTCTTAGACAGTGTTGAAATTCATCACTGGCACAGCAATGCAGGAAAAAGGTTACTGAACTACAAGCAGATTTGGATTTCAGGTCTTCTATTGACTTGCTGTTTGATGATAGGAGATACACTGGTGTCCATAACTTTACCCATTTATATAATGAAGCACTTAAAATAGGCATTTTAAAATCCCCCTCTCAAACATTTTCTTTTTTGGGGAAACTTGCATCTAGCTCATATAGGATCATGCACAATATCAAATCATTGTATGCTATCACTTTTAACTTCTGCATTACTCATCAAAATTGCAATTAAACAATTAATGGATCACTGCCTATATGTTAGTCAGGACTCAACCCAAACTAGTTCATGAAAAAAAGGAGAGGGAGTGGGAGAGGTGTAATATAACCAGGAAGGACAACATCAGTCCAAGGACTTAAATGATGCTCTCTGATCTTTCACTCTCTCATCCTGGCTGCTCTCTGGGTTTTGACTATTTTCTCCTACTTCAGATGGCTTCCAACATGAGAACAGGCGGGTGGTGTATGCCCAGAAGTAACTCCAACATTATATCATCCTAGTTTATGACTCAGAGGAAGAGACATTTCTTTCACCCAACTTTTACATGTAAAATCCCAGGAAGACTCTACCTGGCTCAGAAAGGATTCTAAGTAGCTCAGTCACTGTGATCAGATAAAAAACTGGGTTATATTCACTCTCCTATGATTTTGAGGCTGATGAGAAAGGGAGAAATCACGGAATACCAGACCTACTTTAAACCTAATGTGTGGAGAAGTATCAGTTCCTCAGAAAATGGTGGTGTTTTTCTTTCCAGGTAACAGAAAAGGATACTACACTGAGAAAAATAGGTATAAATGCCAGAGTCTGATTTTTGGTTTTCCCCTTCAACAAGTTATAGGCTTGTTTTCTTCTGACCTTTAGTATGGGCCTTTATTATTTTTGTTGATACACTGCAGGATATTAGAAGCCTAACTGGATTGTCTCATCACCTAGAGAAGGGAAGAGTGCAATTTCATTATTTGCAACCCATGTACCTTACTCAAGCAGCTACTCAAATAATACTTGGTGATAATGAAAAAAGTCTAGTTGCTATCAGCCAATTTTACTTTACATTTAACTTCATTATATTATCTACTTCTGTGAACTATTTTTGGCCCAAGTTATTATGGAAGAGTATACTGTTCCTAGATACTTAATCTGTGTAAGCGTTAGCAGAGCTTTTTATGATCATCAGGCAGTGCTTGATCTCTTCTGACAGCTCCAATCCTATAATACTCCTCCCCAAAGGCTGTACACTTAAAGTCTGGATATCCCTCTACATCATAAAGGTCCAAAGTTCATGACTTCACTTCTTATTAGACTCTTACTGAAATTCCAAGGATCCTAGATATTTGTTATATAGGAGTCATCTTTGGGAGTCATTATTAAAGGCTTTGCAGTTCTTAGCCAGAATTTTATACCTGTGAGGGGACAAAATGTGTTTAGTATCTGAATGATTATGTCCCTTTTCTTTCCATTGATCCTCAGAAATGAGAGATCATAAGCATAAATCATATTCCTCTACTCTGCCTGTGATTTATAAATAAATTAGGTGAAACAATTTTATTATTGGGAAGTAAGCTTTATATTAAACAAAAATTGTGATTGTTCCTTTGCTTGATAATTGCCTTTCATTTAGTTGGATCAGATTTGCCATGTTTAGCTTATGATGGTGATAAAGAAAATATATCTTTCCATATATCAAGTATGTGTTGTTCTATACCTCTATCACATCACAATATATCCATGTAACAATAATCAAAAAGCAGTTTATAGGTCAATATATATATCCCCCAAGATAATTTTTTTTTTTTTTGCGGTACGTGGGCCTCTCACTGCTGTGGCCTCTCCCACTGCGAAGCACAAGCTCCGGACGCGGAGGCTCAGCGGCTATGGGTCGTGGGCTCAGCCGCTGCGCGGCATGTGGGATCTTCCAGACCGGGGCACGAACCCGTGTCCCCTGCATCAGCAGGTGGACTCTCAACCACTGCACCACCAGGGAAGCCAAAGATAATTTTTATATGAAAGTTAGTATGAGAGGTGTGGCCAGGATGGTGAAGTAGGAAGACCCTGAGCTCACCTCCTCCCATGGGCACACCAAAATTGCAACTATATAGAGAGCAAATCTCTATGAAAACAACCTGAAAACTAGCAGAAAAGACTTTCCACGACTAAAAATATAAAGAAGCCACAATGAGACCACTAGGAGGACACAGTATAGTATAGTCAAGATCCCTAGTAGCGGCCCACCAATGGGACGATAAACACAATTATAGAGGTCCTCCCCAAGAAGCAATGGGTCTGAGCCCCACCTTGGACTCCCCAGCCCAGAGATCCCGCACCAAGAATACAGTCCCAGAATGTCGGCTTTGAAGGCCAGTACGGCTTGCTTTCTGGACAGGTGGAGGGCTGCAGGAAATAGACACTTTGCTCTTAAAGGGGGAATGCAAAATCACATACTCAGAATCCCAGCACAGAGGCAATAATTTGAGAGGAGCCTGGGTCAGACCCACTTGCTGATCCTGAAGAGCCTCCTGGAATGGTAGGAGGCAACTGGGACTTCCCCAGGGAATATAAACACTGGTGGCAGCCATTTGGGGGAGCTCCTTCTACCAGGAGGACACTGGACCAAGAGGACACAAGAGGACTATTTTGGAGTCCTCCTTCTAGCCTATTAGTGCAGGGACCTAGCGCCACTCACCAGCAGGCCTGTTTCCTCAGGCAGGGGAAACAAAAGCAAAATGATGATGTGGTACATATATACAATGGAATATTACTCAGACATAAAAAAGAACAAAATAATGCCATTTGCAGCAACACGGATGGACCTAGAGATTATCGTACTAAGTGAAGTAAGTCAGACAGAGAAAGACAAATATCATATGATATTGCTTATATGTGGAATCTAAAAAAAGAATACAAATGAACTTGTCTACAAAACCAAAATAGAGTCACACATGTAGAAAACAAACTTATGGTTACCAAGGAGGAAAAGTGGGGAGGGATAAATTGGGAGATTGGGATTGACATATACACACTACTATATATAACACAGATAACTAATAAGGACCTACTGTATAGCACAGGGAACTCTACTCAATACTCTGTAATGACCTATATGGGAAAAGAATCTAAAAAACATTGGATATATGTATATATATAACTGATTCACTTTGCTGTATAGCAGAAACTAACACAACATTGTAAATCAACAATACTCCAATGAAAATTAAACTAAAAAAATAAAATACATCTCTTCTGGAAAAAAATGAGACTACATAAAACTAAAAAGCTTTGGAACCAGGAATGAAACTATCAACAGAACACAAAAGCAACCTACTGAATGGGAAAAGATATTTGCAAACAATATATCTGATAAAGGGTTAATATCCAAATACACAAAGAACTTATGCAACTCAACATATAAAAAAACAAACAACCCAATTAAATACTGAGCAGAGATCCCAAACAGATATTTTTTCAAAGAAGGATACAGATGGACAACAGACACATGAAAACATGCTCAATATCAATCACCATCACAGAAATGCAAATCAAAACCACAATGAGGTACCATCTCAGACCCGTCAGAATGGCCATCAACAAAAAGGTAACAAATACGGCCCTGAACCAAGATGGCGGAGTAGAAGGACATGCTCTCACTCCCTCTTGTGAGAACACCAGAATCACAACTACCTGCTGGACAATCATCGAAAGGAAGACAATGGAACTCACCAAAAAAGATACCCCACATCCAAACACAAAGGAGAAGCCACAGTGAGACGGCAGGAGGGGCTAAATCACAATAAAATCAAATCCCATAACTGCTGGGCGGGTGACTCACAGACTGGAGAACACTTATACCACAGAAGTCCACCCACTGGACTGAAGGTTCTGAGCCCCACGTCAGGCTTCCCAACCTGGGGGTCCAGTAATGGGAGGAGGAATTCCTAGAGAATCAGACTTTGAAGGCTAGTAGGATTTGATTGCAGGACTTTGACAGGACTGGGGGAAACAGAGACTCCACTCTTGGAGGGCACACACAAAGTAGTGTTCACATCGGGAACCAGGGGAAGGAGCAGTGACCCCAGGGGAGAATGAACCAGACACACCTGCTAGTGTTGGACAGTCTCCTGCAGAGGTGGTGGGTGGCTGTGGCTCACCGTGGGGACAAGGACATAGGCAGCATAAGTTCTGGGAAGTACTCCTTAGTGGGAGCCCTCCCACAGTCTGCCATTAGCCCCACCGAAAAGCCCAGGTAGTCTCCAGTGTTCGGTTGCCTCAGGCCAAATAACCAACAGGGAGGGAACCCAGCCTCACCCATCAGCAGTCAAGGGGTTTAAAGTTTTACTGAGCTTTGCCCACCAGAGCAACAGTCAGCTCTACCCACCACCAGTCCCTCCCATCAGGAAACTTGCACTATCCTCATAGATAGCCTCATCCACCAGAGGGCAGACAGCAGAAGCAAGAAGAACTACAATCCTGCAGCCTGTGGAACAAAAACCATATTCACAGAAAGACAGACAAGATGAAAAGGCAGAGGGCTATGTACCAGATGAAGGAACAAGATAAAACCCCAGAAAAACAACTAAATGAAGTGGAGATAGGCAACCTTCCACAAAAAGAATTCAGAATAATGATAGTGAAGATAATCCAGGACCTCAGAAAAAGAACGGAGGCAAAGATCAAGCAGATGCAAGAAGTGTTTAACAAAGACCTACAAGAATTAAAGAACAAAAAAGCAGAGAGGAACAATACAATAACTGAAATGAAAACTACACTAGAAGGAATTAATAGCAGAATAACTGAGGCAGAAGAATGGATAAGTGACCTGGAAAACAGAATGGTAGAATTCACTGCTGTGGAACAGAATAAACAAAAAAGAATGAAAAGAAATGAAGACAGCCTAAGAGACCTCCGGGACAACATTAAATGCAAGAACATTCGCATTATAGGGATCCCGGAAGGAGAAGAGAGAGAAAGGACCAGAGAAAATGTCTGAAGAGATTATAGTCAAAACTTCCATAACAAGGGAAAGGAAACAGCCACCCAAGTCCAGGAAGTGCAGAGAGTCCCTTACAGGATAAACCCAAGGAGAAACACGCTGAGACACATAGTAATCAAACTAACAAAAATTAGAGACAAAGAAAAATTATTGAAAGCAAAAAGCGAAAAACAACAAATAACATACAAGGGAACTCCCATAAGGTTAACAGCTTTTTTCTCAGCAGAAACTCTACAAGCCAGAAGGGGGTGGCATGACATACTAAAAGTGATGAAAGGGAAGAAGCTACAACCAAGATTACTCTACCCGGCAAGGATCTCATTCAGATTTGAAGGAGAAATCAAAAGCTTTACAGACAAGCAAAAGCTAAGAGAATTCAGCACCACCAAACCAGCTGTACAACAAATGCTAAAGGAACTTCTCTAAGTGGGAAACACAAGAGAAGAAAACGACCTACAAAAACAAACCCATAACAATTAAGAAAATGGTCATAGGAACATACATATCAATAATTACCTTAAACGTGAATGGATTAAATGCTCCAAACAAAAGACACAGCCTCGCTGAATGGATATAAAAACAAGACCCATATATATGCTGTCTACAAGAGACCCACTTCAGACCTAGGGACACGTACAGACTGAAAGTGAGGGGATGGTAAAAGATATTCCATGAAAATGGAAATCAAAAGAAAGCTGGAGTAGCTATACTCATATCATATAAAACAGACTTTAAAATAAAGAACATTACAAGAGACAAGGAAGAACACTACATAATGATCAAGGGATCAATCCAAGAAGAAGATATAACAATTATAAATATATATGCACCCAACACAGGTGCACCTCAATACATAAGACAACTGCTAACAGCTATAAAAAAGAAAATCGACAGTAACACAATAATAATGGGGGCCTTTAACACCTCACTTACACCAATGGACTGAACATCCACAATGAATATAAATAAGGAAACAGAAACATTAAATGACACAATAGACCAGAGAGATTTAATTGATATTTATAGGACATTCCATCCAAAAACAGCAGATTACACTTTCTTCTCAAGTGCACATGGAACATTCTCCAGGATAGATTATATCTTGGGACACAAATCAAGCCTCAGTAAATTTAAGAAAATTGAAATCATATCAAGCATCTTTTCTGACCACAACGCTATGAGATTAGAAAACAATTACAGGGGAAAAAAAACATAAAAAACACAAACACATGGATACTAACCAATATGTTACTAAATAACCAAGAGATCACTGAACAAATCAAAGAAGAAATCAAAAAATACCTAGAGACAAATGACAATGAAAACATGACAATCCAAAACCTATGGGAGGCAGCAAAGGCAGTTCTAACAGGGAAGTTTATAGCTATACAAGCCTACCTAAAGAATCAAGAAAAATATTAAATAAACAATCTAACCTTACACCTAAAGGAACTAGAGAAAGAAGAACAAACAAAACCCAAAGTTAACAGAAGGAAAGAAATCATAAAGATCAGAGCAGAAATAAATGAAATAGAAACAAAGAAAACAATAGTAAACATCAATAAAACTAAAAGATGGTTCTTTAAGAAGATAAACAAAATTGATAAACCATTAGCTAGACTGCTCAAGAAAAAGAGGGAGAGGACTCAAATCAATAAAATTAGAAATGAAAAAGGAGAAGTTACAACAGACACCACAAAAATACAAAGCACCTTAAGGGACTACTACAAGCAACTCTATGCCAATAAAATGGACAACCTGGAAGAAATCGACAAATTCTTACAAAGGTATAATATTCCAAGACTGAAACAGGAAGAAATAGAAAATATGATCAGACCAATCACAAGTAATGAAATTGAAACTGTGAGTAAAAATCTTCCAACAAACAAAAGTCCAGGACCAGATGGCTTCACAGGTGAATTCAATCAAACATTTAGAGAACAGCTAACACCCATCCTTCTCAAACTCTTCCAAAAAAAAGTGGAGGAAGGAACACTCCCAAACTCATTCTGTGAGGACACCATCACCCTGATACCAAAATCTGACAAAGATACTACAAAAAAGAAAATTACAGACAAATATCACTGATGAATATAGATGCAAAACTCCTCAACAAAATACTAGCAAACAGAATCCAAAAACACATTAAAAGGATCATACACCATGAGCAAGTCAGATTTATCCCAGGGATGCAAGGATTCTTCAATATATGCAAACCAATCAATGTGATACACCATATTAACAAACTGAAGAATAAAAACCATATGATCATCTCAATAGATACAGAAAAAGCTTTTGACAAAATTCAACACCTATTTATGACAAAAACTCTCCAGAAAGCGGGCACAGAGGGAACCTATCTCAACATAATAAAGGCCATATACAGCAAATCCACAGCAAACATTCTCAATGGTGAAAAACTGTAAGCATTTCCTCTAAGATCAGGAACAGGACAAGGATGTCCACTCTCACCACTATTATCCAACATAGTTTTGGAAGTCCTAGCCACAGCAATCAGAGAAGAAAAAGAAACAAAAGGAATACAAATTGGAAATGAAGAAAAAACTGTCACTGTTTACAGATGACATGATACTATACATAGAGAATCCTAAAGATGCTACCAGAAAACTACTACAGTTAATCAATAAATTTGGTAAAGTTGCAGGATACAAAAGTAATGAACAGAAATCTTGCGTTCCTCTACACTAATGATGAAAAGTCTGAAAGAGAAATTAAAGAAACACTCCCATTTACCATTGCAACAAAAAGAATAAAATACCTAGGATTAAACCTACCTAGGGAGACAAAAGACCTGTATGCAGAAAACTATAAGACACTGATGAAAGGAATTAAAGATGATACCAGCAGATGGAGAGATACACCACGTTCTTGGATTGGAAGAATCAATATTGTGAAAATGACTATACTACCCAAAGCAATCTACAGATTCAATGCAATCCCTATCAACATACCAATGGCATTTTTTCTGGAACTAGAACAAAAAATCTTAAAATTTGTATGGAGACACAAAAGACCCCAAATAGCCAAAGCAGTTTTGAGGGGAAAAAACAGAGCTGGAGGAATCAGACTCCCTGACTTCAGACGATACTACAAAGCTATAGTAATCAAGACAATATGGTACTTGCAGTAAAACAGAAACACAGATTAATGGAACAAGATAGAAATCCCAGAGACAAACCCACGCACCTATGGTCAACTAATCTATGAAAAAGGAGGCAAGGATATACAATGGAGAAAAGACAGCCTCTTCAATAAGTGGTGTTGGGAAAACTGGACAGCCACATGTAAAAGAATGAAATTAGAACACTCCCTAACACCATACACAAAAACATACTCAAAATGGATTAGAAACCTAAATGTATGACCAGACACTATAAAACTCTTAGAGGAAAACATAGGAAGAACACTCTTTGACATAAATCACAGCAAGATCTTTTTTGATCCACCTCCTAGAGTAATGGAAATGAAAACAAAAATAAACAAATGAGACCTAATGAAACTTAAAAGCTTTTGCACAGAAAAGGAAGCCATAAACAAGACGAAAAGACACCCCTCAGAATGGGAGAATATGTTTGCAAACAAATCAATGGACAAAGGATTAATCTCCAAAATATATAAACAGCTCATGCAGCTCAATATTTAAAAAACAAACCAACCAATCCAAAAATGGGCAGAAGCCCTAAACAGACATTTCTCCAAAGACATACAGATGGCCAAGAAGCACATGAAAAGCTGCTCAACATCACTAATTATTAGAGAAATGCAAATGAAAACTACAATGAGGTATCACCTCACACCAGTTAAAATGGGCATCATCAGAAAATCTACAAACAACAAATGCTGGAGAGGGTGTGGAGAAAACGGAACCCTCTTCCACTGTTGATGGGAATGTAAATTGATACAGCCACTATGGAGAAGAGTATGGAGGTTCCTTAAAAAACTAAAAATAGAACTACCATACAACCCAACAATCCCACTACTGGGCATGTACCCTGAGAAAACCACAGTGTTCACTGAAGCACTATTTACAATAGCCAGGGCATGGAAGCAACCTAAATGCCCATCGATAGACAGATGGATAAAGAAGATGTGGTACATATATACAATGGAATATTATTCAGCCACAAAAGGAATGAAATTGGGTCATTTGTGGAGACTTGGATGGATCTAGAGACTGTCATACAGAGTGAAGTCAGAAAGAGAAAAACAAATATCATATATTAACGCATATATGTGGAACCTAGAAAAATGGTACAGATGAAACAGTTTGCAGGCCAGAAATTGAGACACAGATGTAGAGAACAAAGGTATGGACACCAAGGGGGGAAAGCAGTGGGGGTGGGGGGGTGATGAATTGGTCGACTGGAATTGACATGTATACACTGATGTGTATAAAACTGATGACTAGTAAGAACCTGCTGTATAAATAAATTAATTAAATAAAATTTAAAAAAATTTTTTAAAAGGTAACAAATAACAAGTGTTGGGGAAAATGTGGAGAAAAGGGAACCCTGATGCATAATCTCATGTTGGTGAGATTGTAAACTGGTGAAGCCAGTATGGAAAACTGTATGGAGGTTCCTCAAAAAACTGAAAAACTGCCATATGATCTAGCAATTTCACTTCTTGCTATTTATCCAAAGAAAACAAACATGCTAATTCAAAAGGATATATACATCCCTATGTTCACTGTGACATTATTTAGAATAACTAAGATATGGAAGCCAACTATATCATGCTGAAGTGTGCATCAACAGGCAGATGTATAAAGAAGGTGTGGCACATATATACACAATGGAATATTACTCTGACATAAAAAAAAGAAATCTTGGCATTTGCAACAACATGGATGGATCTAAAGGGTATTATGCTACGAAAATAAGTCAAGCAGAGAAAGAGAAATACCACATGATCTCACTTATATGCAGAATCTAAAAAACAAAACAAGCAAATAAAAACAGACTCACAGAGGGGAAGGGGAAGGGGTTGGTAAAATAGGTAAAGGGGATTAACAGGTACAAACCTCCAGTTATATAATAAATAAGTCACAGGGATATAATATACTGCATAAGGGATATGGTCAATAATATTGTAATAACTTCATATGGGGACAGATGGTAAGTAGACTTATCATGGTGATAATTTTATAATATATGTAATTATCTAATCATTATGTAGTATACCTGAAACTAACATAATATTGCGTATCAACTATACTTCAATTTATAAAAAAGAAAGTACCTAACAATACATTTCCTAGGAACCTGGGCTGCAGCTGAGGGTGGAGCCAGCCACCCCATCTGAACTGGTACTACATTTAGTTCCAAGAACAGCAAAGAAGGTAAGAGAGACCTGTGCTGTACCTGGTACAAAAACGGCAGGCTGTATGATGCAGGAGGTCTCTTTCACATGGACCAACCAAGAGAAGAAGTAAAAGTCTATCAGGAGTGTAGAACAAATGGAGGGGTCTGAAGCAGGGGTACCACTCTGTTTCTCAGGTTTGGAGCTCCCAGTGGAAGAGGAGAGTGTAGAAAGACTGGCCATGAAGACTCATTCTGATTAATTTTTTATCCTAAGTTTTGTTAAGTTCTCACTGAGTTTTTATATTCTTGTATTTTTTCCCTTCATGTTCAACAGCCGTGGTTCTCCCACTTATCCCACTGTTACTACCCTAGGCTCTACATCTGACATTCAAAGTCCTCTAGTACCTTTACAGCCTTACTATTCTAGAGCAAAGCATGACCACTTGCTCTCTACCACACACACACAGTTTCCCTGCCTCCTTGTCATTGTTCATATATTTCCTGTAAACTGGACATTCTTTCCCTCTTCTTACACCCACATTTAACTTCTAGGCATAAAAATTCCACACATTTTTCAAATGTTTCCTCCTGATATCCTCCTATAAACTCTTCAAGGATACACTTCATCCGTATCTCTTTAAATGGCACTTAGCACTATATTGCATTTTGATTTTTGTATACGTATTTTATCTTTCCTTCTAGATGTGAATGTATTGAGAATAGGCCCTGTGACTTAAAGGTCTGCTTATATGAATATCACCGTCTTAAGCAAAGTAACTTCCCAATAGACCAATAGTTGGATATTGTAACTTAAATTTATTAGTATTGGAACAAAACATTGTCAGCATATATCATAATTATGGCTATTTATTCTTATTTAATATATTCTGCTGACTCATCTTCCATTTACTGTCTTTTATCCAACATTTTTGTAGTAGTTCATGATGTGGCTGAGCAAAATAATAATGATAACAACAATAATAACAGCAGAACAGAACAGAGAAGGGGAGGTTGACACCTGGAGCCAAATTTTCAAATTTTCACTGAGTGCACCATTGAATCTGATGGACAATATCAGCCAAGCAGAAATAGCATAATACTGAATAAAGGCAAGTAGTATTTAAGATAGAGTGAGTTTACATATAAGTAGCCACTTATCTATAACATTTCAACATTGAAGTTCTAATAATACTGTATTGAAAGATAATTCATCATGGCCTCTCATGCTTCTGCATATCATATGAGCAGAGGACCTAACTGACGTTCTATCTGGATACTTTTTCAGACATGTTTGTATAACAAACAGCCTTGGAAGACAATGTCTCTCTCCAGAGCTGCCTATCATACAAGCTTCAGGTTCCCTAAACTCAGGGTAACTCAGCTGTGACATACCCCCACTCTGTCTGCAGCATCTACTTGGTTATCTTCACACTGCATCTGTGGGATCTGGGAGCAAGGTGAACTGACACAAATAACAATATTCATGATGCTTCTTTGTCATGAGTATTAAAGTCATTTGTTTCTGACCCAGAGGGTTCATGATATTTTGTTCAAATTACAAGACACTAACTCGAGGTAATGAAATTTGGTGGGGTGGGGGGGAATGGGTACTTCTTGGAAGCACGGTGGGGAGTTCACAGAATTGAAGAAAGAGGTGAGTAGTCAAATCTCAGGAAAGATGAGTCTGGGGATATCAACAGCAGGGACCCTTGAGGAGCCACTTTCTGATTCTGACATGGAATTAATCAGCATGTTTGATAAGCCATTTCATATTCTGCACGTTTTAAAAATCAAATTCCTAAAAATAGCTCAGAATGAAACTGAGCCATTTGTAGTGAGGTGGATGGACCTAGAGTCTGTCATACAGAGTGAAGTCAGTCGGAAAGAGAAAAACAAATACCGTATGCTAACATATGTATATGAAATCTAAAAACATGGTACTGACAAACCTAGTGGCAGGGAAGGAATAAAGATGCAGACGTAGAGAAGACTTGAGGACACAGGGCGGGAAGGGGAATCTGGGACGAAGTGAGAGAGTAGCACTGACATACATACATTACCAAATGTAAAATGGATGGCTAGTGGGAAGCTGCTGCATAGCACAGGGACATCAGCTTCGTGCTTTGTGACCACCTAGAGGGGTGGGATAGGGAGGGTGGGAGGGAGACATAAGAGGGAGGGGATATGGGGATATATGTATACATATAGTTTTGTCGTACAGCAGAAACTAACACAACACTGTAAAGCAATTATACTCCAATAAAGATTAAAAAAAAAAAAAAAAGAAATGTAATGACCTGAAAAAAAAAAATCAAATTCCTGAAAGAAATTATGTGATTAGTTTGGGTCACAACATGCCCCACCCTCTATGGTAAGAAGAAGTGAGAACACACAATTGACATTCTCACAAATCAGACTGAGTGACAGAAGCAATAAATCAGCAATCAGACCAATAAACAAACAAAACAAACAAACAAACAAAAACAGAGATGTCCCCTCCTCCTTCCTTAAGCAAAGGGTTTTTTCCTCTGAAGAAATTGCAATTTTCTCTTGGGAGGACAATGGACAGCACTGTAACTTATTACATTGCTCCATTTGTTTTGACTACCAGATAACCAAAAATTTAGCTAAATGTTATTAACTATACAGGACCAAATGCCTTACACATTGGCTCTTGTCCTTCTACCTTGACATTTTTCTTGAAGTAATTTTTAAGGTAAATCTGTCCTTTATATGTGGGAAATAAACAAATAATTACCATATACAGACACCCAAACATGCTCTGCTCTTTCATTCTATGACTTTGCATACGTTATTCCTTTTATCGAAAATCTCTTCTCCACTTTGTCTGCCACACAAGTTCTCTACTTGTTGGGAAAGGCAGTCATGTACATCTTGTCACCCCTTGCACAGAGCAGCCTTGGGCCCGGTACATTTTCCTTAATGAGCCTTCACAGCGGGACACATCTCTTTGCTTGGAAATATCTTTCCCCATTCCAGGCTTGATGTGTACTTCTTTGTCCTGCTTAAGTGTGTGTGTCATATGGGGCCTGGCCAACCCCACCGCTCTAACTGTGCCCAACACGTGGGAGGAAATGAAGTCCTTCACCTGAAGCACAGAGGTGTGCATGCAAACCATCCCCCTAGCGGGGTGGGGGGAGATCCGCTGGCCCTGGGGGATGGGTCAGCTGAAGCTGACCTTGCTCTGCCTCTCCTCTTTGTGAGTAGTGCTCCTCCATCCAGTGCCTGTGTGAGCTGGGTCTTTCTTACCACCTCAACACCCACAGACCATGCAGTGGGTTGACATCTGGGGGCTGCTGCTCCTGGTGACGGGCACTGTTAAGCTCTTTACTGTCCTCCACACAGCGGAACCCCTCCTCTGGAGGCAGTAAGAGGTGTCCCTTGCTCAACACTATGCATCATTTAGATCTAGGCAAAGTTATTCACCCTGTTCTTTCTGCTCCTTATGTACTTCTACTTACCTTTAGAACCCAACCTATCTTAACCTTGGCTGTATTTCTTTGTTTAAACATCTATCTCTGCTATTAGATCAACATTTCTTTAGACAGCTTTATGTCTTACATATTATTCTATCACCAACACCTACTCTGTTTCCTGACACTTACGAAGAGTTCCATGAAGTAGAGGTTACAGAGAAGCAAGGAGATCTTGATACTTCTCCTTGGAAGGTGGTTCCACAGTCACCATTTTGGTTTTTCTTTTCCAATCTTTCCCTTTTCTTTCTATCTATCTCTGTACTACTTTCTAGAACACTGATTTTCCTTGCTCTTCATAATTTAATTCTAAGTTTAATACTCTTCTTGAGACAGTATATAGTCAGTTTCATTTTAAATGCCAATTTATTCCCTTTCCTAATATTGAAGTGTCCGTCACACTGCTTTCACAGTTCTATCTAATTTGGTTCACAACACTCTGGGTATTGATAATCACTACAGTTAAGGCACACATAACTCACCTAACTGGTTAGTGGCTAGGCTGAGATTTTCAATCAACCCATCACGATACTATCTAAAAAGTTAATTTTTTCACTGTATGAAATAGTATCCCATAAGCTGAAGGAAGTAATGCCTCTTAGGAAATTGCATAAGTTCAAGCAAATCTGCTTCATTATCTAGATCATAGCAAATGCCTAATATTTCCCCTGAGATTTTAATAAGCATAACAGGGAGGCATATAAATTTAGGATGTGTAAGAACAACATTAATACCCAAGGAAAACCATACTCCTTATTAATGTCTTTTGAGAATTCTGTCCTGCAGTTTTGTTTCAAATAACTCTGCCAATGTTAGATAATGTGCTGTTTTCTTGCTTTAGTTGCTTTCTTTGTAAAACCCAAGAAGAAAAAAAATTATATGCTACAATGTCACCTCTCTTTCAGAACTCATAAAGAGGAAAATGTTTTCTTCTTTGTTTGCCTTTTATTTTTGTTAACGATTGAAACACTCTCTCTCTCTTGCTAATTGAGCCCATTCACCTGTGACAAACGCAAGCTGTGCATTTGTCAGGACAACACAAGTGTGTCAGCAGGGTCACTCACAGAATGCTCTCTGACAGGGCAAAACTGCTGATGTTCCAGCATATTCTTAGCTGTTAAATTCTAGCAGGTGAGCATAAACAAATAGCTCCCTTTATTCAAGAAATAAAAAGAGTCGAGAGGGGAGTGGAGATGTGACAATTGCTATTTCCATCCTCTCACAAAGTCAACCAGATTCTGTACAACAAATCCATTATAGATGATACATCTCTTCCATTGCAGACACAGATTGACTTAAGGCTTCTTACTCATTTTTTTAACTTAGTTCTCTATGCTGCTCCTTTACCTAGGCTCATCTAGAGCAAGGAAGGAGAAAAAAAAAATCGAACAAAAATATAATCCACTATGGCTATTTACTATAATGATGCTCCCTTTCATAAATTCATTCTCCCATTCTCTATGTACCCTTTCACAGGCACAACTTGAACTCCAAAAGCTCTTACAATTTGTGCCACTTATTTATTCATTATTTGCAATTGTGTCTTCAACACATATTAAGATTCCTAATTCATCGGAAGTATTTGAAAGAGCTTTGTTACCTGAATAAGTGAGAAAATGGATGAAATAAATGAATGAATGAGTGAGAATCAATTTTTTCTCCCTAACTAGTCAACAAGCTCTCTGATGTTAGTTTCCAGATATTAACCTTTCCTTATATTTCTTTATAACTTAGCAAACATACTTCCTTATCTTTCATTTATTAGCCACAGTTTTGAAAACAGTGCAGGTTTGAATAAAAATTTATTGGTTGTATTATTTTCTAAAAGGTTTTATGATTTATAAAATCCTATTGAGTCACCGTATAGTCAATTGAAGATCTTTGCAAACATACTTCAACTCCATCTGAGAAGCCAGTGACACACCATTTTGTCCCTCAGAACAGCAAATGAAAAAGGTAAAATTAAACAAGAGAAACTAAAATCTATTGCATTCCTCTGACCAACAGATAGCTGGCAACTCCAGGAAAGAGCTCTTATTAATTAGGCTGCATTAATTAGATACACGGAGGAAGCCCTCATGGGGAGTAGTATGGTGTGCTGGAGTGCTGCTCTCACTCCTCATCCCCAACCACCCCACTCCCATTGTGCCCTGAACCTGAACTTGGCAGTACTTGACCTCCCCAAGTTCCAGGCCATGAATTTGCTCCCAGCAGAAATGATGAGGATTATGCTGGGGGCAG
The DNA here is from genome assembly GCF_026419965.1 of Kogia breviceps. Lineage (NCBI taxonomy): Eukaryota > Metazoa > Chordata > Mammalia > Artiodactyla > Physeteridae > Kogia > Kogia breviceps. Next base: position 94,005,968 of record NC_081314.1, read on the forward strand.
ATGACCAGCCTGGAATAGCAAGAACAGTTCCCAGAGCTGAAGTGTTCTTGTAAACAGCACTGGAATTAGGTACCACATTTTTTTTAAACCCTGTTCTTGTTTAAGACGTTAGTCATGAGGCTTCCTTAAGACCAACTGATGTGTTTCTAGAAGTTGAACGTGTAACTGGTAATATGAGAGTAAAACCATTAAAGAAAAAGAGCAACTGTTGTCCATGAACTTGATCCTAAGCTGAAATCAGATTTCTGTACTAACCTTGGTATGCAAACATCAAATATTGCTGGGTGCTGGGTGATATGTTGAAAACAGATTTGCCTTCCTTTGTGTCTATGCATGGTAAATCTGCCTTATCAGATCTTGTCTTCATTAAGCTGCTGCCATACAAATTTGTCTTTTAGATGTTTTACTCTTATCTTTCAAAGAGAATCTGTCTGTCCTCCAATTGGTTGCAAAACAGAATACAGTCCATACTGGAGACTCTATTAATACCTAGTTGCTATTGCTATTAACAAATTTAATAATGAAAGTCAGGCCCTGAGTGTGTGTATATATATATTATATACACATAATAAATAAGTAAATACTTAGCTTACTAAGTAAACACTTATTTATTATATGTATATAATATATATATACACACACTCAGGGCATGGTCCAAACCACATAGATTAACCTTCAAGTTCTAGAGCCACAGACAACTTTCCCCTTGCACATTTAATCTCTAACAATTATCTATGTAAATATATTAAGAGTCTAATTGTTTTAACTATATTAGTGATTGAACTTGCCTCTTGTTTGTTTTTAACATTAGCACTAAAGAGGTCTTATACTCAAGTAGGAAAAAAATTACTTTGTCATACTGTCACTTGTATATTACTTCCTTTTTTGTCATTCACTTAGGCAGTCAAATACCTTTGTTAAGTATTTCTTTGCTTCTGTTTGCATCCCTTTCATGTCTGTCCACTTCACTTCTACTTATTCCCCTTTGCCCCTTTCTTGTTTAGCTATTCTATAGAATCATGGAAGCATTAGACTAGATCAGAAGACATTCTAAGCCAGAATTTATCTCTACGTAATCATGTGGCTTATTCCCTCCCTGTATGTTTACTACCTGCAAAATGAGGAGGCTGGACCAAATCAAAGTTGAATGTTAAATTGTGTGTGGGACTTCCCTGGTGGCACAATGGTTAAGAATCCACCTGCCAATGCAGGGGACACGGGTTCGAGCCCTGGTCTGGGAAGATCCCCCGTGCCGCGGAGCAACTAAGCCCGTGTGCCACAACTACTGAGCCTGCGCTCTAGAGCCCATGAGCCACAACTACTGAGCCCACGTGTCACAACTACTGAAGCCCGCACATCTAGCACCGGTGTTCCACAACACAAGAAGCCACCATAATGAGAAGCCCACACACCACAACGAAGACCAAACGCAGCCAAACATTAATTAGTTAATTAATTATTTTTTTTAAAACAGTAGCAATATTGTAACAAATTCAATAAAGACTTTAAAAAATATAAAAATAACATAAAATTCTCTGTGTATGTGCATTTTTCTTAGGAAGAAGAGTCATCCTTTATCAGTTTTTCACAGTAATTTTTAAACCATAGCCGGTGTACTACTTAGACTAGCCAATCAACATTCTCTTTTCTCTCATCTTCTAAAACAACCCAGACAATAAGAAAAGTCATTTTATCCAATTCATATTCAAAATGAGTTCATATATTTTGAGAATGAAAATTCCCTATGATGTGTATGTATTTTCCTTACTTTGATTTTAAATTATTTTAATGTTATCAGGTAGGGAAATTCAATAAGTATCAACAACAAAATCTATTAGAAACTATATTTAAATAAATAAAATCTGGGTGATGTTAAGAGTGCCATTAACAGCCTTAAATAAAGAATGTAATACATGAAAATATATTTTAAAAAGAAATACAGTGTCTTGAGGGGATGGAATACTATATACAATAATGATGTTTCATCCAATTATTGATGACTTCAACTATACTATTATTAATGTTTGGAAAAATATGATGGTTGGACATGGTATTTATGTCAACATTTCAGAATTTAAAATATATGTTATTAAAGGCTAGCATGAGTTTGCAGATGGACATAAAAAATATACATATTTTATGGTGAAATGTGGTTTTTTCCCATAGTCTCACGGCCAGGTGAAAATTATCTAGCCTGACCACCATGTAGCTTTACATGGTTAAGCAGGCCTGTCCTAAGGGACTATGGCCAGAAGGATGTTGACTGGTATTTCACAGGGTAGGACATGATGCTGCATGGATGGGAATTCTATTTTTCAACACTGACTCTAAGCAGGAAATGGCTGATCTTTCCAAGAGAAGTTTAAATCTCCTATGGCCACACTACACTGAACACCAATCTCTGCACAGAAAATGCATATACAGTCTGCTCACATTAGATAAACACAAACACTATAGTAATTCACAGCAATAACCAGTACTTTGCAGAGCATATTTCATGGAAATAAAGATCCAGTAAGCTCTACTGGCAAATCCTAAGGAAACAACTATTAGGATTTCATAGAGAGATCAGTAAATGATTCATACAAAAAGCAACAGCTTGCCTTTATACGAGCAATAACCACCAGAGTGTAATGGGGGGGGAATAGCACACTGACAATAGCAACAATAGCCATCCCATAAAATAGCTAGGGTTAACTAAACAAGAAATATGCAAGTCCTATATCTAAGAAAAAAGACAGATAAAATTTATAAAACTTTTTCAAGGACAGAAAGGTGATTTGAAATTATCTCTGTGGAATGTAGAAGATATATTGCAAAGATATCTTCCCCAAATTAATCTATAAACAAGTAAATCCATTAAAATATAAAGTTTATTTTTAATGTTACAAGTCAGTTCTAAAGTGTATGTAGACCACATGAAATCAAGTATCACATCTCTTTCACTCTTCACCCTATATTTAGTACTTGGTATTGATGGTAGCACATAACTAGCCCTTAACTGATAACTATAAATTGATTGAATAAATAAGTGAATACAATCCAAGTAATTATCTGTAATCTGTAGTAAGTATGTAACAAGAGTCTACGTACTTTTGAAAATGAATAACATCCTATCATCTATCAGAATATTCCATGAGGTTATCCACTACCTACCATAACTGAGTAACATATACCAGACTAGTACTCCCACCATAAACAACTATGACAGTGGAACAAATAAATAAGGTAAATGTTTTCAGACACTGTACAAAAAATAGTGACATGTCACAATCTCTGAAAGAATGTAAAATCCCACTTATGTCCCAGCTCTCTGCCCAGGAACAACTTTCTGACAATGGTATAAAAAGGAGCAACCCAAGCAGAGTGTGGCAGTCCTTTTATAGAAAGTAGATAAAGATTTTACAGGACAAAACAATCATATACAAATATATTTCATTAATATAAATACAAAAATTCTCAACAAAATATTAGCAAACAAAACCCAGAAATATATTAAAAGAATGATATTTTATGACAAATGGGCTTTCTCCCAGGAATTCAAGGTTGGCTCAAATTTAAAAATCAATGTAATCTACTACACTTAAAGAATATCCAATGAAACCACAGTTATTAAAACTATCTGAGTAATAAGACCTTGTTGTAAGAAAGGGACATTCCATCATCAAGCAGAACAATGATGAATACGCTAAAGAAAGTCCAAACAGAACTAGCTCACATGATTTGCAGGGAATAATAGTTACTTAGAGAATAAAAACTGGAAACTAGGTTCAAGACCAATTCTGTGTAAATATACATAGAAAACAATATATAATTTTCATTATAAAGCATGATTTTAAGCCATCTCAGCAAATTCCTTCTTCATCTGAAGCACTCTCTGGATGTTGCTACACTGAGATCCAGTAGACCCTTAGTAGCCAACAGTGTCTAGCGTTTAGATGGGCAAAGAATGGTCAAATGCTCCCTTTACAGAATTCAGCTTTAATAAGCTTTATCTCTATCAGGTCTTTTATGTGTTATAATTTCATAGATTAAAATACATGTGATTTCTAAGGAACGACTGAGGTTAAGCTGTAGGATTCATTTCCAGATAAACCAGCAGTTGCTCTTCCAATAAACCTCCTCAGTTGTAAATTTTGCTTTTAGCACTACTTCTAAACTGTTCCAGTGCTTGCATTCCCCAACCCCTATGAGATAAAGAAGTCAAGAACATTAATACATAGCTGGTTTTCCAGGTTATAAATCTTGTGGAAAGTGAAAAGAGCCTTATTTTGTCACAAATGAGAGACCTGAAGAAATAACTATCAGGACCAGTTTACTGGTCTTGGGGACTTTGAAGAATAAGAATTACTCAAGAAAGGAGAGAATATCTACTTCAGTCTCTGAACCACCTTTTCTTTGCTTCACCTCAAATTTAAGGCATTTAGTCTAAGACTGATAGTGTTTTCATCCTGGCTATAAATGTCATTCCTGGGCCTTGCCCTCCAGGGCATTCTTCATCCTTTCCAGCCTCTGCAATACATGGAGGCAGGACCGATTAGAACAGGATGCATTGCATCCATTTATTGATTAAAATCAGCTGGTGTGGCTCAGCTATGCTATTCAGAGGCACCAGGGAAACTGGAAAGATAGTAGAAGGAAAAGCCAGGATATTTCTCCATCCCCTTCCCACTCAAACTTGGGTAATGTCTCTGGCATTAACTGCATCTCCTATGTGGCTTCAGCTCTCATCAAACAGGTCTGCAGGGGTTTAACTGGGTGACTCCAACCCTCTGACCCCTTTAATCCTGCTGCCTCCCCTTACTGCTCTACCCTAATACTGGTGGTTGTGGCTTCCTCCTGCTATGCACCTAAGCTGACTCGCCATACCATCTGCCTTCTATCCAATGTTTAATGGATGCCCTGGATATATTACTTCTAATTTAAACACTTCGACAGGTTTCTATTTTCCAAGATGGACTCTGGCAATCATTCTACATAAGAAAAATACACATCAAAATGAAATTCTGAGAGTTTCCTGCTAAGCAAAAGGCTTATTTTTCATCAGCACATAGTGAGAGTACCCCCTTTAGATGACGTTTGTGGGGTTTGTTCGTAGTTTTCACTTCCGCTGCTGTGGACTCTGCGTTTGCTAAAAGGAAACTGTGCTTCTCTTATTTTTGTTCTCACCTGCAGGTTTGAACTGAGAGACCTAAAAATGTTGATCCCAGGATCTCCTAGAGCCTTTGACTTTAATACTAGCTTTTACTTTTGTAGATGTTTTACAGCTGCTTCTACAATTCTTACTGATTCCTACAAACAGTGGACTTCAGTTGTGTTTGGCTGACCAAAATTCTTTCCCCTTTAGTCTGGTAACTAAAGATAGGTTTTCTGTTGTGAACTGATTCCATATGCTGAATGGAAGAACCACTCCTCCTCTCCTGACCACAATGGTGGTCATATTACGTGAACTGGGCCAATGGGAAAAGCCCATACTCTGACCACAGTGATTGGGTAAGAGACTGGCAAATTTAACAAGCAGGCCAGTCAGAGCCCATACTCCTATCCCCATGCTGGACTATTATGACTGCCATAGCTATTGGAAAAGACTGCTTCTTCCAATGGATCTGCTATGGCAGACCTGAAGATGCACTGCTCAGATCCTACTATGAGGAAAACACTTGCACAAGGTCTGAGTGCGGTCAGCAAACAGCCTTGAGTTATCAGTTCTTTCAGGATCTTACCTAAGTTTTTAAACTCACCTCCACCTGAGGTTATGCACTTCCCAGGCAGCCTACATCCAGTGACTGAGCAAGGTGGGGGGTATAATGGCTCATTCATTTTGACTGAAAGTGGGAAACTGGCAAACTATGTTTCTTAGTTCTCAGTAGGCTTGGGGCTTTATCAGGCATGAATCCTAGTTTGACTAAGAACAACATGGCAACCCACGACCCAGACCCCTCAGATCGAAGGTCTAGCTCACAACTATAGGCAGGCCATTAAGGTGAGCACAGATGGTATCTAAGATTAAGAAGAATTTAGGTTGGATACTAGAGGAGGGAGAAATAAGGACCAATTATGACCCCCCCCCCAAGACCAATGTCAGTGGCAGGGGCTGTGGTTCTTCCCACTAAACGCTCTCCCAAATGTAGGTTTAAGAAGTAGAGCTGAGGGCTTCCCTGGTGGCGCAGTGGTTGAGAGTCTGCCTGCCGATGCAGGGGACACGGGTTTGTGCCCCGGTCCGGGAGGATCTCATGTGCCGCAGAGCGGCTGGGCCCACGAGCCATGGCCGCTGAGCCTGCGTGTCCGCAGCCTGTGCTCTGCAGTGGGAGAGGCCACAACAGTGAGAGGCCTGCATACCACAAAAAAAAAAAAAAAAAGTAGAGCTGAGCCGGACAACAGGCAAAGTGTAGCAGACATGAAGATCCCCTCTGAGGGCAAAAATTCTGCCTGATTGTATAAAGTACAGTCAGTAGACATCTTCCAGCCATCAGCCCCTTCAGGGTCTGATGCAGCTCTCTAGCCACAGAGATCCACCTTGCCGGAGGTCACACAGTTTCCAGGGCAGCATGCTTCCAGTAACGGAGTATATAAAGGCGGAGGTATAAAGGCCCGGCTATTGGGGCCTGATGTGAGACAACTCTGGAAGACAATACTCACTCCAAATGTCCTCACCAGACTGGCTTAGGCCTTGCCAGAACTGAATTTCAGCTTGACAGCCCCTCTGCCCAATCCTGTTTCCCCCTCTTCCTCTCACAGGTGTTTATTCCTAATAAACAGCATGTGCCACAAACTCCATCTTTGTATCTCCTTATGCAGAATGCAACCCGTGACTGCTGCTAAGTAAATGGGTGAGACTGTTGGACCCCTGGCCATCATTTGTCCAGCACTTCCAAGTGATAGAGTGAAACTGATACTGATGACATCATTTGAGCTCCACATTATGCCTGAATCCATGCCTAGAGCCAAATAGACTCCTGGACTTTGTGGTTTTGGAAGTCAGCAAACTTAAATTATTATTATTGATCCTACCTGTATTGTGCATAGGTGATTTTAAATATATTTCTATCACTTACAACTAGATAGTCTTGATTGACAAAATACAAAGACTACTGAATTTATTAAAAAATGAAGATCAACTATGAATGTCTATGAAAGAAACAGAATTTCATTCCACCATGGTCTGTCCCAAAAAGCTGATGTTGTGCTTAGTCTCTTCTATTCCTGATTCAATTATGAGAAAACATTAATCATTATCACCATTTACCTCTACAAAGTACTTGGTTTTTAACCATTTCCCAGGGAACATCTGCCCAGCTCTTAAAATACTGTTTAAAAAAACATTATGGGCATAACGAATAGGTGGCCTCTTATCTGGCTGTAAAGCCAAGTAGATAAGCAAGAGTAGTAAAAGCAATAAATTATACAGAAGGCTTAACATGCCTTCACAACTGACAGGCAGGTGAGTCTATTTCCAACATACAGTATAGTTTATAAGCAGCCTTGAGGGATGGTTTTTTGACACTTGATTATCTAAATACATACAGCAACCATATGAATAAAGAAAACACCCGGTGGGAGGAATCTTGAAAACAGTCATAAATGTCACTTAGAGTTTCTATTTGAAATGCCAATTTTCAAAAATGGAAGGATGGAAAATAAAGTATAATACTAAAATTGAACAACCACAAAGCACAATAGACAAAGCACATTTTAAATCCTAGTAATTATTATTATCCTATATTTGTAAATAACAATTGTACATAGTATAGGTGAAGCAAATTGCTCAAATTAACAATGAATAAATTATGGACCTGAAAATTGTTGTCAGTCTCTCTATCAATGGGGCCAAGAGTAATGGTATCAGGCTGGCCCCTGGAGCCCAGGATATGTGACTTGTTCTCTCTGGGGTAGTACAAATGACATCTTTGCTAAGCTCAGCTATAGGGCTAGAAGCACCCTGGTCTGAAGGAAGCTGCATGGTTCACAATTGACTAGGTACCCTGGGTTCGTTTATAAAAGAGTAATAATAATAGATATCTTGCCTAAGTAAGCATTAATGAGAGAGTAAATCTGATTACACCAAATGATGTGTACAAGAATGTCCACAAGAAGCTTTTTTCATAATATCCTCCAACTAGAAACAACTGAAATATCCATCAATAGGGGAATGGATACATAAGCTGTAAAAGTGGAGTACCACATAGCAGTAAAAAAAAAAAGAAAGAAATGAATGAACAGGCAAAACTGATAACAGAAATCATAATAGTGGTAACTTGAGAAGGCTGAGATTTGATTGAGGAGGGTATAAGGGAAGCTTTGGGTGACAGCCATATGTTATATCTTGATCTAAGTGGTAATCACTTGGATATGTGTGTAAAATTTTCCTTGAGCTGACACTCAAGATTATGGTACTTTATTCACTTTAACTATGGTAAAAATCAGTAACAAAGTTTGGTTTTAAATATGCTCTGAATCATTTGACCAAGAACACACTGACTGATGTGACATGCCAGAGTAGCACAGAGAACCTCCAGGACCATATATGTAAATATATAAACACTCTACTTAAACTCATTCATCCTGAATATGCACTGACTTTCGTGTCTTTGAGATGACACGTTCTTAACAGAACATGAATTTTGAATTGTTGATTCAGTTTCAGTAACAGACTTTCAGACTTGTCTGTGTTCTGAGATTCTTCAGCTGTGTAATCAGAAACATGTATTTATAAACAAACCAGAAATAACATATAATATATACTCATTAGTAATCATATCAGCTAGTAACCCGACATAGGTTCATATCACTTTAAACAACAAATGGATTATTTTACAGTGAGGTAAAAATTCAATCTTTTTATAAATGGAAGTCAATTTGAACTCCACTTTCAAAATTTATCTTTGCTCATTTCTCCATCCAACTCAACCCCCAAATTGAATCAATGAATTCTCTGAAACTGCTTAAATATTATGCTTCTATATTCCTTTAATAAAACTTACTGTCTGTTTTATGAGTTTCTCCCTTTTTTCAATCTACTCAAAACTATTCCACTGAGTAACAAAGACAGTTTGCTTTCTTCTGTTTTGTTTTTCTCATTAGGGTGTTTGGTAGTGAGTTACTAGAAGAACAAAAAGACCAAACAGAAATCATTCGGAGCCAGGCCCCCAACTCTGAGCCAGACACCGTTTATGAGGCTTGTTAATCCCAGGCTTTACTAGAAAATGGTGATTATTAGAGGTTTAGGAGTCTGAAAGTCTTGTTAACAACCTCCTTAAGCTGACTGAGAACTTGGGAAAATTGCAATCTCTTTCTAGGCTGCATTTTAAACAAACTTCTCCCTGATTGCTTTTCAGAGGTACATCGTTTCTGCGCTTGGAAAACTGAACAACTGATTTCTGGCCTTGCAAAGGTCTCTTCTTTGTTCGGGTGGTTGGTGGCCTTTCAGCTACCATATGTCATCCACATTTTGAGACTGTAGAATTTCCCAGGCCATCCTTGAAAACAGGACCAGACATATTTTTGTGATGAGAAATGATGTGTTATATTGAGCCTGCTATGCCCCATGCTAGATTAAAACAAATCTGTTCAAAGGCCAACAGGTACCTGAAAAGATGCCCAATATTGCTAATTATTAGAGAAATGCAAATCAAAACTATTGATACAATGAGGTATCACCTCACACCGGTCAGAATAACTATTATTTAAAAGTCTTCAAATAATAATTGCTGGAGATAGTGTGAAGAAAAAGGAACCCTCCTACACTGTTGGTGGGAATGTAAATTGGTACAGACACTATGGAGAACAGTATGAAGGTTCCTTAAAAAACTAAAAATAGAACTACCATATGATCCTGCAATCCCACTCCTGGGCATATATCTGGAGAAAACTCTAATTCAAAAGATACATACACCCCAATGTTCACAGAGCACTATCTCCAATAGCCAAAGACATGGAAGCAACCTAAATGTCCCTCAACAGATGAATGGATAAAGAAGATGTGGTATATATATATATCCATACAATGGACTATTACTCAGCCCTAAAAAGGAATGAAATAATGCCATTTGCAACAACATAGATGGATCTAAAGATCATCATATTAAGTGAAGTCAGTCAGACAAAGACAAATATCACATGATATAACTTATATGTGGAATTTAAAAAAAAAATGATACGAATGAACTTATTTCTAAAGCAAAAATAGAGTCACAGACACAGAAAACAAACTTGTGGTTACCAGGGGATAAAGGTGGGGGAGAGATAAATTAGGAGTTTGGGATTAACATAAACACACTACTATATATAAAATGGGTAAACAACAAGGACCTACTGTATAGCACAGGGAACTATACTCAGTATCTTGTAATAACCTATAATAGAAAAGAACCTGAAAAAGAACATATATATATGTACGTATAACTGAATCACTTTGCTGCACACTTGAAACTAACATAACACTGTAAATTAACTATACTTCAATTAAAAAAATCTATTCAAAAATGTATGATGACCTGATATGCATTAAAACTTCACTCAGAGCAATATAATTTTGACTCTCTGTTAGGGAAAGAATTGAATCTTTCATATACTTTATTCTATGTGAGGGCCAAAAAAATATTATTACTTATTGACAATGAAAATAATATGTAATTATTACAATGCTAGATACATCAGAAGTGTCCAATACATTCTCACTGATTGACTGACATGTAAAGGAACTGTGTGATTCTGTGTATTTTACAGATTGGATAGTTCAGGACACACATTATTCATTCGACAAAGAACTAAAAGATTAGTGCCTAAATGTCCAGCTTGATTGTTCTGTCCATCCTTCTTTGGCTTGAGAGACAGGCTATGTAACTTAGATTTAACTAATCAGCAGTTCTGTACACTTGACCTTCCATAATACAAATGAAGCAGAAGATACGTACAAAACAGAAATGACAAGTCAACATCTAACCCCCAAAATCTACACAAAGAAACACTTTTAGCACTAAACTGTTATGTTGTTCAAGTTTCTGTACAAAGGAAAAAAAGGGGGGCCTGGTCCTGGCCCTATAGGAGATTACAGTACACTGAATTCTGGTCTCTGAAATCAAAACTATTAAAGAATAAGGTGATAGTAATAAACAATGTTCAAAGGCGAATGTGCTTTGGGTTGAAGCTGAATGGATGCATGATTGAAGTGGATAGGGAGAGAGAGGTCAGGGAACATGTTTATGTACCCTGATGTAGGAAAGAAGAAGTTGTTGGGTTTTTCTCAAAGTTGTTTTGTTTGTTTGGGCTTTGCTTATTTTGTTTTTGTCCTTTAATCTCAGTTTAGTCCTCATACTCTACCAGTTTTCAAAAAGGGATCTTCTTCCAGCAAGAAAGCTCACCAATTCAATATAATTACCTGAACTTGATATAGCATCTGCAGGATATTACATTAGATAATTTTCCTTTTCAATGTCCAATTTACATAGACTGGCCAAGATCTTGGTGATTTAAGTTGTACTGACACCCTTTGGAAAAAGACTTGCCTGCATGAATAACAGCTTTATTTTTGGTCACACTGCTCAGCGCCAAATTGGAAAAGGCTATAGAGAAATCCTCCCAACACTGGCTTCCTGAAATTGAGAAAATTTCATGAAATCCTAAGTGGTTATTCTAATATCTGAATAGGTAGCTACATAGACATTTCTGATTTACTCACTGACACTCTTGATTAGTATTGAATCAGTTGTTGTTCATCGGGAAAACAGAAGCCACCCTATGAATCATGGATCTAAAAGGTTTTATGAAGAATCAGGGGCTTACACTTTTCTTAGAAGAAATGGGAGAACAGAGGTCAGGGAAGCTTCCACCGAAAGTTAAGAGAAGGACTTCCCTGGTGGCTCAGTGGATAAGAATCCACCTGCCAATACAGGGGACACTGGTTTGATCCCTGGTCCAGGAAGATCCCACATGCTGTGGAGCAACTAAGCCAGTGTGTCACAAATACTGAGCCTGAGCTCTAGAGCCAGCAAGCCACAACTACTGAGCTCATGCACCACAACTACTGAAGCCCACATGCCTAGACCCCGTGCTCCACAACAAGAGAAGCCACCACAAGGAGAAGCCCACGCACCGCAATGAAGAGTAGCCCCCACTCACCACAACTAGAGAAAGCCCACACACAGCAATCAAGACCCAACACAACCAAAAATAAATAAAATTAAATCTTTAAAAAAAAAAAAAACGTTGAGAGCTGCCTCTGAAAATTAGAGAGGTTGTCTCAGCCCAAAGCACTAAAGCTACTGATAAAAGGCTTCACCTAGAAGTTGCTGCAATTCTATAGTATCTCCGAGAAGGTCCTATGAACTGACTTTGAGTGAATCCACTTAGCTGGTGGTTCTCAAGAGCTGAGCTCTTAGGAATATGTCCTTTCATGAGAAAGCTCAAATCTGGGACTCCACAAGGAAGAGATTCTTGGAAATATGGTTCCCAGCTTCTCTGCTTAAATTCAGATGTGACTTTAGACAGGAGCGTCCGATGCCCAGTGGACTGCAGATGCTACAGCACAAATCCCCCTAAAATTATGCATCACTTTCTAAAATAATGCTCATGATAAGGTGTTACTGCCTTAAAAGGACATTTGTGTTCTATTTAAAAGGGAAGAGGATTCTGAGGAGAAAAGCAGTGTGAGAAACACAGCATATTTTAACACTGGCTTCGAAAATTAACAATGAACGATAGCATAGAAAAGGCACTTAAAAGCTGAGGAGGAAAAAACATGTTTGACTTTATTTAATCCAACACTTCCACACTTATTGGATCAAAGAGTTCTTTTTCTTTTCAAGTAGCACTTCTTAACAAGGTTCCACAGTGAGCTTTTATATCAACCCTATTCCAGCAGATGTTTTCAGCATCCTTCAAGATTATTAATCGAACTACGGTTAAATGAAGCATACTGACGAATGCATTTATCTCTTCTCCCTCCTGACACTCTACTGAAATCACCATATTGGGATTTTTTAAGCATAAGCCCCCAAAACTAAAGGAACTAGAAAGAAAAACATCAGAGATGACAGATTTTAACAGTTTTAAAAGATGGATAATAAATGTAAAATCAGTAACTAGGGAATATGATTTAAGATATTTAACAATTAGCATGACCTGGGCAATAACCAATCAGAGAAGAAACCAGGAAAGTTTAGAGCTAGGTCTTGGTTGCCTCCCACTGGGCTAGACAGTAACACTTTCACTGATGGATGGTGGAGTGTCAAAAGTCCCAGTTTATAATTTGGTGCTATGAGAGTTGGGGAATACTCAGCAGGTTAGGGGTTGAAACTATTTATGAATTGACAGAGAAGTATTTCAAGGGTTTAACAGTTGGTAAACCATTCCAGGAAGAAGGCTTTCTAATCAGAGATGAAAGTCTTAAACTCCATATATGTAAAATACAGTCTCAGTCTGTATCAGAGTTGCTGTGACCTGCCAAGAGGTTCTACTGACCCTAAAAGGAAATTATGTGGCAAATATGCCAGTGCTTTATAAGCTACAAAATGCTATACGCATACTATTTATTTATTTTTTTTATTTTTTTCGGTATGCAGGCTTCTCACTGTTGTGGCCTCTCCCGTTGCGGAGCACAGGCTCCGGAAGCGCAAGCTGATTGGCCATGGCTCACGGGCCCAGCCGCTCAGCGGCATGTGGGATCTTCCCGGACCAGGGCTCAAACCCATGTCCCCTGCATCGGCAGGCGGATTCTTAATCACTGCACCACCAGGGAAGTCCCTCTACAATTCATTCTTTACTATATTTTTTGACTACATACTCTAACAACTATGAAAATTATTTTGTATTATTTGGCCATGTTTTCTATATGAAAAAAATTTTAATTCAGGTTTTCCTCTGACATGGTTGATCAAAATTTGTTGATTTTTTTTCACTATTATTGCTTATCTAGAAATGTTTATTTCAACTTCACAGCTCATTATTGGTAATGTCATGTAAATTTTTGTAGCATATTATAAGTTTCTTGCTGAAACACAGAAAATATAATAAGTCTATTTTACATAACTCCCATCAGAAAAGAAGACAGACTTTTCATTATATAATTGTTATATGATGTATTATCAAGTATATTCCTGATAAGACAGCATTTCTATTCTAATTAGTCATCCATGGGAACCTCATCCTCCAATTACAATTTTATCATCTGGTGATTAAAATACTCTTCCATAAATTAGCTTCTGGTGCTTTATATTTCAAACATTGTTTCTTCCTGACTACCCTCATAATTCCTGTTTCAAGCACTGTGAGACACACTCATATTAACCCTGCTCCTCCATTCCACGAATGTCAATTGTATGCCCAACTCAACTTCCCCTCAGCTGCACCCCAGAAATGCCTGCAGCCACTCTAATGTCACTTGTCAGAGAGGAAAATGAGATATATGATGATGGTTTAAAAAAAAACCTTAATTTTATAATTTTTACAAAAATATAGGGCCAAGCAAGAGGCCCAGAGTAATGAGGGCTAAGGTTAGTAGGGCAATTTGGCAGAAAATGTACTGTTATTTTTTGTCATTTTTGTTGATTTATGCTGTCATATCCCAGGTTTCTTCCCTAATTACACTGGTCTTATTGATCGTTGTCTGTGATAGAACTGCTAACGGTGTAGAGCTGGTTCCTGTATTGCTACAGACTTTACACACCATGGGACACGAACTGGGTCAAGTCCGTCTCAAATCCAGGACCTTTATTTTATTAGTACCTTTGAGTAGACTAATATATTTGAAATATTAAGTCATGTTTTTCTTCCATTTTGGTCCTCCGCCCCATCTTCCTCCACAATGACTAAGTAGAGGGATATGGCAGGACTAAGTGAAAAACAAAGTCTCTCCCCAGCTCTGCTTTCCGAAAGCCTAAGGTCCTGACAGGAGCTGGTGAATTAAGAAGACTATTCCTAATCTCAAAACTCAGAGAAACAATAATAGACAAGAATTCTGCTTCTGGTCACTAGACAGAAAACATTCCTCCATTAAACAAAGAAAACAGAGTTGGAGGGGACGTGATTAGAGTGTAGGGATCAGACACAGAAGTGGAAGGGGTGAGGACAAGTGACATGAGCCTCGATTTCTGGGCCCTGTGTCCTGTTCTAGACAAATCTCTGGAGAGTCACCAAGATCCCAGAGAGAAGAAGATGCACAGAGAATCTGGGAAGATGTGTGTCAGCATGGTGGTGAATTCAGTACCTCTACACAGCATGGGATCCCATATGCCCACACAGACCACTGAAGGGGCCAACCGGACAGGCAAGAGAGATGTGTCAGACATGACCTGTGTGGACTAAGGACTATGTAGGAAGATGGACATCGATGCAGATATTTGTGAGGACAAATGATATGAAGAGTCTACTCTCCTAAGAGAGAGTAGAGGGGATTCTTTTTTAATCCTTCCAGTTTTACTGAGATATAATAGACATACAGCACTATGTAAGTTTAAGGTATACAGCGTAACAATTTGACTGACATACATCATGAAATTATTATCACAATAAGTTTAGAGAACATCCATTATCTCATGTATCTATATATGAGATACAAAATAAGCAAAAAAGGAAAAAAATTTCCTTGTGATGAGAACCCTTAGGATTTACTCTTAACTTTCATGTACAACATACAGCAGTGTTAATTATATCAATCATGTTGGACATTACATCGCTAGTACTTACTTATCTTATAACTGGAAGGTTGTACCTTTTGATCACCTTCATCCAATTCCCCCTCCCCCCACCCCCTTCTTCTGGGCTATGAGTTTGTTTCTTTTTTAGGTTTTTTTGAAGTATAATTGACCTACAAACACAATGTTAATTCCTGGTGTACAACGTAGTGATTCAATATTTCTATACATTACAAAATGATCACCACAATAACTCATCTGTCATCATATAAAGATATTACATTATTATTGACTGTATTCCCCTGTACAGTACTGTATGCTGTACATTTCATACCCATGACTTATTTATTTTGTAACTGGAAGTCTGTACCTTTTAATCTCCCTCACCTATTTCTCTAATTTCTTCCACCCTGCCAGATTGGCAGACTACAAATAGATATCAAATCAAGATATAAAATATATAAGAATTATAAATAGAATTATAAAAGGATTATAGATATAATTAAGAATTTAAAAAGAAAAACAACAAAAAATGTATACCTGTGCATACACACAAATATACCTTGCATACCTGAACTGTGCCCTGAAGAGCAATCTTCTACATCTGGTTATCAGAGGTGTAGAAGGTGGAATGAATGCCATTCCATTGTAGGCATTCAAAAAATGGCTTTCCCTAAGAAAAATCAAAGAGTTTATTAGTGAAACAAAAATCTCAAAATTCTCAAGAGAATTCTAGGTAACTTTCAGTAATTCAGACAAGTTTCTTTCATGAGGAGAGATATTAATATTAATACATTCTGGGTCTATGTCTGATGGCATATTTCACACTGTAAGTGGGAAAAGGTGTGTTTAGGTATTCATCTATTACTATAAAAGCTAGGCCTTCATTACAACATCTAGCCTTAAAATTCTCATTAACGAGCTAGTTTTTTTAATTACGAACATAATGAGAACGTTGATATTAATTTTAAATATATTAGCTATATTCTGGATTAAGCGACTTTTTATGAGGCTCATATTATTCTTAGCCCTTAAACTTGCATAAATTTCACAGAACATTAAAACATCAATTTTAAATTGGCAAATATGCTAGGTCACTAACTGAATGTGTCTAATTTGGCTGATAATCAAAGGCATATAAAGTTCATTTTTTTCAGAATTGCATTCAATTAGCTGAAACTACAATTTCAAGACAGTTGGCTGCACTGGCTATACTCTCACTACCCTCTCACAAACGGTCTCCACAAAGCCTCACTTACAAGAGATATGCTGAGGGGAATACATACGTATATAAAATAAATTCAATCAAGAGATATATTTCACCTGTGGCCTCATCAAACGTCCTCCAGTAAAAAGTTACCTGGAAATGCTCAACATCATTAATCATTAGAGAAATGCAAATCAAAACTACAATGAGATATCATCTCACACCAGTCAGAATGGCCATCATCAAAAAATCTACAAACAATAAATGCTGGAGAGGGTGTGGAGAAAAGGGAGCCCTCTTGCACTGTTGGTGGGAATGTAAATTGATACAGCCACTATGGAGAACAGTACGGAGGTTCCTTAAAAACTAAAAATAGAACTACCCTACGACCCAGCAATCCCAGTACTGGGCATATACCCTGAGAAAACCATAATTCAAAAAGAGTCACGTACCACAATGTTCATTGCAGCTCTATTTACAATAGCCAGGACATGGAAGCAACCTAAGTGTCCATCAACAGATGAATGGATAAAGAAGATGTGGCACATATATACAATGGAATATTACTCAGCCATAAAAAGAAACGAAACTGAGTTATTTGTAGTGAGGTGGATGGACCTAGAGACTGTCATACAGAGTTAAGAAAGTCAGAAAGAAAAAGACAAATACCGTATGCTAACACATATATATGGAATCTAAATTTTAAAAAAAATTTTTTTAAAGAAAATTGTCAGAAGAACCTAGGGGCAAGACGGGAATAAAGATGCAGACCTACTAGAGAATGGACTTGAGGATACGGGGAAGGGGAAGGGTAAGCTGGGACAAAGTGAGAGAGTGGCATGGACACATATACAGTACCAAATGTAAAACAGATAGCTAGTGGGAAGCAGCCGCAAAGCACAAGGAGATCAGCTCGGTGATTTCTGACCACCTAGAGGGGTGGGATAGTGAGGGTGGGAGGGAGGGAGACGCAAGAGGGAAGAGATATGGGAACATATGTATATGTATAACTGATTCACTTTGTTATAAAGAAGAAACTGGCACACCATTGTAAAGCAATTATACTCTAACAAAGACGTTAAAAAAAAAAAAAAAGTTACCTGGAGACTTGACGACAGAAGGTAGACAAACCCCCGGTTCGGCTGTACCACAGACACGCGGGCACCCAGCTCCCAGTTCCCCGAGGCCACAAGCACCGGCCAGAGCCCTGACAAGCTGCAGTGCCACATTTAGCCCTGGAAAAGAACCTGGAGAAGCCGCTCCACGCGCGCAAGAAACTCAGGCACAGCCTCAAGTGCCGGAAGCCCTGGCTTCACGTGGACTATAGACGTCGTACGCCTGCGCCTGCGCCTGCGCCCACTGCACCCGCACGAGGGCAATGAGCAGGCGCAGCGCCTGGTCAATGACCCGCAGCCTGCAGTGATTAGCGCCTGCAGCCTGCGCCTCCGCCTAGTGTTGGGCACAGGTACCGCGCCCCCAGCCGGGGTGTCCAGCGCTTCCGCACTCAGAGCAGTCTTACAGGCAGTTGGTCCTCCCTCTCCCCTGTTCCACCCTCCTTCCGAGTGCCTTGGAGCAGAACTATAATTTAAAATAACACTACCGGGCTTCCCTGGTGGCGCAGTGGTTGAGAGTCCACCTGCCGATGCAGGGGACACAGGTTCGTGCCCCGGTCCGGGAAGGTCCCACATGCCGCGCAGCGGCTGGGCCCGTGAGCCATGGCCGCTAAGCCTGCGGGTCCGGAGCCTGTGCTCCGCAACGGGAGAGGCCACAACAGTGAGAGGCCCGCATACCGCAAAAAAAATAAAATAAAACACTACCGTTTCAAAATACACACACACATTTTTGTGCTAGCTAGCCCCAATTGCCAGTATCAAATTTCTGTTTGTCCATCGTTTAAAATTATAAGCACCTAAGATGTTAATGTGCATGGTATATCCAACTAAACTTGTTAAACTTGAACAACCAAGGATAAGGTAACAAAAAAACAAACAAACAAAAAAGGCGCCAGTCTGGGAAAGTTCCCAATTTCAGTTTTAATCACCTAAAATCCTAAAATCATTTTAAATGCAGTTGTAGGAGAAGAATTGGTAATAAGAAAGAAAGCTCACTAAGTAAAAATTTCATGGACCTTTTTCTTCTTTATTCTGTTATAGTGTCTCCTGTAGCCACCCGGAGTACTTCAGGACTTCCTGTTCTTTCTACTATGACAGAGAAATGTCCACCCTCCAGCAGCTGACCCTGGAAATAGATGCATTGGAGAAGGATCTGAGGGGAAGAGAACTGGGCCATTTGCCCCTAGCAAATAAGGTTTTGTAAGAATCCAAGTTTGAGTCAGGACTGGGAGAGGAAGTAAGGGTGCAGTGGTGGGTTTTGGAATTGGGGTTGAAGACTGTACACAGCTGTAAATCTCATTATCATTTTCAGGGTAATAAAGGACAAGGAAAATGTGAAGTAAATCACTAAATTCCCCCAGGGAGTCAAGTGTGACAATTCTGTAAATTTTCCACTCCATAAAATTTCATCTCAACATACAAAAACAGGAAAAGATGCAAAGAAAGGGAATTATTTCCTTTTAGCACAGTAATGATTAAAAGAAGCTACCTGGTAGGCTGTAATCCCAAATAGTGCACAAAACATGCCTGCAAAGCAACTGACTAGTCACATGTATAACACTCATTCATTCCCTCATTCAACAAATAAATATTTGAACACTGGATACAATGATAACAGGAAAGATACTGTTTCTAATTTTCATGAAATGTTTAGTCCAGTGTATGTGTGTATGTGTTTGGGGGGGGAGAGGTAGGGATTAATCAATTTCCTCACTGAGCTAATATTTATCAAATGACTGCAGTATGCTAGACTGCTTTTACATGTTAGCAATGAATACATCTCCTTTCCTTGGGATGGCTCACATTCTAATGAGATAAACAATAAATAAACAAATAACATTTAAGGCATTGGCAAATCCTATTAGAAAAACAAAAAACAAGGGAGTGATGAGAGTATGTGTGATTTATGTGTGAGTGCACGCTATTTAAGAATTTAGGATTTGGTTGTTCAGGACAGCTCCTCTTTGGAGGTGATATTTCAGCCGAAATCTTAATAAAATGAGAAAATGAGCCACTGGAATACATAAGGAAGAAACATTTTGAGCAGAGAGAATTTCAGGAGTAAAGGCCCTGGGTTGGAAATATGCTTGCATGTTTAATATCATGGATGACAAATTTATTGAGCACACAATTTATTTAGCTCTGACTATACGCCAGGAACCGAAGACCCAATGTAAGTGAAATCAATATAAGTGAAGTCCTAAACCTCAAGAGGTGTAATGTCATCCCTCAAGGATTATAATAGAAACAAATACCACAAAGCTCCATCATCCCAATCAACTCCAGGAAGTTGGGCAAATTTTCTTAGAAAATCTCTGATAAAGTTAATACATGGAATTAATATCATTAAGGGGTACCAGAAATTGGAATCTGCAAAGTTAAGCCAGCTCTAAGGAAACACATGACCATTAGAAACAAGAGAATTAAATGTCATCAATGGGAGGAATGGGGAGGAGGTATGAGTACAGGAGGAGGAGAAAACACACACTTTTAGAAAAGGTAGGATGAGTAAAAAGGTACTACTGTTACCTCCAATTAGAAACAAATAATTAAAGTGAAGTTGGTTACAATGGTGTCATGTAAACACCAGTCACCACTGATTACAAATCACACCAACTGTTTATATGTGTATATATATGCTATGAATGACTGATGTCTTCAATGTGCTGTTAGTAGGACTGTTAAGACAAATAAGAACATTTAAAATAATAGATTCCCAAGTTTTCTGTTATTAACAACCAAAATCACACAGCTTTATGGGGGAAACAAACCACTTTGGGCATTCCATATAATTTTATTAGAAATTCTTCTACTTCTGGTTTAACTAAGTAATCTACCACCTTCTGAGACGATAGAAGGTTTTTGAAGGTTGTCATAAATAATCTATTCCCTTATCAAAGGGAGTGTTTATGCCACACACATGTACAAACATAGGTCCGGACTTGTCAAAAAGATATAAATGGGGCTGACCTTGCTGAGGTTACTTATCTCTTATTTCTAGAATGCCTCGAATTACTCAGGCAAACTTTTGAGCAGAGGCAACAGAAATGAGGAGAATGGATTAAAAATTGATTCCAAATTTTCTATGAAAATTATTTCATTAGTTTTAAAAATTAAACTACTGATCATTTATAACATCCTTCGATTTTTTTTTTCCTTTGTTAGTTTGGTCAGATTAGAAGTCAACTGGGATTAAAAATTAGTGTATTCTGAGTCATTTCTAAAGAACAGTTGACACCCTTTAAGAACTGTAGCTACAGAAAAAGAGACAACCTACCAGGTAGGTTAAGAATTTAATTAAACTACAACAAAGCCAAGGGGAAGAATTGCAAATCAGTGCTTTCTGAACTTCAGAGATTTACACCATGCTACCCTTTTCAAATTAATACCTGTTTACTGTCCCAGTGCATAAGAAATTCACCTACTCCCTAGGCATTTGTTTGTGTACATAAGCCATGGCAACAGATCAAAATCAAATGTTCTAGTGCCTACTGTGTGCCAACATCTGGCACACAGATATGTGTGAGATATCTGAGATACTCCATGTGCTTTTCTCACCTTAAAGGCTTATAATAAAATACCCTCAAAAATGATTTTTGACAAACTCATTCTTCACCTGCTGTTCTAACTCGAGCTGCTCTCAGAAATAATATCCAAGGAAAGAGAGTAAACCTGAAACTCCATGACCCTAATCATCTACTCTCATTCCTGCAATTGCGAGAAAATAGCCTGTTAGGGGCAAATTCAATTTCTTCTCTGCTGCCAAAAGCCCTACAGCCAAGCCTGTAACTTCCTTAGACACATTTTTATAGAGAGTCAAGTTCACAAAATATGAATGACTATGAAAGGTCTCACTATTAATATCTGATATTCCTGTGTATAAAAAATGCACATAACCTACTCTCACATATACACATGTGCTCACACCATTAACATTATTCATTCAGAATATTTAATCATAGAATTTTCTCTCCACCTAAAATCTCTTGTTAAACAAAAAAGACTAATGTGATTGAGTGATGGCAAGAAAACCCATGTCAGTGGCACTACGAGATGATCCATATGCATAATGTGAAATTAGGAGGCACCTGGGGAACTTTCCAAGGTTTCACTGAAGAAGAACAGCTTTTGGTGGATTCTGAACCATTAATTTTCTCTTTTATTTGAATAATTATATATCTATCAACTGAAAGTGAATTACAGAATGTCATTTGATCATAGTCAATCATTGTGATGGAATCAACCAGGATGCCAGGTGCTCCTGCCATGAAATTAAAAGTTAAAGTTTTTTGAGAACAGTGAAGAATATGAATTCAACACCACACACACACACACACACACACACACACACACACACACACACACAAATCTCACTATGAACATTTATTTCCTATGCACATAAAGTGAATACTTATAAGTCAAATATTACTTTTGCTTTAAATAATAAAATTGAAGCTGTATTTCTAAGAAAGTATAAACAAAAAGGAAGAATATGGTAAATCTTTAAAATCTCCCATTTTTTACATTGTCCTTTAAAACATTTATTCCCTTTAAAGCAATTATTCCATTTCTAGGAACTTACTCTAAGAAAATAATTAGAATTCTACTCAAATAAGGACTTTTTCTGAGCATTATTTATAAGAACAAAATTGTATAAACATCCTAAATATCTCTCACTAAAAGATGAATTTGTAAATTATGGCAAACACATCTAATGGGATATTCATCCTTTAAATAACATGTTTTCAAATAAACTTTGATACTTTAGAAAAATGTTCAGGGTATAATGTTAAACAAACAAAAATTAAAATAAAAGAAGCATATACATTATTTAACATTTCATATACATAAATGTACAGAAAAGAGGGCTTGAAGGGAATAAATTAAAATGGCATCTGTGCTCCACTATGAATAGTAAGATTATATAATTTCCTTTTTATTCTATTATGTACTGTACACATTTCCTATGATAAGCTTTTAATACTTTTTTCAACATAAAGTTATTTTTTGAGAGCAGGCAGGAGGAAACTTTTGGAGGTAATGGATATGTTTATGGCATAGGTTGTGTCGACTGAAAAAAAAATGCACACTTAAAAGTTGAGAGTTATGTTTTATTTGGTGGACAAAACTGAGATGGGATGCAGCCTGGGATGCAGGCTTAAGCCTGGGATGCAGCCTCTCTCTAAGGCACTGCTCTGAAGAGGCAAGGGGGGAGCCTGGATATATAGGACTCTTTGCAACGAGGACCAGGTAGTAGGAACATCGAAAGATTACTGTTAATTAAAGAAAACCAGATATCTCAAATTAATGAATGTAGTGCTTTTCTGTGTATGGAAAGATGCAAGAGTTTGGGCTCACTGAAATCATTCCTTCCATGTGCACCTCAGCTATCTGGGGCCCTACCCTGTGCTTTCTCATCCTGAGTTTCCTCATGGTGCACTGTCGGGGGATGGGGGCGTGGCTGCAGTGGCTGATGATTGGTTGGTGGGCCTTATGTTTCCACCCTGAGTTCCCTCAGGGCTAACATCTGGTGGCTGTAGTGGCTGATGACTGCAACATCCTTTGTTTACTGATATGGCAGGCACCATTTTTAATTCACAGTGGTGATGATGGTTTCACAGGTCTTATCTCCAAACTCATCAAATTGTATACATCAGAGATGTATACCTTTTTGCATGTCAAACATACATCAATAAAGTGTTCTTTTAAAAGATATTTTTAATTGCTAATTGTGTCTAAATCTTTATAATCCTCAAAATTTCATAAACGGTAAGAACTACATTTATGCAAAAATGTCTTGGAAATGACTTCAGAATATTTCATTCAAAAAAAATTTTATGTGCTAGATGCTATGAGTCAACTATTACAATGCTTTATTTTGTTAATAATTTTTAAATTTAAGTAGTACTTTTAGGAGCGATGTTTATTATTATTTTTTGTTTTGTTATATTTTTATTAGTTTTTTCTTCTCCAGAAAGTCTATTTTGTACTTCCACTTGGTAATCATTAACCATGATTAGCTACCCGATTAATATATTTACTTAAGATCTAGTTGTCACTTAATTATGAGTTGAATGTTTGTGCCACAGCAGCATCTTCCAAAGTGCTATGAGAAATTGGTCCCGTTATCAAGTAAGTTTGGAAAACACTGCTTAACATCTCCCACCACTTTCTAACTTAGAAAGTCAGAATTTAAACATGGATATGTCTTGAGAAGTACTGTTGTATAAGAACCTGTATGACTATACTTAGCCGACTCTTCCCCACGCTTGTTTTTTACAGAATCCTTTCCAAGAATATACGTTTTAATAATCTGAGAAACTAGTGTTTGGGAGCAGTGTTTAGCAAGCTTTAATTTGCAAAAGAATCACCTGGGGAAAAGGTTGAAGTTGGTAATCTGATCTAGAAGGTCAAGGGTGAGGCCTGAGATTCTGAGTTTCTAACAATCAGCTTGGTGATGCCTGTTTTGCAGATCTGCTGACCACACTTTGAGTCCTAATAGGAGAGGGAACATACTTCAGGAAGTGGACAAAAGCCTGAAACATACCACACACCCACCCACACATGTACACCCATTTTTTTCTGTAAACTAGCATTCTTTCATCAGATATTTATTGAACACACACACTGTGTGAGGTATGGTATCAGGTGAGTACTAAATGTTAGCTTTAACAATTAGATATCTGAAAAGATAATAGCTTTGGCTTCCAGGAATGCCTTATGTTGTCTTTCCACGTAGGTTAATTCATAGTACAAACAACCTGATTTAATGTGTTACTGAATGGGCACTTACCATTAAATGTCTGAAGCCTAGGTTGGGCTCTTGGCTGTAATAAACTCAGATGGCAGCTCATAGGCATGGAGCACCTTACTTTGTATCAGCATTTCTATTCCTTTGACAAGTCCATAACTGCTTTGCTATGTTAACTTTGAGACCAAGAGTGAACTCTTGCTAATTCTCTAAAGTCATGTAAATTATATTTTAAAAAATCAAAGAATAAAATATATACCTCTTTTTTGAAATGAAGTAATAATGGAAATTGTACTGCTTAACTTTTACTTTCTCTAAAGCAGTAGTCTCAACCAGGGGCAAATTTATGCCTCAGGGGGCATCTGGCATTATCTGGTGACATTTTTGGCTGTCACACTGTTTGCATGGAGGGAGGGGGGTTTCCAGTGGCCTCTAGTGAACAGAGACCAGAGATGCTGCTATACATCCTACAACACACAGGACAGTCCCCCACAACAAAGAATTATCTGGCGCGAATATCAATACCCTATCTAGATTAAGAATTTGTGCTTTTTTTCCTAATATATTCTTTGATCTGATTCAGGTCGTAGATTGGAAAACTCTGAAAAAGAATGTGCTAAGTCCTAGACCCTGTTTCACCTGGAATAGATTTAATGCTGATTTGCAAATAGAAGTGAAGAAGAGGGAAACTACTGGTCGATAGCTCTCCTGAGAAGATGAAGGCATTTAGGCACATTACTAAAATGTTCAGTGGCTGTGGTCACAGTCTCAGGGAAGGAGTTGCGCCATTATCTTGTTATAATTGGTCAGTGTGCCACTTTTCATGTGTACATGTTGGGTTGCTATAAACCAGTGAAGAGGCTAAGATTTTCCAGGGTTCCTTTAGAAAAAAAAAAATATCACAGTTTCCGGGGCTTCCCTGGTGGCGCAGTGGTTGAGAATCCGCCTGCCGATGCAGGGGACACGGGTTCGTGCCCCGGTCCGGGAAGATCGCACGTGCCGCGGAGCGGCTGGGCCCGTGAGCCATGGCCGCTGAGCCTGCGCGTCCGGAGCCTGTGCTCCGCGACGGGAGAGGCCACAACAGTGAGAGGCCCGCGTACCACAAAAAAAAAAAAATCACAGTTTCCAAGTAGGTGCCAAAACAGTCGTGAAAAGTGGCAGACAGTCCTCACAAGTTGAAACTGTATGACAGTGAACAATGTGCTTAACCTCCTTGTTCATATAGACCTGAGCTGCAGATTAAAAGTGAGAAAATACATGATGATGATAATGAATTGCTTTCTGCCCAAATGTCCTTGTTATTCTACACACTGATGCCGACCATTTTCACACCCCAAGCCCAACATAAAGGCTGTTTTAGGAATGTCAGATATTCACTCAGTGTAAGAATAAAGTGGGAATAGGAGTTGGACTGGGTGAATTAGGAAGACGCGGCAAGAGGATAGTGGTCAGAGAAAGCTCCAGGCTGGTACAGATTGGGAACCACTACTTCAAAGCCCAGGGAAACAGAGTAGACATCTGTAAGAATGGCTTGTCCAGACTTCACCATGAAAATGATTGATGACCACATGGAATGTTTCATAGGACCAGGCAATCCTATATGAGCTTTTCATTACACTGAGTTCAGAAACTATGGGTTGTGAATATGCTTATAGTGGGTGTACAGATGACACGCCATTTTTATAAGCATACTAGGCAACCAAAATTACTGTGTTATGTCTCAATTTTATCAACATACAAAACGACTAGAGTAACAAGAAGAAGTATATATATTGGGAATTTTATTTTTTTTAATTTAACCAATAATGTGTATATAAAAACTAACATTGTTTGAACCAGGAAAAAATGTAACAGTGGGTTCTTTAAAATGTGGATTATATAGATTTGAAAATGAAGAATAATTGGACATGGTGGCATGTGCAGAACTAAATGACAGGATTCAAAATGTGCTGTGATGTGCTTGTAAAAATTAATATAGCTATGGCTGGGGAGGAGTGTTGTCCCAGTAGGTTCCTTGGGATGTAGAACATGTAGGTTTGAAGTAAAGAGCAATTGAATGTGGTGGTATCTGGAGAGCTAAGTGACAGAACTCAGATGGTTAATAGGATTTCCACAGCTTTAATCCAGCTGAAATAGCAGAGGCGGGATGCTGCATGCCAGGGCAGCTGAGGATTGCTGGAGAGGCTGTTACATTCAGGGAAAACTGGGTGCACTGGGCACAGTACTGAGGTAGTGAAGAAATTCTAAGGAGGACAGTAGAGGCAGAAAAAAAAAAAAAAAAAAACTGTACTGAGAAAGGACAGGAGTCACTGTGTGCACTGCCATCAGAGAGATCCAATATGTTGAGGAGTCATGACTAGAACAGAAAATTGGACATTTAAAAAGAAAAATCTTACGATGCCACCAAGCTCAGTAGAAAGTAGTTTGAGGTTGGTAGTTGGAAGTTGTTTCTACAGAAGAGCAGTGTGTTTCATGGCTCACCTGCATCAGAAGAATTACCTGGGCACATATTTAAAGTACAGGTAGATGAGTCAGAAACTCCTTGCTGTGTATAGAAAAAAGCTTTTATAAGTTTCCAGTGTGACTGAGGTGCACACTCAAGAATGAGATGCACTGTACCTGAGATGAGAAAGACCACACTGGGGTCAGTGGTCACAGACCTACATGAGCTGGTCAAGGACAGAGCCGGAAGGGGATCTGAAGCCTCTGCAGTGGGGCACTACTGGAATCACTGACTATCGAGGTCCTCCCGGGAGCCTGGTGAGACCATAACTTAAATAAGTAATTTCCTGCATTTATTTTTTTTCTGCTACAATTATAGTAAAATGTAATGTGAAATAGGAATTGTCTCATAAAGGTTAGCATGCCATTTTAGAGGTCGTATTAATTTAGTGAGGTGAGTTCATGACTTGATTTTATGACTTTTATTTTCTTTAGAAAGTGTAAGTCTGGAACATAGGCTATCTCCTAGAGTTCTGTTTTTTTTTTTCTAAAGTTCTATGTTTTTTTTCATTTCCCAGATAGACTAAATTTCTTGAGGGCAAGAATATGCTAATGTTTCTCTACACTAAAATTATGCTCAATAAATACTTGTTTGAAGGAATTAACATATTAACGTACCAGAGAAATATGTATTAATTAACATATTAGAAAAATATGGGAGGGAAAGAAGATGACTGGCTAAAAAATAATATAAAAGAATTGAACACTATTTTATATTCCAACAAGAACCAGTTAAGAAATGAAAGAAAAAATTTCATTCAAAAGTATAACAAGAAAATGAAACAAAAAAAAATCTGAGAGACAAGAAACATTCAGAACCTTTTGAAGAAAAAGTCAGAATTCTACTAAGAAGCATAAAAAATGATAAAAATAGGATATCTTATTCTTGTAAGGCATAGTATTAAAAAGTTGTAAATGTCACCAATCCTAATAAAAACTACAAATAGGTCTCCAATTCCTTTTTATCTTTCTAAGAAACCATTTTATTATGGTCAAATATATATAACAGGGACTTCCCTGGTGGTGCAGTGGTTAAGAATCCGCCTGCCAACGTGGCGGGCACGGGTTCGATCCCTGTTCTGGGAAGATCCCACATGCCGTGGAGCATCTAAGCCTGTGCACCACAACTACTGAGCCTGCGCTCTAGGGCCCACAAACCACAACTACTGAGCCCGCATGCTGCAACTACTGAAGCCCGCATGCCACAACTACTGAAGCCTGCGCACCTAGAGCCCGTGCTCCACAACAAGAGAAGCCACTGCAGTGAGAAGCCCGAACACTGCAACAAAGAGTAGCCCCAGCTTGCCGCAACTAGAGAAAGCCTGCGTGCAGCATCAAAGACCAATGCAGCCAATAATTAATTAATTAATTAATTAATTTTTAAAATATATATAACATAAAATCACCAATTTAACCATTTTTAAGTGTACAGTTCAGTGGCATTAGGTACATTTACATTGCTGTGCAACTATCATCACCATCCATCTCCAGAACTTTTTATTTTCTCAAACTGAAAACTAATAAACATTAATTTTCCATTCCTCCCCACCCTCCAACCCTCAGCAACTCCCATTATGCTTTCTCTCTTTATTAATTTGACTACTCTAGGGACCTCATTGAAGTGGAATCATACAATATTTGTCCTTTTGCCACTGGTTTATTTCACTTAGTATAATATGTTCAAGGTTTATCCATGTTGTAGTATGTGTCAGAATTTTCTTCCTTTTTAAAGCTGATAATATTCCATTGTATGTACATACCAAATCTTGTTTATCCATCCATCAATGGACACTTGGGTTACTTCTGCCTTTTGGCTATTGTGAATAATGCTGTTATGAACATCTGGGCACAAACATGTGTTAGAGCCCTGCTTTCTATTCCTTGGGGTATATACCCAGAAGTGAAATTGTTAGATCATGTGGTAATTCTCTTACTTTCAGATTAATCAATTTCAGATTAATCAATTCAATCTTTTGAGAAATCATCATACCATTTTCCAGTGCCTGCACCATTTTATGTTTCCAAGAGCAATGCACAAGAGTTCCAATTTCTCCACATCTTTGCCAACATCTGTTATTTTCTGGTTTTTATAATAGCCACCTGAATGGATGTGGAGTTGTATCTCGCCATGGTTTTGATTTGCATTTCCTTAATTATTAATGATGTTGAGCATCTTTTCATGGGCTCATTGGTCATTTATATATTTCCTTTGGAGAAATGTCTGTTCAAGTCCTTTGTTTAACCAAGTTGCTTGTTTTTGTCATAGTTATTGAGTTTCAGTAGTTCTTTATGTAGTCTAGATATCAATTATTATCAGATATATGATTTGCAAATATTTTCTACCCCTCCATGGTTGCCTTTTCACTATTTTGATTATGTTATTTGATACACAAATTATCTAATTTTGATAAAGTCCAACTTACCTACTTTTTCTTTGGTTGCCTGTGCTTTGAATGTCCCACCTTTTTTTCCTAATGGCCAACCAATTCTAAAGTTCATCTGGAAAAATAAACATGCACAAAAATAAACTCAAAATGGATTAAAAACTTAAATGTAAGGCCTGAAACTATAAAACTCCTAGAAGAAAATGTAGGAAATATGCTCTTTGACTTCAGTCTTAGCAGTTTTGGGGGGGAATCTCTCTCCTCAGGCAAGGGAAACAACAGCAAAAATAAACAAAGTGGATTACATAAACTAAAAAGCTTTTGCACAGCAGAGAAAACTGTTGACAAAATGAAAAGCCACCTACTGAATGAGAGAAGATATTTGCAAACGTTATATCTGATAAGTAGTTAATATCCAAAATATACAAAGAACTCATACAACTCAACATCCAAAAATAAACCCAACTAAAAAGATGGACAGAAGATCTGAATAGACATTTTTCCAAAGAAGATATACAGATGGCCAACAGGCACATGAGAAGATGCTTAACATCACTAATAATCAGGGAAATGAAAATCAAAACCACAGTGAGATATCAACTCACACCTCTCAAAATGGTTATTGTCAAACAACAAGTATTGGTGAGGATGTAGAGAAAATGAAACCCTCGTACACTGTTGATGGGACTGTAAATTGGTACACCCACTATGGAAAACAATATGGAGTTTCCTCAAAAATTAAAAGTAGAACAACCAATGATCCAGCAATTTCATTCCTGGGTATTTATCCAAAGAAAACAAAAACACTAATTTGAAAAGATATATGTACCCCTATGTTCAATGCAGCATTATTTACAATAGCCAAGATATAGAAGCAACCTAAGTGTCCATCAGTAGATCAGTAGTTGAGTGGATAAAGGAGTTCTGTATATATATGTATACATATATATGTGTGTGTATATATGTATGTATAATGGAATATTACTCAGCCATAAAGAAGAATGAAATCATGCCTTTTGGGACAACATGGATGGACCTAGAGGGTATTATGCTAAGTGAAATAAGTCAAACAAAGAAAAACAAATACTGTATGATTTCACTTATATGTGGAATCTTAAAAAACAAAACAAATGAAGAAACATAACAATATATAAACAGAGTTATAGATACAGAGAACAAACAGGTGTTTACCAAAGGGGATAGGAATGGGGGGAGAAAGAAATAGGTGATAACTATGTAATATTTCTTTTTTTTTTTTTTTTTTTTTTTTTTTTTGCGTTACGCGGGCCTCTGACTGCTGTGGCCTCTCTTGTTGCGGAGCACAGGCTCCGGACGCGCAGGCTCAGCAGCCATGGCTCACGGGCCCAGCCGCTCTGCGGCATGTGGGATCCTCCCGGACCGGGGCACAAACCCGTGTCCCCTGCATCGCCAGGCGGGCTCTCAACCACTGTGCCACCAGGGAAGTCTCTGTAATATTTCTGTATGGTGACAGATTATAACTAGACTTTATCATGGTGATCTGTTTGAAATGTATAGAAATACTGAATCACTCTTGTGTAACAGGAACTAGCATAGTATTGTATGTCAATTGTACATCAAAAACAAACATTTAAGAAAGTGATAAGATTTGTGGTTATCAGAAGTGGGGGGCAGGATAGTGGGAAGAATTGGATGAAGGCTGTCAAAAGCTACAAACTTCCAGTTGTAAGATAAATGAGTACCAGAGATGTAATGTACAACATGTTAAATATAATTAATACTGCTGTATGTTATGCGTGAAAGTTTTGGGGAGAGTGGGTCCTGGAAGTTCTCATCACAAGAAAAAAAATTTTCTATTTCTATAATTTTGTTCCTATGTGAGAGGGTGACTGGACCTGTGATAATCACTTCATGATGTACACGGGTCAAATCATTATGGTGTACACCTTAAACTTGTACAGTGCTGTATGCTACTTATGTCTCAATAAAACTGGCAGGAAAAAAGCAATGGAGT
This sequence comes from Kogia breviceps, assembly GCF_026419965.1. Taxonomy (NCBI): domain Eukaryota; kingdom Metazoa; phylum Chordata; class Mammalia; order Artiodactyla; family Physeteridae; genus Kogia; species Kogia breviceps. Next base: position 94,037,546 of record NC_081314.1, read on the forward strand.
AAATCCCTGTTTACTGGTAAGGTAGATGTTCAAGTTTTAAAAGTTTAAACAGTAAGTTGTTAAGTATTGTTATAATAGGATCCCATTTGTGAAATAATATAGGTGTCTGTGTGTGTATATGTATATGTACATACTTGTATACACATATATGTATATGTATACATATTTATATTTATCCATATATATTTGTATATACATAGAAACTCTGGAAGGTAAACTTAACTGCAGGAGGGACTTTTATGTTTACTTTATACTCTTCTGAATGGTATGATATGTCAATTTTATAATTAAAATTTACTTTTACCATTAAAAATAAATACTTTGTGCTGGGTATAGTAGAGTTCCATTCTTGAAATAGACTCAGTAAATGAGATTGTTATTGAAGAGTGTGGAATGGGAAATAAAGGTACATTTCAGGAACATGGCCAGCTTTAGGTTTGAAAGTACAAAGGGTTCTAGATGGTTTATATTTGGGCAAATCACTTTTCTTCAATTCATTCTCCTTATGGTAATATATGGGAGATTGGACTAGAGGATGACTAAGTTCTCTTATGGGATGACTGAGGTTCCATATAGATTATGAGCCAGAGCAACCAGGAGACCAAAATGCATGGCAAAAGAATAAAGACGCTGTACTAGAGATACAACTTAAATTGTCAACATGATGTGTTTCTTCATGAGATGTCAGCTCCTGGAGTCTGTAGCCAGGCCTTGAATATTGTGGTAATAATATGAAAACAGATTTCTCAAGACACTTGCCCTCAATTCCACCTAATAGTAAATAACTTCTGTTTTGCTTCAATGCAAGATGCAAAGAATTTCAATTTCTTTAATTTTCAAGTTCTTCAAATAAATGTCCTTACCATTTCCCCATTTCAAACATCTTTTCTCATTTCCACTCTTTTAAATACAACCCATTTTTTAAAAAAATTAATTCATCAGCATAAAATAGACCAAAAAAACAAATCACAAGAATGCATATTCACCTCATATTTCAGCTTTCTCCAACCTGCTGATGCTGCTAATATTGTTGCCTCAATAAGTAAACATTTTGCATGTGGTGTAGAATATATTTCACAAACTCAAAATTTATAGGTAAAAGTATTATCACAATTCAAGTATCTTTTTCCCTAGGGTCAAAGTAGGCAGTTCTCAAGTGTCATATGGGCTGTGTCCCAGAATTTAGAGTTTAAATCTGCTAATATAAAAGTGGGAATATACTCCCTAAAGAATCAGTATTGTAAATGCTTCATGTGTTCTCAGCCTAAACCACAGTGACCTACTTAATCCGTAGTGTACCCAAATCGGAGTATTTCTGAGCAATTCTGGAACCTAACAAAGAAAGCAAACACTTTGGAATCAAAACCAGATTGAAATCCTGGCTCTGTTGCTTCCGAACTGAGCAAGTCATTTAAAACCAATGAGCTTCAGTTTATTCCTGTGTGAAACAGTGATCGTAATATTTATTTCCCAGAGTTACCATGAGGATTATCTGAGATTATGTCGGTGGTCACTTTTTTTCTTCCTGCCTCCCCTTCTAGGCTTCTCTTTATGCTAGCTTTTGCTACTCATTTGAAACCAGAGGAGGTTTTTTACTTTATTTGCTCTACACCATAATTACAGTATTAACTAAACTATGAAAATGGGCTGGCCTAATTTCAATCACAGCCCAAGCAACATCTGAAGGATGGGTACTGCTTCAACCCTGGAGAAACAGAACAGAGCCTTGGAGCTGCTGTTATGCTCTTGGGTGGTGACGGCTCATATCACAGCGGCACCTACACTCATCAGTTAGTAAACAGTACAGGCTCTGGCGTCAGAAGGATGAAGTTCAAAATCCTGGAATTACCACGTATGCGAACTTGAACAATGTATTTAACCTTCGTGCCTCAATTTCTTCATTTGTAAAGTAAGACGAGTAATAGTACCTTCTATCTAAGGTCTGTTGAAGATTATATGAAGAAGTGCATGTAAAATATTTACAATAATACCTCTCTGATAACATTTTTCTATAGTTTAAGCTTACTAATTATGGTTTTGATGCTTTCCAACAAAAAAAAAGTTTAAACAAAAAAAGAAAGCATGTATATACTGCTAACTATAAGTTGGGTAAAATATTACAAGTTACTTTCCAAAAGCTTCTTTTTTTTTTTTTTTAACATCTTTATTGGAGTACAATTGCTTAACAATGGTGTGTCAGTTTCTGCTTTACAGCAAAGTGAATCAGTTATACATATACATATGTTCCCATATCTCTTCCCTCTTGCGTCCCCCTCCATCCCACCCTTCCCATACCACCCCTCTAGGCAGTCACAAACCACCCAACTGATCTCCCTGTGCCATGCGACTGCTTCCCACCAGCTATCCACCCTACGTTTGGTAGTGTATATATGTCCATGCCACTCTCTCACTTCGTCACAGCTTACCCTTCCCCCTCTCCATATCCTTAAGTCCATGCTCTAGTAGGTCTGTGTTTTATTCCCATCCTACCCCTAGGCTTTTCATGACATTTTCCTTTTTCTTAGATTCCATATACATGTGTTAGCATACAGTATTTGTTTTTCTCCTTCTGACTTACTTCACTCTGAATGACAGACTCTAGGTCCATCCACTTCACGACAAATAACTCAATTTCGTTTCTTTTTATGGCTGAGTAATATTCCATTGTATATATATGTGCCACATCTTCTTTATCCATTCATCTGTTGATAAACACTTAGGTTGCTTCCATGTCCTGGCTATTGTAAGTAGAGCTGCAATGAACATTTTGGTACATGACTCTTTTTGAATTATGGTTTTCTCAGGGTATATGCCAGGTAGTGGGATTGCTGGGTCGTATGGTAGTTCTATTTGTAGTTTATTAAGGAACTTCCATACTGTTTTCCATAGTGGCTGTATCAATTTACATTCCCACCAACAGTGCAAGAGGGCTCCCTTTTCTCCACACCCTCTCCAGCATTTATTGTTTGTAGATTTTTTGATGATGGCCATTCTGACTGGTGTGAGATTATATCTCATTGTAGTTTTGATTTGCATTTATCTAATGATTAATGATGTTGAGCATTCCTTCATGTGTTTGTTGGCAATTTGTATATCTTCTTTGGAGAAATGTGTACTTAGGTCTTCTGCCCATTTTTGGATTGGGCTGTTTGTTTTTTTGTTATTGAGCTGCATGAGCTGCTTGTATATTTTGGAGATTAATCCTTTGTCAGTTGCTTCATTTGCAAATGTTTTCTCCCATTCTAAGGGTCGTTCTTTGGTCTTGTTAATGGTATCCTTTGCTGGGCAAAAGCTTTTAAGTTACATTAGGTCCCATTTGTTTATTTTTGTTCTTATTTCCATTTCTGTAGGAGGTGGGTCAAAAAGGATCTTGCTGGGATTTATGTCATAGAGTGTTCTGCCTATGTTTTCGTCTAAGACTTTGATAGTGCCTGGCCTTACATTTAGGTCTTTAAACCATTTTGAGTTTATTTTTGTGTATGGATTTAGGGAGTGTTCTAATCTCATACCTTTACATGTACCTGTCCAATTTTCCAAGCACCACTTATTGAAGAGGCTGTCTTTTCTCTACTGTATATTTTTGCCTCCTTTATCAAAGATAAGGTGACCATACATACGTGGGTTTATCTCTAGGCTTTCTATCCTGATCCATTGATCTATATTTCGGTTTTTGTGCCAGTACCATACTGTCTTGATTACTGTGGCTTTGTAGTATAGTCTGAAGTCAGGGAGCATGATTCCTCCAGCTCCGTTTTTCGTTCTCAAGATTGCTTTGGCTATTCGGGGTCTTTTGTGTTTCCATACAAATTGTGAAATTTTTTGTTCTAATTCTGTGAAAAATGCCAGTGGTAATTTGATAGGGATTGCATTGAATCTGTAGAGTGCTTTGGGTAGTAGAGTCATTTTCACAATGTTGATTCTTCCAATTCAAGAACATGGTATATTTCTCCACCTATTTGTATCATCTTTAATTTCTTTCATCAGTGTCTTATACTTTTCTGCATACAGGTCTTTTGTCTCCTTAGGTAGGTTTATTCCTAGATATTTTATTCTTTTTGTTGCAATGGTAAATGGGAGTGTTTTCTTAATTTCACTCTCAGATTTTTCATCATTAGTGTATAAGAATGCCAGAGATTTCTGTGCATTAATTTTGTATCCTGCTACTTTACGAAATTCATTGATTAGCTCTTGTAGTTTTCTGGTAGCATCTTTAGATTTCTCTATGTATAGTATCATGTCATCTACAAACAGTGACAGCTTTACTTCTTCTTCTCCACTTTGGATTACTTTTATTTCTTTTTCTTCTCTGATTTCTGTGACTAGAACTTCCAAAACTATGTTGAATAAGAGTGGTGAGAGTGGGCAACCTTGTCTTGCTCCTGATCTTAGTGGAAATGGTTTCAGTTTTTCACCATTGAGAACAATGCTGGCTGTGGGTTTGCCATATATGGCCTTTATTATGTTGAGGAAAGTTCCCTCTATGCCTATTTTCTGCAGGGTTTTTATCATAAATGGGCATTGAATTTTGTCAAAAGCTTTCTCTGCATCTATTGAGATGATCATATGGTTTGTCTCCTTCAGTTTGTTGATATGGTGTATCACGTTGATTGATTTGCATATATTAAAGAATCCTTGCATTCCTGGAATAAACCCCACTTCATCATGGTGTATGATCTTTTTAATGTGATGTTGGATTCTGTTTGCTAGTATTTTGTTGAGAATTTTTGCATCTATGTTCATCAGTGATATTGGCCGGTAGTTTTCTTTCTTTGTGACGTCTTTGTCTGGTTTTGGTATCAGGGTGATGGTGGCCTCATAGGATGAGTTTGGGAGTGTTCCTCCCTCTGCTATCTTTTGGAAGAGTTTGAGAAGGATAGGTGTGAGCTCTTCTCTAAATGTTTGATAGAATTCGCCTGTGAAGCCATCTGGTCCCGGGCTTTTGTTTGTTGGAAGAGTTTTAATCACAGTTTCAATTTCAGTGCTTGTAATTGGTCTGTTCATATTTTCTATTTCTTCCTGGTCCAGTCTTGGAAGGTAGTGCATTTCTAAGAATTTGTTGATTTCTTCCAGGTTGTCCATTTTATTGGCATAGAGTTGCTTGTAGTAATCTCTCATGATCCTTTATATTTCGGAAGGGTCAGTTGTTACTTCCCCTTTTTTATTTCTAATTCTATTGATTTGAGTCTTCTCGCTTTTTTTCTTGATGAGTCTGGTTAATGGTTTATCAATTTTGTTTATCTCTTTAAAGAACCAGTTTTTAGGTTTATTGATCTTTGCTATCATTTCCTTCACTTCTTTTTCATTTATTTCTGATCTGATCTTTATGATTTCTTTCCTTCTGCTAAATTTGGGAGTTTTTTTGTTCTTCTTTCTCTAATTGCTTTAAGTGCAAGGTTAGGTTGTTTATTTGAAATGTTTCTTGTTTCTTAAGGTAGGATTGTATTGCTAAAAACTTCCCTCTTAGAACTGCTTTTGCTGCATCCTGTAAGTTTTAGGTCATCATGTCTCCATTGTCATTTGTTTCTAGGTATTTTTTGAACTCCTCTTTGATTTCTTCAGTGATCACTTCGTTATCAAGTACTGTATTGTTAAGCCTCCATGTGTTTGTATTTTTTACAGACCTTTTCCTGTAATTGATATCTAGAGTCATAGCATTGTGGTCGGAAAAGATACTTGATACGATTTCAATTTTCTTAAATTTGCCAAGGCTAGATTTGTGGCCCAATATATGATCTATCCTGGAGAATGTTCCATGAGCACTTGAGAAAAATGTGTATTCTGTTGTTTTTGGATGGAATGTCCTATAAATATCAAGTAAATCCATCTTGTGTAATGTATCATTTAAAGCTTGTGTTTCCTTATTTATTTTCATTTTGGATGATCTGTCCATTGGTGAAAGTGGGGTGTTAAAGTCCCCTACTATGATTGTGTTACTGTCAATTTCCCCTTTTATGGCTGTTAGTATTTGCCTTATGCATTGAGGTGCTCCTATGTTGGGTGCATAAATATTTACAATTGTTATATCTTCTTCATGGATCGATCCCTTGATCATTATGTAGTGTCCTTCTTTGTCTCTTGTAATAGTCTTTATTTTAAAGTCCATTTTGTCTGATATGAGAATTGCTACTCCAGCTTTCTTCTGATTTCCATTTGCATGGAATATCTGTTTCCATCCCCTCACTTTCAGCCTGTAAGTGTCCCTAGGTCTGAAGTGGGTCTCTTGTAGACAGCATATATACAGGTCTTGTTTTTGTATCCATTCAGCCAGTCTGTGTCTTTTGGTGGGAGCAATGAATCCATTTACATTTAAGGTAATTATCGATATGTATGTTCCTATTAACATTTACTTAATTGTTTTGGGTTTGTTCTTGTAGGTCTTTTCCTTCTCTTGTGTTTCTTGCCTAGAGAAGTTCCTTTAGCATTTGTTGTAAAGCTGGTTTGGTGGTGCTGAACTCTCTCAGCTTTTGCTTGTCAGTAAAGTTTTTAATTTCTCCATCAAATCTGAATGACATCCTTGCTGGGTAGAGTAATCTTGGTTGTAGGTTTTTCTCCTTCATCACTTTAAATATGTCCTGCCACTCCTTTCTGGCTTGCAGAGTTTCTGTTGAAAGATCAGCTGTTAACCTTATGGGGATTCCCTTGTGAGTTATTTGTTATTTTTCCATTGCTGCTTTTAATATGTTTTCTTTGTACTTAATTTTTGATAGTTTGATTAATATGTGTCTTGGCGTGTTTCTCCTTGGATTTATCCTGTTTGGGATTCTCTTTGCTTCCTGGACTTGATTGACTATTTCCTTTCCCATATTAGGGAAGTTTTCTACTATAATCTCTTCAAATATTTTCTCAGTCCCTTTCTTTTTCTCTTCTTCTTCTGGGATCCCTATAATTCGAATGTTGGTGTGTTTAATGTTGTCCCAGTGGTCTCTGAGACTGTCCTCACTTCTTTTCATCCTTTTTTATTTATTCTGGTCTGCAGTAGTTATTTCCACTATTTTATCATCCTGGTCACTTATTCGTTCTTCTGCCTCAGTTATTCTGCTATTAATCCCTTCTAGAGTATTTTTAATTTCATTTATTGTGTTGTTCAACGTTGCTTATTTCCTCTTTAGTTCTTCTAGGTCTTTGTTAAATGTTTCTTGCATTTTCTCTATTCTATTTCCAAGATTTTGGATCTTTACTATCATTATTCTGAATTCTTTTTCAGCTAGACTGCTTATTTCCTCTTCATTTGTTAGGTCTGGTGGGTTTTTACCTTGCTCCTTCATCTGCTGTGTGTTTCTCTGTCTTCTCATTTTGCTTATCTTACTGTGTGTTTGGGATCTCCTTTTTGCAGGCTGCAGGTTCGTTGTTCCCCTTGTTTTTGGTGTCTGTCCCCAGTGTCTACATTTGTTTCAGCAGGTTGTGTAGGCTTCCTGGTGGACGGGATTAGTGCCTGTGTTCTGGTGGATGAGGCTGGATCTTGTCTTTCTGGTGGGCAGGTCCACGTCTGGTGGTGTGTTTTGGGGTGTCTGTGGCCTTATTATGATTTTAGGCAGCCTCTCTGCTAATGGATGAGGCTCTGTTCCTGTCTTGCTAGTTGTTTGGCATAGGGTGTCTAGCACTGTAGCTTGCTGGTCATTGAGTGAAGCTGGGTCTTGGAGTTGAGATCTCTGGGAGACTTTCACCGTTTGATATTACGTGGAGCTGGGAGGTGTCTTTTCGACTAGTGTCCTGAAGTTAGCTCTCCCACCTAAGAGGCACAGCACTGACTCCTGGCTGGAGCACCAAGAGCCTTTAATCCACCCGGCTCAGAATAAAAGGGAGAATAAGTAGAAAGAAAGTAAGAAACGGGATAAAATAAAATAAAGTAAGATAAAAAAAATAAAGTTATTAAAATACAAAATAATTATTTTAAAAATTGTTTTTAAGTAAAAAAAAAAAAAAAAAAAAAAAAAAAATGGACAGATAGAACCCCAGGACAAATGGTGAAAGCAAAGCTATACAGAAAATATCTCACACAGAATCATACACATACACACTCACAAAACAAGGAAAAGGGGAAAAAATAATATAACAGGCTCTCAAAGTCCACCCCCTCAATTTGGGATGGTTCGTTGTCTATTCAGGTTTTCCACAGATGCAGGGCACTTCAAGTCGATTGTGGAGCTTTAATCCACTGCTCCTGAGGCTGCTGGGAGAAATTTCCCTTTCTCTTCTTTGTTCGCACAGCTCCCGAGGTTCAGCTTTGGATTTGACCCCACCTCTGCATGTAGGTCACCTGCGGGCGTCTGTTCTTCGCTCAGACAGGACGGGGTTAAAGGAGCCGCTGATTCGGGGGCTCTGACTCACTCAGGTCGGGGGGAGGGAGAGGCACAGAGTGTGGGGTGAGCCTGTGGCGGCAGAGCCCAGCATGACATTGCACCAGCCTGAGGCGCTCCGTGCGTTCTCCTGGGGAAGTTGTCCCCGGATCACCAGACCCTGGCAGTGGCGGGCTGCACAGACCGCTGGGAGGGGAGGTGTGGAGAGTGACCTGTGCTTGCACACAGGCTTCTTGGTGGCGGCAGCAGCAGCCCTAGCATCTCATGCCCGTCTCTGGGGTCCTTGTTGATAGCCGCGGCTCCGCCTGTCTCTGGAGCTCATTTAAGCAGTGCTTTTAATCCCCTCTCCTCGCGCACCAGGAAACAAAGAGGGAAGAAAAAGTCTCTTGCCTCTTCAGCAGCTCCAGACTTTTTCCCAGACTCCCTCCTGGCTAGCCGTGGTGCACTAACCCCTTCAGGCTGTGTTCACACCACCAACCCCACTCCTCTCCCTGGGATCCGACCTCTGAAGCCTGAGCCTCAGCTCCCATCCCCAGCCCGTCCCGGCGGGTGAGCAGACAAGACTCGCGCGCTGGTGAGTGCTGGTTGGCACTGATCCTCTGTGCGGGAATCTCTCCGCTTTGCCCTCCGCACCCTGTTACTGCGCTCTCCTCCACGGCTCCGGAGCTCCCCCCTCCGCCACCCGCAGTCTCCGCCCGCGAAGGGGCTTCTAGTGTGTGGAAACCTTTCCTCCTTCACAGCTCCCTCCCACTGGTGCAGGTCCCGTCCCTATTCTTTTGTCTCTGTTTATTCTTTTTTCTTTTGCCCTACCCAGGTACGTGGGGAGTTTCTTGTCTTTTGGAAGGTCTGAGGTCTTCTGCCAGCGTTCGGTGGATGTTCTATAGGAGCAGTTCCACGTGTAGATGTATTTCTGATGTGTCTGTGAGGAGGAAGGTGATCCCCGCGTCTTACTCTTCCACCATCTTTGGCGCCCTGCCCTCCATCTTGATACTCTACTAGATTATGTATTCTGTCCTTCGAAGGACGGATTGTGTTGTTGTTCATACAAACCGTGTCAAAGATAAACAAAGCTCCAGTTTGGGTTTAGGTTTAGAAACTAGCAGAAGCATTTTTAAAGCCACTGCATAGGAGAGACAAAAAGAGGTGGTTGCTTTTTCAAATATCAGCATTTACGCTGACTTTTCATAGAGCTTGTTATAAAAGACCTACCAAGATGAAGTGGGAGAGGTGACAGGGAAAGGAAAAGAAATCACTGTGTTTATTACACAGACATTTAAAATAAAATTAACAACAGATAAAACTTATGAATTGATAGCCGTCTTCCAAGTTTTCCCTGGTTTGTGACTTACTGTAATTTTCTAAAACTATTTCATGAAATGTGAAGTTCATATAAACATACACATTGGGATTTATATTTTTATAAAAAGAAAAAGACAGACTCTGATTATTTGAGAAAGCTCTGTTCTCATCGGAACTTTGGTGTGAACAAACGCAATAGCAGAGTTGAAGCTTCATGAGAAACATGGAGAATAGTAATCTGCGCTTTGACCTAGGACCTTTGATGTTAACCTAATCAATCCTATTCCAGTTATGGTAAACATACAGAGGCAATTCCTTGGGCTGCCCTGGATAAACAGTAAATCTAACTGATTCCTTTATAATTTTCCCATAATTAATGCTAAATCACTTCTGAAAGGTAGATTCAAAGTTGTGATTTCATGTTCTAATCGCAAAGATGGAGTTCATTGTATCTTGTTGCCACACTGGAAATAGCCACTTACTCTCCCTGAATTGGTCTCTTGGGAACCGTAGCACACTCAGGCCTTTTGTATGGCCAGACAGGGAGACAGCCATGAATCTGTGTGAGGCTAACAGGCCCTGACAGAGCTAGAATTCCTCCGGTCAGCCTGCACCCAGGAACATGATTCTGTAACCCACAGGTCTAAATGGCCACAGGCAACAGATACCATTATGCTAGGACTGATTAAACATTAACTGGGAACTAGAAAGTTCTTTGCTTTTAATAACAGCAAGGTGGTGCTTTTTAAAAATTCTCTTCCTTTATGCAACAATAGGAAAATATTCTTGATAAAATCTTAAATTTAAATAAAATGAAAATATATCCCATTTAGGCTATGATTACTGTTATATAAATTTCATAGATATGTGAAAAGAAATGCATTGGAATGTAGAAAAATAGAAGATATTTTATTTTTCAATATTGCTGAATTTCAAGTAATTCCACTTTTTATGTTTTGAATTGCTATTGCTGTTACAATTTTTTTATATAAAACACACACATACACAGTACAAAAACTCATCCTTAAGTTAGAAAAGAATTGTGACTTCACATCTTATCCCAGTTGAGACTCTCTATATTTTAGTTAGCCAGTATTTTTTATATTCCTTAATCCTTTCATATATTTGACCCAAATAAAAAGCGTCTTCAAGTTGGTAACTCACCAACACCTAACTGAAGTTTCTTCCGATTTCCAAGGAACTTTAGAAAATAGGTACAAGTCAAAGAAGTATGTTGAAAATGTCTTCTTGAGCTACTCTTATGAAACATGTTAAAATGTATTTATGCTATTTTGTATTTAATAATTAAAATATATAATATTTTATAAAGCTGAGGTACAGGGAAATTAAGTAGCTTGCCCTAAGGTTGCACACCTAGCAGGAGACATAGACTAGAGTCAATCCAGCAATCTAGTTACAGAGTCCATGCTCACTATCACTTCAAAGTCATCTTCATTATCACCATGTAAATATTGTCCAGTGCAGAATCAACAGTACAAATATTCATGTTAGGATTTTTTCTTGTCCAGTTTTTGCTTCTTTTTCTTGGAATTAATAATTATACCTCTTTTTAACCTGCTTAGTTTTTCTAATATCCTTAATTCTTTCTAGATGCTTAATCATTATACCTACTTTATCAAGTTGATTTTTCCTGGAAAGCTTCCACAAGTGTCCTCTCATTTTATTCTGGACTTCTTGTTCTCTGATCTTGCTGTTTGTGTTGATCCATTGCTTCCAAAATCCCAGTTCTTTCTCTTTTTTAGTGTAATCCCTTGTTTTCTTAGAGCATAGTCTCTGTATCTCCTTAGAAAAGGGTTCTATAAAAGGTTAAATTTCTGAGTTTTCAAAATTCTGATATCTTCATTTTCCCCTGAGGTTTAATTGATAATTTAGAATATTACAATGTGATAGAATATTATAGCTTAAAAGTCATTTTCCATCAGGGTTTTCAAAATAATTCCCACTGCTTTCTAGAAGTGAGAATTGTTTTGAGATAGTCAATGTCATTTTAATTTCCATTCTCCTGTATGGAAGCTTGCTTATATTCTCTCTGAAATAAGACATTGTGATGCCGATGAAAAATGTCACCTGACATATCAGTAAACAAAGGATGTTGCAGCCATCAAGCCATCGGCCACTGCAGCCACTCCCAACTATGCAGCCTGAGGGGATACAGGATGAAGAAGAACAGGATACTGGCCAGAGATAATTAACATGCATATGAAAGGAATGATTTCAAGGAGCCCAGGCTCTTGCATTTTCCCATATATAGAAAAGTACTAAATTCATCAACTTGAGATGTTCGTTTTTCTTTAATTAACAGTAATCTTTTGGTGTTCCAACTACCTGGTTTTTGTTGCAAAAAACCTCATATATATCCTGGCTCCTTCCTTACTTCTTAGGAGCATTCCCTCAGAGCTGAGAGGCTGCCTTCTGGGCTTAAGTCCCCAACAGTCTGTTTAATAAAACATAATTCTCAGAGGGACCTTCAAGATGGCAGAGGAGTAAGACATGGAGATCACCCTCCTCCCCACAAATACATCAGAAATACATCTACATGTGGAACAACTCCTACAGAACACCTACTGAACGTTGGCAGAAGACCTCAGACCTCCCAAAAGGCAAGAAACTCCCCACATACCTGGGTAGGGCAAAAGAAAAAACAGAGACAAAAGAAGAGGGATGGGACCTGCACCAGTGGGAGGGAGCTGTGAAGGAGGAAAAGTTTCCACACACTAGGAAGCCCCTTCACTGGCAGAGACATGGGGGTGGTGTGGAGGGAGCTTCAGAGCCTTCGAGGAGAGTGCAGCAACAGGGGTTCAGAGGGCAAAGCAGAGAGATTCCTGCAGAGAGTATTGGTGCTGACCAGCACTCACCAGCCTGAGAGGCTTGTGTGCTCACCCACCAGGGTGGGTCGGGGCTGGGAGCTGAGGCTTGGGCTTTGGAGGTCAGATCCCAAGGAGAGGACTGGGGTTGGCTGGGTGCACACAGCCTGAAGGGAGCTAGTGTGCCACAGCTACCCGGGAAGGAGTCTGGGAAAAAGTCTGGAACTGCCTAAGAGTCAAGAGACCATTGTTTCAGGGTGCGTGAGGGGTTTCAGAGCACCACCTAAATGGGCTCCAGAGATGGGTGTGAGCCGTGGCTATTGGCGCAGACACCAGAGATGGGCATGAAATGCCAAGGCTGCTGCTGTAGCCACCAAGAAGCCTGTGTGCAAGCACAAGTTGCTATCCACACCTCCCTTGCCAGTAGCCTATGCAGCCTGCCACTGCCAGGGTCCCATGATCCAGGGACAACTTTCCCAGGAGAACACACACTACACCTCATGCTGTTGCAACGTCACATTGGCCTCTGCTGCCGTAGGCTTCCCCACATTCCACACCCCTCCCTTCCCCCAGCCTGAGTGAGCCAGAGTCCCCTAATCAGCTGTTACTTTAACCCGTCCTGTCCAGGTGGGGAACAGATGTCCTCAGGCAACCTACACACAGAGGCAGGGCCAAATCCCAAGTTGAACCACAGGTGCTATGCAAACAAAGAAGAGAAAGGCAAATTTCTCCCAGCAGCCTCAGGAGGAATGGATTAAATCTTCATGAACAACCTTATGCACCCTACATCTGTGGAATACCTGAAGAGACAACAAATAATCCCAAAATTGAGGCGGTGGAATTTAGGAGCAACTGTAGACTTGGGGTTTACTTTCTGCAACTAATTTGTTTCTGGTTTTATGTTTATCTTGGTTTAGTATTTAGAGCTTATTATCATTGGTAGATTTATTTATTGATTTGGTTGTTCTCTTCATTTTAAAAAATATATATATTAAAAAATATTTAATATTTCTAATTTTGTGAGTGTGTATGTCTATGCTTCTTTGTGTCAATTTTTCTGTACAGCTTTGCTTTTACCATTTGTCCTACAGTTCTATCTGTCCTTTTTTTGTGTTTGTATTTTTGTTTGTTTGGGGGTTTTTTAGTATAGTTTTTAGCACTTGTTATCATTGGCGGACTTGTTTTTTGCATTGGTTGCTCTCTGCATCTTTTTTTTCTAATTACTTTTTTATTTTAATAATTTTTTATTTTAATAACTTTACTTATTTTAATTTCTTTCTTTCTGTCTGTCTGTTTGTCTGTCTGTCTGTCTTTTTTTTCTCCTTTTTCTTCTGAGCCATGTGGCTGACAGGGTCTTGGTGCTCCAATCTTGGTGCTCCAAACTTGGTGTAAGGCCTGAGCCTCTGAGGTGGGAGAGCCAAGTTCAGGACATTGGTCCACCAGAGATCTGAAAGCGCCACATAATATCAAATGGAAAAAGCTCTCCCAGAGATCACCATCTCAATGCTAAGACCCAGGTCCACTCAACGACCAGCAAGCTACAGTACTGGACACCCCAGGTCAAACAACTAGCAAGACAGGAACACAACCCCACACATTAGCAGAGAGGCTGTCTAAAATCATAATAAGTTCACAGACACCACAAAACACACCACCGGACATGGCCCTTCCCACCAGAAAGACAAGATCCAGCCTCATCCACCAGAACACAGGCAACAGTCTGCTCCACCAGGAAGCCTACAGAATGCACTGAACCAAGCTTACTCACTGGGGGCAGACGTGAAAAACAATGGGACTACGAACCTGCAGCCTGCAAAAAGGAGACCCCAAACACAGTAAGTTAAGCAAAGTGAAAAGACAGAAACACACACCAGATAAAGAAGCAAGGTAAAATCCCACCACACCAAACAAATGAAGAGGAAATACACAGCCTACCTGAGCAGGAATTCAGAGTAATGAGAGTAAAGATGATACAAAATCTTGGAAATAGAATGGATAAAATACAACAAACTTTTAACAAGGACCTAGAAGAACTAAAGAGCAAACAAACAATGATGAACAACACAATAAATGGAATTAAAAATTCTCTAGAAGGAATCATTAGCAGAATAACTGAGGCATAAGAACTCACAAGTGAACTGGAAGATAAAACGTGGAAATAACTATGGCAGAGCAGAATAAAGAAAAAAGAATGAAAAGAATTGAGGACAGTCTCAGAGACCTCTGGGACAAAAATAAAAACAACATTCGAATTATAGGGGTCCCAGAAGAAGAAGAGAAATAAAAAGGGACTGAGAAAAATATTTGAAGAGATAATAGTTGCAAAGCTCCCTAATATGGGAAAGGAAATAATCAAGTCCAGGTGCAGAGAGTCCGATACAGGATAAATCCAAGGAGAAACATGCCATGAAACATATTAATCAAACTATCAAAAATTAAATACAAAGAAAAAATATTATGGGACTTATGGGGATAAAGTTAACAGCCCATCTTTCAGCAGAAACTCTGCAAGTCAGAGGGAGTGGCAGGACATATTTACAGTGATGGAAGGGAAAAGCCTACAACCATGATTACTCTACCTAGCAAGGATCTCATTCAGATTTGACAGAGAAATTAAAACTTTTACAGAAAAGCAAAAGCTAAGAGAATTCAGCACCATCAAACCAGCTTTACAACAAATGCTAAAGGAACTTCTCTAGTCAGGAAACACAAGAGAAGGAAAAGACCTACAATAAAAAACCCAAAACAATTAAGAAAATGGTAATAGGAGCATACATATCGATAACTACCTTAAATGTAAATGGATTCATTGCTCCAACCAAAAGACATAGACTGTATGAATGGATACAAAAACAAGACCCATATATATGCTGTCTACAAGAGACCCACTTCAGACCTAAGGATACATACAGACTGACAGCCAGGGTATGGAAAAAGATATTCCATGCAAATGGAAATCAAAAGAAAGCTGGAGTAGCAATTCTCATAACTGACAAAACAGACTTTAAAATAAAGACTATTACAAGAGACAAAGAAGGACACTACATAATTATCAAGGGATCAATCCAAAAAAAATATAAGAATTGTAAATATTTATGCACCCAATATAGGAGCGCCTCAATACATAAGGCAAATGCTAACAGCCATAAAAGGGGAAATCGACAATAACAAAATCATAGTAGGGGACTTTAACACACCAGTTTCATCAATGGACAAATCATCCAAAATGAAGATAAATAAGGAAACATATGCTTAAAATGACACATTAAACAAGATGGACTTAAGTGATATTTATAGGACATTCCATCCAAAACCAACAGAATACACTTTCTTCTCAATTGTTCATGGAATAGTCTCCAGGATAGGTCATATCTTGGGTCACAAATCAAGCCTTGGTAAATTTAAGCCTTGTATGAAAGGCTTATGACTAATTATGACTAATTATTATGACTAATAAAAAGCTGATGTATAAAAATATAAATAAAATTCAAAAATTCACACACATAAAAAGATGACAACCAAACTTTAGAACAGAAAAGACCCTTCTTCATTTGGGAGACAGAAGCATTAAACATACTACCTACTCCCCAAAGGGGATTATGAATCTTTGACAGGACTAACCTGGTGGTTCAGTGGTTAAGATCCACCTGCCAATGCAGGGGACACGGGTTGGAGCCCTGGTCTGGGAAGATTCCACATGCTGAGAAGCAATGAAGCCCATGTGCCACAACTACTGAGCCTGCCCTCTAGAGCTCACAGCCAAAACTACTGAGCCCACGTGCCACTACTACTGAAGCTCATGCTCCTATAGCCCGTGCTCCACAACAAGAGAAGCCAACAAAATGAGAAGCCCACACACTGAAACTAAGAGTAGCCCCCACTTGCCACAACTACAGAAAGAGAGAGCCCATGTGCATCAACGAAGACCCAACACAGCCATAAATAAATAAAAAAACAAACAAATAAATAGAAATAGCCAAAAAAAAAGATTCTTTCACCACGGAAATTCAGGTGCAAACATACTAATGCTTCAGAATGTTCACAGCTTCCTCAAGTCTTAAAGGAAGGGTACTATTAGTATATCCTGAGTTATACAGGGAAGTTGTCCTTACCCACTGAGATGAGGTTTCTAATGTTCTCTAGCATCACATCCCAATTAAAAAAAAAAAAAGAAAGAAAGACAATTGAAATCGTATCAAGTATCTTTTTCAACCACAACTCTGAGACTAGATATCAATTACAGGAAAAACACTATAAAAAGTAAAAACACATGGATACTAAACAATACACTACTAAATAACCAACAGATCATTGAAGAAATCAAAGAGGAAATCAAAAAATACCTAGAAACAAATGACAATGAAAACACATGGCCCAAAACCCACAGGATGCAGGAAAAGCAGTTTAAAGAGGGAAGTTTATAGCAATACAATGATACCTCAAGAAACAGGAAACATCTCAAATAAACAACCTAACCTTACACCTAAAGCAATTAGAGAAAGAAGAACCAAAAAATCCCAAAGTTAGCAGAAGAAAAGCTCAGATCAGAAATAAGTGAAATAGAAATGAAGGAAACAACAGCAAAGATCAATAAAACTAAAAGCTGGTTCTCTGAGAAGATAAACAAAATAGATAAACCATTAGCCAGAATCATCAGAAAAAAAGGGAGAAGACTCAAATCAATAGAATTAGTAAGGAAAAAGGAGAAGTAACAACTGATACTGCAGAAATATAAAGAATCATGGGAGATTACTACAAGCAACTGTAGGCCAATAAAATAGACAACCTGGAAGAAATCGACAAATTCTTAGAAATGCACAATCGTGAGAGACTGAACCAGGAAGAAATAGAAAATATAAACAGAACAATCACAAGCACTAAAAATGAGGCTGTGATTAAAAATCTACCAGCAAACAAAAGCCTAGGACCAGATGGATTCACAGGCAAATTCTATCAAACATTTAGAGAAGAGCTAACACCTATCCTTCTCAAACTCTTCCAAAAGATAGCAGAGGGAGGAACACTCCCAAACTCATTCTATGAGGCCACCATCACCTGATACCAAAACCAGACAAGGTTTTCACACACACACACAAAAAAACTACAGGCCAATATCACTGATGAATATAGATGCAAAAATCCTCAACAAAAACACTAGCAAACACAATCCAACAGCACATTAAAAGGATCATACACCATGATTAAGTGGGGTTTATCCCAGGAATGCAAGGTTTCTTCAATATATGCAAATCAGTCAATGTGATAAACCATATTAACAAATTGAAGGAGAAAATCAATATGATCATCTCAGTAGATACAGAAAAAGCTTTTTTCTTTTTTTTATGGTATGTGGGCCTCTCACTGTTGTGCCCTCTCCCATTGTGGAGCACAGGCTCTGGACGCGCAGGCTCAGCAACCATGGCTCATGGGCCTAGTCGCTCCACAGCATGTGGGATCTTCCCAGACTGGGGCACAAACCTGTTTCCCCTACATCAGCAGGCAGACTCTCAACCACTGCACCACTAGGGAAGCCCAGAAAAAGCTTTTGAAAAAATTCAGCACCCATTTATGGCAAAACTCTCCAGAAAGTAGGCATAGAGGGAACTTACCTCAACATAATACAGTCCATATATAACAAACCCACAGCCAACATCGTTCTCAATGGTGAAAAACTGAAACCATTTCCACTAAGATCAGGAATAAGACAAGGTTGCCCACTCTAACCACTATTATTCAACATAGTTTTGGAAGCTTTATCCACAGCAATCAGAGAAGAAAAAGAAATAAAAGGGATCCAAATCAGAAAAGAAGTAAAGCTGTCACTGTTTGCTGATGACATGATAGTATACATAGAGAATCCTAAAGATGCTATCAGAAAACTGCTAGAGCTAATCAATGAATCTGGTAACGTAGCAGGATACAAAATTAATGCACAGAAATCTCTTGCATTCCTATACACTAATGATGAAAAATATGAAAGAGGAATTAAGGAAACACTCCCATTTAACACTGCAACAAAAAGAATAAAATACCTAGGAATAAACCTACCTAAGGAGAAAAGAGACCTGTATGCAGAAAACTATTAGATACTGATGAAAGAAATTAAAGATGATTCCAACAGATAGAGAGACATACCATGTTCTTGGATTGGAAGAATCAACATTGTGAAAATGACTGTACTACCTAAAGCAATCTACAGATTCAATGCAATCCCTACCAAACTACCAATGGCACTTTTCACAGAACTAGAACAAAAAATTTCACAATTTGTATGGAAACACAAAAGACCCAGAATAGCCAAAGCAATCTTCAGAAGGAAAAATGGAGCTGGAGGAATCAGGCTCCCAGACTTCGGACTATATTACAAAGCTACAGTAATCAGGAAAGTATGGTACTGGCACAAAAACAGAAATATAGATCAATGGAACAGGATAGAGAGCCCAGAGATAAACTCATGCCCATATGGTCACGTTATCTTTGGTAAAGGAGGCAAGAATACACAATGGAGAAAAGACAGCCTCTTCAGTAAGTGGTGCTGAGAAAACTGGACAGCTACATGAAAAAGAATGAAATTAGAACATTCCCTAACACCGTACACAAAAGTAAACTAAAAATGGATTAAAAACCTAAATGTAAGGCCAAACACTGTAAAACTCTTAGTGGAAAACATAGGCAGAACACTCTATGAAATAAAACACAGTAAGATCCTTTTTGACCCACCTCCTAGAGGAAAAGAAATAAAAGCCAAAATAAACAAATGGGACGTAGTGAAACTTAAAATCTTTTGCACAGCAAGGAAAACCATAAACAAGACAAAAAGACAACCCTCAGAATGGGAGAAAATATTTGCGATCGAAGCAACTGACAAAGGATTAATCTCCAAATTTTATAAGCAGCTCATGCAGCTCAATATCCAAAAAACAAACAACCCAATCCAAAAATGGGCAGAAGACCTAAATAGACATTTCTCCAAAGAAGATATACAGATTGCCAACACACACATGAAACAATGCTCAACATCACTAATCATTAGAGAAATGCAAATCAAAACTACACCAGTCAGAATGGCCATCATCAAAAAATCTACAAACAATAAATGCTGGAGAGGGTGTGGACAAAAGGGAACACTCTTACATTGTTGGTGGGAATGCAAATTGATATAGCCACTATGGAGAACAGTATTGAGGTCCCTTAAAAAACTAAAAATAGCATGATCATATGACCCAGCAATCCCACTACTAGGCATATACCCTAAGAAAACCATAATTCAAAAATGGTCATGTACCACAATGTTCATTGCAGCACTATTTACAATAGCCAGGACATGGAAGCAACCTAGGTGTCCATCAGCAGATAAACGGATAAAGAAGATGTGGCACATATATACCATGGAATATTACTCAGCCATAAAATTGCTGAGTAACTGCGTTATTTGTAGTGAGGTGGATGGACCTATAGGCTGTCATACAGAATGAAGTCAGAAAGAGGAAAACAAATACCATATGCTAACATATATATATGGAATCTAAAAAAAGAAAAAAATGGTTCTGAAGAACCTAAGGCAGAGAGGAATAAAGATGCAGACATAGAGAATGGACTTGAGGACACAGGGAGGGGGGAAGTGTAAGCTTGGACGAAGTGAGAGAGTGGCGTGGACATATATACACTACCAAATGTAAAATAGATAGCTAGTGGGAAGCAGCTGCATAGCACAGGTATATCAGCTCGGAGCTTTGCGTCCACCTAGAGGGGTGGGATAGGGAGGGTTGTAGGGAGACAGAAGAGGGGGGAGATATGTGGATATATGTATATGTATAGCTGAGTCACTTTGTTATAAAGGAGAAACTAACACACCATTGTAAAACAATTATATTCCAATAAAGATGTTAAAAAAAACCCACATAATTCTCAACTTATAGGTTGTGCATTTTTTTTCAGTTGACATTGCTTTGTTGTGTTTCTGTTCTCATTTATTAGCCCTGACACTTGCTAGATTTTTTTTTTTTGGTGGTATGCAGTCCTCTCACTGTTGTGGTCTCTCCCGTTGCGGAGCACAGGCTCCGGACACACAGGCTCAGCGGCCATGGCTCATGGGCCCAGCCGCTCCGCGGCATGTGGGATCTTCCCAGACCGGGGCACGAACCTGTGTCCCCTGCATCGGCAGGTGGACTCTCAACCACTGCGCCACCAGGGAAGCCCCTAGACATTTTAATATGAAGACTTGTATTCATGTCTCCAGAACGTTCTCCTTTTATTGCTTTGATTCCCTCTGCTCAATCTTCTGTTTTCTCCTATTAGTCAAATGATGCAACTACTATGTTCATCTTCTAAGTCTTTTATTGTTATTTATTTTTTTGAATATTATTCCTTCTTTTGGTCATATTTTCTGAGAAATTTCTTTGAAAAGTTCCCCCTAATTTTTAAAAAGGTTTGCTATGATTTTCACTTTCTCAGTTTAGCTATTCTGTTTTTCCTTTTTTATAGGAATTTATTCTGGTTTTATACATGTTACATGCTTTTATAGTTCTCTTAGGATACAAATTGATTTTTAAATATTCTCTATGTTCTGTTCCCTGCATTATCTGTGTCTCTGATTATTTATACTGCTTTTTCTTTTTAGTCTCTGCTTTAAAGCTAGTAGTATTTACAAAATTACAATGAGGTATCACCTCATACCAGTCAGAATGGCCATCATCAAAATGTCTACAAATAATAAATGCTAGAGAGGGTATGGAGAAAAGGGAAACGTAAACTGTTGGTGGGAATGTAAATTGGTGTAGCCACTGTGGAGAATCGTATGGAGGTTCCTTAAAAAACTAAAAATAGAGTTACCATATGATCCAGCAATCCCACTCCCGGGCATATATCCAGAAAGGATGCAAATTCTAATTTGAAAAGATACATGTACCCCAAAGTTCATAGCAACACAATTTATAATAGCCAAGACATGGAAACAACAAAAATGTCCATTGACAGGTGAATGGATAAAGAAGATGTGGTATATACATATAATACTACTCAGCCTTATGAAAGAATGAAATAATTCCATTTGTAGCCACATGGATGGGCCTAGAGGTTATCATACTAAGTGAAGTAAGTCAGACAGAGAGAAACAAATATATCACTTATATGTGAAATCTAAAAAAAAAAATGGTACAAATGAACTTATTTACAAAACAGAAATAGACTCACAGACATAGAAAACAAACTTATGTTTACCAAAGGGGAAAGCAAGGGGTAAATTAGGAGTTTGGGATTATAATACACATACTAATATATACAAAATAGATAAACAAGGTACTACTGTTTAGTACAGGGAACTATATTCAATGTCTTGCAATAACCTATAATGAAAAAGAACCTGAAAATATATATATATATATATATATATAACTGAAGCACTTTACTTTACACCTGAAACTAACACAACATTGTAAATCAACTGTGCTTCAAGAAAAGTTGTAGTAGGATTTACATGAATGTTTAATGATTTTTATTTGTCTATTGACATATGATTAAAACACTTAAGAATCGGTTTGTTAGTTTTGACTGCAGGGCAGGGACTTATCACTGGAAGTCTTCATTTCTGAGTGATTAGTCATGAAGGTGACCTCTTAATAGAGTTCTCCATGTTTTGGAAGTCTTTTCTCAGGGTTAATTTAGGACCTCCTGAAAATTCTTCAGGCTTCCATTTGTGGTAGGTATAGATGCCAGGCTGTTGCTGTCCTGTGACTGTGATGACAGGAGAGGGAGATTATTATGAACTAAAGTTTGTGTTTCTCCCCCCCCCCACCCTCATCTGCAAAAAATAAAAATTCAGATGTTGAAGCCCTAACCCCCAATGTGATGATATTTGGAAGGGGGACCTTTGGGAGATAAGTTTAGATGAAGTCACGGTGGGGCGGGGGTTCACCATGGGGTTAGTGTCCTTATGAGAAGAGGAAGAAAGACAAGAGCGCTCTCTGTCTCTCTGTCTCTCTGTCTCTCTCTCTCTCCTCTCTCTCCTACACACACACACACACACACACACACACACACACACACACACACTCACAATCTGCTATATAACGACAGAGAGAAAACGCACATCTGAAAGCCAGGAGAAGGGATGTTACCAGGAACCCAATCTCCCAGCACCTGGATCTTGGACTTCGCAGCCTCCAGAATAGTAAGAAATAAATGTACGTTGTTTAAGCCTCCCAGTCTATTGTATTTTGTTGTGGCAGTCCAAGCTAAGACAGAGCTGGTGATCCAATCATTTTTGTTACAGACTCTAAACTCTCTTATGCTCCTGAATCCCAGGCTACTCCCACTAACTTCTCAAAACAGAAAAAAAATTAAGTGTCAGCATTTTGTGTATTCCCTACATAGAATTTCAAACTTCATCCCTGACTTCTTACTCCATTCCTCTTTCTCACCATTCACTATAACTCATGCTTTCAAACCTGGGGTTTTGAAGTGTAAACTAATATCTTATTAATCTCCTCTGCCGAACACATTTTAAATTGTGGCTCCCTGTACACTGTTAACAATAATACATTATCAAAATCTTTTATCAACTGGTGTCCTCATTACCACTAAGTGGAGTCTTGGTTAAGAGAAGAAATAAACATGTGGGTCATTTCTTTACTGTAACAGGGAGGATGGATTTGCGGGGAATCGACTAGTGGAAGGTATACAAATTAAGTTATGGAACTTACCTGAAGGTAGGGTTTGGATATATGATATATGCCTATAGTGTGTGATTGTGAATGGAGACTATGGTTTGAAAGAGATTTAGGAATGGAATCCACAGACATTTGTGACTGAGTAGATATGACAGATGAAGCAAAAGTAAAACTATAATGATGACATTATACTTAAAAGCTAAAGGACAATGCTACCTCTGAAACAGAAAAGAATGAAAGGCTAATTTAAAATGTTAATAAATTTTCAAAGTTGGAAAAGACATAAATATTTGTATTTTCATTCAACAGACAATTATTTAAATTCATTCAGAGGCAGACGGGTAGGCAATGGGCATAAGAAAGATGAAGAACTCTTTCTCAGGAAGGATTTACAGTTTAGCAGATTCAGTTGGAGTTTAAATTTGATAGCTCTTACTGGATTAGAAAGCACCAAAATATATCAACCCCACAGGAAAAAGTGTGTGGTTTTTCTCCAGAATCACAAATCTACTCTAAAGTAGGAGCACATGATGATAAATTAGCGTAGATGATACAGAAGGTAACTGAGATAAATTTCTGAAAGGATTGGTGAGATATAGTTTATGGTTGTATGACATGGGATCCTTATTTGGGTGAAAGAAAATGAGTCCAGAAAGGGACTGATTAACTTGCCTACAAATACTGGATCAAGGAACTGGAGGTTCCAACGAAGTCAGTGAATAGAAATGCAGTGAGAGTTGTAGCAGAAACAGCTAATGGTAGCCCCCAAACCTTTCTACCTTTCTTCCTTTCAGAAACGGAACCTCCCAATTTTCGGCTGAACAAAAGATGCTTAGCTAGGGACTACATTTCCTCGTGTTCCTTTTACCTAGGTGCTATATACTGAATGTTTATGTCCTCTCAAAATTTGTATGTTGAAACCTAATCTCCAATGTGATGCTATTTGGAGTTGAAGCTCTTGGGAGGTGCTTAGGTCCTGAGAGTAGATCTTTCATGAATCGTGTTAGTACCCTTATAAAAGAGAATCCAGAGAGCTCCCTGGTTTCCAGGGATGTGAGAACACAGCAAGAAAATAGCCATCTGTAAACAAGGAAGTGCGCTCTCACCAGACACCAAATCTACCAGCAACTTGATCTTGGATTTCCCAACATCCAGAACTCAGAGAAATAAATTTCTGTGGTTTGTAAGCCACCCAATTGATGGTATTTTGTTTTTGAAGCCTGTATGGACTAAGACATTAGGTATGACCATGTGACCAAACTTTAGCCAACCAGTCATGGGTATAAGGAATACGTGCAACTTTTGGGTCACATCTTTTAATAAGAAAGCAGCTAGTCTTTTATTCTCTGTTTTCCAAGTTCTGGAAAATATATATGATAGTAGTACATCAGCTTCAAATATGGGAATAAAGATAGGCCCCACAAGGGCAGCAGAACTATAAGATAGAAGGAACTTGTGTTCCTTGTTGACCTTGTAGAATAGAGCCTTTTGCCACCCTCGACCACCCACTTCTGAACTGTTACATGAGGAAGAGCCATTGGATTTGGGGTCTGTCCATTTCAACAGCTTACCCTGTAACTAATTTAGGTGGAATAAAGACGTGCAACCTGAAATAATAGGATTATAATCAGAGATTAGGATTTTAGATTTTATGACTTCAGACACAATGTAATTCTGGAGAACAAATGTTCAGGATGGGATCATGGGAATTGTTCACTGAAAGCAAGTGAAGATAAATAGAGTGAAAGATGGAAAGAAAGTATAAATTTAGTAAATTGGGTTAACAATCTATATGGTTATAAAATCACCTGGATGAGAACAGGAATGAGGATGGCAAAACAAAAACAATAAGCCATATGACAAAGTCCTCAATAGATGTTGGAAAACCTTGAGCATCATAACTAAGAGGGACATGGAAGAAAGGCAACTGCTACAGTTGATTGGTGTGAGGCTCAAAGTCCCAGGGATATTTTCCCCAGAGTGGAGGAATAACATTATAGAAGTAGTAATAAAGGCTACTGGTGATTCTAGTCCAGATACTATCATTAATTAACTTTTACATCTCTAAGTCAAAAAACTCTCACCTATGAAAGGAAAATTGCACTAGATTATAGTTAGTTTCCTTGCAGCACTAACATTTCATGATTTTAACTTAGAATTGAATCCAAATTCCCTAATTCTAATAACAGGCCAATCTTCCACTTGCTTTAAAACCATGTCACTACATCTTTCATGGAACATAAACCCAGGGCTAGCGCCTCTTGGGGAGAGTGATGAAATGGTATATAAACAAGTCACTTCCCTTATCTCTCCAGCAGAGAGGCCCAACTTGAAATTTCTTCTCTTTTCATCTGTGAGCTGTGGTTCACAGCTGTGTGAGCTGATTCCCAATTATGATGATTTGAAGGAATATATAAGCCCAGAATGTGATGGGGCCTATGGGAGTATCCAGGCCCAGGTCAGTCAGGCAGTGTCTTGGGTGACCTCTTTCTGACCTGTGCAGTTTTATTACCCAGCTGCTGGTGGAGAGTGGTTGCTTACACAATAGCTTTTCCATTTTCTTCTGCTATTTGGATGTTCTCTCTTTCATTTGTTTTTTGTCTTTTGATTTCTATAATAATTTCCACTTTTGAATAGACTATTTCAAATCATATGTGTATTGTATGTGCATTACACACACATATATACAACATAGCATTACTAACTTCCCAAACTTTCACGTAATCCAACCACAATTTTAATAATTGAGTGCTATAAGTAAGATGATGCTCTAGTACTCTGCTAATGAGTCCCAGGCCTTTCATTTTGGCCTCTTTTACCTTTGGCAATGCTACTTTGCATCTTTCTAAGCCCCTGAGTCTCTTATACTTCCCCTCTTGGGCTTGACCCAGCCAATGTGGGTGTAGAGCTCTTGCCACACACCTGGTCCACCTTCTGTATTTTTTTTTCCTTTTCCAGTAGGATAAACAGCAGCACAGGACAGAGTTAGAATCAATTATTAAGGTAAAGATATAGATTCTATTAGATTGCATTTGTCTTTAATAACCAAGGAATAGGACTATTTCAGATCTATTTTCTTTTCCATTCTCTTCTATTTCTGACTCTTATATGGGGGATCAATATTTCTTAGGTGCTGTGATGAAAACACTGAAGTTAGATTCCCCTCACACCAAAGATCTTTCTGATTCTTTCATTGGTTACCATGCCTACATGAAGGTCTAAAGGTGAACTTTAATATTTTAATGGGGGGAAGAAAAAGGTTAGTTGGGAAAGAGTTGTTGATTATTGTTTACTTGTTCTATAACTAATGCTACCTTTCTTGTTTTGTGTTGATTTTCTATTAAAGAGGGAGATGTTAGTTGTGAAGCTAAGGCTAACAGAGCTTAACATCCTTTAACCCATCAGACCAGGTCTGCCATTGCTGTTTTTTCTTAGCATCTGTATAGATCATTGTAGCACTTATTGCAGTGGTACATTCGTCATTTGAGTTTATTTACTGAAAGTGAGACCTGCTAGCTTGCAATCTCCATCAGGGTTAGAACATATTTTTATTTTTCAGCACTCTATTATGACTTGCAGTTTCTAGGTACTCAAAAATTTGAGTGAATGAATGTAAGAAGCATTATACTGAGTAATATTTTTCAGAGATTTTTTTAAGTGTTCATGTCTGTGAGGCACTCAGTTTCTGGAAGTTCCTGCATAAGTGTTAAGCCCTGAAAATAGTAATAGGTAAGATTTGAACAAGAATTGTTACAACACTCATAACTGCATTGGTAATTTTCAAAGTATCAGGAAAGAACCTACAACACAAAGAATACCCATTCAGAATGCAATATCCTCCTTTTCTTTCTTTTCTTTCTTTCTTTTTCTTTTTTTAATTCAGCAAGCACTCCAGGGTCATCTCTGTTAACGTCTATTATCTCTACATTTTAAATGTGTGGAAGTGTAGCTAGGAAATTCACAGTTAACATCTTGCCATGTAAACCAGGCTTTAGTAGAAAATGTAATATTAAAGTGTCACTGAGCATAATCAGTCACCTATCTCACATCTCCCACTCTGCATTAGCAATCGCTAAGTATTTATTGCTACTTTTTTCTTTTGAATTATTGTATTGATAGACGGTCAGATGTGCAAAATTAATGGGCATAATTCAATCAGGGTGCATCTTAAGCTCAATCATACTCATTTTTTCTAAACTATGGCATAAATGCCAGTATTTCTTATTACATATGCTTATTGTCATTGAAATCTCTCATGTAGATATCAAATACTACAATTTCTGTCTGTTTCAAATAAAATCAGATGAAGGACTACATGGATTGCATAGGACTTTCCTACTAAGTATGCAAACCATAAATGGATGTGTGAATAAATAGCCAAACCTTTAGCACATGCCTATATCATTCAAAGAACAGATCTCCAGAAGAAGGTTGATGACTATTTTTTTTAGCATTTTTAGTAGATAAGTTTTATTTTCTAGTTCTTTTTTAAAAATATTTATTTTATATTGGAGTAGAGTTGATTAACAATGTTGTGTTAGTTTCAAGTGTACAGCAAATTGATTCAGTTATACATACACATGTATCTATTGTTTTTCAAATTCTTTTCCCATTTAGGTTATTACAGAACACTGAGCAGCATTCCCTGTGCTATACAGTAGGTCCATGTTGGTTACCTATCTTATTTTTTTATTTTTTCTTTGGCCGTGCTGCATGGCATGCGCAATCTTAGTTCCTAGACCAGGGATTGAAACCACGCCCCCTGCAGTGGGGCACAGAGTCTTAAACACTAGACCGCCAGGGAAGTCCCAGTTATCTATTTTAAACATAGCAATGTGTACACATCAATCCCAAACTCCCAATCTGTCACTCTCCACCCCAACCCTTCCCCCCTGGGGAAGGGTTGAACCATAAGTTCATTCTCTAAGTCTGTGAGTCTGTTTCTGTTTTGTAAATAAATTCATTTGTATCATTTTTTTTTAGATTCTGCAAATAAGTGATATGATATGATATTTGTCTTTCTGTGTCTGACTTACTTCACTTAGGATGATAATCTCCAGGTCCATCCATGTTGCTGCAAATGGCATTATTTTATCCTTTTTAATGGCTGAGTAATATTCCATTGTATATATTTACCGCATCGTCTTTATCCATTCATCTGTCGATGGACATTTATGTTGCTTCCATGTCTTGGCTATTGTAGACAGTGCTGCAGTAAACATTGAGGTACATGTATCCTTTCAAACCATGTTCTTCTCTGGATATATGCCCAGGAGTGGGATTGCTGGATCATACGGTAGTTCTATTTTTAGTTTCTTAAGGAAACTCCATACTGTTCTTCATAGTGGCTGCACCAATTTACGTTCCCACCAACAGTGTAGGAGGGTTCCCTTTTCTCCACACCCTCTCCAGCATTTGTTGGTTGTAGATTTTTTGATGATGGCCATTCTAACTGTTGTGAGATATGTCATTGTAGTTTTGATTTGCATTTCTCTAATAATTAGCAATGTTGAGCAGCTTTTCATGTGCCTCTTGGCCATCTGTATGTCTTCTTTGGAGAAATGGGTTGATAACTATTTTGACAAAACTATTATTTTCATTCCTCAGTCCATACTTCAATATAATATAATTCTTCTAGATTTAAATGTTTTTGATTGTAGGCTCTCTTGCTTGCAGTTCTTGCAAATTCTAGAAAGCACAAGTCTGTAAGTGTAGATACCTCATTCCAACAAATTCACATTTTTATTCATTTGACCATTAGTACATAGTATTTATTTTACTTAAAAAGTTATTAAAAACTGAATCTGTATTGACATTATTTAATATATTCCCGATATTAAAATAGACATGTCTCTTAGATCTTCCCCCTCCTCTCCCATTCCTATTGTCTTGGAACATCTTTGTTTAAGAACAGTAAAGTGTTACCATTTATAGGAAGTCTAAATCACTGCCTCTCTCAAGCCTTTCCATAACATGACTTCATCCCTCGCCATGTCCAGCTATTTAAGCCTCTCTACACCATATGGCTTCTGTTTTGATAGACTTTTAGTCATTTGTTTAATCCCACATACATTTGCTTATCTTTATCTTTTGCACTTAATATGCCATCCAGCTCTCAATATATCTGCTTGTTTTTTTAATTGCTATTGAAATATAGTTGATTTACAATGTTGTGTTAGTTTCAGGTGTATAGCAAAGTGATTAAGTTATATATATACATATATATGTGTATATATATTCTTTTTAGATTCATTTCCATTATAGGTTATTATAAGATATTGAGTACAGTTCCATGTGCTATACAGTAGGTCCTTATTGATTATCCACTTTGTATATAGTAGTGTTATATTTTAATCCCAAACTCCTAATTTAGATCAGCTTGTTACTCATCCTTCAAGTCAAGTTAAAGTCTCAACTTATGAAAGAGACCTTCTGTTTGGCTCTCCAGATCCACTCTCCACCCTGACCTCTGTCCCAAAGGCTAATGGACTACATTAACAGGTTCCTTTGGCCTAGATGTCAGATAAATTTTGCCAAAGGGGAGCCCTGGCAGATGGGAGGGGAAGAAAGAAAAGAGTAAGATTGTGGTATTTCTTCCACCAATCCCTTTCTATAAGGTAATGTTTATCTCACTGCATCCCTCAACCAAAGGTAGCCCTCTCCACATGACTCCCTTCTTCCAGGTTCCAGGAATTACTCTAATCCTTAGCCCCTTAGTATGGTAATGGCCTGGTTGTCATTAGCCCCATGGTAATGTATTATCCCTTATGGCTTCCACTTATGCTGAATGCATCTTTGTAAATGATACCGTTATTGAACCTTCCTGAAATTATCTATTTCCTGCTAGGATCCTAATTGATACACATCCCTTCCAAGAAGCCTTAGCCAATAACTCCCATTCACTTTTAGATGATGGCATTTATCTTTATCACACTGTGTTGACTTTTCAATATGCCCACAAATTCTTTGGTATTCCTCTCTTCAAAGAATGGAGTCTAAGTCCCCTCTCCTGGAGGCTACAGAAAGTGACAGAAGTGTTGTCACATGACTTCCTTTTTTAGGACACAAAAGGCATTGTGGCTTTTGCTTGCTCTCTCTCTTGGATCGCTCATTCTAAGGAAGCCACCTGCCAATTGACACTGGCCCACATGACAAGGAACTGAGATCTCCTGCCAATAGCCATGTGAGTGACTGAAGCAGATCCACCAGCCAGAGTCAAGCCTTCCAATGACTGCAGCTGTGGTTGACATCTTGACTCAACCTTATGAGAAACCCTGTACCAGAATTACCCAGCTAAGCTGCCCTCAAATTTCTGATTGACAGAAAGTGTGAGATTATAAAGATTTGTTCTTTTAAGCTGCTATGTTTGGGAGGTAATTTGTTATGTAGCAATACATAATACTAATAAATAACTAATATAGCCAGATACACAGACAGAAATATATTCTATTTAAAGGGTTTTAGGCCACAGAGGTATAATGCAAATTCAACATTGGATCACCCTAGAACTCTTTGCCTTTAATTATCTCATTTTTTCCCTATTAAATAATCTTTGGGTCCTCCCAACAACCATGACTCTGAATTCCTCCATAACTTTGCTCTTAGTGTAGCTTAGTGAATCTCCTGCTAATGACACCAGATGTGCCCTATAATTTTGCCTTTTGTGCCATGGATTAAACCTAAGAGTCCCACTCACTACTTCTCCAATCCTGACCATGAAAATATTTTTACTACCAAATCTGTGCCACAAAAGGATAGCACTCTCACATTCTTCTTTTCATTTTCCTATTATATTTACAATATTACATTATTTAAGACTTAAAGCAGTAGTATATGCCTTGCCCTCCTAAATTGAATTGCAAAGGGAGGAATCATAATCTCATGCTTATATTCTATTCCTTTCAATTCTGTTGAATATATAGGAGAAGATAAGGGCTTATAAATGTGGATATCTCATGACATTATGTTTAATAAATGCTCTTTTTTTCTTGCTTCATTCTTCCTTCTGCTGCTACTACTACCCTACCACCCCCAAAATCTATATGTCTCATTTGAGTTAGAAGATTTTTATGTTTCCCTGAGCTCCTCTGCCATCCTCTGGTGCAAATTATTATATATTCTGTATAGATGTTAAACTTTTAGGGGGGGTTTAACCTGTTTATTTTAATTTAGAGCAATTTGCTGGTCAAATACATCACCTTCATCCATAATCCCAGAGTAATTATATAGAAAACATTGCTGCTGTTTGCCACATTCAACTTGGACATAAATGAAGATGACTCTATCCTGATGTTACTGTGTTGGCTCTCGGATAAATAGGAACATATGTGGCATGTCCAAAGTAAATGGATGACTTACTCTCCTAGATAACTTCATTTGTCAAAAAGAAAACAAGGTTTCCTGGCTCTTTTTCCTTTTGTCCAATAAAAATAAGCCTTTGAGACAGCTTTTCTCTCATTGACACACCATTAATTGCCAATATTGCTGGAGCTACACAGTTATAAATATGCAAAGTGTGATATATGTGGGCCTATTTTGCATACTGTGCCTGTGTCCCCAGCTGCCTGCTATTTTTGTTCAAGTCAAACATGCTTTGATGTGCTTATTTTGTTGTTTTTGTTTGAATTCTGTTATACTGAATGATGAAAAACAGTTTATAAAAATCATCAGATATATAAATGTTGCTGAAATATATCCAAAATCTAACCTTCTGTGCTTGAATATAAATATCAATGCTAATATGACAGTAACAGAAATTTGTATTTCATAAAATTCTTCACACATACAGGATTTCAATGATACCTAAATCATATAGACAATGTGCATATAAATTCCAAAAACTCAGTGTGTATAATTAAGTTATGTAATTACAGAGCAGGATGGAAATTCAGAGATATTTGGATTCAACTTTTTCATTTGTGAAGAAGTTGAAGTCAAAGTATATTAGGGTATTTGTTCATGGCTACACAGCCAATTTAATGACAAACTACACAGAATCAGATTTCTAGTGACTCTTGGTTCAGAGTTCTTTTCCTATACAAAAATCAGAAGTAGTAGCTGTGTCATCCAGAAGTAGACAGGGTGGCTTTTATTTGAGAGTGCGTTATTCTCCATGTTCTGGGATGTGCTGCCCTGCCAAGACAGGTGAACCTTGCTCTTTCAATATGCCCAGGGATAAATAAGTCCCTAGAGGCAGAGTCTCACTACATGAAAGGTATTTAACACTGAGGAAGTTATAAGAATGAAATTTTATAATTTAACATTGAGAAATGGAAAATTCTATAGACTATAGGATTCAGGTAAGCATTATCATTACAGCCAAAGCTAGATATACATAGCTTTATTCATTAGCCATGATGAATTAGCACAGATATCAAGAATTTATTCTTATATACTCAGAAAATTTCTCTCTACATTCAGAAGATACAAACTCAAAAACCTATAGGGGCTGGCAGTTAAGTTGCTGAAACAGCTGGGTGTGATAGCACAGGGAATAGTGAAGAATCTGGTAAAATAGAACATAAATATCCTATTTAAAGGGAGCAGCTGCTATTCATCTCTAGACAGTACCTATCAGCTAGAAATTTGGAACTAACATAAAAACTTTCTGTGTTTGGAGAGGAAGCAAGATTGATTAAAAACTACTTTCCCACATTTCTCCAAAGAAGACATACAGATGGCCAATAGGCACATGAAAAGATGCTCAACACTGCTAATTATTAAAGAAATGCAAATCAAAACTACAATGCAGTATCACCTCACACCAGTCAGAATGGCCATCATTAAAATGTCTACAAATAATAAATGCTGGAGGGGGTGTGGAGAAAAAGGAACCCTCCTACACTGTTGGTGGGAATGTAAATTGGTGCAGCCATTATGGAGAACAGTATGAAGGTCCTTAAGAAACTAAAAATAGAGCTACCATATGATCCCACTCCTGGGCATATATCTGGAAAAGATGAAAACCCTAATTCAAAAAGAAACGTGCACCCCCATATTGATAGCAGCACTATTTATACTAACCAAGACATGGAAGCAACCTAAGTGTCTAAGTGACAGATGAATGGACAAAGAAGATGTGGTGTGTATATATATATATATATATATATATATATATATATATATATATATACATACTATGGAATATTACTCAGCCATAAAAAAGAATGAAATAATGCCATTTGCAGCAACATGGATGCACCTAGAGATTATCATACTAAGTGAAGTAAGTCAGACAGAAAAAGACAAATATCATATGATATCACTTATGTGTGGAATCTAAAAAAATGATATCAGTGAATTTATTTACAAAACAGAAATATACTCACAGACATAGAAAACAAACTTATGGTTACCAGAGGGGAGAGCAGGGGTGGGGTTGGGGGATATAAATTAGGAGTTTGGGATTAACATATATGCACTACTATGTATAAAACACATAAACTAAACAGACTTACTGTATAGCACAGGGAACTATATTCAATATCTTATAATAGATAACCTACAATGGAAAAGAATCTGAAAGAATATATATATTATATATTATATATATAGCTGAAATATGTTGCTGTACACCTGGAGCTAACACAACATTGTAAATTAACTATATTTCAATAAAAAATAGTTTTTAAAAACTACTTTCCCAATTTTTATATACTCACGATGATTTATGAATATTTATTTTAATTACATAACACAAAAAACTTTTGGTCTGAATTTGGTCTCTGGGTCTTCACTTTACAACATTTCCTATGCAGACTTACATAGAAAGTCGAATCATAACCAGATGTTTTCTCACATATAATAGAGTCAGAACAAGGAGAGTTATGATTATTTAATGTCCCAGGTCTAATAAAGTCCCATATAGAGTTTCCATTAGGGATAATGCTGCCAATGAGGAACAGAAATATTATAAATTCACTCTCTCCATTCCTTGCATCTATGTCCAAACCAAGGAGGGACTTGCCATCGACCCAGAGATACTCCTGCTCCAATAGTTGAGACTCCTTTTCTCTTGTATTGTACATATGGCTATATCCAACTTAACTTCAACAATTCTCTAATTTTTCTGGAGAAAAAAAGTGGCCAACCCCCTTCTGATTAAAAACAATCTCTTCTATAGATATTTCTATAGAAGATTATTGCTAATGAATAGAAATAATACATTATTTCTTATAAATGTAAGGTTGGTTGGCCTGGGAATAGTCCTGTTTCCTTCAGGTGAATTTGGATTTGCCTGTTCAGATCCTTCCTGTGTTGATTTTATATTTAACTTTGAGTGTTAACACTACCTTTCTCATGTCCAAGTTCTCAGAGGACTACTTTAATGCAGCTTCTAATTCTGACTTTTTAAGACCAGCTAATGACACAGTGTTCTCAAGTTCATGGAGTGACATGAATTTCCAAATACTCAAAAAATTAATAGGTTAAAAATTACTTTATGTCTAAAATATCAAACCAGTTGCTGAACTGGGTGGCATTTACAGTATCCTGTATTCTCCCTTCCAAATCTTGATGCATGCTAGCAACCCACTACCATTTGCACAGAAGTGGTTAAGATCTTAGTATAGTCCTTAACAATCAGGGTACACTGAAATTTATCAGGCACCCAAATTACTGCCTCAATTTTTCCTCATTCTTGACACACAAAAAGTGCGTACAAGAGAGGGAAAAAAGCACTGGATTTGCAAACAGAACAAACCATGTTCCCTATGAGATCTTGAGCTGGTGGAGTCATGAGCTAGTTCTTTAGTGGGGAGTGACAATGCTATCTCAATATTCTACTTGCTTAGGTACCAAGGAACTTGTCGTGGAGACCACTTGCCAGATAGCAGCT
The DNA here is from genome assembly GCF_026419965.1 of Kogia breviceps. NCBI lineage: Eukaryota > Metazoa > Chordata > Mammalia > Artiodactyla > Physeteridae > Kogia > Kogia breviceps. Next base: position 94,072,470 of record NC_081314.1, read on the forward strand.
CCAAGTTTCCTGTCAGTGTCGCCAGAGGAGAGGAGTCAGATAGGCAGGTGGTATCTTAATTGCCTTTAATAAAGTTCCAAAAATCTTTTAACTATAATCAGCTTATATCAGCTCTAATTATTCTGTCCCATTAATTAAGAATTGTAGCCTTCCCCCTTTTTACTTAACCTTGAAAACTATACTTAGACCCAGTATAGTATTATGGTATGGATTCCAAAATAAAACTGACTTCACAGCTTATTCTGCCACCTAAAACACCTCTGCCTCAGTTTCTTCAAAAAGGTATTAACATAGCGTCTATGTCATAGAGGTTATTGTAACTATTAAATGAGTTAATGTCTGATACTTAGGATAGTGCCTGGCCTATGATAAGCACTATATACATTTTATTTAAGTATTTTTTATTATCAACTACATTACTGTCTCTGCAGCTGTGCCTTTATAATTTTTTTCCTGATGATTCTGTCCTAGTGCCTTCGTAATCTCATACATATTTGTCAAGCAGATGTCCAAATTTCTGGTTTGGAAAATATGTTCATCATAATTAAAGAAAACATATTTCTAAAATAGTACTGCTGTTCAATTTTCCGATCCTTAAATGCCAGCTGCAGAGTCCCCCGGCAGGAAGTATCTCTGGATGTCTCCTAGTCCCTAGTACTCTGCACCTCTTCAGTGGCTTGGTCCATAAACAGGTAATTTCTTTAGACACTTTTGCTCAAAATCAAATCTCAAATGTCAAACAATGAGTGTGTTTTTTTAAAAAGCCACAAAAGGATACTCAGCAAGCTGATCCAATCCTTTGCTTCTAGACCATGCACTCTTTCCAAATTAATGAGGCTTTTTAAACTCCACTGTCATTTTCATTTTGGCTCTGTTCAGGATAACTAGACTTCTGGTCATTAAAAATAATTTTTAGAAAAACTCTGTTGGATCAGAGATAATCATTACTTTAATATAACAAGCTAGTCTATCCAGTGTGTCATGTGGGATTCATTACTTTTCACATGTTGCTTTCATTATTCAAAATATTTAAGGAAGATACAATGTTACCTATTGTTATGGAGGTAACTTTTTCAGCTATCCATTGCTATGTGATAAATCACCTCAAAATTTAGTGTTTTATGATAACAGCCATGTTAGTATCTCTCATGTTTCTTTGGGCTGACTGGCATCATTTGGACAGTTCTACTGTTCCATAGGATATTGGCTGGATCTACAGTTGTCTGGGGGCTCAACTGCACTGGAACAGGCAAGATGGCTCACTCTCAGGCTGGCAGTTGGTACTGGCTGTCCACTGACAGCGTACCTTGGCCTGTAAACCAAAGCACCTCAGGTCTCATGCTGCTAATGGCATGACAGCTGGGTTTTTCAAAGGACCATCGCAAGAGTGAGTGTTCTAAGAGGAAAGGAATAGAAGCTGTTAGTCCTTTTAAGACCTAGACTCAGAAGATCCAGAACATTCTAATAGTCAAAGCAGTCACAAGAGCAGCCCAGCTTCAAAGGGAGGGGATATTGTCTTTTCCTGTGAGAAGTGACATACAGTGCAGAGAAGGTAGAAATTGCAGGGTCCATCTTTGGAGACTGGCTACCATGGAAACTAAAACCACCCTCTTCTCCCCAGATTTATTCTGTCTGTTGATGGACAGCAAATGGAGTAAGAATTAAGAAAGTAGTTCAGTAGGTCCTTGTTGTTTATCTATTTTATATATAGTAGTGTGTATCTATTAATCCAAAACTCCTAATCTATTCTACTATATAGCACAGGGAACTATATTCATTATCTTGTAATAACCTATAATGGAAACGAATCTGAAAAAGAATAAATATGTATGTATAAATGAATCACTTTGCTGTATACCTGAAACTAACACAACATTGTAAATCAACTATACTTCAATTAAAAAACAACATTAAAAAAAGAAAGTAGTTCAAAATACAAAATAAGTTACAAATTATGTCTTTAAACTGTATTGAAATTGAATAGAAAGAAATATGATCTTGGAATCAGAACATTGGGGTTCTAGTCCAGGCTCTACAATTTGTAAGCTAATGTGACCTTGAACAATTCGCCTAAACTGAATACCTTAGATCATTCTCTTACAAGAACAGATGGAGAAAAAACAGGCAAGAAACTGACCCTGGGAATGAAAGTAAAATAACTGATAAATGGACCAACATATAACTTACAAAGAGAAAATCATTAATCAGACTTAGGAAGACAAATTCAGTGTCTCAACATTGTCTCAGGATACTGTCAGGCTCCTCTGATTGTTGTCATAACCACAAAACATAAAAGCCACATGGATGGGTCAGTCACTGTGGAAGGTCAAAGACAAAAGGCAAAACTCACCAGGATAGACTGAGGAACTGGGATGCAGGCATGGGTCAGACAACAGGGAGAGACAAAGAGATTAGCACAGTCCTGGTCTCTCTGCATTTTTATTCAGATATTCTGAATTAATAAGCAATTCTAAATTTAAAATTTTCAACTCTAGTTCTACATCAAAACTGCCTGTGTGACTTAAAAAAGCATAAGTCCACATCGTGCACACTATTCCTCCACCTGGAATATGCTTTTCTCCTGGTTAATTCCAATCCATCCTTTAAGTCTCATCTCAGTAGTCACCGTCTCCCAAAGGGCTTCTGAAAGAACCCTTCAACCCAGGTCACAGTCTGTATACCTCCTTTGTTCTCCCAAAGATTATCTTTTTTTTTCTTTCGGTACGCGGGCCTCTCACCGCTGTGGCCTCTCCCGTTGCGGAGCACAGGCTCCGGACGCGCAGGCTCAGTGACCATGGCTCACGGGCCCAGCCCCTCCGCGGTATGTGGGATCCTCCCGGACGGGGGCACAAGCCCATGTCCCCTGCATCGGCAGGCGGACTCTCAACCACTGCGCCACCAGGGAAGCCCAGATTATCATATTTAATATGCCCTATTTTCTGTTTCTCTTCAGTATACTGTGAAGCTAATAAATTTCTAAGGTTTAACACAGTGCCATCATCTGCCACCACCAAGATAGGTGATAGGTAGATAGATGATGGATGGAAGAAATGCAGGAAGGAAGGGAGGAAGAGGGGAAAGATGGAAGGAAGGAGAAGGGAGTAGAAGAAGGAAGGAAAGAAGAGAAGAAGATGATCACATTCCTAGCTTCTTTCTACCATCTCCAATACACATATGCATAAACATTTACACCCTGGCCACCACCGCAAGATTCTAAATCAATGGATATATATTTTTATAGATTCTATTCCTGATGTATAGTCAAGGTTGATATTTATTGTTTTATGTTTGACAAGCAGAAAGTCAGCTTGTACTGGCACAAGAATCTTATGTGGTCCAAATGTTGGGCATGAAATCCAAGGGTAGGAATACTATGTGTTTTTCTTGGTCCAGATATGGAAACCAAGGGAACTAACTAACTAATATTTTTTTAGCATTCATTATTTGTCAAGCAGTGTTCCAAATGTCCTAAATATACTTTATTCTCACTGTAATGACAACAACCCTATCTTACCATCTCCATTTTTACTGATAAGGAAGTTGGGGAATGATACAGAGAGAATAATTCAGCAGGTAACATAGAGCCTGGTACACAAAAGCAACCATAGCAGCTTAGGGACTGTGTCCCATTAGATTCTCTGTATACTGTTGTATACGAGACTATAGACAGATTGATGGTCAATTCATGTTTATCAGCAGCAGCACATGGTTTACTTGTCTCCTTTGTAGTCAGAAAACATACTAGTGCATATAAAATGAGTAAGGCAACAAGTATATATTCAACTACAGTGCTACCTCTGAGAATGGCAAGATGGCAGAAGATGGAACATGAAGTAATGCAGCAGAAAAAGTAATGACCAAATTGAGTAAAATGTTTTCTAAGCAATAGGTGAGACACTTTCAAGGGGCATCTATATGGGTCGGTGTTCTTTCCTTCCCACAAAATCCAATACCAGTGCCTACTTTATGGTGCACAACTTGTGGAGATGCACAGGGCCCATGGTTAGAAGGCAGGCTCCTCTTGGTTTAATGCTCTGCTGTCACTCTCTCAAAAGTTTTAATAAATTTTGAAAAACCACCCATTTACAGTTTACATTTAGTCCCACCAATTATGTAGTCAGTCCTGTCTAGGAAATCCTATAAAGCCCCTCACTGCAGAGCAATATGTAAGGGAGACACTTTGTAATAGGTGGCCACAGCCAACATGTTTGCAAAAATGAGAAAAGTTGCTTAAATATCTGTAATAATAAATAAGAAGAGAATTGTTAGACTCATAGAAATAAAGACAGAGTCTTAAAAATCCTCATAATTAGCATATCAGCCTTAAATCAAAGAAGTGACAAGGCTGACATGAAGCAGATTGGATCAGCAGGCATTGGCCCAGCATGGAATACAGAAATGGATCAATGGACAACAGTGAACAAGGATGGTGAGAAAACAGACATGGATAAAAATTAGAAGGACAATATCCTTAGCAGTAGAGGCAGAGTATTTTTTCAAAACCTCTGGAAAAATAAATTGGTAATAAATGTAGGGAAGGGCATTCATTTATCTGGATATCATTTTTAACTGTGTTATGCTTAAGTGAACTACTTAGTAATCTATACATAATTTAATTTCATGATGTGAATTCAGTCATTCTCAATTAAACATTTTTGACGTCTTTGTAAACTACTGAGTTACGAGAATCTATTCAAGAATTATTAATCACAGGAAAGTAACTGGATATTTGTGCTGACATTCTTATTGCTCAGAGGGAACAAATGAGGCAAGAACATAATACTGAAGGATCCCATGGAGACTTGTTTCTGTTTAAGTAAGCTAGTTGCTTAAGACATTCATAGGGAAGAAACAGGTATTCATAACAATGCCTAACATCTAAGGGCTTTTGTGCATTATTTGTTTAACCACTTTAAGAACTCTATGAGGCAGATACTATTTTAATCCCCATATTATTTTTTTCATTCATTTATTTCATTTTATTTATTTATTTTTATTGAAGTATAGTTGATTTACAATGTTTCAGGTGTATAGCAAAGTGATTCAGATGTGTGTGTACATATATATATATGTATACACACACATATTTAATTTTTCAGATTCTTCTCATTTATAGGTTATTACAAGATATTGAATATAGTTCCCTGTATTATACAGAAGGTCCTTGTAGTTTATTTTATATATAGCAGTGTGTATATGTTAATTCCAAATTCACAATTTATCCTTCTCCCCTTTTCCCTTTGGTAACCATAAGTTTATTTTCTATGTCTGGGAGTCTACTCCTGTTTTGTAAATAAGTTCATTTGTATCAATTTGTTTTATTTCACATATAAGTGAAATCATATGATATTTGTCTTTTTCTGACTTACTTCACTGACTATGATAATATCTAGGTTCATCCATGTTGCTGCAATGGCATTATTTCATTCTTTTTTCTGGCTAATATTCCACTGTATATGTGTCACATCCTCTTTTATTTTTTAAATTGAAGTCTAGTTGATTTACAATGTTGTATTAATTTCTGCTGCACAGCAAAGTGATTCAGTTATACACATATACACATTCTTTTTTATGTTCTTTTCCATTATGGTTTATCTCAGGATATTGAATACAGTTCCCTGTATATATACCACATCTTCTTTATTCATTCGTCGATGAACATTTAGGTTGCTTCCATATCTTGACTATTGTAAATAGTGCTGCTATGAACATTGGAATGCATGTATCTTTTAGAATTAGAGTTTTCATCCTTTCTGGATATATGCCCAGAAATGGGATTGCTGGATCATTTGGTAACTCTATTTTTAGTTTTTTAAGGAACCTTCATACTATTCTCCATGGTGGCTGCACCAACTTACATTCCCACCAACAGTGTAGGAGGGTTCCCTTTTCTCTACACCCTCTCTAGCATTTATTATTTGTAGACTTTTTGATGATGGCCATTCTGACCAGCGTGAGGTGGTACCTCACCCTAGTTTTGATTTGCATTTCTCTAGCGATATTGAGCATATTTTCATGTGCCTGTTGGCCATCTGTATGTCTTCTTTGGAAAAATGTCTATTTAGATCTTCTGTCCATTAAAAAAATTTTTATTGGAGTATGCTTGATTTACAGTGTTATGTTAATTTCTGCTATACAGCAAAGTGTTTCAGTTATACAAACATATATATATTCTCTTTTATATTATTTTCCATCATGGTTCATCACAGGGTATTGAATATAGTCCCCTGTGCTATATAGTAGGACCTTGTTGTTTATTCATCCTGTATATAATAGTTTGCATCTGCTGATCCCAAACTCCCAATTCTTTCCTCCCCCACATCCCCTTCCTCCTTGGCAACCACAACTCTGTTCTCTATATCTGTGAGTCTGTTTCTGTTTCATAGATATGTTCATTTTTGTCATATTTTAGATTCCACATATAAGTGATATCATGTGGTATTTGTCTTTCTCTTTCTAACTTTGGTATGATAATCTCTAGTTCCATCCATGTGGCTGCAAATGGCAATATTTCATTCCTTTTTTTATGGCTGGGTAGTATTCTGTTGTATATATGTACCACATCTTCTTTACCCATTCATCTGTTGATGGACATTTAGGTTGTTTCCATGTCTTGGCTATTGTAAGTAGTGCTGCTATGAACATAGGGGTGCATGTATCTTTTCAAATTACAGTTTTGTCTGGATATATGCTCAGGAGTGGGATTGCTAGATCATATGTTCAGCCTCTTCACTAAAGAAAAGATATAGATGGCTAGTCAGCACATAAAGGATGATCAACATCATTAGCACTTGGGAGATGAAAATTAAAACAAATGAAATACCACCAGACTCTCACTAGAATGCTTACACTAAAAGACTGTCTAATATCAAGCTTCAGTGAGGATGTGGAGCAACCAGAACTCTCATATACTGCCACTGGGAAAGCAAAATAGACATTTTTGCTTTTAGCCATTTTGGAAAACAGTTTAGCAGTTATTCGTTTGCATTAAGAAGATACTTATTATGTGACCCAGCAATTCTACCTCTAGAAATTTACCCAAGAGAAATGAAAACATATGTCCACACAAATAGTAATTCATAACAGGTTTATTCATAATTGCCAAAAACTGAAAAGAACTCAAATGTCCATCAACTTGTGAATGCATATATAAGTTGTGGTATATCCATACAAAGGAATATTACTCATCCATAAAAATAAACTACTGATATAGACAAGAACATAGATTAATCTCAAAAGCATTATGCTAAATGATAGAAGCCAGACACAAAAGACTTTACACTCTATACTCTTACTTATATAACATTTTTAAAAAGGCAGACTGTAGATACAGAAAGCTGATGAGTGATGGCCAGAGCCTGAAGGAGAGGATTGACTGAAAATGGTCATGAAAGAAATCTTTGGGATGATGAAAATATTCTATATGATGACTGTGGCAGCTACACACTGTACATATTTGTTAAAAATCATTAAGTTGTACACTTAAACTATGTTAATTTATGCAAATTACATCTCAATAAAACTGATTTTAAAAACCTCTTTAGTTAATTATAATGTAGCGAATTTGTTGAACAGCTACATCGTAACAAAATTGTGAACCTAAGTAATATTATATTTCATCTTCATTCATCTGTAATTTTTGACAGGTAATTGCTTGCTCATTTATTGTTTCCAGTACCATTTTATAATCACACAAATTACATAACAAGTATTTTCTGATGAAACACATTTGCTTTGAAACACATATGTTTCATTAAATCACAGATACTAGATTTCATAAAGATGAAGTATTGTTTTTGCACTGCCAGCATTTAATCAGCATATGGGGTGGGGGAGCTTCTTGATTTCCATGTATAACATACTGAAGTCATCCCATCTTTTCCATCCCATCTCAATCACTTGTGGTGATTGTTTATATAGATGGCTACTGCCCAGATGAATTTAGCAAAATCTTAAATGCTCAGGATTCATCTTGATTCATTGTTTAGTGCTTGTGGATGAAAATCTGCCAGCTAAATTCCTTTTTTCCAAACACTCACATTTCAGATGAGGGAAGGTCTGAAAGCCCAGATACTTGTTTCCTGCTTCTACTATCATCCATGTCCACACATATGTAGATGCCAGCAGGAGTCTGGACCACTGCTGTATCTTAAAAACGGACTTTTAGAGAATTGATTGAACCCCAAACCTAAACAAAATACTTTTTCATTCCCCTTTCCAAATCAAGTTTTTTAAAGTAATATAGATAAAAACAAAAGTGTTTCAAAGTTCAGCAGCGAAAATAATAATTTTTTTAAAATAATAATAATTGTGTCATGCTCTCTGCTTAAAAATGCCTTCTTATACATTATCTCCAATCAAACCAAACCACCAGAGGATCAGCCACGATTTAATATTAACTCCTCAGTAATATTTTTTTCTTTGACTACAGAACATTTCTGGAAAATTTCCTAACACCAGCCTGCCCTGAGATAGCTCAGCATAATACACCCCTCACTGCACAGATGACACATGTCCTTCCTTTATAACCTGTGCATACCACTTCCACACATGGAATGCAAGGAGAAAGACCAGACCTCTTTGGTTGTTAGTGAGAATACACTTAAAAGGGGCTTTTTAAAAATTAATTAAACCCATGTCATTTCCAAATACAACCAAGTTCCTACTGTTTCCAAACAGCTAATATCTCAAAGCGAAGCATATTTGGCACAGCCAAATCCAGATTACACTTTCAGGCTCCATTCCCTGGATTTCTTCCAGGAGGAAAGTCGATTTGTCTGATTAAAAATGATGAGATTCCACTGGATACACAGACTTTGGGAAAAGTCAGCTCTAGGATGAATGGTGAAGTAGGAAAATTCTCATTGGGGATACATAAATGGAGATATTGGGGTGTGCTTCAAGACCCTGAAAATAAGGTGAGTTTTGAAGAATTAAATTAATAGTAATTCACATTTTCATATGCAGCAGTAAAGTAAAAGATTATCTGTCATATGATGAAGAGTTTAGGCACATTAGAAATCTAATCAGGGTAGTTTATTCATTTTATCCTTTTCTCCTCCTTAAGAAAAAAGAATTCAAGGTAGCACACAGAAATATATACAATACAATAAGAGGGTAATAGATAAAAAATAAATGTTGACACCTCTACCTATTAGAATGGAGACTTGAGCACACAAATCTACTTTTGCTTTCTTCTCAAATCCCACTAAAATAATAGAATAGAGACTTTAAGGTATAAGAGCAAAAGATGGAAGAACTGGGGGTAATAGCAACATTTTGGAAGAGATGGGCTACTGGTAATGATATAAACTTATAAAAGTCTCATAAATTGATGGTACCAGTTCACTTTGGAAACGATAATAAAGTGAGTATCCTAAAATGAGGAGGATGGCTTGAAGCAGCAATTCTTCAAATCCTCTCTCCTAACTCAGCAAATGACTGAAGTTTTATGTATTAGAGAAGTTAAAAGAAAGAGATTCTGGATTTAGGAGGCGGTGGTACAGGTGAGGGTAGAAGTATGAAACCAAATACAGAGAGATTAAGTACCACATCCTCACTGGATTCTTAGACCCCAGTCTACTTTCCCTACTCAGATCTCAGAATGTTGGCAACTGATGGACCTTCTACATGCATGTAGAAGATGTGAAGAGTGTTCTTCAGAGAATCTTACTAGTTAAGAGAAAAGATCTGGAAGATACCAACATTAGAGGTCGATCCAAAAAAGGCCCAGCCAGATTGCCCTATAGTAAAACTCATGGTACACCAACTCTAAATTCACCCTCAAACCTTATAAATGGCTTTTTAGACTCTGACTATTAAATGGAAGCAGCAAACAAAAATTACCAACATCTGAATAAAGGCCCTGATGCAAAAGATGACAATTTGGAGGAAACAAGGACTAAACAAAGAGAAGAAAGAGTAAAAGTTATTAATATACTCAAAGAGATAAGATAAGCTATTGCATAGAGACAGAAACAGTGCTGTTAGGAACATTCCAAAAACAAGCCCCCAAAAAGAGCTCTTTAAAATTAAACATGATTATAGAAGGGAAAAACTCAGTATAAGTATTGAAAGACAAAATTGAGTAAAGAAGGAAAACAATCCAGAAAGAGGAAAACAAGAAATTAAGGCAAAAGAACATACTCACTAGAGATACAAAAAGAATTCTCAAGTGATGGTAAAGAAAGTTTCTATACTAACAGCTGTGCCCCAGCAAAGAAGGAAAACAATCCAGATTGGAGCAGAGCAGAAAGTTCTTCAGGAAGAGATTTCTTTAAGTAGATGAAACTGATAGAACACCTGATATATTTCAAAATCTTGAGAAGATATTCAGACAATATGACCTCCAGGGAAAACATAAAGTTGTGCAAGAAAAGCAAAATTATCAAGATTTACTACACAGCTCAATTGTCAATTGTGTTTATCAAGGGGACATGGGCTGGGAAGTAGTATTTGTGCAGTGGAGACTGGAAGTGGTTAAAAAGAGCTAAATCTGTAAATTTTGTAGTTAGAAGTCAGTAAGTCATGCCTAAAATTGACACACCAAGAAGTGGCAATAAACCATGATATTCAGTGACATAGAAATATATCCCAAAATAATCCACCAAAAGTAAGGCAAAGTACACTACTGGTTTTCATAACAAACCTTGTAAGAACTACTGGTCTCTTTAAACTGTGGATATATAACTTTGACATAAATTAAAACTAAGAGCAATACAGCAAGTAGTTACTTATGGAGATTATGAACGTACACCAACAGAACATATAAGAGCACCAACCTCCTAATGCGATGCAAGTAATTGTAGTGCAGAATGAATTTTCACTGACATCATACATAAAATTAGCAAGTGCATATCTCAAAAAATTTAGATGGAAGTGAAGATGACATTGTCAAATATCCAGTAGCCCAAGACCTAAAGTGAACACTGTTACACTCCATTCCTTTGACATAACATGGAAACTGATCAGAGGTAGCTTTTTCAAATTAGTTATATTTATTATAGAAATACACAACACAACAAAAAGATTCAATTTTAAAACCACCAAATCAATCTAAACTAAACTTTTCTATTAATGAACTCACCGTAACCACACATATTTCTTTAAGTAGGGGTGTAAGGCCACACAGGTGGGTGTCTGTGACAGGCCATTATTTGACTTGTAGGGATAGATGATTTTGCTTTTCCAAGGGGTTGCTAGCCATGCTTGTGGATTGCATCTGGTACAAGTGCTCTCCAAAGATTATTCCAGAGGCTCTGGACAGATTCTCAACCCCTAGGCATCAGGAGAATGAGAGAACAGCATATATATTTGCCATAAGATCAACCAGTGACATTGAGCTATGTAAGCTCAGGATGCTTATACTTAGTGAACTTTCTTTTATATGCTGGTCTTAAATATTATTACTGTATATTTCACCTCTTCTACCCTCACCAATCAATCTGTAGGTTTCATGTCTATATAAATTAAGAGATTCTATTATGTGGATCCTGATAAGAAGTAGGGTCCCTCATTACTGTCAGATTTATGGGTTGAAAAAGATATGGTGCTGTGGTTAGAACTGGACTTAGAGTTATAATTCATACATACATTCTGTGGATATTTTCTGGAAAATTGTCTTTTGATTATAGAGGTATTGATGGCAAAGATGCATGTGAATAATCTGAACTAAACCTCTACTTAAAACATGTAGAATCTAAAAAATAAAACAATTGAACAAAAAAAACAAAACACAGAGTCATATAAACAGAGAACACACAGGTGGTTGCCAGAGGGGAAGAGGGAGAAGACTAAGAATGAAATAGGTGAGGGATATTAAGAGGTACAGCCTTCCACTTACAAAATAAATAAATCACACAGATGACATGCATAGCATGGGAAATAATTCAAAAAGATGCATGCACCCCAATGTTCATTGTCGCATTATTTACAATTGCCAAGATGCAGAAGCAACCTAAATGTCCATCAACAGATAAATGGATAAAGAAGATGTGATTTCAGGACCTTCAAGATTGTGAAAGAGTAAAAAGTGGAGATCACCTTCGTCCTCATAAATACATCAAAAATACATCTACATGTGGAACAATTCTTACACAACACCTACTGAATGCTGGCAGAAAACCTCAGACTTCCCAAAGGCAAGAAACTCCCCATGTACCTGACTGTGTGGCTGACAGGGCCTTGGTGCTCCAGCTGGGTGTCAGACCAGAGTCTCGGAGGTGGGAGAACTGAGTTCTGAGTTCAGGATATTCGACCACCAGAGACCACCAAGCCCCACATACTATCAATCAGCAAGAGCTCTCCCAGAGACCTCTGTCTCAATGCTAAGACCCAGCTCCACTCAAAAACCAGTAAGCTCCAGTGCTGGACACCCCATGCCAAACAACTAGCAAGACAGAAATGCAAACTCACGCATTAGCAGAGAGGCTGCCTAAAATAATAGTAAGATCACCGACACCCCAAAACACACAGCCAGATGCAGTCCTGCCCACCGAAAAGATAAGGTCCAGCCTCATCCACCAGAACACAGGCACCAGTCCCCTCCAACAGGAAGCCTGCACAACCCAATGAACCAACCATACCCACTGCGGGCAGACACCAAAAACAACAGGAACTAAAAACCTGCAGCATGCAAAAAGGAGACCCCAAACACAGTAAGTTAAGCAAAATGAGAAGACAAAGAAATACACAGCAGATGAAGGAGCAAGGTAAAAACCCACCAGACCAAACAAATGAAGAAGAAACAGGCAGTCCACTTGAAAAAGAATTCAGAGTAATGATAGTAAAGATGATACAAAATCTTGGAAATAGAATGGAGAATATACAAGAAACCTTTAACAAGGACCTAGAAGAACTACAGAGCAAACAAACAATGATGAACAACAAAATAAATGAAATTTAAAATTCTCTAGAAGGAATCAATAGCAGAATAACTGAGGCAGAAGAATAGATAAGAGACCTGGAAGATAAAATAGTGGAAATAACTACCACAGAGCAGAATAAAGAAAAAAGAATGAAAAAAATTGAGGACAGTCTCAGAGACCTCTGGGAAAACATTAAATGCACCAACATCAGATTATAGGGGTCCCAGAAGAAGAGAAAAAGAAAGGGACTGAGAAAATATTTGAAGGATTAGAGTTGAAAACTTCCCTAATATGGGAAAGGAAATAGTCAATCAAGTCCAGGAAGTGCGGAGAGTCCCATACAGGATAACTCAAAGGAGAAACATGCCAAGACACATATTAATCAAACTATAGAAAATTAAATACAAAGAAAAAATATTAAAAGCAGCAAGGGAAAAGCAACAAATAAAATACAAGGGAATCCACACAAGGTTAACAGCTGATCTTTCAGAAGAAACTCCGCTAGCCAGAAGGGAGTGGCAGGACATATTTAAAGTGATGAAAGGGGAAAACCTACAATGAAGATTACTCTACCCAACAAGATCTCATTCAGATTTGACAGAGAAATTAAAAACTTTACAGACAAGCAAAAACTAAGAGAATTCAGCACCACCAAACCAGCTTTACAACAAATGCTAAAGAAACTTTTCTAAGTGGGAAACACAAGAGAAGAAAAAGACCTACAAAAACAAACAAAAACAATCAAGAATATGGTCATAGAAACATATATATCGATAATTACCTTAAATGTGAATGGATTAAATGCTCGAAACAAAAGACACAGGCTCACTGAATGGATACAAAAACAAAACGCATATATATGCTATCTACAAAAAACCCACTTCAGACCTAGAGACACACACTGAAAGTGTGAAAGTGAGGGGATGGAAAAAGATATTCCATGCAAATGGAAATCAAAGGAAAGCTGGAGTAGCGATTCTCATATCTGACAAAATAGACTTTAACATAAAGACTATTATAAGAGACGAAGAAGGATACTACATAATGATCAAGGGATCATTCCAAGAAGAAGATATAAAAATTGTAAATATTTATGCACCCCAAATAGTAACATCTCAATACATAAGGGAAATACTAACAGCCATAAAAGGGGAAATGAACAGTAACACAATAATAATGGGGGCCTTTAACACCTCACTTTCACCAATGGACAGATCTTCCAAAATGAAATAAATAAGGAAACACAAGCTTTAAATGATACATTAAACAAGATGGATATTGATTATAATAATTAATAATATATTATTAATTATAATTAATAGTATTATTAATAATAATTAATAGTATTATTAATAATAATTAATAGTATTAATTGATATTTACAGGACATTCTATCCAAAAACAACAGAATACACTTTCTTCTCAAGTGCTCATAGAACTTTCTCCAGGATAGGTCATATCTTGAGTCACAAGTCAAGCTTTGGTAAATTTAAGAAAATTGAAATCATATCAACTATCTTTTCTGACCACAATCCTATGACACTAGATATCAATTACAGGAAAAGATCTGTAAAAAATACAAACACATGGAAGCTAAACAATACACTACTTAATAACCAAGAGATCACTGAAGAAATCAAAAAGGAAATCAAAAAATACCTAGAAACAAATGACAATGATAACAAGACGACCTAAGATCTATGGGATGCAGCAAAAGCAGTTCTAAGAGGGAAGTTTAGAGCCTACCTTAAGAAACAAGAAACATCTCAAATAAACAACCTAACATTACACCTAAAGTAATTAGAGAAAGAAGAACAAAAAAAGCCAAAGTTAGCAGAAGGAAAGAAATCATAAAGATCAGATCAGAAATAAATGAAAAAGAAATGAAGGAACAATAGCAAAGATCAATAAAACTAAAATCTGGTTCTTTGAGAAGATAAACTAAATTGATAAACCATTAGCCAGAATCATCAAGAAAAAATGGGAGAAGACTCAAATCAATAGAATTAGAAACGAAAAAGGAGAAGTAACAACTGACACTGCAGAAACACAAAGGAACATGAGAGATTACTACAAGCAACTATATGCCAATAAACTGGGCAACCTGGAAGAAATGGACACATTCTTAGAAAAACACAACCTTCCGAGACTGAACCAGGAAGAAATAGAAAATATGAACAGACCAATTACAAGCACTGAAATTGAACCTGTGATTAAAAATCTTCTAAAAGACAAAAGCCCAGGACCAGATGGATTCACAGGCAAATTCTATCAAACATTTAGAGAAGAGCTAATACCTATCCTTCTGAAGCTCTTCTAAATACTAGCAGAGGGAGGAACACTTCCAAACTCATTCTATGAGGCCTCCATCACTCTGATACCAAAACCAGACAAAGATGTCACAAAGAAAAAAACCTACAGGCCAAAATCACTGATGAACATAGATGCAAAAATCCTCAACAAAATAATAGCAAACAGAATCCAACAGCACATTAAAAGGATCATACACCATGATCAAGTGGGGTTTATCCCAGGAATGCAAAGATTCTTCAATATATGCAAATAAATCAGTGTGATACACCATATTAACAAATTGAAGGATAAAAAACATATAATCATCTCAATAGATGCAGAGAGAGCTTTTGACAAAATTCAACACCCATTTATGATAAAAAACCCTCCAGAAAATAGGCATAGAGGGAACTTACCTCTACATAATAAAGGCCATATATAACAAACCCACAGCCAACATCATTCTTAATGGTGAAAAACTGAAGCCATTTCCACTAAGAACAGGAACAAGACACGGTTGACCACTCTCACCACTATTATTCAACATACTTTTGGAATTTTTAGCCACAGCAATCAGAGACGAAAAAGAAATAAAAAGAATCCAAATCAGAAAAGAAGTAAAGTTGTCACTGTTTGCCGATGACATGACACTATACATAGAGAATGCTAAAGATGCTACCAGAAAACTACTAAAGCTAATCAATGAATTTGGTAAAGTAGCAGGATACAAAATTAATGCACAGAAATCTCTTGCATTCCTATACAATAATGATGAAAAATCTGAAAGAGAAATTAAGGAAACACTCCCATTTACCACTGCAACACAAAAAGAATAAAATACCTAGGAATAAACTTACCTAAGGAGACAAAAGACCTGTATGCAGAAAACTGTAAGACACTTATGAAAAATAATTAAAGATAACACAAACAGATGGAGAGATACACCTTATTCTTGGATTGGAAGAATCAACACTGTGAAAATGACTCTACTGCCCAAAGCAATTTACAGATTCAATGCAATCCCTATCAAAGTATCAATGTCATTTTTCACAGAACTAGAACAAAAAATTGCACAATTTGTATGGAAACACAAAAGATCCTGAATAGCCAACACAATCTTGATGAAGAAAAATGGAGCTGAAGGAATCACACTCCCTGACTTCAGACTATACTACAAAGCTACAGTAATCAAGACAGCATGATACAGGCACAAAAACAGAAATATAGATCAATGAAATAGGATAGAAAGCCCAGAGATAAACCCACACACATATGGTCACCTTACCTTTGATAAAGGAGGCAAGAATATACAATGGAGAAAAGACAGCCTTTTCAATAAGTGGTGCTGGGAAAACTGGACAGCTACATGAAAAAGAATGAAATTAGAACAATCCCTAACACCATACACAAAAATAAACTCAAAATGGATTAAAGACCTAAATGTAAGGCCAGACACTATAAAACTCTTCAGGGAAAACATAGGCAGAACACTCTATGACATAAATCTCAGCAAGATCCTTTTTGACCCACCTCCTAGAGAATGGGAAATAAAAACAAAAATTAACAAACAGGACCTAATGAAACTTTAAAGCTTTTGCACACCAAAGGAAACCATCAAAAAGGTAAAAAGACAAGCCTCAGAATGGGAGAAAATATTTGCAAATGAAGCAACTGACAAAGGATTAGTGTCCAAAATATACAAGCAGCACATGCAGCTCAACATCGAAAAAACAGACAACCCAATCCAAAAATGGGCAGAAGACCTAAACAGACATTTCTCCAAAGAAAATATACAGAGTGCCAACAAACACATGAAAGGATGCTCAATCACTGATCATTAGAGAAATGCAAATGAAAACTACAATGAGGTATCACCTCACACCAGTCAGAATGGCCATCATCAAAAAATCTACAAACAATAAATGCTGGGGAGGGTGTGGACAAAAGGGAACACTCTTGCATTGTTGGTGGGAATGCAAATTGATACAGCCAGTATGGAGAACAGTATGGAAGTTCCTTAAAAAAATAAAAATAGAACTACCATATGACCCAGCAATCCCACTACTGGGCATATACCCTGAGAAAACCATAATTCAAAAAGTGTCATCCACCACAATGTTCATTGCAGCACTATTTACAAGAGCCAGGACATGGAAGCAATTTATGTGTCCATCGACAGATGAATGGATAAAGAAGATGTGACACATATATACAATGGAATATTACTCAGCCATAAAAAGAAATGAAATTGAGTTATTTGTAGTGAGGTGGATATATCTAGAGTCTGTCTTGCAGAGTGAAGTAAGTCAGAAAGAGAAAAACAAATACCATATGGTAGCACATACATATGGAATCTAAAAGAAAAAAAATGGTACTGAAGAACCTAGGGACAGGACAGAAATAAAGACGCAGATGTAGAGAATGGACCTGAAGACAAGGGGAGAGGGAAGGTAAGTTGGGAAGAAGTGAGAGAGTGGCAATGACATATATATACTACCAAATGTAAAATAGATTGCTACTGGGAAGCAGCTGCATAGCAGAGGGAGATAAGCTCAGTGCTTTGTGACCACCTAGGGGGTGGGACAGGGAGGAGGGGAGGGAGATGCAAGCGGGAGGGGGATATGGGGATATTTGTATTTGTATAGCTGACTCATTTTGTTATACAGCAGAAACTAATACAACAATGTAAAGGAATTATACTGCAATAAAGATGTTAAAAAATATATATAATAGAAAAAAAGATGTGGTGTATATATATATATATATATATATATATACACATATACGTACATATATACATATATATCACATATATATATATAATGGAATACTACTTAGCTATAAAAATGGAATTATGCCATTTACAGCAACATGGATGGACTTGGAGGGCATTATGCTAACTGAAGTAA
Source organism: Kogia breviceps (assembly GCF_026419965.1). Lineage (NCBI taxonomy): Eukaryota > Metazoa > Chordata > Mammalia > Artiodactyla > Physeteridae > Kogia > Kogia breviceps. The sequence goes on from NC_081314.1 coordinate 94,090,537, forward strand.
GTCAAACAGAGAAAGATAAATACTGTATGATATCACCTACATGTGTATCTAATAAATACAACAAATTGATGAATATAACACAAAAGAAACAGACTCACAGATATAGAGAATAAGCTGGTGGCTACCAGTGTGCAGACAGAAGGGGGGAGGGGCAATAAAGAGGAGGGAGGCTCCCTGACTTCAGATTATACTACAAAGCTACAGTAATCAAGACAGTATGGTACTGGCACAAAAACAGAAATATAGATCAATGGAATAGGATAGAAAGCCCAGAGATAAACCCACACACATATGGTCACTTATCTTTGATAAAGGATAGAAGAACATACAGAGGAGAAAAGATAGCCTCTTCAATAAGTGGTGCTGGGAAAACTGGACAGGTACATGTAAAGGTATGAAATTAGAACACTCCCTAACACCATACACAAAAATAAACTCAAAATGGTTTAAAGACCTAAATGTTAGGCCAGACACTATCAAACTCTTAGAGGAAAACATAGGCAGAACACTCTATGACATAAATCAAAGCAAGATCCTTTTTGACCCACCTCCTAGAGAAATGGAAATAAAAACAAAAATAAACAAATGGGACTTAATGAAACTTAAAATCTTTTGCACAGCAAAGGATACCATAAACAAGACCAAAAGACAGTCCTCAGAATGGGAGAAAATAGCTTCAAATGAAGCAACTGACAAAGGATTAATATCCAAAATTTATAAGCAACTCAGGCAGCTCAATAACAAAAAAACAAACAACCCAATCCAAAAATGGGCAGAAGAACTAAATAGACATTTCTCCAAAGAAGATATACAGATTGCCAACAAACACATGAAAGAATGCTCAACATCATTAATCATTAGAGAAATGCAAATCAAAACTACAAGAGATATCATCTCACACTGGTCAGAATGGCCATCATTAAAAATTCTAGAAACAGTAAATTCTGGAGAGGGTGTGGAGAAAAGGGAACACTCTTGCACTGCTGGTGGGAATGTAAATTGATACAGCCACTATGGAGAACAGTATGGAGGTTCCTTAAAAACTAAAAATAGAACTACCATACGACCCAGCAATCCCAGTACTGGGCATATACCCTGAGAAAACCATAATTCAAAAAGAGTCACGTACCACAATGTTCATTGCAGCTCTATTTACGATAGCCAGGACATAGAAGCAACCTAAGTGTCCATCAACAGATGAATGGATAAAGAAGATGTGGCACATATATACAATGGAATATTACTCAGCCGTAAAAAGAAATGAAACTGAGTTATTTATAATGAGGTGGATAGACCTGGAGTCCATCATACAGAGTGAAGTAAGTCAGAAGGAGAAAAACAAATACCATATGCTAACACATATATATGGAATCTAAGAAAAAAAAATGTCATGAAGAGACTAGGGGTAGGATGGGAATAAAATACAGACCTACTAGAGCATGGACTTGAGGAAATGGGGAGGGGGAAGGGTAAGCTGTGACAAAGTGAGAGAGTGGAATGAACATATATACACTACCAAATGTAAAATAGATAGCTAGTGGGAAGCAGCCACATAGCACAGGGAGATCAGCTCAGTGCTTTGTGACCACCTAGAGGGGTTGGATAGGGCAGGTGGGAGGGAGGGTGACGCAAGAGGGAAGAGATATGGGAACATATGTATATGTATAACTGATTTACTTTTTTGTGAAGCAGAAACTAACACACCATTGTAAAACAGTTATACTCCAATAAAGATGTTAAAAAAAAAAGAGGTAGGGAATTAAGACATACAAACCATTAGTTATAAAATCAGCTACAAGTATGTATTGTACAACACAGGGAATATAGCCAATATCTTATAGTATCTATAAATGGAGTATAATCTTTAAAAATTGTGAATCACTATATTGTACACGTGTAACTTACATAATATTGTACATCAACTATACTTTAATTAAAAATTAATTAAAAATAACAATGTAATATCTTTGTATGGTGACAATAACTAGACTTATTTTGGTGATCATTTTGTAATGTACAGAAATATCATATCACTATGCCATACACCAGGAACTAACATATTGTTGGTGTGCAATCATACTTCAAAAACAAACAAAAAGCAAACAAAGTCATAAAAAAAGCGATCAGATTAGTGGTTACCAGAGGTAGGGTTGGGGGGTGGGGGAACTCGATGAAAGTGATCAAAAGGTACAAACTTCCAATAATAAGAAAAGTATGTATAAGGGATGTAACGTACAACATGATTAGTATACAATTAACACTGCTGTATGTCATATGTGAAAATTGTTGAGAGTAAATCCTAAGTTCTCATCACAAGGAAAAAAAACATTTTTTCTTTTACTTTTATTTTGTATCTATAGGACATGATTGTTCACTAACTTTACTGTGATAATCATTTTCTGATGTATGTAAGTTAAAGCATTATGCTGTACACCTTAAACTTATACAGTGCTGTATGTCAATTACAACTCAATAAAACTGGAAAAAATTAGTGAAATAATTCTAAATTAATAAACTATATATTTCATTATATGTAATAAAAGAAACAAGTGAATTACATATACATTTTTTAAAAGAGAATGTTTGGGAAAATAAAGGAAGCCAGAGAAAAGGCCAGGGATGCCCAGTGCAATTCATCAGATCCTTCAAGATCACTTGCTGGTCCTCCTCAAGGAAACATGGGATTCTGAGAATGACAACGTTATACGACGCTCCTACAGCAAATAACAACAGTGATTTTCAATGAGTTGTCTGATGGCAAATACCAAAGGACAGGTTAGTAAAAGTAATATTATGAAGAGCCAAAGCAACCTATGTCATATTCACAATTCTCTGATGGTCTCTTGTAAGAGGAAGAGTGTGTGGTGAAAAATGCTTAGGACTAAGATTTTTAAAATCCAGGTTCTCATCCCAGGTCTGCCACTTATAAGATATATGACTCCTGGGCATATATCTGGAAAAGATGAAAATTCTAATTCAAAAAGACACATGCACCCCAATGTTCATAGCAGCACTATTTGCAATAGCCTGGAAGCAACTTAAGACATAGAAGCAACTAATAGACATGGAATCAACTTAAGTGCCCATCGACACATGAATGAATAAAGAAGATGTGGTATATTTATACAATGCAATATTACTCAGACATAAAAAAAGAATGAGGGCTTCCCTGGTGGCGAAGTGGTTGAGAGTCCGCCTGCCAATGCAGGGGACACGGGTTCGTGCCCCCGTCCGGGAAGATACCACATGCTGTGGAGCGGCTGCGCCTGTGAGCCATGGCCGCTAAGCCTGCACGTCCAGAGCCTGTGCTCCGCAAAGGGAGAGGCCACAACAGGGAAAGGCCCGCGTATCGCAAATAACAAAACAAAAAAACAAACAAAAACAAACAAACAAACAAAAAGAATGAAATAATGCCATTTGCAGCAACATGGATGGTCCTAGAGGTTATCACACTAAGTGAAGTAAGTCAGACAGAGAAAGACAAATATCATATGGTATCACGTATATGTGGAATCTAAAAAAATGATACAAATGAACTTATTTACAAAATAGAAATAGTCTCACAGACATAGAAAACAAACACAGTTACCAAAGGGGAAAGGTGGGGGGAGGAATATATTAGGAATTTGAGGTCAACATATACACACTACTATATACAAAATAGATAAACAACAAGGCCCTCTGTATAGCACAGGGAACTCAATTCAATATCTTGTTGAGGGCTTCCCTGGTGGCGCAGTGGTTGAGAATCCGCCTGCCGATGCAGGAGACACGGGTTCGTGCCCTGGTCCGGGAAGATCCCACATGCCGCGGAGCAACTAAGCCCGTGAGCCACGGCCGCTAGGCCTGCGCATCCGGAGCCTGTGCTCCGCAACGGGAGAGGCCACAACAGTGAGAGGCCCGCATACCGCAAAAAAAAAAAAAAAAAAAAAAAAAAAAATATCTTGTTGAATAAATAGTTGAAAAGAATCTGAAAAAATCTGAATCACTTTGCTGTACACCTGAAACACTGTAAGTCAACATACTTCAATTAAAAATGACATGAAATACACATTTTAAAAAAGATATATGCCATTGGCAGTTTGGTCATGGTAAAATACTATGATTTGATTGTTCTACTGTGATTTAATGTAACAAGATAACTCTTTATATCCAGCAGAAATAAGTCCCATGGGAGATAATGGCAGCTGAGATGAAGCAATTACAGGGGGGCCTTGAGCTTCATAAGGACATTGGTATATTAGTTTCCTAGGGTGTCTGTAACAGAATTCCACAAACTGAGTGGCTTAAACAACAGAAATTTGTTTTCTCACAGTTCTGAAGGCTAGAAGTCCAAGATCAAGGTGACAAGAGGGTTGGTTTCCTTTGAGGGCTCTTTCCTTAATTTGTAGATGGTCACCTCTTGCTGCCTCTTCACATGGTTGTCTCTCTGTGCACACATGCCCTTGGTGTTTCACTTTCTGTATCCATATTTCCTCTTCTTACAAGGACACCACTCAAATTGTATTAGGGCTCACCTTAATGGCCTCATTTTAACTTAATCGCCCTGTCTCCAAATATAGTCACATTTTGAGGTACCGGGGGTTAGGACTTCAACATATGAATTTAGAGAGGATGTTACTTAGTCCATAAAAACTGTGAAGAAGACGGGACTTCCCTGGTGGTCCAGTGGTTAAGAATCCGTCTTGCAATGCAGGGGACACTGGTTTAATCCCTAGTCGGGGAACTAAGATCCCACATGCCACAGGGCAACTAAGCCTGCATGCCACAACTAGAGGGCCCACGTGTTCTGAAGCCCGCCCACCACAACTAAGAGAAGCCATGCACCACAAGTAGAGAGAAGCCCCCGCACCGCAATGAAGAGCCCGCGCGTAGCAACAAAAGATCCCGCGAGCCACAACTAAGACCCGACACAGACAATAAATAAATAAATAAATATTTTTTTAAAAAAACAAAAAACTGGTTAGCAGACAAACCAGTGGATGCTAGAAAGGCAATAAATGAGAGGCGAGAAGACACCAAAACCAGGAGTGGTGTCCTTCCCCACCCGGATGCACGTTGGCTTCAATTGTTCTCTCCTCTCAGCTGTCTTCCTGCAGAGCTCAGAGAGAGCCTGAGAGGGAAAAAAAATCCTTGAGCTCACCCTCCAACCCTGCGGAGTGTGGGGATGATGAAGCAAGGAGGTGAATGGGAGAAGAGAATGGGAGCCAGCTGCATTATAACTCTCCAGTGTGCCACAGATGACAGGAGAGTTCACGCAGGGTCACTAAAACTAGCCCTTTACCGCTAAACCTTTCAGCCCATCTGTAGCACACATCATGGAGAGGCCTCCCTCTCTCTTTTTATTTTTCACTAGCCCCATGAGCCGGCTATGGGGATCCTCCAGGACTATGCATGAAGGGAAATCGTGCAGGGAGACAGAAATGACATAATGCTGCGCACATCCACAGGCCCATAGATTTAGTGCACATCACTGCACCCTTGCCTATTTGTTCATCCCATAGGACAAATGTCATCCCTTAATTTTCAGCATAACCTCTTCAGAAATTCTATTGCTTTGGATTCTAATCTACTCAAAGAGTTGAAATATATGCTGCTACTGATGGCAGTAATGGCATTAGTTAAATATTACAGTAAAAAATGTGTAACACACACTCTGACACCTATGCATTTATAGCATTTGCTGAATTTCAAGATAGCAAGCTATTTCCCTTGGAAAAGTTTTCCACCTTCTGCTGTCCTATGATATTCCTATCAGGTAAAATGGAATGGTTTTAACACCTCAAAATTACCAGTAACCATTTTTTTCTGGGAAAAAATTATGGGAGTATAGTTTTCTAATTACAGCAATTTGCCACTAACGTTTAAAATGATTTCATGTATAAAATCCATAAAATTGAAGAAAAATATATCTCTGACACATGCAAAATGTTGTGGTCGGTTTTTCAGAGTGTTAATCTGTGGCAGCATAATTAGACGTGCGCACATTTGACAATCCATGTAGGTGAATTGTCTGACTTCCAATTAATATTTTTGTGTCCAATCCTTTTACTACTAAATTGTTTGTTTTTTAAGAGTAACAGCTCTCCTCTGTCTCAGTTTTACACAATTTGTGTCTGACACCAGAGTTTTCCATTGCAAGGTACCTATATGGTGATTTACAGATGCAACAAACTGAACAACCTGGGTCCAGCAGCCACCGTATTTCACTACCATATTATAAAGTTGTTTTTGCACCTCAGAAAATATTCAGCAAAAATTCACAATGAGCTCTCTAACCTGGGGCCAAATGCAGTGACAGGATTCAGCCATCAAATATAATATATTCCTGATTCTCTGTGTGTGTGTGTGTCCTAGTTTTTATTCTCATTACCATGAGTCCAATTTAGGCATTCATTAACCTATTCTTGAATTATGGCAATACCTTCTTAACACATTTCCTTAGTTCAAGGTCTACTCAATCTCTGTACTACTTTGTCTTATATCCAACAGCACATTAATCCTGCTACAGCACTGCTGTCATCCTACTACTCTCCACCCCCACTACTTTGTTTTCTGAAAAACAGTTACAATCAATTTCAAAATAGAACACAGATTCTATAACCTGTATTCAAGACCTTCTATTATGGACTGCATGTTTGTGATCCCTCCCAAAATTTATGTATTGAAACCTAAGTCCCATTGTATAGTACTTGGAGGTGGAGCCTTTGGGAGGTAATTAGGTCTTGAGGGTGGAACCCACATAAATGTAATTAGTGCCTTTACAAGAAAAGACCCAAGAGAGGTTGCTTCTCTCTCTGTTCTCTGCCATGTGAAGGTACAATGGAAAAACAGCCATCTGCAAGCCAGAAAGCAGGCTCTAACCAGATCCCAGATATGCCAGCAATGTTGCTGGACTTCCCAGGCTCCAGTACTATGAGAAATAAATGTTTGTTGTTTAAGCCACTCAGTCTATGGTATTCTATTACAGCACTCTGGGCAGACTAAGACACTCTCCAAAAACTGTGTCATAATTCCAATCCCACTTTTCAGTCACCCAACCCAAATCCTAGTTTCAGATCCATTTCTACATTGGCTCCTGCCTGTATGGTATTTATAATTCCCCATCTTTCCTCATTTTTCTACCAACCTAGAAAATTCTCTTATCCTTATTACCAGGCAGCCAGATTAGTCACTGGATAGATGACAGTACTGGAAGCTGGGGGACCTGAATTATAAACAAGGCTCTTTGGTGAAAGTTTCACCTTCAGTACTAAAACTATGTCATCCCTGGCTATCTATAACTGCATGTCCAAATTCTCCTTCTCAGTTCAAGCTCTTTATCTTTGTCATCTCTGCTATTTTCCTTCCTCTTCCCAACACCCAAATGTTTCTGCCTCAAACTCAGTTCAAAGACTTTGAGATATTCTTGACCCATATTTCTTTCGTCCCTTAGAATCAGGCTTCAAATCCTGTCAATTTAAAACTGTTCCTTTCTTTACATTCCCACTACTACTACCCTTTTCTGTGAGCTTATGACATCCTACTTAGATTCTGACGGTAGTTTCTGAAGTCAAATGAAGAACCATATGCTAAGCACCTACCACAATAACCTGAACATACCAGATGCTTAATAAAGGTAATTCCCTTCCTCTCTCATCGCTGATTTCCTTGATTTCAACAGGCTCTCAGTAACAGATCCCCAAACATTTAACACATTTTTTTTGCATATGTCAGTCTCTGCTTGCAAACTTTCAATCTGCCCTCTATCTACCTCTCGCAATTTGTAATATATTAAACATCTAAAGAAACACTACACTTAATCCTACCAATCCTGCTTACTATTCCCCAAAGGGTCATTCACATTTTTATCTCTATGTCATTGTTCATTTATTCCATTTTCCTACTGTCTACTAATATGTGTAACTCTTCCATTAAAGTGTATCTAAGACCCATATTCTCCATCTACTTCAGGCTTTGGTATTTGTTGCTGAATTATTTTGGCATTTACAATACTTACAATCATTAGGTTCTGAAAGGCTGTTTGAAATCTCATCTATTTGTAAGGCCATACTGACTTGTACAAGAGGCTATCAACACCACCTGCTTTTGGCACGCTGGGTTGGCAATCTTTTGCTCTGGCAAATAGCATAGTTCATATCAGTGATGTTTCCTACTGGGATTTCCCTGGTGGCCCAGTGGTTAAGACTCCATGCTTCCACTGTAGGGGGCACAGGTTTGGTCAGGGAACTAAGATCCTGCATGCCTCTCAGGGTGGCTAAAGAAAAAAAAAAATGATGTTTACTACTTTGAAAGTTTGTAAGAGGAGATGCTTCTGTAACTTGAGCTCCTCTCAATATACTTAGCTACATTTTGCATTATTATTTAGCTTTTAGTGAATAAGTCTTCTCTGTTCCATCTAGCATATAAGTGAGAGGCTTATCCAACCTTAAAAATCTTTGCTTCCTACTTCCCTAGCATAATAAAATCTCAATCAATATTTGTTGATGATAATAAAAAGAATATTAAAATATTTCCCCATTTATATCACAGGAATATTGTGAAAATACATCTTTAAAGCACCATGAACTCCTCTGAGATACACAATTTACACTGGAGAAAAAAATATTTATTTTTTTAAAACTCTTTAGGCAGTATTAGATTTTGAGGAAAAAGGATAGCAATACAAACCTGCCATGTCTCAAAGGCAAAATTTTAGGTCTTTAAAATCTGTTAACTCTGTATAATTTGTATAATTATTTGGGAAAGACAAAATCATATTCATTAGCTGAAAAAACTGAGAGATACTTATGACCAGGTTGATTTTACAAATGGAGCTTGAAATATATACTGACGACCCTGAACACAACATAAAGGACAATATCTGCTTCTAGTTCAAGGCAAAAAGTAAATTGTCAATTAAGCTGGCATGTGACAGCCTCTAGGAGCAATATAAAGGAGAGATATACAACATTCTTACAGAAATGGTGAAAATCAGATACTCAGAGACTAAGATAGAACTGCTACACTAAATTCCATACTATGCGAATGCATATTCTTGTAAACCCCAAAATGCGTTCATGGTGGACAAAATACTAAATTCAAGATCGAGATAAGTAAGAAATTTAGATAAAGAAAAGCAATTTTCAAATTATTTAAATAATAAGAAATCAAAATGAAAAGTACATATATAAGAGGTCATCAGAACACTAACATATTCTGATAGGATAGGGACATATATCCAGAGATCCATATTTTAAATTTCGTATAGACTGTAAGAAAAGCTTAGGTCAGAGACTTACAGTTTAGAAATAGTTTAGTCATCTTTTACTTTGTCACCTTCTCTCAGCAACTCAGCTTCCTCTATAAACTGTTGGTACACATCTTTCTTCCCTCTAATAGGTTGCTATAAAGAAAATATTTTACGGGAGCGAGAAGATGGCAGAGGAGTAAGACGCGGGGATCACCTTCCTCCTCACAGATACATCAGAAATACATCTACACGTGGAACTTCTCCTATAGAACACTCACCGAACGCTGGCAGAAGACCTCAGACCTCGCAAAAGGCAAGAAACTCCCCACGTACCTAGGTAGGGCAAAAGAAAAAAGAATAAACAGAGACTAGGGACGGGACCTGCACCAGTGGGATGGAGCCGTGAAGGTGGAAAGGTTCCCACACATTAGAAGCCCCTTCGCGGGCGGAGACTGCAGGTGGCGGAGGGGGAAAGCTTCGGGACCGCGGAGGAGAGCGCAGCAACAGGGTGCGGAGGGCAAAGCGGAGAGATTCCGCAGAGGATCGGTGCCGACCAGCACTCACCAGCCTGAGAGGCTCGTCTGCTCACCCGCCGGGGCGGGCGGGGCTGGGAGCTGAGGCTCGGGCTTCGGACGGAAGCCGGGAGAGGACCGGGTTTGGCGGTGTGAACACAGCCTGAAGGGGTTAGTGCACCACAGCTGGCCGGGAGGGAGTCCGGTTGAAGTCTGGAGCTACCGAAGAGACAAGAGACTTTTTCTTGCCTCTTTGCTTCCTGGGGCGCGAGGAGAGGGGATTAAGGGCACCGCGTAAAGGAGCTCCAGAAACGGGCGCGAGCCGGGCCCCTCGGCACGGACAGTAGAGACGGGTGTGGGACGCTAGGGTTGCTACTGCCGCCACCAAGAGGCCTGTGTGCGAGCACAGGTCACTCTCCACACCGCCCTTCCCGGGAGCCCCATGACCCGGGGACAGCTTCCCCGGGAAAACGCACAATGCGCCTCAGGCCGGTGCAGCGTCACGCCAGCCTCTGACGTCACAGGCTCGCCCCGCATCCGTGCCCCTCCCTCCCCCCGACCCCCGGCCTGTGCCAGAGCGCCCGAATCAGCTGCTCCTTTAACCCCGTCCTGTCTGAGCGAAGGGCAGACGCCCACGGACGACCTACACGCAGAGGCGGGGCCAAGTCCAAAGCTGAACCCCAGGAGCTGTGCGAACAAAGAGCAGAGGGGGAGGTCTCTCCCAGCAGCCTCAAAAGCAGCGGGTTAAAGCTCCACAGTCAACTTGAAGTGCCCTGCATCTGTGGAAAACCGGAACAGGCAGCGAAATATCCCAAGTTGAGGAGGTGGACTTTGGGAGCAAGATATACTATTATTTTCCCCTTTTTTCTTTTTGTGAGTGTGTATGTTTGTGCTGCTGTGTGAGATTTTGTCTGTATAGCTTTGTTTTCACCATTTGCCCTAGGGTTAGACCGACCCGTGGTTTGTTTTTTTTTTTTTTCTTTAATAGAAATTTTTCTTCGTAATAATTATTTTTTATTTTAATAACTATATTTTATCCTACTTTATTTTGTCTTCTCCCTTTCTTTCTTCTTTTCTTCCCTCCTTTCCTACTTCCCTCCTTCCTTCCTTCCCTCCTTCCTTCCTTCCTTCCTTCCTTTCTTCCTTCCTCCCTTCCTCCCTCCCTCCTTCCTTCCTTTCTTTCCTTTCTATTTTTTTCTCCCTTTTATTTTGAGCCATATGGATTAAAGGCTCTTGGCACTCCAGCCAGGTGTCAAGGCTGTGTCTCTGAGGTGGGAGAACCAACCTCAGGACACTGGTCCACAATAGACCTCCCAGCTCCACGTAATATCAAATGGCGAAAATCTCCCAGAGATCTCCATCTCAACACCAAGACCCAGCTTCACTCAACGACTAGCAACGAACAGTGCTGGACACCCTATCCCCAACAAAGAGCAAGACAGGTCTACAGCCCCATCCACTAGCAGAGAGGCTGCCTAAAATCATAATAAGGCTACCAACATCCCCAAACACACCACCAGACGTGGACCTGCCCACCAGAAAGACAAGAGCCAGCTTCATCCACCAGAACAGAGGCACTAGTCCCCCCAACCAGGAAACCTACTCAACCCACTGAACCAACCTCAGCCACTGGGGACAGCCACCAAAAACAACGGGAACTACGAACCTGCAGCCTGCAAAAAGGAGACCCCAAACACAGTAAGATAAGCAAAATGAGAAGACATAAAAACACACAGCAGATGAAGGAGCAAGATAAAAACCCACCAGACCTAACAAATGAAGAGGTAAGAGGCAGTCTACCTGAAAAAGAATTCAAAATAATGACAGTAAAGATGATTCAAAATCTTGGAAATAGAATAGACAAATTGCAAGAAACAGTTAACAAGGACCTAGAAGAAATAAAGAGGAAGCAAGCAATGATGAGCAACACAATAAATGAAATGAAAAATACTCTAGATGGGATCAATAGCAGAATAACTGAGGCAGAAGGACGGATAAGTGACCTGGAAGATAAAATAGTGGAAATAACTACTGCAGAGCAGAATAAAGCAAAAAGAATGAAAAGAACTGAGGACAGTCTCAGAGACCTCTGGGACAACATTAAACGCACCAATATTCGAATTATAGGGGTCCCAGAAGAAGAAGAGAAAAAGAAAGGGACTGAGAAAATATTTGAAGAGATTATAGTTGAAAACTTCCCTAATATAGGAAAGGAAATAGTCAATCAAGTCCAGGAAGCACAGAGAGTCCCATACAGGATAAACCCAAGGATAAACACGCAAAGACACATAATAATCAAACTGTCAAAAATTAAATACAAAGAAAACATATTAAAAGCAGCAAGGGAAAAACAACAAATAACACACAAGGGAATCCTCATAAGGTTAACATCTGATCTTTCAGCAGAAACTCTACAAGCCAGAAGGGAGTGGCAGGACATATTTAAAGTGATGAAGGAAAAAAACCTACAACCAACATTACTCTACCCAGCAAGGGTCTCATTCACATTTGATGGAGAAATTAAAACCTTTACAGACAAGCAAAAGCTGAGAGAGTCCGGCACCACCAAACCAGCTTTACAACAAATGCTAAAGGAACTTCTCTAAGCAAGAAACACAAGAGAAGGAAAAGACCTACAAGAACAACCTGAAACAATTAAGTAAATGGTAATAGGAACACACATATCAATAATTACCTTAAATGTAAATGGATTAAATGCTCCCACCAAAAGACACAGACTGGCTGAGGATACAAAAACAAGACCCATATATATGCTGTCTACAAGAGACCCACTTCAGACCTATGGACACTTACAGACTGAAAGTGAGGGGATGGAAAAAGATATTCCATGCAAATGGAAATCAGAAGAAAGCTGGAGTAACAATTCTCATATCAGACAAAATAGACTTTAAAATAAAGACTATTACAAGAGACAAAGAAGGACACTACATAATGATCAAGGGATCGATCCATGAAGAAGATATAACAATTGTAAATATTTATGCACCCAACATAGGAGCACCTCAATGCATAAGGCAAATACTAACACCCATAAAAGGGAAAATCGACAGTAACACAATCATAGTAGGGGACTTTAACACCCCACTTTCACCAATGGACAGATCATCCAAAATGAAAATAAATAAGGAAACACAAGCTTTAAATGATACATTACACAAGATGGATTTACTTGATATTTATAGGACATTGCATCCAAAAACAACAGAATACACATTTTTCTCAAGTGCTCATGGAACATTCTCCAGGATAGATCATATATTGGGTCACAAATCTAGCCTTGGCAAATTTAAGAAAATTGAAATCGTATCAAGTATCTTTTCTGACCACAACGCTATGAGACTAGATATCAATTATAGGAAAAGATCTGTAAAAAGTACAAACACATGGAGGCTAAACAATACACTACTTAATAACGAAGTGATCACTGAAGACATCAAAGAGGAAATCAAAAAATACTTAGAAACAAATGACAATAGAGACACGACAACCCAAAACCTATGGGATACAGCAAAAGCAGTTCTAAGAGGGAAGTTTATAGCAATACAATCAAACCTTAAGAAACAGGAAACATCTCGAATAAACAACCTAAATTTGCACCTAAAGCAATTAGAGAAAGAAGAACAAAAAAACTCCAAATTTAGCAGAATGAAAGAAATCATGAAGATCAGATCAGAAATAAATGAAAAAGAAATGAAGGAAACAATAGCAAAGATCAATACAAGTAAAAGCTGGTTCTTTGAGAAGATAAATAAAATTGATAAACCATTAGCCAGACTCATCAAGAAAAAAAAAAGGGAGAAGACTCAAATCAATAGAATTAGAAATGAAAAAGGAGATGTGACAACCGACACTGCAGAAATACAAAAGATTATTAGAGATTATTATAAGCAACTCTATGCCAATAAAATGGACAACCTGAAAAAATGGACAAATTCTTAGAAATGCACAAGCTACCAAGACTGAACCAGGAAGAAATAGAAAATATGAACAGACCAATCACAAGCACTGAAATTGAAACTGTGATTAAAAATCTTCCAACAAACAAAAGCCCAGGACCAGATGGCTTCACAGGCAAATTCTATCAAACATTTAGAGAAGAGCTAACACCTATCCTCTAACTCTTCCAACAGATAGCAGTGGGAGGAACACTCCCAAACTCATTCTATGAGGCCACCATCACCCTGATAACAAAACCAGACAAAGACGTCACAAAGAAAGAAAACTACAGGCCAATATCACTGATGAACATAGATGCAAAAATCCTCAACAAAATACTAGCAAACAGAATCCAACAGCACATTAAAAGGATCATACACCATGATCAAGCGGTGTTTATTCCAGGAATGCAAGGATTCTTCAATATACGCAAATCACTCAACGTGATACACCATATCAACCAACTGAAGGAGACAAACCATATGATCATCTCAATAGATGCAGAGAAAGCTTTTGACAATATTCAACACCCATTTATGATAAAAACCTTGCAGAAAGTAGGCATAGAGGGAACTTTCCTCAACATAATAAAGGTCATATATGGCAAACCCACAGCCAGCATTGTTCTCAATGGTGAAAAACTGAAACCATTTCCACTAAGATCAGGAACAAGACAAGGTTGCCCACTCTCACCACTCTTATTCAATCTAGTTTTGGAAGTTCTAGCCACAGCAATCAGAGAAAAAAAAAGAAGTAAAAGGAATCCAAATAGGAAAAGAAGTAAAGCTGTCACTGTTTGCAGATGACATGATACTATACATAGAGAATCCTAAGATGTCACCAGAAAACTACTAGAGCTAATCAAATGAATTTGGTAAAGTAGCAGGATACAAAATTAATGCACAGAAATCTCTGGCATTCTTATACACTAATGATGAAAAATCTGAGAGTGAAATTAAGAAAACACTCCCATTTACCATTGCAACAAAAAGAATAAAATATCTAGGAATAAACCTACCTAAGGAGACAAAAGACTTGTATGCAGAAAACTATAAGACACTGATGAAAGAAATTAAAGATGATACAAATAGGTGGAGAAGTATACCATGTTCTTGGATTGGAAGAATCAACATTGTGAAAATGACTCTATTACCCAAAGCAATCTACAGATTCAATGCAATCCCTATCAAATTACCACTGGCATTTTTTACAGAACTAGAACAAAAAATTTCACAATTTGCATGGAAACACAAAAGACCCCGAATAGCCAAAGCAATCTTGAGAACGAAAAATGGAGCTGGAGGAATCAGGCTCCCTGACTTCAGACTATACTACCAGGCTACAGTAATCAAGACAGTATGGTACTGGCACAAAAACAGAAACATAGATCAATGGAACAGGATAGAAAGCCCAGAGATAAACCCACACACATATGGTCACTTATCTTTGATAAAGGAGGGAAGGATATACAGTGGAGAAAAGAGCCTCTTCAATAAGTGGTGCTGGGAAAACTGGACAGCTACCTGTAAAAGTATGAAATTAGAACATTCCCTAACACCACACACACAAATAAACTCAAAATGGGTTAAAGACCTAAATGTAAGGCCAGACACTATCAAACTCTTAGAGGAAAACATAGGCAGAACACTCTATGACATCAATCCCAGCAAGATCCTTTTTGACCCATCTCCTAGAGAAATGGAAATAAAAACAAAAATAAACAAATGGGACCTAATGAAACTTAAAAGCTTTTGCCCAGCAAAGGATACCATAAACAAGACCAAAAGACAGTCCTCAGAATGGGAGAAAATATTTGCAAATGAAGCAACTGACAAAGGATTAATTTCCAAAATTTATAAGCAACTCAGGCAGCTCAATAACAAAAAAACAAACAACCCAATCCAAAAATGGGCAGAAGAACTAAATAGACATTTCTCCAAAGAAGATATACAGATTGCCAACAAACACATGAAAGAATGCTCAACCTCATTAATCATTAGAGAAATGCAAATCAAAACTACAATGAGATATCATCTCACACCGGTCAGATTGGCCATCATCCAAAACTCTAGAAACAATACATGCTGGAGAGGGTGTGGAGAAAAGGGAACCCTCTTGCACTGCTGATGGGAATGTAAATTGATACAGCCAGTATGGAGAACAGTATGGAGGTTCCTTAAAAAACTACAAATAGAACTACCATACTACCCCGCAATCCCACTACTAGGCATATACCCTGAGAAAACCATAATTCAAAAAGAGTCATGTACCAAAATGTTTGTTGCAGCTCTATTTACAATAGCCAGGACATGGAAGCAACCTAAGTGTCCAACAACAGATGAATGGATAAAGAAGATGTGGCACATATATACAATGGAATATTACTCAGCCGTAAAAAGAAATGAAACTGAGTTATTTATAATGAGGTGGATAGACCTGGAGTCTGTCATACAGAGTGAAGTAAGTCAGAAAGAGTAAAACAAATACCGTATGCTAACACATATATATGGAATCTAAGAAAAAAAAATGTCATGAAGAGATTAGTGGTAGGACAGGAATAAAACACAGACCTACTAGAGCATGGACTTGAGGATATGGGGAGGGGGAAGGGTAAGCTGTGACGAAGTGAGAGAGTGGCAGGGACATATACACACTTCCAAATATAAATTAGATAGCTAGTGGGAAGCTGCCGCATAGCACAAGGAGTTCACCTCTGTGCTTTGTGACCACCTATAGGGGTGGGATAGGGAGGGTGGGAGGGAGGGTGACGCAAGAGGGAAGAGATATGGGAACATATGTATATGTATAACTGATTCACTTTGTTGTAAAGAAGAAACTAACACACTATTGTAAAAGTTATACTCAAATAAAGATGTTAAAAAATTTTAAAAATAAAAAAGAGACACATTTTTGATCTACCCATTAAAAAAAAAAAGAAAAAATTGTAAGTGTTTGAATGTAGTTTGATCTCTTTGAAAAATCTGCACACATAAGTACAAGGCATTCCAATAGGCACACGAAAAGATGTGCAACATCGCTAATCATTAGAGAAATGCAAATCAAAACTACAGTGAGGTACCACCTCACGCCAGTCAGAATGGCCATCATTAAAAAGCCTATAAATAACAAATGCTGGAGATGGTGTGGAGAAAACGGAACCCTCCCACATTGTTGGTGGGAATATAAGTTGTTGCAGCCACTGTGGAAAACAGTATGGAGGTTCCTCAAAACTAAAACTAGAATTACCATATGATCCAGCAATCCCACTCCTTGCATATATCCAGAATGAACTATAATTCAAAAAGATACTTGCACCCCTATATTCATAGTAGCACTGTCTACGATGGCCAAGACATGGAAACAACCTAATGTCCATTGACAGATGAATGGATAAAGAAGATGTGGTACATATATATACAATGGAATACTACTCAGCCATAAAAAAGAACAAAATAATGCCATTTGCAGCAACACAGATGCAACTAGAGTTTATCATACTAAGTGAAGTAAGTCAGAAAGAGAAAGACAAATACCATATTATATCATTTATTTGTGTAATCTAAAATATGACACAAATGAACCTATCTATGAAACAGAAACAGAATCAGGGACATAGAGAATAGACTGGTGGTTGCCAAGAGGGATGGTGGGTGGGAGAGGGTAGGAGTGGGAGTTTGGGATTAGCAGATGCAAACTGGTATATATAGAATGGATAAACAACAAGGTCCTACTGTATAGCACAGGGAACTCTATTCAATATCCTGTGATAAAGCATAATGGAAAAGATTATGTAAAAGAATGTATCTAGGGCTTCCCTGGTGGCGCAGTGGTTGAGAGTCCGCCTGCCGAGGCAGGAGACACGGGTTCGTGCCCTGGTCCGGGAAGATCCCACATGCCGCGGAGCAACTGAGCCCGTGAGCCAAGGCCGCTGGGCCTGCGCGTCCGGAGCCTGTGCTCCGCAATGGGAGAGGCCACAACAGTGAGAGGCCCGCATACCGCAAAAAAAAAAAAAAAAAAAAAATGTATCTATATGTATAACCAAGTCACTTTGTTGTACAGCAGTAATTAACAACACTGTAAATCAATTATACTTCAATAAAAAATAAATAAAATTTTAAAAATAGATAAAGGCATTCAACTATAGGTGGTTGTGAATTTATTTAATGTTCCCCAAGCTACTAATAGCTCAAAAACAGCTAATCAAAGCTGTTCAGTTAGGAAACAGATGACTTTTCTGCTTTATTGATCTGTTTCTGATCTGAACTGAGCCAGGCAGGTATGTTCCTATCGTTAATGGCACATTTTAACAGATTTTATTTAACTAACTAAATCAAAAGTCCATTACTTCCCAATTTGATTTGAAAATAACTGCTGGAACAGGGATCTTGGATAGTTTGGACACCTGAGCTTCTGCATTAGCTAGCATAAAAGACAACAAGTAATTGTATGAACCAAACACAACCAATTTGTACAGCTAATCATCACAAAGTCCATTTTCTATTATTTATCAGTATGGAAGTATCCGAATGTCTTAGCTGAATCTACATTGGATTGCTTTTTGTGCATTGTCACCTGCAGATGTCTATTTGTGTCTATGGATGTGAGGGAGGGGTTTTAATTTTTTGATTGAAGGAGAAAGTGGAGATTTTATTGTTGTTTATGGTGATAGTACTGGTAAGACAAAGACCCATGGGGGAAGAGTCTTGATAAACACCGTGAAAGCATAGACATTGTGCTCTCCCTTTACTTGAACTGATTAACCAGCTCCAAACCTCTGTAAAAGAAGGGTTAAGAGTAGAAACTTGCAGTTATGTTCATAAAAGATGTTATGAGACTCAGCTTATTCAGTGCTGTTTTTAGGTCCAACTGAGAATTAAAGGAGGAAACAGAGTAAAGAATTTGTACTGAGAAGACTCAAATATTTGGGAGTAGACTGAGGCTCGCCCCTCAAAATGGTTTGAGTATTGGAACAATTGAGATTTAAATGTTAATGTGAATGGTATTAAGTATGTTCTCCCAGGATAGTGAAACCAGTTACATATACCCAACCTATTTACATACACAAACTGTATCTATTCCAATGTATTTTCTCTTATTTATCCAGCAACAACCCAATAATCCATTTCAAGGGTAAACTATACATACCCAACCTTATATATAATCTAAATCTCTTTAGCTGAAGTGATATTCTTTTTCTGTCTCATAAAGACCCCACATAGGTCATCTGAGTATTGAACTTTATACAAGCATAGTGACTACTCTGAATATTTATTATTTTAAATAAATAAGCCATCTTTATAAATAACAACGTGATATTAACCATTTTGAGACTAGGGACAATAGAAGAAAAGGTAATTATTGTTAAAAGTGTTTGAGCTGTAGGAGACCCCTGCTGCAATAGAATTTGCAATTCCTCATGAGCACTCAGCAAATACAACCCTTCCTGTATTTGTGGAATCCCCTAATCATAAAAGTTGAAAATGCCCAACATTCACCATCCTACATCTTTGCAATGAGGACCTGAGCATACCACCTAGACTCTGCCAATCAGATTTGGTGGTTCTGGATTTCCACTAGTGAGATGACATGAAGCAGTGGAGACCAGAGAATGTTCTCTGCTGGCTGAACCAGTTGCTTCAAAGCTCAAGTTCCCTGCTCAGCACTGTTAGAGGTTCCAGCTATTGGGGTTCTAGTTCTTGTTAACAGCACTGTGTTTCTCATCAGACCACTTTTTCATCTGACCTGGCTGTATAAGTCTGCACCAAGTTTTTCAACATTCTTTGAGCATCTGTAAACTATCCAATTTGCTTTTACTAAATTACATTTCTGTCCCTCGCAACAAAGAACTCTGATTAGTAAATCTGGGAGTGAGGAAGCTTCTTCTAAATAGTTCAAAAAATGTCAAACTATTATTTATTATCTATTAAGCTGCACAGGCCCTTCTACCAGACAACGCCACTCTCTTGGTCTCTTTATTAAAAATCTCTGCCAAAAGTCACCTTATCAGACTTTTCTAAAAAGTACTCCTGATCAATTCTACACCTTCAAGCCCTGCTGAATTTTTCTTGATATCACTTGTCTCTGACCCCATATTATATTATTTCTTGTCTTATTCCCCCACTGGTACATAAGATCCATGAGAGCATAGGCTTAGTATGAGTTTTCTATCACTTCCTTTACTGTAGCCTTTTTTATATACTTTAAAATTAGAGCTTGTAGGAAAGGCAATTACATTCTAATATATTTTATGGTGATCCACTTGTATCAGCCACTCAAGTAGCTGTTGTAATTTGTAATTTCTTTAAAATCCAACATTGGATATGGTATGGGAAATTAAGCATTATGGAAGCAATTTGACATAAAATCAGAAAATTTAATGATGATGCACTGCTGGAATATTAACTGTTTATATATGACTTAATCCATATTTTTAGGAAAGGACAATATAAATGCTTGCCTTTCCCCTCCATTATTCTGGTGTAATCTTTAATATATGTATATAATTTAAAGTACTATCAAGCTGAATTACTAAAGCAAAAACACTACTGTTGGCTTCTTACATTAAAGTGTTTTAGGTTATTTTACACATTAAAGGATATTAGCAGCAGCCCGATCGTTTTAGTGAAGAGAAGTTTCTGTCCAGTGTAAAGTAAGGCTACTGTGTTGCAATTCCACATGCTGATTATTAGATCTGCTTTTTACATAACTGTACCAAACCCATATTTTTCTGAAGAGCTCAAATATTTTACAGAAAATTCCGTAATTGCAAAATTTTAATGTAAAAAAGGCAAATCCCAGTCCCCAGATACAGGAAAGTGTTATGGCCTCCCCTCAATCTCCAAACAAGGCTCCTCATAAGTCAGAATCAGGAAGTCTGTTGTCACTGTCAGGTAAGTGCTTTGAAACAGTGTAGGCAGCACAGGTGTGGTTGTTCTGAAAGGGGTGGTGACAGCTGTGGAAAGAGCATTTGGTGAGGGTTAGGAGATCTCAGCTTGAATTTCGGCTCTCTCACTAACCAGCTGTGTGATTATGGGCCTCAGTTTTCTCATCCAAAAAATAGGGAAGTTGATTTTCTTCTTACTCTGAAATTCTATGAGTTTTTCAGTCTAGAGAAAAGGTCAGATGTCTGCTTTAAGAATAATAATACTAAAACTGATTCCTGGACAGCGAATCAAATCTAGTTGTACAGAATATCCTTTTCTAGGTTTAGCAATTCAGGGGCCCTTGAACTTCAGTCACTGGGTACAGTCACTTTGATCACAGAGCTCTTCTAGGGAGCAGGAGAGGGGAGAGTGCCGTCATGTTTGCTCATTCTTGTTAGTCATCTGTCTCTTGAATAAAAGATAACAACATTGTGGACAAAATGGAGAGAGAAGATGCTACTGACCTGGCAAAATCTGGGGGAACTCTAGGGCACTTGAGATACGAAGGGTTCTCCATGGGCTCGCCTAGCTTCCTTTCCAAGGACACTCTGTATCTATGATTGCTTGTAGCTCACACTCTGTTGTCACTCACCATTCAGTTCTCAGGGATGAGGAGGTAAAATACCTCTTGTTCATTGACCTAAATTGAGGATGGCAGGTGAAAAACCAAGCATTTGTATTTCTTGTATAAAGTTAGTAAGTATAAAAGCTTTCCTGTCCTCAGGCAAAGATCTAAATTGTGAATCAACAGGGTGATACATAGATATGAGTACAGAAACCTCAGAAACCTTTTATAAGTCTCAAATGTCCATGTCTGCAAGCAGGTTATAGCGTCAAACATTCAAGTACTGGCTGGGGTTGGGATCTCAAATCATTTTTTTAAACATCATAGTCCTCAGAGCTATCAACTAGGTATCCAAATAAACTGAAGCCTATCTTTTATCTACAGGTCTTACCTAACATGGGCATCATTGAAATAAACACCTCTGCCATAGGCCGTGGTTCACTGCAAAGCTATTGTAAAGAAACATGTGCTAAGGAGGGAAAAGGAGCTACTTTGGGTTTTCCCTTCCCATGGAACAGTGGTATGCAAATATCACTGCACACTGGAATCACCTGAAGATTTTTAAAAACCCCAATGCCTGGGTTCTACTCCTGGACATCCTGACATAATTGGCCTGGGTGGGGTCTGGGCATCTGTATTTACAGAGCTCTTTGGGTATTGCCAGAGCTAAGAACCATTGCTTATCGAGGCCACCAGTGAAGGGGCCATTTGGTCCTTTTAGTGATTGTTAGCTTGGATGCAGAATGCGTGTTTACTAAGAAATTGGGCTGAGGTGGCAATTCATTCTGTTCAGAGCACAAGATCACAATCAGCTGTTAATGGCTTTTTTACTGCACTGACCTATGCTGGATTCAAACCAGCAGTGACCTTCATTTTCCATTGTCTGTAATTAAGGATGTCTGCCACCACCATGATCCAGTTTGGGGCCTGATTAATTCTCATAATTACCAAATGCATTTTGGCAGCTGTAGAAAAAGAAGGCCTAGGCCACCGAAATGAGATAGAGCCATGATGGCAAAAAATAAATAACAATGATGTTTAGCGTTTATTTCATGTTTAATCATTATTTTTTATGCTCTTGACATTTATTAACTAGTTATTCCATATGATGTCCTGGGGAAGTAATGCAGGATTACTATTTGCATTTTATGTTAGTCAGTGGGGCAGAAAAGTATTTTGTCAGGTCTTAGGAGTCGTAATTTTTAAATCCTTTGGTGCATGATGAAGCTTGTGGCTTCCCATTAAAGAAGGGACTCAGAGACAGTGAAACGTGCACTGATCTCAATAAATAACCTCTATCAAAGTGGACAAATTAATGATGGATTTTATGACTAGCTCATTATTATTATGGTCTACTTTCCTTTTCAGGGTACACTAATAATCTCTAAGGGATTTTAAAAGTCTCCATGTTTGGTGTAAAGAGCCAAAATCTTTTCACCTAAACAATAACTCAAATGTTGTACCCAAAAAAGCAGATAGTGCAATTTTTTAAGTTCCAGACCTTGTAAAGGAAGATAGGAAATTCCCTGCCTTTTCCCACTTCCAACTCCCAATTTCAATATTCTCCAATACTCACTTCTGACCACAAGGGGCTGAACATGTAATATTTTTATCATATTCCATTTATTGGGTACTTCCCACACCTAATATTGTGCTACACACCTTTATATACTTTAACACATTTACTCTCAAATTGTGTACTGGGTAGCGGTTATGATCCCCTCCCCAGGCTATGGATAAGAAAGCTAGAGCTCAAAGAAATGTAGGAACTAGTACAAGATATAACAGATAAGAACAGGATTAAAGCCCAGGTCTGTTTGACGCCAGAAACCTAAAAACAAAACAAAACAAAAACCCTGTAGAAATTGTTGATGTTTATCTTTGGGCTTTCCCATCTCATCTTTCTAAATATTCCCTCAGCAAATTCCATCCACTGCAGTGACCCACCCTGTGTCTGAAACTTAGCCTCCTCTCCTTCCAAAGAAGCTCCTATGACATTCTCTTCTGTCAGACGCTCACAAACTGGCTAAATCCAGCCTGTTACAGCCTAGAAAGGAATCATGTTGCGATCCCTCCCTCAGATCCCTGGATTCCAGCTGATCACTATTTCTGTCCATCATTTCCTATTGATGTTGATTCTAGTTCTTTCATTACTACTTTTAGTCCAGGCTCTAGAACAGCCTCCCCTCATTCTCAGCATCTCCTGCACAGCCGATTATTGCCTCTGGACCAAGAATCCCCAAATGCTACCTTCTGACTCAAAAACCCTCCATGGATCCTCATTTCCTATCATAGCAACGCTAAACCTTTGAATTTGGTTTTCAGTGCATCTCATATTATTTCCCCACACTATTAACGATTTCCATTTCCTATGCAATTTAATTTCAGCTTTATTAAGATCTCATAAGTTGTCATTAGATCTCTTAATTAGTCATTGTTAGATATGATCATTAGTGAATTACTAATTATTAGATCTTAATGATTTATTAGTTACTAATTTTAGATACCATAATTAACTAATTGTGGGTGGCATGCAGGGTTGTCCAGTGAATGATCGTAGGTGATTCTGTGTTGCCTGGCAATGAATGAGAAGGGACCAATGGCTTCTACTCCCAGTGATCTCTACTTCCCCCAAGGTTTTCAGGAGCTGGACAGCAGGCATTCCCAGAATCTCATTCAAGCTCGAGACGTTTGACACCCAGACTCAGGCCATTCCTCTTACACGGCTACTCTCACAGTTGCCCTATAAGCAGAGAGCAACATGAGGTGGGGCTGCTCTCCTAGAGAACAGACTTGGTGCATACAGCTGCCCCTGACTCAAACTTGCCTCTGAGAAGGATGCTGTGTCCATAAAGAGTGCTGGCATCAGCAGACTTTTAAATGGAGAAATGGGCATGGCCTTGTTCAACAATTCAACATGTAATAGGGAAGAACCTTTGTATTCTATTACAAGTTCATCACTAAAAAGGGATGTTGCCTGTAAGCTTAAAGTACACATAATGGCCCATCTCTAGGAACCCTGCCTCCTAGGTAATGAGCTTTAGGCTAAAATACCTTTGTTTAGCTCACGGGAAGCATCCCGACCAGGGCCACCTGTGAATGGCTGCCGGAAGGAAAAACTTAACACATCCCCTCAGGGGTCTGGTCAGAATCAGGACTTTACCTCCTCCCCTTTTAATATAAAAGAAGCCTGAATTCTAACTCAGGGAAGATGCTTCTTTGGGACACCAGTCTACTATCTTCTCGGTCTGCTGGCTTTCCAAATAAAGTTGCTATTCCTTGCCCTAACATCTCGTCTCTTGGTTTATTGGCCTGTCATGTGGCAAGCAGTTTGAGCTTGGACTCGGTAACGAAAACATCAGATTAAGAGTTGAAGACCTCAGAAACTGTACTATCCAAGAACTATCCAAAATGAGTTTAAATTAGAACAGAAAGGAGAACTCTGCTGATTTATAAGCGTGTGTAGTTTTTGTAGTTATTGCTGGAGTTTCACACAGATGGCAGCTACTGAATTATAGCAGATTTACTTTCCATCAAGTTCAAGTATACAGTTTGCAATTCAGAAAGTCAAAAAGAAATGACACTATGAGTAGTGAACAAAAAGAAAAGCAAAGCAATAAGGAAACAGAGTTCCAGATGAGCTTAAACCTAAAACTCATGGTACCTAAAAGAACAAGAGTAACAAGAAAGGACAGAGAGACAGAAACAGAGAGGAAGGGAATTCACTTCAGATCATATTGGGGTGAATGAGATAGGAAAATTGATATTAAGCTGTAAAACAGTCATGATGACATATAAAGAGCTATACAATGGATTATAATACAAAGATGATATATAAAGGGTAGAAACAATAGCAATAATAGGAAACACATTTATTGAGGGCAAACTGTGCACTACACAGAGTCTAAATACTTTATATGGATGATTTTATTTAATCTTTAAAACAAATCTATATGATAGATGCTGCTCTTTTTTTCTGATTTTAATTTTTTATACAATTTTTAAAGGTTATACTCCATTTCCAGTGCCTATCATACACCCAGTAGTTTGTCCTCCCACTCCCCTACACCTATATTGTTCCTCACCCACTCCCCACTGGTTACCACTAGCTTGTTCTCTGTATCTGAGTCTGCTTCTTTTTTGTTATATTCACTAGTTTGTTGTATTTTTTAGATTCCACACATAAGTGATATCATACAGTATTTGTCTCTCTCTCTGCCTTATTTCACTTAGCATAATGAATTCCAAGTTACCTGTGTTGCTTCAAAAGGCAAAATTTCGTTCTTTTTTATGGCTGAGTAGCTTTCCATTGTGTATGTGTGTGTGTATTTATATATACACACATACATACACAAAAAATAATTAAAACCGTAAGCTGCCTCTATCAGCAGTCTGTGAGGGAGATCATAACACCTGGTTGGGTCACCTAGTTACACTCTCACTTTGGTTGGAACTTCAGGGGGTGAGAGGGGAAGATGGATATAATAGTGCCAAAACTTACCTATAAATTAAGAAGAGTTTTTATTACAATTTTTCACCACTGCTCCTATTCCTCCTCCTTTGTCCTTTTTTCATCCTTTTTCTCTTCTCTGCATCAGTGCATGACATTTAATGCTACATATAGTCCCAGCTGATGCCAATAATAAAAGAAAAGAAACCACACACACACAAAAAGCAACCTAAGTGTCCATCTGTTGATGGACACTTAGGTTGCCTCCATATCTTGGCAATTGTACATAATGCTGCTATGTACACTGGGGTGTCTGTATCTTTTCAAATTAGTTGGGGGGGGGGTTATATATACCCAGGAGTGGATTTGCTGGGTCATATGGTAGTTCTATTTTTAGTTTTTTGAGAAACCGCCATACTGTTTTCCACAGTGGCTGCACAAATTTACATTTCTACCATCAGTGTACAAGGGTTCCCTTTTCTCCACATCATTGCCAACATTTGTTACTTGTTATTTTTTATTCTTTTTGATGACAGTCATCTGACAGTTGTGAGGTGATATCTCATTGTGGTGTTGACTTGCATTTCCCTGATGATTAGTGATGTTGAGCATCTTTTCATGTGCCTGTTGGCCATCCACATTTTTTAATTTTTTGTTGCTAAATAAACTGAGGTTCAAAGAGCTTAAGGATTTTGTGCAAGTTTTTCAACCAAGAGAAAAGATTAAAGGGAGGAGGGGGGAGAAGTCATTTCCCCATGGTCACACAAACAGCAAACAGCAGAGGCAGAATTCAAAACCAGCTCTTCTGATTCCAGGTCATGTGCTTCCAGCCAGTATATAAACACATGCAAACTTAATGGAACCATGCTGCAACTACTGCCTCCTAGATGTATTTTTTTGCCTATACTATGGACTCCCAATGGGAGTTGTCCCTAATCCTCTAGCTTGCAAGTTGTGTGGGGAAGAAGAAATA
The DNA here is from genome assembly GCF_026419965.1 of Kogia breviceps. Classification (NCBI taxonomy): domain Eukaryota; kingdom Metazoa; phylum Chordata; class Mammalia; order Artiodactyla; family Physeteridae; genus Kogia; species Kogia breviceps. The sequence goes on from NC_081314.1 coordinate 94,117,149, forward strand.
AATGGATTTGACAGAAGAGGTAGCACTGCCACAGTCCTTCGCCTCTGGTTAATTAGGAGCAAGCATGCAGGACAGAAAGATAGTTAAGGTATTGGAAAGAAATCAGATTTAACTGCTCAGAGTTAGAGAACACCCTGCTGTGAAGATGGGCACCATGGAGAGGGCAGAGCTGCAATGCTCACGGGACTTTTACTGATGTAACATCACAAGCAGCTTTTAAATTAAGATGATTTCTTCCTGAACCATGAATAAAGGAAAGCTAGAAAACAGAAAATGAGAATGGTAAAATGTCTGGAAATTAGGTTTTATTTAATGTATTCAGTCAGGCAGGCAGGCTGTTGGTTAACAAATATTTATGAAGAGTTTGCTCTCTGTGAGGGTCACTGAAAGCTATGAAGAACATAAAAATACATAAAACACAGTCTATCCTCAAGGAGCTTATGGCTAGGGAGATATTATATGGCACAATGTACCAAACTGTGCACAACATAAAGACCTGACAATCTGACAAGGTACACGAATCCATTTGAGCCATTTGATTCCCCAGTATCTAATGTCATACTTAGTGCAAACATACCTGCCCAGCTTCATTTAGTAATATATGTTGAACACACTAAGCTGAGTAGGCATATTTGCTTCCCAGGAATAAACAACTGTAATATAATAAACTAGGATATAATTTTCCTTCCTTTCACTGTTTTGTTTAAAGTGCCATAGATAAAGAAAGATCATCTTAAGCAAAGTTTAAATCAGTCTTGCAATTAGTTTAAAATCATTCAGGCCACTGATATCTCTTCTCAGTTCAGCTATTAGCTCTATACTTCACAATTTCTCCCATCAACCCACTTCCTTTTTCTACTTCTTCAATCATCAATTCAATATTTGGCAAGAAAAAGGATAATTATACACTGGAAATATTCTTATAGCTTCTCTCCCCCCACCAAAACAAATTGAAATATCAAAATTTTTAAAATTCAGAAGGGCAAGGGCTGGTTGGCTTTCATTAGCGTAACTGATTTACTTTAAGTTATGGGTATTGGAATGAAGACATAATTTCAGAAGAAAGTAAATTTAGCTAAGAATTGGAAGAGAGTAGATTTAGCTAAGAATTGAAACTACCATGTAAATTTCCCTGAGTCTACAGGATCAAACCACCAAAGAAACAAGGTTATTAGGCAAAGATCTCTATAGTACCAGTGCATGGCTGAAAACAAACCAAAAGGCACAAAAAATTTGATCATAAGGGAAACATTAAGTTATTAATAAAGGTTCCCATTCACTAAGTGCCTACTCTACACCAGATATTGTGTTAATTGCCTTGCTCTATGCTTTAGCACATTGCAGGCTCTTAATAAGTATTGGTTGATTTAACATCTTATTTTTAACCTTTACCAAAAAACCTGCATGTTCCATTTTCCATGTGAGAAAATCAGGTCAAATAGCTAATAAATGGTATCTAAGCATTTTTCTCTAGGCTGAGCTGCCCCTCACCAGGCGAAAGAAATCTGATTATTCTATATTCTGCATTGAATATACAAAAAAATTGACTTTGTTTTTTGTAACTTAAATGCCCTTAAACTGGGCATTTGAAAGACTCTTCTAAATTGCAAGCATATAGAAAATACAAATGCATCATTCTACGTGCATAACTGAGTGGTTAAAAATGCAAATACTTGACCTTCCGTTGTTGTGGATTTGCACACACAATTTGGAGGTCCTTTGAAGAAGACAGAGCAAGACATCAAAAATATTACTTAACTTGATAATCATTATCATAGCAAACACAACTGTAAATAATGTATAATTGTATTTCCAACTGAATTAATTTGTAATTATGGAAGATTATATATAGAGAGATTATACATGTATATATATGAAGAGAGATTATATATGTACATGTATATTTATATATATATATATGAAGACAGAGAGATGGAACACTTGACATTTGGCCTCTATAGCCTTTTCTACCTCTAACATTTTAGAATATAAATTGCCAATAATGTAAAATTGTACCCACTTTATTTTTTTTTCATTGGAAACAAATTTGACATACCTTCTTCCTTCTTTTTATTTCTATTGCTATACCTATATAGTATACTATCCTCCCTCAAACTCATATCATCATCAATTTAAAAATCAGTTTAATTGATGGCAAATCACTATGGATATTTTCATATTGGAGATGGAGAAATTACAATAGGGAAAATTTGTGATTAACCAAGATCTTGAATCAAATGAGGAAAACATAAACATAAGAAAACAGACAACAAGTTGCTTCAACACCATGATGTATATCCTAAAAATTAAAAATGTTATTGATTACTCTTGTTTTACTCTTGTTTTTAATGCACTGTCACAACTGTGAAGTGACAATTACATATTATGATACATAAGAATAGATATTTCTAATATAAAACAAATCATATGTGCATTTTATTTCTACAGAATTTTGATTTTTTAAATATTTATATTAAATCTAAGCAGAGATAAATCAAATATTAAGCATAATATAGTATTAGATTACCTGTATTTGAATTTTATTTACCAGTAATTGAGGTAGAAAGATTATACATCAATAAAATCTATTTATATTCCCTCTACATTATTTGTGAGGTTTGGACTGACCTTAATAAATTAAATATTATGAATACATTAGCCCTCAGAAACAAGAATAAAGAGGATGTAGACATTCTCTTGAAAATCTATGACCTTGCTTGCTTGAAAGATTCAGTAACTGTCGCGGCCATGCCAGTTTGAATGATGGATATTTTACAATGTTCCAGGGAACACACAGCAGAATCCTTCATAGAAAGCAACAATGGCTTTACATAAAATCTGCCCAATGCAGACATAATTCCTGAGATTCAGTAGACAGCCAGGAGTATGGGAAGAAAGACAGGACACTCAAGGCAGTCGTGGATTTGAAGTTCTCTCCACAACTTAGTGAACATAGGACCTTGGGCAAGTTATTTCCTTGCTCAAAGCCTCAATCTCCTCATTTTCAAAATAAAGCTAATAACACCAAACCTGAAGAGTTATGACAGGAAAAAAAGGCACCTTGACAGACATGCTGATTTCATTAACTGCATAACTAAGGCTTCAGGATGGGAATCTGTAAACTGCAGCTTAATTTTCCGCAGGACACAGGCTTCACATGTGTGCTTTGTCAAGTGGTAGCTCAGTCTCTCCATCTGACACATGACCCCTCCCTCGTAAGTATAAGGTGAGAACTTCTTGGAATAATAAACTTGTAGGGATTTATATTGCATATTATTTACTTTCATTTTTATTTATAATTTTGAAGGAAAATTACAGTTTTTCACTATAGGAGTTCAGTTAGGTGAAATAGAGTTCCATAGTATTTGCAGTTTGGAAGTGGAATTGGGGGAAAGGGAAGAAGGAAATAGTCAAAAACATTCCAAGTGACCTCTAATAAGTACCCAGAGTTATTGAATTACATGATTTCAGTAGGTCGTGGAAACCTCTGCTGATATACCCAACACCTTTAGACAGTCGCTTGAAAGGTTTAATTCCCTGTGATAAATAAAAAAACTTTTATCTCAAAATCTGAGAAATGTAATGCATGTCTAATTCTGATCCACAGACACATTGATCAACTGGCATCTCTAATCTACATGTTGAGCATTTTACCTTTTCACTTGCATTTACTTATTTATCTCTTTGTTTACATAGTTACAGTATTGTTTCCTTCCTACTTAAGAATGAAAACTGGCAGCTCATTAAAGCTGGAAAATCAGAGGCATTAAATGCAGCAAGAGCAAGAAAGGAACAATTACCCACAATAAACAAAAAAAAAGTTTTCTCTGAGAGCTACATTAAGCAGCATGTTTTTGACAGCTTTTATGCTCTGTCAACTTCCAGGCAGGCCATTAGAGGAAGAGGGAGGAGAAAGAAGACAAAAAGACCTCAAAGCAGTTGGCCAGTTTTCCATAATGAGCTTCCTGTCTAACTCTGCAATGAACAATAAAGACCAGCTCCAGTAACGAGTCCCGGGTGAATTTGAGGTTCCTAATCCACATGTGTTGCTCCATACAGCTGCATGAGGAAAAGAGGGACCAAAAACTATCCCCACCTTTTATACAGCTCCTTAAAGGCAAGGTCCAAGACATGATTCATCTCTCTATCCCCAGCTCCTGCCAGGATTAGGTGTTTGTAGGATCAATTTGAATATGATTATGTGTTTTTGAGCATGTTAGATTAAAAGATCCTTTAAATGACTTATTTATGAAGCATATTTTTCCCCTGACCAAACTATGTCAATTCCAATGACTGTGTTAATCCATGTTGATCAGTGAACCTCCTCCACCAGATACACAAACATTTGCTATAATCTAGTCCTGTTTCTCACCTGCTTATCCTCATATTTAACGAATCAACCATTGACTTTCAGACTTCCTTTCCAGTCCAGGTGCTTTGACTAGTTTCAACCTTACCTAAGACATTCCAGTAGCCAGTCTCTAAGGTTATCCTTGATCCCCTCTCTTCCTACATGGTACAGGAAAATGAACCTAAGAACATTCTCCCAAAAAGCTGGAGGCTTGGGCCTACTCCCTCTAGCCCGCTCCTGCTATGCCTAGCAGGCTTTTGAAGGACCACACCATCAGCAAGAATTCTAGCATTCTCACTAGCAGCCTTCTTTCCAGACCCACCTGCCCCACTTACACCCATCTACCACCGAAGCTCCAGGAGAACCCTATGTCCTCCACAGTAAGAATCCACTTGGAGTTGAGCTTCTTTATTTGCAGCAGTTTGGCTTTTGAGCAGTGACTGCAGTCAGTAATAGAGGCAACAATGTCCCCACAGGACAAGGTCTAAGCAGCAGCACTGCAAAGGCAGGCATTGAAGACTTAGTGACGTGTTCTGCGTTCAAGGTGCTGAAGGTGGTCTCAAGCAGTGCCTGTGAGCTCCTCATCACTCTGCCATGAGGCAGGTGGTGTTTCAGAAGGTTAAGGTCTCATATTATGCTAAAAGGACCTGAGTCATCAACTACTGACTGCAATATGTGCATCAACAAATTCTCTCAACAAGCAGAGGAAAACCTGCCACCATCACAAATGCCACTGTAATGAAGCAATTCTGCTCAACAATGCCATGGCCAAGACCCAGGTAAAGCTCCCCTGAAAAAGCGACATTTTTAAGAATTATTTTTTAGAACAGATTTAGTTCCATAGCAAAATTAAGACGAAGGTACAGAGATTTCCCACATAACCCCGGCCCCCCCACATGCATAACCTTCCCCATTATCAACATCCCCACCAGAGTGGTACATCTATTGTAACTGATGAACCTACATTGACATCATAAACACCCAAAGTTCACAGTTCACCTTAGGGTTCACTCTTGGCGTTGCACATTCTATGGGTCTGAACAAACGTATAACACCATATATCCAGTGTTACAGTATTATACAGATTATTTTCACTGCTTAAAACAATCCTCTGTGCTCCGCCTATTCATACCTCTCCCCTACACCCTAACTCGTGGCAACCACTAATCTTTTCACTGTTTCCATAGCTTTTGCCTTTTCCAGAATGCTCAGATGCATAGTTGGTATTATAGAGTGTACACCCTTTTCAGATTGGCTTCTTATACTAGTAATGTGCCTTTAAGGTTTTCCATGTCTTTTTTTTTAAAATTAACATCTTTATTGGAGTATAATTGCTTTGCAATGGTGTGTTAGTTTCTGCTGTATAACAAAGGGAATCAGCTATACCTATATAAATATCCCCATATACCCTCCCTCTTGCCTCTCCCTCCCACCCTCCCTATCCCACCCCTCTAGGTGGACACAAAGCATCAAGCTGATCTCCCTGTGCTATGCGGCTGCTTCCCACCAGCTATCTATTTTACACTTGGTAGTGTATATATGTCCATACCACTCTCTCACTTCGTCCCAGCTTACCCTTCCACTTCCGCATGTCCTCAATTTCATTCTCTACCTCTGCATCTTTATTCCTCTCCTGCCCCTATGTGTTAGCAGATGAAGGAACTGAGGGCTGTCTCAGCTAATAAGTTGTCCAGCAGTCAAGTCCTAGTCTGTGCTCTTAACTGCTAACTTGACTGCAAGTTCCTACTTGTGTAAAATAACTGCGCCTGTAAGGGCAGATGTATGTAGATTAGGGAAGGAGAGTGAAATATGGAAAAGGCACTGTTGAAACGGAATTTTATTCTTTAATGTAAATACTATGATCTTGTTTGAATTTTTACAGCAATCAGTCCTGTGTCAGTTACGAAGCAGATGCTGAGAAGTCAGAAATGCAAGTGGTTTATTGGGAGGTAACGCTTGTGAACGATAAAGCGGAAGCAAAACTGGGCAGGGAGAGCCTCAGACTATCAAATAGACGGGCCTAAATCTAAGCCAACAGTGGAGAGCTCTGAAGTGAAGACTGCCTACTCAATCTCATGTTGAGTAGAAATGGCCAGGCCCTGGTAGTCCCATCATGTTCAGTCATGGGCTGTGGACCACTTGGAAAAGCGAGCCCTCACCTTGAAAAAAAGCCCAAAAGGATCCGGAAGGCACTGCAGAGAAAGGCTGTCAACCACCGGCACTGTAGCAGAACAAGCTCTCTCTTTAAAGAGATCTGAACAGCTCTCCTCCTTGGCTGCCACACCACCAAATGGGAAGAATATATTTTCTTACAAAGTTCTTAAGTGTACAGTGTTTCCCAGAACTGCTTGGGAGGCAAGTGGAAGATCCGCAATGATGATAAAGCATTGCAGATCTCAGTGAAATAGAAATGAGCAAATATATCCATTAGACAAACTACTCCAACTACTGATAAGAAGGTTTGGAGAAATATCCATTTCTTTTTTTTTTTTGCGGTACGCGGGCCTCTCACTGCTGTGGCCTCTCCCGTTGCGGTGCACAGGCTCCGGACGCGCAGGCTCAGCGGCCACGGCTCACGGGCCCAGCCGCTCCGCGGCATGTGGGGTCTTCCCGGACCGAGGCACGAACCCGTGTCCCCTGCATCAGCAGGCGGACTCTCAACCACTGCGCCACCAGGGAAGCCCTATCCATTTCTTTAGTATATTTTTTTCCACCCTGTGGAGAAGAAAAAGCAAATGCCCAAGTATACTGAACCTTCTCCAAAAGAAACTGCTTCTTTATACCTGCCCAGTGTGGAAGACAATTCAACCACTCCCTCTAAACAAATCCTCCTCAAGAAGGTCTTACACTCTGTTTGATAATACTATGTGAGATAGAACTCCTATACTAGTATTCATTTATTATTATATTTATTATTGTTGTTATTGTTGTTGTTACAGCATTTAGCAGGTTCCATGCAAGGCAGAACAAGTCAAGGTGGAATCTAAAGTCATCAATGCAAAAGAGTCCATTTTTATTTTCAAATTCAATTGAGTGAGATATGCAAGTAAACATGCTCAAAAAGGGAAATACATTTGTTATCCCTAATACTTTCCCAATCAAGGAAAAGGGAATAAATCTCCAGAATATTGAGTGAAAAGGACATGGTGAAATATCTTGGCCAGTCTGTCCTGCCAAGTAAAGCAGTCTCCAAGTAAAGAGGTTGCATTACTGAGCCATATGAATAATTAAGCAAGCTCTTGCCACCTGTAGGAAACAGAAAATGAAGGATAATATCAAGTGCTTCTCAACTCTAACTGCAAAAAAAAAATCTTTTTTTTTTTGGAAAATCAGTGGTTCCAACATGATAAAACTGACACAAAATTATTAATTCTCTATATTTTACAAATTGAGACACAGCGCTTTTCAAAAGTTTATCTCCTCATCTTTGATGGTTATACATTCTTCCCTATGTTCTCTCTTTTTCAATCAACTTCCATCCCCTCAACACACACACACAACAATATTTTAAGCTTGTAGTATGATTATGGAAATAGATTGTGAATCAGAAGAACAAGGTTTGATACTCATATCTGCTACAGAGTATTCTGTCTTAAGTTAATTTTTCATTTAAATTAACTTTGACACAATTTTCTCAAATGGCCAAGTAATGACTAAAATATAAATATTCAAACAAAGATACACTTTCTGTATTCTGCCTCCAAAGCACCAGCCACAGTCTCTCTGTTCAAGTAGTGTTTCATCTATGAAAAAGCAAGAACAAACATAAAATCTATGGAAAAATGTTAAGGAAAAGGAAACCATCCAATTAGGAATTATGAGCCCCTTGCCTGTATATATGCGATGGCTATAGCCAGACAGCACTTTGAAATACCTGCTTAAGATGAATCTGATTGTGCATACATCAAAAGACAAAGCAAAAATTCAAGACTGTGACTCAGATAACATTTAAAACTAAGTACCCTTCATTGAGCTTTTTGCTGTGTCTCAGATTCTGTGCTAAGACTTTACTGACATTATTCCTTTTAAATAACAATGTTAAAAAGTAGATATGAAAATCTTCATTCTAGAGATGAGAAAAATCAAAACTTAAAGGAGTAAATATCTTACACAGTAAAAGTTCCAGAATTCAAAGCAGCTTTGTTTTATTCCTAAACCTGTACTACAGTGACTCCATATAAAACAAAAGAACACTGTCAGTGGCCCGCAAACATTCATGTGCATCAAAATCACCTGAAACACCTATTAAAACAGACTGCCAAGCCCACCCTCAAAGTTTCTGATTCAGTAGGTACTGCAGCTGGAGAATCTGCATTTCTATCCAGTTCCTAGAAGATGCTGATGCTGTTAGTCTAGACGCTACATTTTGAGATGCACTGTTCTAAACTAATGGTTTCTAGACCTCTAGATTTCAGATAGTAAAAAAAAAAATTTAATAAAGTTTGACAGATCACCAAACTTTATTATACTAAGTTGCTACATAAATACACACACCAAAACAAAACAAAACAAAAACCTATATTCTAGGATCTCTATAATTTTTTTTCAATTAAGGCATAATTTACATATTGGAAAATTGACACTGCAAGTTTTGACAAACATATAGTCATGTAACGGCACTACAATCAAGATATAGAATAGTTTCTTCATCCCAAAGAATACCCTGTGCTTCATTTTAATAAACCCCTCGCCCACCCCCAGCCCCTGGCAACGACAGATATGTTTTCTGTTTCTATAGTTTTACCTTTTCCAGAATGTCATACAAGTGGAATCATACAGTATGGAACCATTTAAGTTTGGCTCCTCTTCCTTAGTATAATGAATTTGAGATTCATCTAGTTTGTTTTGTGTAATTTGTATACTGGTATACAGTCTAGAAATACAGGTATTCCCCGCATTTTGAAAGTTCGCTTTACACCTCTTCCCTATTCCAAAAATCCTACATTAGTATCTGTTTTCGTTAACGAAAAGAAATTCAAAAAAGAATTCTGCTTTTACAAAAAAAGGTGGATAGCGTATATAGTGTTCAGCGTTTGTTTTGCAGCAAGGCATTATAGAGGCAGCGTGTGCCCTGAGCAGGGAGTGGCCCTGCCAGACTCCTTCCCCAGAACTACACACAGCATCTCTGCATCAAGCCGCTGTAGCTTTGAACTGTGTCTGTGAGCCTCTAAGCTTTATCTCAATTTATTTTGTGTATCCGTTAGGAAGATGTATCCTAAGGTAATTGCTTCTTCTCTTTATACTATTTTGACTGTCTTACAGAAGGTTCCATAGGAACTCTCTAGTTTCGAATAGCAGGAAAAGCTGTATTCCATTGTATGGATATGTCACAGTTTGCTTAGTCCCTAGCTGAAGAGTATTTGGGTTGTTTCTAGGTTAGAGCAATTATGATAAAAGCTGTTATAGGGGCTTCCCGGGCTTCCCTGGTGGCGCAGTAGTTGAGAGTCCGCCTGCCGATGCAGGGGACACCGGTTCGCGCCCCGGTCCGGGAAGATCCCACATGCCGCGCAGCGGCTGGGCCCGTGAGCCATGGCCGCTGAGCCTGCACGTCCAGAGCCTGTGCTCCGCAACGGGAGAGGCCACAGCAGTGAGAGGCCCGCGTACTGCAAAAAAAAAAAAAAAGCTGTTATAAACATTCACATACATGTTTTTATGTATGGATTAGGAATGGGGTAGCTGAATGATATGGTAAGGGTAATTTGAGCTATACAAGAAACTCCCGAACCGTTATCCAAGATGGTTGGTTGCATCATTTTACATTCCCACCAGCAATAGAGTTGTTCCACATACTGACCAAGACAAGATTGTCAGTTGGGGCTTCCCTGGTGGCGCAGTGGTTGAGAATCCGCCTGCCGATGCAGGAGACACGGGTTCGTGCCCTGGTCCGGGAAGATCCCACATGCCGCGGAACAACTAAGCCCGTGAGCCATGGCCGCTGGGCCTGCGCGTCTGGAGCCTGTGCTCCGCAACGGGAGAGGCCACAGCAGTGAGAGGCCGTGTACCGCAAAAAAAAAAAAAAAAAAAAAAGATTGTCAGTTGTTTTGTTTGTTTTTAACCTTAGCCATTCTAACAAGTGCATAATGAGATCTGACTGTAGTTATAATCTGTACTTCCCTAATGAATAATCATGTTGAGCATCTTTTTGTGTCTTCAAAACTTGTTCTTCTTTTTCGAAGTTGTTTGTCTATTCTAGTTCCTTTGTTTTTCTAGAGTCGGCTTGTTAATTTCTATTAAGAGTCCTGCAGGGATTCTGAATGTCATTAAACTGACTCTAAAGATCAATTAAGTTATGAACAAAATTGGTTCTGCCAGTCCACAAATATGGCATAACTCTCCTTGATTTCTTTCATCAGTATTTATTTGTTTTCAGCATACAGATCTTGAAGATATTTTGTAAAATCTACACCTAAATGTTTCATTTTTTGGTGCTACTGTAATGATACTTCTAAAATTTCAATTTCTAATTTTTCATTGCTAGTATATCAATAATTTAATTTTCAAAGATGTTTTAGTGCTGAAAGTGAGAAAGGTGTACAGTAGTGTCAATAACTATTTTTGGTTTAGTGAATAAATTAATAAGAAAGTAAACTGAGGGAAAAACACAATAAGGAGCTTCAGGTTCTAGACAATGGGGTAAACCTAAGGACCAAGAGGTCTAAATTCCATCCTGATGTCATTCAGCTATCCTCTGGAGCTTCTCTCATGTTTCCTAGACCCTCAGATATGTGCCTCCTTCTTGACAGTCAGGTCTCAAATTACATGCAACTCAGACAGCCCAATCTCAGCCCTACCCCTTATCATTTTCTGTCAATCCACCCTGTTTTTGTTTTTTCCTAACCTTTTTTATTGCTTGATCTTTGCTTTTTATTGACTTATTTGATTATTTTTGGTCTTCCCTCACTAGTTTTGTTTACTGCTATATCAAAGTACTAAGAACGATGTCTGACACATAGAAGGCATCAGGATGTGTTTATTGAATGAAAGAAGGAATGAAGGCTTAGTTACAAGAATGAGCTGCAAAAATAACCATTTTTAAACATAACAAAAAAATAAAATGCACTTAAAAGAGCAAAAAAAAAATCAAGTACTAGAAATAATTTTTTTAAGTGTGCAAGACCTTCATGGAAGAAATAGAAAATATTTATTGCAAACATAAAAGAAGTCCTGAATAAACACCATATTTATGATTGAGAAACTCAAAGTCACAAACTATATTAATTTTCCCTAAATAAAATTATAAATGCATGTGCTTCCCAAGTCACCACAGTGAGAGGAGTGAGGGAAGTGAGGGCCTTCACAAGAGTGCAACATTTAAAAGGACACCAAAAAACTCAGTAGTCAAGATCAAAAATATTTTAATTCAATGTTTCTTAAAAATCAAAATTAATCAAAAAATTAGTAATTAACAAAGTGTACAAATTTTCAAGAATGGATGAAAGACAGGATCAGCCTTGACTTTCCATTTTGCCCCTGCCTCCAGTATGGCTTGACATTGTAACTATTACTGATACGATCTTTATTAAAAAAATTTAATATTTTGTTATCAGGTACTTTCGGCATTCATTTTTATTTCTAAAATATTATTTATCTTGATTATTGAGCTTTTTTGGGAACCCCCTTATATTTTGCTCTTTAGATAAATGCATCACTTGACTCACCATGGTTTTGTCTAAAAAAAATTCTATGAAAATTACATGGGATTTTTATTTATCAAACTGATTCTGAAGTTTATATATAAGAACACAGATCTGAGAATAGTCAAAAGGCACTGATATCTAACTAGGCAATCCTTGGAAAAACTACTAATTTGTTATCATCACAGGTCAGGGCATAACCCTCATTCACCTCAGGAAGGACAGAGATGAGGCAGAGTAGCTGCAGAGTGTTGCCAAGAGAACAGGACAGGAGCAGCAGGGGCAAGAGGATGAATCTGAAGCAACTTTTGCTAAAAGATGCCTCCAAGTGTCCATACAGAGCATACCTATGACCCAGAAAAGCACCAGGAAACAGAGTAACAGAGTGGATGGAGGACTTGGAGGGAGGGCCTGGAGTCCCCATTCACTAGGTAGTGTCAAGAAGACATGGGATATCTTTAAAACAATCCAGGTACAAAAATGTATGTTCAGGAAGCAGTTGAGAAGAATCACCAACCAGATTTACAGTACATGTCCCTCACCAATCTCCATGTATACACCCTTGCTATGTGGTAGCTTTGGATGGCCCCTTGGATTTGACTCACTTTGATTTCTTGACTCCTACCTTGGATTCACCCCTATTGCCATGATAGCTTGGGTCATGGGTTCATCCTTTTTTTTTTTTTGGTTCATCCCTTTTGACTTTCAGACTTCCCCTGTCCCCCTGGCACCTTACCTGGCAATTATTACTCTGCCCACATCCTTAATCCCACCCCACCCCACCATCTCCCAATTGGCTTTCCAGTTATAATCTTCACCCACTCCTACTTCTAGTTCCTCATGAATAGGTCACATGCAGGGCTGTGTGGCCCATGGAGGAAGAATCAAATGTATTTTCCTATCCACAAAGTGAAGTATAAAAATCAGTTATGAGAAAAAGAGAGACTCTTTTTATTGTGGAAATTAAGTTACTATTTAAAAAATTGATTAAAGCTGAACTAAAATTTTGGGGAAAAATAGAGCAATTTTATCTGCTGTTAAATTGAATACAAAATTTAAAAGGGATGCTGGGATACAGAATTTCTACTGATTACTTTATCAGCACCTAATGCTAATACATTTCTGAGAGGCAACCATGTGCAGCAAGTATACAATTCATCACAAAACTGAACAAAGAAAACTGTCTACAGTCAAAGAAGGATTTTTTTCCCCCTCTCATTTGGCCCTCTCTAAAGCCTCCTGTAAACATGAGAAAGACAAGCTGACTATGCCTTTTCTACCATCAGACGAAACCACTGGTTTTCTGAAGTGTAGCAGCATCTCTGTCCTAATAAAACAAAGCTCTTACGGTGTGAAATTTAAGCCAGGTCGGTGAAAACTGACATGGTTAGCACACTCATTACTGCCCATATCTGGAAACAACACAGTAAAAAAGAACATTCGCTGAGGCCAACTAACCATCTCAGCAGGACACATTTCCTATCTTCCCCAAAGCATTAATAATCTCATTTATCAGTTATTAGACATTTATTTCTGGTAGATTCCTTTCTAATGAAATTCACCTTACCAAACCAGAAGTAGTTTAAGAAATGCAAGTTATATAATGAGTGCAGTTACAAAGATACTGTCCAGAGAAATTTATTTTTCCAGTGTTAATTTTTGGCTTGACATAAATTGCTAGCACAAGCCCTATAACAGTGCCACATCTAAGCATGCTGGATGCTTTATGATGCCTTATTTGTGATGTCCTGAATACATTCTAGAGCTTATTATATTTTTCCCTATTTCTGACTCCCCAAAGATGGATTTTTATATATTTTCCTCTTTGTACTGTTTCATTTGCTTGATATTATCAACAGGAAAATGAGACTGTATTCTATAGGTCATTTTTCCTTTATTTCTTATAATCCATTCAAGGCAGATTACCAATATATTTTCAATTAGTAATACCAGAATCACAGGGCAAGAGGTAACATTGTTTATGTAGCAACTGGGCTGGGAATACTAATAAGCTTGGCACATCAATCATGGCAACATCCTATAATTCCAAAGTTCACCTTGAAATTTGCATTGCATTTTGTCATTCCTTTTAAATGTGTGTCTTTGTCAAAGCAAGGGATGCAACTTTTTCTTTCATTCTATTAGTAATCCTTAAAAACTAAATATTAAAGTCAATGCCAAACCATAGTTTTATCAATATGCTAAATTTCCCAGTAACGTAACATATTTTGGGCTCAAAACATTTTTCTTTCTTAATTTCCTTGTTTTTACTAATGCATCCTAAAACTGCATGCAGATACACTTTCTTTAAAAAGATGCAAAAACTAGTCTCCCAGAAAGCATAGAATAATATTTTTGTTCTTTTATTGGATTCGCATTGACTAAATAACCATGGTAGCTCCAGACTGTGACGGGTGGTGGATAAAGCAATCTTCCATAAGAGTTTTAAATATTATTCAAATTTGGTAATATGACACAGATTTACTATCACAAATATGTAATTTTCAAATCAATTTAACTTGTCTTATAAATTCCATGCCTTACTAGATTAAATTAGCAACTTGGTACAAATTCTCATTCTTTTTTAGAACTTAAAGTTACAAATTCTTTTTTGTTTATAGTAAGGCAGATCAAATTTTCACAGATTATAAGATAGTAATATGAGATTACTACATCCTATAGTGAAATATTCAAATATTATGAATACCTACTATGTGTTATGCTCAACCTAAGTATTGGAGTACACCACTTACAAACTAGACAAAAATCCTTCTTTTAAGACATTATAGTTTAGTTGAATGGGGGCAGAAAACAAATAAATAACATTTAACATACACTGTGTTGTAAGGGGTTAAGTGCTATGAAAAAATAAATCAGGAAAAAGGAATAGGGTCTACAGGAAGCAGCACTTGTTGCATTTTTAAATAGGCCAGAGTAAGAATTACTGAGACAATAATTTTATGTTAAAACCTGTAGAATGCACGGAAGAAGCCATGCATATCTCCGACGGGAAAGCACAGAGAACAGCAGGGCAATGGCTGTGAAGAGTATTTGGCAAGTTTGAGTACTAGCAAGTATGTCAAGGGGATTGGAATAGAATAAATAAAAAGAGAAGTAGTAGAAAAGGAAGTCAGAGAGATAAAAGGAGGAAGTGGTGGGCTTCTGTTATGACTCATCCTATTCTATATGGTGACACCCTCTGTAGTTGTACACTTGTTCATGGCAACTAACTCCAGGATTACATAGGGCTTGGTGGGTCCCAAAATGACTTTGGCTTTTACTCTGAGTAAAGCGAAAAGACACTGGAAGATTTTGAGCCACATAGCAAAATGTTCAGACTTAAAATTTAGTAGGATTACACTGGCTGCCTAATTTCTTTTCTTAAAAATAAACAAAAAAGGGACTACAGAGGAAGCTGGGAATCTTAATAGGAAGCTGTTGAAATAATCCAGGCAAGAGATGGTGATGGCTTAGATGAGAGGAATAGAAATGGAGACTGTGAGAAGATATTAGAGCCTGATTATACTTTTCAAGATTTGCTGGTAGATTGACTAAAAGAAAAGAGATAAACAGAAGAGGGAGGGACGGCCCCAAGATCTTTGGCCTGAGAACTAGAAGAGCAAGACTGTCATTGACTGAAGTGGGAAAGATTGCCAGAAGAATGCGTTTCAAGGTGAAAAGCTCTGAGCTCTTTTCAGACGTATCAAGACATCCAAGTGAAGATGTAAAATAGACATCCAGACAATGATCTGAAATTAAGAAGTCTGGAGTGAAAATATACATTTTAGAGAATACATTTATAAGAGAGAAGTTATTTAAGCCATAAGACTAGATAAAATTACCAAACATGTACTGAATGCACTGGTACAGGATCCAGAGGACCTGAGTTTTGGTTTCAGCTATGTGGTTTTGGACATCAGTGAATTTCACTGTGGCTCTAGTTTCACATAGTTAAAATAAGATTATTACCACTTCTACATCATAAAGGTATTGTGAAAAACAAATAAGATAGTATTTCAAGTAAAACAAGTTAGAAAACATAAGTAATTATCTGAATAATTCAGGAATGCAAATATTTTAAGATAAAAATAAAGATAATTATATTAGTTTTTCAGTTATTGTCTGTTAGGTTCAAATCCAACTTCTATACTCTGCAAATCATACTTCTGCAAATGGGAGGTATTAGAGGAAGACCTCAAAAATGGAGGATAAACAAGGGGCCTACCTTTTCCCATTTGCTCATTTTTGGCCTCTTGTGTGCATCTTGTTTCTTTTAGCATCACCCCAGGCTTGCTTCTTCAGCCAAGCAACAGTGATTTGTTTCCGTAGCCTCAGTTGAATCTATTTTGCAGTGTTACTAACACTTGCAGAATCTACCTTATTATGTGCCTTCAGAGACCCTGGAAGAGCCAGCCATCATTCCCCTCCTCAGTGGGCTGAGTCCCAGCCTCATAGACCCCACCTCTGAGCTTAGAGACAAAAGCACCATTTGACAAGCCCCTTCAACTGTGAGGCCAGGATTTCAATTTGATGGAGTCCCTTCTAAAATTATCCAAGTTTTAAGCATTCTATCTTCTTTCCTTTCTTCTTCCAAAACTAGGAATGGTGGCTACTTCTTGCAATTGCTATTTCCATGATACCATCATGTTCTTTTTTTGTGTTTTCTCAGTTATAAATATCTAGTCAACAATTCTTTATGTTGAATTTCCTCCATTAAAGTAACTTGTACAGTTTCTATCTCCTAATGAACCTTGACTGACACAATGCTATGGAGCCATTAGCATGAAGAGTGGATCTAAAATATTTTCAATAAAAACTTCACACAGGGCTTCCCTGGTGGCGCAGTAGTTGAGAGTCCGCCTGCCGATGCAGGAGACACGGGTTCGTGCCCCGGTCCGGGAAGATCCCACATGCTGCGGAGCGGCTGGGCCCGTGAGCCATGGCCGCTGGGCCTGCGCGTCCGGAGCCTGTGCTCCGCAACGGGAGCGGCCATAACAGTGAGAAGCCCACGTACCACAAAAAAAAAAAAAAAAAAAAAAAAAAAAACCAACAAAAAAAAAACTTCACACAAAGGAAACACTTTTGAAGAATTGCAACTTAGATCCTTAAAAATAAAATGCATATCCTTCATTAAAACCTAATAAAATAAAATAAAATAATTTTTAGAAATAAATCCACAAGGACAAAGTAACCAGGAGAAGAGACACTAAACAGAAAATTTTGAAAAACTGGAAGCAGATGGAAAAATGACAACTGACCTAGAAAACCTGAGAATACTAAAACCTAAGCCCCAAGGGAAGAAAAAGCACAGAAGCAAGCCAATTTGCACATTAGAATCAAAGAAATATTTCAGCAACTAGAGGCATGGGTACTTATGAGCAATGAGTTCCCTGTGTTTTTTTTTTTCTCTCCTCATATATCCCAGACTGGGTGCTGAAGCAGCAGGCAACCTAGAAATAACAACAGGCACAGATAAATAATTCCCTTAAGGAAAGCCTTCCCAATCCAGCCAAAGATTCAGAAAAGGGGTAAACTATCAAGATTTTTTAAAATTACATAATAACCACTCTACTCCAGCCAGAAATATAGAAAAATGGTGATCTCCATTCACAGCTCTGCCATCAAAAGCCAAGTGAGGAAACTAGAATTCTAGCCTCACCAGGCTGTAATAAGTCACCCCAATTCTTCTTCCAGGGAGGTTCCAATGAAGGCTAAGAAAGAATATGGGACTTTTATCCCTAGTGAATGGTAATAAGGTTACCATGTGGGAAACCTGGTCTTCCACCCCCACCCATAGGTATTGACCCATAGGTATTGACGTCCCTCTCATTTCCTGCTGAGTTGGTATCAGATAAGGCCTAGTACAGAGTCAGGTCTTTTGCCAACACCCAGTAATAACAAGGTACCACCCCCCCAACAGTGTCAGGGATGCCATGTGGGGAGTAATGAGGACCCCTCCACTCCCAGCCAGACTGCTATTAGTGGATGCACAATAGAGAGCCTTGACCCCCATCCTTACCCAGAAGCAACAAAGCACCTCTCTACCACCAGTGTCAGTGGAAGTCAAGTTAGGAACCTGGACTTTTAACACTATGTGACACTATGAGGTGATATCCCTCTTTCCTCATTGGAATGGTGTCACAGGATGCCTGCTATACTAAAAATTTAAGTAAGATCCAAAATTTCACAACGTAATAACCAAAATGTCCAGGATTCAATAAAAAAAAAAAAAATCACTCCTCATACAAAAACTAGGAAATTCTCAACTAGAATGAGAAAAAACAATCAACAGATGCCAACATTCAGACCAGGTGTTAGAACTACCTGACAAGAATTTTAAAGTATCCTTAATAAAAATGCCTCAATAACTGTGAACAGACATGTTAAATATAAAGAAGGTCTGAATGCATTTTTAGAACTAAAAAATAAAATAAAAATTTTAAAACTCAATGAAGCTGCTCAAAAGCATAATGGAGAGAACAGAGGAAAGAATTAGTGAACTGGAAGTTAGAACAACAGAAATTAACCAATCTGAACAACAGAGAGAAAATAAACTAAAAAAAAAATAACAAGGACTTATGGGACTTTAACAAAAGCTCTAACATTCTTGTCATAGGAATCCTGGAAGGAGAGAAAAAAAATGGTACATCTGAAAAGTATTCAAAGAAATAATTGCTGAAAGTTTCTCAAATTGGTAAACAACAACAACATAAGCTTACAAATTCAAGAAGTTATGCAGACATGAAACAAAATAATCCCAAAGAAATCTACACCTAAGCACATCACAGTCAAACTCTGAAAGCTAAAAACAAGAAATCTTGGAAGCAAGAAGAGAGAAATGACACCTTACCCATAGGGGAAAAATTTCACATAAGATCAGATTTCTCATCAGAAACCATGGAGGCCAGAAGGAAGTGGTATACTATTTTTCAAGTGCTGAAATAAAAGGACTTCAAACCCAGAGTTCTTTATCTAGCAAAAATACCCTTCAGGAATGAATGGGAGAAATGTTCTCAGATGAAGAAAAACTAAGAGAATTTTTCATCAGCCAGCTGAACTACCCTAAAATACTGGCTAAATGAATTTCTCTGAACAGAAAGGAATTGATAAAATAAGAAGTCTTGGAACATCAGAAAGAAAGAAAGAACAACAGAAAAAGAAAAATTATGGGTGAATATGATAGATTTCTCATCCTCTTGAATCTTCAAAGTTATGTTTGATAGTTGAAGCAAAAATTTTAATACTGTCTGATGTATTATAAGCCAGTCTAAATATATTAGAAAATATGTAAGGCAATTATATTATACATGGATGAGGGTAACAGGACATAAAGAGAGGTAAGATTTCTATAGTTCAATTGAATACCAGTAGACTGATAAATTATGTATATGTAATGTAATATCTTGAGAAACCACTAAAAAGCTATACAAAGAGATACTCTAAGAATAAAATACATGGATAAATCAAAATGGATTTCTAAAATATGTCCAAGTAACCTATGTAAAGCAAGGAAAAAGAAAATGGAGAAGTGAGAAACAGAAAGAACAAAGAGAAACAAAACAGCAGACATAAGCTTTAACTTATTAGTAATTATATTAAATGTAAATGATCTAAATATACAAATCAAAAGACAGAGTTTGGCATACTCAACTATATGCTGTCTACAAGGAACTTCAATCATAACAATATAAGTAGATAAATAGAAAGAAAGAAAGATATGCCATGCAAACATGAATTAAAAGAAAGCAGGAATAGTTCTATAAACATCATATAAACTTGACTTCACAGCAAAGAAAATTACCAAGGATAGAGAAAGACATTACATCATAATAAAAGGGTAAATCCACAAAGAAGACATAGAAATCCTAATTGTCTATGCATCAGACAACAGAGTCTCAAAATACATGAAGTAAAAACTGATAGAACTGAAAGGAGAAATAGACAAATCCACAATTATACTTGAGGATGTCAACACTCCCCTCTCAGCAAATGATAGCATTAATAGACAGAAAATTGGCAAGGGTCAAAAAGAACTTAACAACATCATCAACCAACAGGTTCTAATCAACATGCAGAGAGCAGTCCACCCAACAATAGAAGAATATACTTCTTTTCAAGCTTGCATAGAACAAATACCAAGATAAACCATATGCTGGGCCATAAAACATTAAAATCATACAGAATGTGTTCACTGGTAATAGTGGAATTTAACTAAAAGTCAATAACTAAAAGATAACAGAAAAATAACCAAATGCTTCAAATCTAAGCAACATGCTTCTAAGTAGCCCAAGGGTCAAAGAGGAAATCTCAACGGAAATTTTTAAATACATTGAATTGAATGAAAATGAAAATACAACATACTAAAATTTGTGTGACACAACTAAAGCAATGCTGCTAGAGAAACATATAGCATTAAATAATTACATTAGAAAAGAGAAAAGTTCTCAAATCAATAATACAGTTTCCTACTTCAAGAACCTAAAAAGAGAAGAGCAAAATAAATGCAAAGCAAACAGAAGGAAGGAAATAATAAATATAAGAGCAGAAATAAATGAATTGAAAACAGAACAACAACTGAGGAAATCAGTGGAACTGAAAGCTGGTTCTTTGAAATGACCTTCAAAAATTATAACCTCTAGCAAGAGTGTCAAAGAAAAAAAGAGAGAGAGAAGACACAAATTAGCAATATCAGGAAGGAAACAGACCCTGCAGACATCAAAAGGATAATAAGGGACTACTATGAACAACTATCCATGCATAAATTGGACAATTTAGATGAAATGGACCAATTCCTTGAAAAACATAATCTAGCACAATTCATGCAAATTGAAGTTAATAATTTGAATATCCCCATAACTGTCAAAGAAATTGAAATTAATAATTTAAAAACTCCCCAAAAGGACACATCCAGGTCCAGATGGTTTCACTAGAGAATTCAACCAAATGTTAAAAGAAAATTTAAAACTAATTCTACACATTTTCTTATAGAAAATAAATGAGAAGGCAACATGTCCCCATCATTCTGTGGAGGCAGTATTATCCTGATTCCAAAGAAAATATAGAAAATGAAAACTGCAGACCAATATTCCTCATTAAATAGCCACAAACAAAACTTTAAAAAAATATTAACAAATACGTTTTCAGCAATAAATTTTAGAAATTATGTACCATGGCCACATGATATGATTACTCTAAGGAGGCAAGACTGGTTCAATATTAGAAAACGAATCCATGTAATCCACTGTATTAACAGCCTAAAAAGAAAAATTGTATGATCACATTAATTGATGCAGAAAAGGAAGTTGGCAACACACACTACTCATTTAAACTAAAAAGTCTCAGAAAACTAGACATAGAGAGAACTTTCTCTACTTGAAGAAAATCATCTAAAAAAAGCCTCCATCTAACATCATATTTAACGGTAAAAGACTGAAAGCTTTCCCCTAAAATCACAACAAGGCAAGGATGTCTGCTCTCATCATTCTATTCAGCATAGTTCTGAAAGTTTTACCTAGCACATTAAAGCAAGTAAAGGGAAGAAAAAGCATACAAATCAGAAAGAAAGAAGTAAAATTTTCCCTGTTTGTAGATGACATGATCATCTATATAGGAAACTCAAAGAAATTTATTAAACTGCTTAGTGAGTTCAGCAAGGTCACAGGATATAAGATCAGCATACAAAAGTCAGTTGTATTTGTTTATGTTAGCAATGAACACAAGACACCAAAATCTAAAATGGAATACGTCTATAATCACTAGAAAAAAGAAAAGAAATGCTTTAATGTACATTTAACTAAACACATACCGAGTCTGTATGCTGATAATCACAAAATGTTGATGAAAGAAGACCTAAGTAAGTGGGGAGACATACTGTGTCATGGATTGGAAGACAACATATAGAGATGTCCAGATTGATTAAAGTTTATCATAATCACTATCAAAGTCCCAGCAAGATTTTTTGAATATATAGACAAGACTATTCTAAAATATGTGGAATGGCAAAGGAATTTGGATATCTAAAATGATTTTTAAAAATAATAGAATGGGAAGAATTATTCTATCTCACTTCAAAGTTTATTCTATAGCCAAAGTAATCAAGACTGTGTGGTACTGACAGATTAGAAACATAGATCAATGGAATGTCATAGAGAACAGAGAAATAGACCCACACAAGTCAGGCAATTAATTTTCTACAAAGTGCAAAAGAAATTCAATGGAAGATGTATAATATTATGGTACTGAAGTAAATGGACAACCATAGGTAAAAGAATGAACCTTAATCTAGACCTCAAACCTTATATAAAAATCTGAAAGGTCATAGCTTTAAATGTAAAACATAAAACTATAAAAATACAAAGATAACATAGGAGAAGATCTTTAGGATCTAAGGCTTGGTAAAGAGTCCTCAGACATGACACCAAAAGTATGGTCCAGAAAAGGAAAAACTTGATAAACTGGACTTCATCAAAGTTAAAACAGGGCTTCCCTGGTGGCGCAGTGGTTGAGAGTCCGCCTGCCGATGCAGGGGACGCGGGTTCGTGCCCTGGTCCGGGAAGATCCCACATGCCGCGGAGCGACTAAGCCCGTGAGCCATGGCCGCTGGGCCTGCGCGTCCGGAGCCTGTGCTCCGCGGCGGGGGAGGCCACAGCAGTGAGAGGCCCGCATACTGCAAAAAAAAAAAAAAAAAAAAAAAAGTTAAAACAGAAAGAATTCCCTGGTGGCACAGTGGTTAAGAATCTGCCTGCCAATGCAGGGGACACAGGTCCAATCCCTGGTCTGGGAAGATCCCACATACTGTGGAGCAACTAAGCCCGTGAGCCACAACTACTGAGCCCACATGCCACAACTACCGAAGCCCACACGCCCTAGAGCCCGTGCGCCACTACCACTGAGCCTGCACTCTCTAGAGCCCACATGCCACAACTACTGAGACTGTGTGCTGCAACTACTGAAGCCCACGCGCCTAGAGCCCATGCTCCGCAACAAGAGAAGCCACCGCAATGAGTAACCTGTGCGCAGCAAGGAAGAGTAGCCCCTGCTCGCCACAACTAGAGAAAGCCCACACGCAGCAACAAAGACCCAAAGCAGCCCAAAAAAAATTAAAAAAAAAAAAAAGTTAAAAAAGAAAGTTTGGGGCTTCCCTGGTGGCACAGTGGTTGAGAGTCCGCCTGCCGATGCAGGGGACGTGGGTTCGTGCCCCGGTCCAGGAAGATCCCACATGCCGCGGAGCGGCTGGGCCCGTGAGCCATGGCTGCTGAGCCTGCACGTCCGGAGCCTGTGCTCCACAACGGGAGAGACCACAGCAGTGAGAGGCCCACATACAGCCAAAAAAAAAAACCCCCCCAAAAAAAAAACAAAAACAAAAAAGAAAGTTTGCTCTGTGAGAGACTGGTAAGAGGATGAAAAAACAAGCTACAGAATAGGAGAAAATATTTGCAAACCATATATCTGACAAAGGACTTAAATCTAGAATGTATAAAGAACTCCCAAAAGTTACCAGTTAGGGCTTCCCTGGCAGTCTAGTGGTTAAGACTCCACACTTCCACTGCAGGGCGGGGGTTCAATTCCTGATGGGGGAACTAAGATCCCACATGCTGCACAGCCAAACAAAGATTTTTTAAAAAACAAAAACTCACCAGTTAAAAAATCCAATTAAGGGCTTCCCTGGTGGCACAGTGGTTAAGTCCGCCTGCCGATGCAGGGGACACGGGTTCATGCCCTGGTCCGGGAAGATCCCACATGCCACAGAGCACATAGGCCCGTGAGCCATGGCCACTGAGCCTGCGCGTCCAGAGCCTGTGCTCCACAACGGGAGAGGCCACAACAGTGAGAGGCCCACGTACCGCAAAAAAAAAAAAAAAAAAAAAATCCAATTAAAAATTGGGCAAAAGATGTAAAGAGACATTCAACCAAAGAGAATCTATAATGGCAAATGTAATACTACTTTAATTAAACTCCTTTTTATGGGATATAGGGAGAAAAGAGAAATACAGGGTGTTTCCCACCACTATCCAACTCCAAAACATGGGCAGTACAATTAAAAGAGCAACAATATATTTTATGTGTACTTACATCCCTCAGCCTCCTTCCAACCCCAGAACATAGTCTAAAAAATTGCAATCCAGTTTTAGCTAATCAACACATCAAACTTGGGAAAGTGAATTAAGTATCTTTATGCCTACTACAAGTAAGACATACATATGCTAGGTGCTTTCTCATTGACTATTCATTTAAACTTCCCAACAACCTTGTGAGACAGATATTATCCTCCTCATACAAATGAAAAAATGAAAATTCTGGAAGTCTATGATAAATTGTAAGTCCATAAAGTTAGTTAAATAATGAATTCTGAACATGTTAGATTCTGTACAAATAACTAATTTTGTTTCTATTTATAATAGGAGATGACAGTACAATGTAATTTTAAAACACAATACTAGAGACTTCCACTTTGGGCCAAGATGAAGTAATAAGGATTGCATTTATCTCCTCACCTGAAATAACTTTAAAAAGTATACACAAAATGTGAAATGACACACACTAAGATATTGGATGTCACTCAATGAAGAGGCCATGACACAAGGAGAACAAACTTAGAGGCAAGTGGTCTCCCTGACTTGGAGTGATGAGGCTGGGAGAAAAGGAGGCCAAGGAAACCAGAGTTTGTAAGGGAAAGTGCTAGAAAAAAGAGAGTTGAACAAAGAAACACTCTGAAAATCTGCACAGTCTCTCTCAGTTAATCAGTTTAGTACTAATTAGCACATGCATGTGAAGAAACTAATCAAGTCTGGGGAAAGGGCACCTAAGGGATTAGAGAAGGAATGAGCAAACTGCAGCCAGTAAGCCAACCATCTGTTTTTGTAAATAAAGTTTTTATTGGAACAAAGTCACACCTATCATTCACAGGTTGTATATGACTACTTCGTGCTAAACTACCAGAGTTGAATAGATGCAGTAGAACCTGTACGTCTCACAAGCCTAAAATATTTACTATCTAGTCCTTAAAGAAAAAGTTTGCCGACCCCTGCATTAAAATGACCAATCCTACAAACCAGAACTGGGACTACTGTAAGGCAAGCATGGCGTCCAGGACACAAAATTTTAGGAGGCACTCAGTCTCAGGTGAAGACTACACTTGGATGAGCCTCAGAGAGACTACCACCTTAAATTTTTTACCCTTGATAACTTCCTCACTTCACCCTAGTTCCAGCTTTCTTCCATACAGGGCTAGGAAGATAGCAGTTCACACCAGCTACAGAGCAAAAGTTCATAATTCACAGGGCATTGGGTAGAGTAGTCAGAGCAATTTGGCCTTAGTACTGGAAAAAAATTAGCCATAGACTAGAAGTCTCTCTGGTTCCACCTAAGAGAACTTAAAGGTAAGACTAAAATGGATTGAACTGCTTTCAAGTAACTTAACCAAGTCCCAGAACAAAGCTCAAGAGTATTTAAAAGAATATAAATATATCAAGCACCCAACAAGGTAAAATTTTAAATGTCTGGCATCCTATAAAAAATTACCAGGCATGCAAAGAAACAGAAAAACAGGCCCATGGTGAGGAGAGGAATCAATCAAGAAACTGCCCCAACCCTTCTACACTGTTGGTAGGAATGTAAATAGGTACAGCCACTGTGGAAAACAGTATGGAGGTTTCTCAAAAAGCTAAAAATAGAACTACCATATGATCCGGCAATTCCACTCCTGGGTATATATCTGAAAAAAACAAAAGTACTAATTTGAAAAGATACATGTACCCCAATGTTCATAGCAGCATTATTTACAATAGCCAGATAAAGAAGCAACCTGAGTGTCCAGAGTGTCCATCAACAGATGAATGCATGAAGACATGGCATGTATGAAGAAGACACACATATTCACAAGGAATACTACTCAGCCATAAAAAAGAACAAAATTTTGCCATTTACAGCAACATAGATGGACTTGGAGGGCAATATGCTAAGTGAAATAACTCAGAGAAAGACAAATACTGTATGATATCACTTATATATGGAATCTAAGAAATACCACAAACTAGTAAATATAACAAAAAAGAAGCAGACTCACAGATATAGAGAATAAGCTAGTGGTTACCAGTGGGGAGAGGGAAGAGAGGAGGGGAGAAACAGGGAGTAGGGGATTAAGAGTTACAAATTATTAGGTATAAAATAAGCTATAAAAATGTATTGCACAAGGTAGGGAATATAGCCAAAATATTATAATAACTATAAATGGAGTATAACCTTTAAAAATTGTGAATCACTATATTGTACACCTGTAACATACAATATTGTACAGCCACTATACTTCAATAAAAAAGAGAAACTGTCCCAGGAATGACACAGAGGACAGAATTAGTAGAAAAAGAATGTTAACAGCTATTTTAGTTGTATTTTGTACGTTTAAGAATCTAGATGAAAGACTGACTATATGAAGTGGAGGCACAGAAACCCCCCCAAAGAGGCACAAATCCGACTTCTAGAGATGAAAAGACAATGTCTGAGAGGAAAACTCATTGGATGTGGTTATAGGAAATGAAACATTGCAGAAGAAAATGATTACTGAACTCAAATACATGGCAATTAAAATTATTCATTATAAAACTCAGAGAAAATGTACTAAAAAAATAAACAGAGAATTGATAAGCTGTGGTGCAATTTCAAGCAATGTGAAATATATGTAATTAGAGTCCCAAGAGAAGGAAAGAGAAAAGAGGAGAAAGGAGGAACTATAAATCCACAGATCCAAAAAAACCTCAAACTCAAGCACACACAAAAAAGAGAGAAACTACATGAAAATACATCAAAATCAAATTCTTCTAAACTATTGATAAAAGAAAAAATATCTAAAACAGCCAGAGAAAAACTACATGTCATGTATAGAGGCAAACAACCTCTGTTGACATCATATTCAATACTTGGATGACAGCACATTTCACATTGGAAACAATACAAAAATGACAGGGAAGCATTGAAAGAAAAAGTGAAAAATGTCAACCCATAATTCTTTATCCAAGGAAACTATTTTTGCAAAAGCAAAATAAAGATCATTTCAGACACACAAAACAAAAAAAGAATTCAGATGTGCATTACAAGATATTAAAGCAGAAGGAACAAGATACCGGATAGAAATATGGATATATACAAAAGCACAAAGCACACAGGAAATGATAACTACATGGGTAAGTATAAAGACTCATTTATTTATTTATTTATTTACTTATTTTAAACAGCCTTGCTTCACTGTGAGCCATGCACTCTGACTGACCTAAGGACTCTTTTACTATTAAAATCCCTTTAAAAGATCATTAAAGCTGAAGTGGCTATATTTTTTCAGACAAAGTTGATTTCAGAATAAAGAATATTAAGAGAGACAAAAAGGGATTTCATACTGATATAGGGGTCAATTCATCAAGCAGATACATGATACTGAACCTTTATACAGCTAATAGAGAGCTTCAAAATATATGAAATAAACACTGACAGATCTTCAAAGTAAAACAGACAAATCCATATAGTTATTTCTAAAAACCCTAGCTCCATAGAGAAAGAAAAACATTAAGAATACAGGCCTACCTCAAAGATACTGTGGGTTTGGC
Organism: Kogia breviceps; assembly: GCF_026419965.1. Taxonomy (NCBI): domain Eukaryota; kingdom Metazoa; phylum Chordata; class Mammalia; order Artiodactyla; family Physeteridae; genus Kogia; species Kogia breviceps. The sequence goes on from NC_081314.1 coordinate 94,144,730, forward strand.
TCCAGAGCACAATAAAGCTAGTAACATGAATTTCTTGGTTTCCTAGTGCATATAAAAGTTATGTTCATACTATTCAGTAGTCTTTCAAATGTGAAATAGCATTATGTATTTAAAAAATGCACATACCTTAATTAAAGCACTTTATTGCAAAAAAATGCTAACCACCATTGGACAAAGCAGTTTGTTGCAAACTTTCAATTTGTAAAAACTGCAGTATCTGTGAAGCGCAATAAAACAAGATGTGTTTGTATGTGAGACTTGCACATTACCAATCTACTCGACTGAATTGACACTTATAGAACATTCCACTCAACAACTGCAGAATACACATTTTTTTCAAGTTCACTCAGAACACTTAACAACACAGACCATATTCTGGCCCATGAAACAAGTCTCAACACGTTTAAAAGCAATCAAATTACCACCACAGAATTATATTTGAAACCAGCCACGTTAAGATACCTAAAAAAAAAAAAATCCCCAAATATGTAAAAGCTAAATAGTACACATAAATAATTCATAAATCAAATAAGAAATCAAAAGGGAAAATGGAAAGTATTTTGAACTGAATTTTTAAAAAATACAACATATCAAAGTTTTGGGGATGCAGATAAAGCTGTAATTACAAGAAAGCTTAGGGCACTATTTACTTTAACAGGAAAAAATATCCCAAATCAAAAACCACAACTTACACCTTAGAAAACTAGAAAAAAAAGCACAAATGAAATCCAAATAAGCAGAAGGAAGAACAGAGTGGATATCAGTAAAATATAAATCAAAAAACTATGTAGTAAATCAATGAAAACAAACAAAGGCAATCAACAACATGTAAATACACCCTATAGCATGGGAGAAAATATTTTCAGACCATATATCTGATAAGGGATTGATATCCAAAATATATAAGGAACTCAAACAATTTAATAGACAAAAACCAAATAAACCAATTAAAAATTGGGCCAAGCACCTGAACAGATATTTCTCCAAAAAATACTTATAATTTCTAACAAGTGTATGAAAATATGCTCAACATCACTAATTATCAGGGAAATGCAAATCAAAACCACAATGAGAATCACCTCACACCTGTTAGGATGGCTATTATAAAAAAAAAAGATAACAAGTACTGATGAGGATATGGAGAAAAGGGAACCCTTGGATACTATTGGAGGGAATGTAAATTGGTACAACCACTATGGCAAACAATATGGAGATTCCTCAAAAAATTAAAAATAGGGCTTCCCTGGTGGCGCAGTGGTTGAGAATCCGCCTGCCGATGCAGGAGACATGGGTTCGTGCCCTGGTCCGGGAAGATCCCACATGCCGTGGAGCAACTAAGCCCGTGAGCCATGGCCGCTAGGCCTGTGCGTCCGGAGCCTGTGCTCCGCAACGGGAGAGGCCACAACAGTGAGAGGCCCGCATACCGCAAAAAAAAAAAAAAAAAAAAAAAAAAAAAAAAAAAAAAAAATTAAAAATAGAGCTACCATATTACCCACAATCCCATTTCTGGGCATGTATCGAAAGGGATAGAAATCTGGATCTCAAAGAGATAGTTCTTTCCCATGTTCACTGTAGCATTATTTACATAATCAAGATATGAAAACAACTAAATGTTCATTAATGGATGAATAGATAAAGTACAATGAAATATTATTCAGCCTTAAAAAAAGAAGGCAGTGGGAGTCCAGGAAGATGGTGGAAGAGTAAGACGCGGAGATCACCTTCCTCCCCACAGATACACCAGAAATACATCTACACGTGGAACTGTTCCTATGGAACACCCACTGAACATTGGCAGAAGACCTCAGACCTTCCAAAAGGCAAGAAACACCCCACGTACCCGGGTAGGGCAAAAGAAAAAAGAATAAACAGAGACAAAAGAATAGGGACAGGACCCACCCCAGTGGGAGGGAGCTGTGAAGGAGGAAAGGTTTCCACACACTAGGAGCCACTTCGCGGGCGGAGACTGTGGGTGGCAGAAGGGGGAAGCTCCAGAGCCATGGAGGAGAGCGCAGGAACAGGGGTTCAGAGGGCAAAGCGGAGAGATTCCCGCAGAGGGCCCGTGCCAACCAGCACTCACCAGTCTGAGAGGCTCGACTGCTCACCCGCTGGGACGGGCGGGGGCTGGGAGCTGAGGCTCGGGCTTCGGGCTTCGGTTGCTTGGAAGCCAGGAGAGGACTGGGGTTGGCTGCATGAACACAGCCTGAAGGGGTTAGTGCACCACGGCTAGCCGGGAGGGAGTCTGGGAAAAAGTCTGGAGCTGCCAAAGAGACAAGAGACTTTTTCTTGCCTCTTTGTTTCCTGTTGCATGAGGAGAGGGGTTTAAGCACGCCGCTTAAAGGAGCTCCAGAAACGGGCGCGAGCCGCGATTATCAGCGCGGACACCAGAGACGGGCATGAGACACTAAGGCTGCTGCTGCCGCCACCAAGAAGCCTGTGTGCAAGCACAGGTCACTCTCCACACCTCCCCTCCCGGGAGCCTGTGCAGCCCGCCACTGCCAGGGTCCCGGGATCCAGGGACAACTTCCCTGGGAGAATGCACGGCATGCCTCAGGCTGGTGCAACGTCACCCCGGCCTCTGCAGCCACAGGATCACCCTGTATCCATACCCCTCCCTCCCCCAGGCCTGAGCCAGAGCCCCTGAATCAGCTACTCCTTTAACCCCGTCCTGTCTGAGCGAAGAGCAGACGCCCTCAGGCAACCTATGCACAGAGGCGGGGTCAAGTCCAAAGCTGAACCCCAGGAGCTGTGCGAACAAAGATGAGAGCAGGAGGTCTCTCCCAGCAGCCTCAGAAGCAGTGGATTAAATATCCACAATCAACTTGAAGTGCCCGGCATCTGTGGAATACCTGAATAGACGGCGAATCATCCCAAGTTGAGGAGGTAGACTTTGGGACCAAGATATATTATTATTTTCCCCTTTTTCTCTTTTTGTGAGTGTGTATGTGTGTGCTGCTGTGTGAGATTTTGTCTGTATAGCTTTGCTTTCACCATTTATCCTAGGGTTCTGACCGACCCTTTTTTTTTTACTTTTTAAAATTTTTCTTCTTAGTAATTGTTTTTTATTTTAATAACTTTATTTTATCCTACTTTATTTTATCTTCTGTTTCTTTCTTTCTTTCTTTCTTTTTTCCTTCCTTCCTTCCTCCCTTCCTTCCTTCCTCCCTTCCTCCCTCCCTCCCTTCCTTCCTTCCTTCCTTTCTATTTTTTCTCCCTTTTATTCTGAACCATGTGGATTAAAGGCTCTTGGTGCTCCAGCCAGTCACCAGGGCTGTCTCTGAGGTGGGAGAACCAACTTCAGGACACTGGTACACAGGAGATCTCCCAACTGCACATAATACCAAATGGCGAAAATCTCCCAGAGATCTCCATCTCAACACCAAGACCCAACTTCACTCAACGACTAGCAAGCTACAGTGCTAGACACCCTATGCCAAACAACTAGCAAGATAGGACTACAGCCCTATCCACTAGCAGAGAGGCTGCCTAAAATCATAATAAGGCTACAGACACCCCAAAAGACACCACCAGACATGGACCTGCCCACCAGAAAGACAAGATCCAGCCTCATCCACCAGAACACAGGCACTAGTCCCCTCAACCAGGAAACCTACTCAACCCACTGAACAAACCTTAGCCACTGGGGACAGCCACCAAAAACAATGGGAACTACGAACCTGCAGCCTGCAAAAAAAGGAGACCCCAAACACAGTAAGCAAAATGAAAAAACAGAAAAAACACAGTAGATGAAGGAGCAAGGTAAAAACCCACCAGACCTAACAAATGAAGAGGAAATAGGCAGTCTAACTGAAAAAGAATTCAGAATAATGATAGTAAAGATGAACCAAAATCTTGGAAATAGAATAGACAAATTGCAAGAAACATTGAACAAGGACCTAGAAGAAATAAAGAGGAAGCAAGCAATGATGAGCAACACAATAAATGAAATGAAAAATACTCTAGATGGGATCAATAGCAGAATGACTGAGGCAGAAGAACAGATAAGTGACCTGGAAGGTAAAATAATGGAAATAACTACTACAGAGCAGAATTTTTAAAAAAGAATGAAAAGAACTGAGGACGGTCTCAGAGACATCTGGGACAACATTAAATGCACCAACATTCGAATTATAGGGGTCCCAGAAGAAGAAGAGAAAAAGAAAGGGACTGAGAAAATATTTGAAGAGATTATAGTAGAAAACTTCCCTAATATGGGAAAGGAAATAGTCAATCAAGTCCAGGAAGCACAGAGAGTCCCATACAGGATAAATCCAAGGAGAAACACGCCAAGACACATATTAATCAAACTATCAAAAATTAAATACAAAGAAAACATATTAAAAGCAGCAAGGGAAAAACAACAAATAACACACAAGGGAATCCCCATAAGGTTAACAACTGATCTTTCAACAGAAACTCTGAAAGCCAGAAAGGAGTGGCAGGACGTATTTAAAGTGATGAAGGAGAAAAACCTACAACCAAGATTACTCTACACAGCAAGGATGTCATTCAGATTTGATGGAGAAATTAAAAACTTTACAGACAAGCAAAAGCTGAGAGAGTTCAGCACCACCAAACCAGCTTTACAACAAAAGCTAAAGAAACTTCTCTGGGCAAGAAACACAAGAGAAGGAAAAGACCTACAAGAACAAACTTGAAACAATTTAGTAAATGGTAATAGGAACATACATATCAATAATTACCTTAAATGTAAATGGATTAAATGCTCCCACCAAAAGACACAGACTGGCTGAATGGATACAAAAACAAGACCCATATATATGCTGTCTACAAGAGACCCACTTCAGACCTAGGGACACTACAGACTGAAAGTGAGGGGATGGAAAAAGATATTCCATGCAAATAGAAATCAGAAGAAAGCTGGAGTAGCAATTCTCATATCAGCCAAAATAGACTATAAAATAAAGACTATTACAAGAGACAAAGAAGGACACTACATAATGATCAAGGGATCGATCCATGAAGAAGATATAACAATTGTAAATACTTATGCACGCAACATAGGAGCACCTCGATACATAAGACAAATACTAACAGCCATAAAAGGGGAAATTGACAGTAACACAATCATAGTAGGGGACTTTAACACCCCACTTTCACCAATGGACAGATCATCCAAAATGAAAATAAGTAAGTTTTAATAAACACAAGTTTTAAATAAACACAAGTTTTAAATGATACATTAAACAAGATGGACTTAATTGATATTTATAGGAAATTCCATCCAAAAACAACAAAATACACATTTTTCTCAAGTGCTCATGAAACATTTTCCAGGATAGATCATATCTTGGGTCACAAATCTAGCCTTGGTAAATTTAAGAAAATTGAAATCATATCAAGTATCTTTTCCGACCACAACGCTATGACTCTAGATATCAATTACATGAAAAAGATCTGTAAATAATACAAACACATGGAGGCTAAACAATACACTACTAAATAACCAAGAAATCACTGAAGAAATCAAAGAGGAAATCAAAAAATACTTAGAAACAAATGACAATGGAGACATGATGGCCCAAAACCTATGGGATGCAGCAAAAGAAGTTCTAAGAAGGAAGTTTATAGCAATACAATCCTACCTTAAGAAACAGGAAACATTCGAATAAATAACCTAACTTTGCACCGAAAGCAATTAGAGAATGAAGAATAAAAAATCCCCAAATTAGGCACAAGGAAAGAAATCATAAAGATCAGATCAGAAATAAATGAAAAAGAAATGAAGGAAATGATAGCAAAGATCAATAAAACTAAAAGGTGGTTCTTTGAGAAGATAAACAATGTTGATAAACCATTAGCCAGACTCATCAAGAAAAAAACGGAGAAGACTCAAATCTATAGAATTAGAAATGAAAAAGGAGAAGTAACAACGAACACCAGAAATACAAAAGATTATTAGAAATTACTACAAGCAACTCTATGCTAATAAAATGGACAACCTGGAAGAAATGGACAAATTCTTAGAAATGCACTACCTTCCAAGACTGGACCAGGAAGAAATAGAAAATACGAACAGACCAATCACAAGAACTGAAATTGAAACTGTGATTAAAAATCTTCCAACAGGGCTTCCCTGGTGGCGCAGTGGTTGAGAATCCGCCTGCCGATGCAGGAGACACGGGTTCGTGCCCTGGTCCGGGAAGATCCCACATGCCGCGGAGCAACTAAGCCCGTGAGCCATGGCCGCTAGGCCTGCGCGTCCGGAGCCTGTGCTCCGCAATGGGAGAGGCCACAACAGTGAGAGGCCCGCATACCGCAAAAAAAAAAAAAAAAAAAAAAAAAAAAATCTTCCAACAAACAAAAGCCCAGGACCAGATGGCTTCACAGGCGAATTCTATCAAACATTTAGAGAAGAGCTAACACCTATCCTTCTCAAACTCTTCCAAAAGATAGCGGAGGGAGGAACACTCCCAAACTCATTCTATGAGGCCACCATCACCCTGATATCAAAATCAGACAAAGACGTCACAAAGAAAGAAAACTACAGGCCAATATCACTGATGAACATAGATGCAAAAATCCTCCAACAAAATACTAGTAAGCAGAATCCAATAGCACATTAAAAGGATCATACACCATGATCAAGTGGGGTGTATCCCAGGAATGCAAGGATTCTTCAATATACGCAAATCACTCAACGTGATACACCATATCAACATACTGAAGGAGACAAACCACATGATCATCTCAACAGATGCAGAGAAAGCTTTTGACAAAATTCAACACCCATTTATGATAAAAACCCTGCAGAAAGTAGGCATAGAGAGAAATTTCTTCAACATAATAAAGGCCATATATGACAAACCCACAGCCAACATCATCCTCAATGGTGAAAAACTGAAAACATTTCCACTAAGATCAGGAACAAGACAAGGTTGCCCACTCTCAGCATTATTATTCAACATAGATTTGGAAGTTTTAGCCACAGCAATCAGAGAAGAAAAGGAAATAAAAGGAATCCAAATCAGAAAAGAAGTAAAACTGACTGTTTTCAGGTGACATGATACTATACATAGAGAATACTAAGGATGCTACCAGAAAACTACTAGAGCTAATCAATGAATTTGGTAAAGTAGCAGGATACAAAATTAATGCACAGAAATCTCTAGCATTCCTATACAATAATGATGAAAAATCTGAAAGTAAAATAAGAAAACACTCCCATTTACCATTGCAACACAAAGAATAAAATATCTAGGAATAAACCTACCTAAGGAGAGAAAAGATCTGTATGAGAAAATTGTAAGACACGGATGAAAGAAATGAAAGATGATACAAATAAATGGGGAGATATACCATGTTCTTGGATGGAAAGAATCAACATTGTGAAAATGACTCTACTACCCAAAGCAATCCACAGATTCAAAGCAATCCCTATCAAACTTCCAATGGCATTTTTCACAGAACTAGAACAAAAAAATTCACAATTTGTATGAAATGCAAAAGACCCCGAATAACCAAAGCAATCTTGAGAACGGAAAACAGAGCTGGAGGAATCAGGCTCCCTGGCTTCAGACTATACTACAAAGCTACAGTAATCAGGACACTATGGTACTGGCACAAAACAGAAATATAGATCAATGGAACAGGATAGAAAGCCCAGAGATAAACCCACTCACATATGGTCACCTTATCTTTGATAAAGGAGGCAAGAATATACAGTGGAGAAAAGACAGCCTCTTCAATAAGTGGTGCTGGGAAAACTGGACAGTTTCATGTAAAGTATGAAATTAGAACACTCCCTAACACCATACACGAAAATAAACTCAAAATGGGTTAAAGACCTACATGTAAGGCCAGGCACTATCAAACTCTTAGAGGAAACATAGGCAGAACACTCTATGACATAAATCCAAGCAAGATCCTTTTGACCCACCTCCTAGAGAAATGGAAATAAAAACAAAAATAAACAAACAGGACCTAATGAAACTTAAAAGCCTTTGCACAACAAAGGAAACTGTAAACAAAAAGACAACCCTCAGAATGGGAGAAAATATTTGCTAATGAAGCAACTGACAAAGGATTAATCTCCAAAATTTATAAGCAACTCAGGCAGCTCAATAACAAAAAAACAAACAACCCAATCCAAAAATGGGCAGATGAACTAAATAGACATTTCTCCAAAGAAGATATACAGATTGCCAACAAACGTGAGAGAATGCTCAACATCATTAATCCTTAGAGAAATGCAAATCAAAACTACAATGAGATATCATCTCACACCGGTCAGAATGGCTATCATCAAAAAATCTACAAACAATAAATGCTGGAGAGGGTGTGGAGAAAAGGGAACCCTCTTGCACTGTTGGTGAGAAAGTAAATTGATACAGCCACTATGGAGAACAGTATGGAGGTTCCTTAAAAAACTAAAAATAGAACTACCATATGACCCCGCAATCCCACTCCTGGGCATATACCCTGAGAAAACCATAATTCAGAAAGAGTCATGTACCAAAATGTTCATTGCAACTCTATTTACGATAGCCAGGACATGGAAGCAACCTAAGTGTTTATCAACAGATGAATGGATAAAGAAGATGTGGCACATATATACAATGGAATATTACTCAGCCAAAAAAAGAAATGAAACTGAGTTATTTGTAGTGAGGTGGATGGACCTAGAGTTTGTCATACAGAGTGTAGTAAGTCAGAAAGAGGAAAACAAATACCGTACACTAACACATATATATGGAATCTAAGAAGAAAAAAAAAGGTCATGAAGAACCTAGGGGCAAGTCGCGAATAAAGACACAGACCTACTAGATAATGGACTTGAGGATATGGGGAGGGGGAAGGGTAAGCTGTGACAAAGTGAGAGAGTGGCATGGACATATATACACTACCAAACGTAAAATAGATACCTAGTGGGAAGCAGCCTCAGAGCACAGGGAGAGGAGCTCAGTGCTTTGTGACCACCTAGAGGGGTGTGATAGTGAGGGTGGGTGGGAGAGAGACGCAAGAGGGAAGAGATATGGAATCATATGTATATGTATAACTGATTCACTTTGTTGTAAAGTAGAATTTAACATAACATTGTATAGCAATTATACTGCAATAAAGATGTTTAAAAAATAATAATAATATGGGAATGTTTCAAGTCCAAATTAATGAAAAACAGTTATGTCTTTAAAAACACTTTTCAGTGTAACACAGAAATGGTATTAAAAAAAAAAACAGACCTTAAGTTTTAACATCAGTATTAAGTCACCTAGTATTTTTATGAGATTTTAACCTTATTGTTTCACATTTACCAATAGTTTCATTTGTAGCCATCCTGTCTACTAACTGGATTTGAAGTTCTTCAGTAGATCTGCCCCTCCGCCCACCTCCCCCAGCACTTATCATCTCATTTAGCACAAACTAAGTATGGTTTTTACCATGAGGATTTCTGAAATCTTGGAAATAAGTAATGCATTCTATGAATTAAATATTAGAAACTCCAGAGAGCCACATGTGGAAGTAAACCAAGGGCTCACTTGTAAAATTTTTATTAAAGAGCAGACAGATTCAAAATTCCAAACACTTTGCCTTGTTTACAATCTTAGAAAGAGAGATGTTGGAAATCATTATCATCTAGTAAGTGGAAACCTGCTCAGTTTTATTGTGTCTATGCAGAAAAGGGAAATGGTTAGCCTGACGGTTAATTTTACGTGTCAACTTGACTGAGTTATGAGATGCCCAGACATTTGGTCAAACATGTTCTTGGTGTTTCTCTGAGGATATTTTTGATGAGCTTAATACTTAAATTGGTAGACTGAGTAAAGCAGATTGCCCTCCCTAATGTGAGCGGGCTTCATCCAAACAGTTAAAAGTTTGAATAGAACAGAAAGGCTGACCCTCTCCAAAGTAAGGGAAAATTCTCCTACCTGACTGCTTTGAAACTGGGACATTGGTTTTTTTCCTGCCTTTGGATTTGAAGTGAAACATTGGCTCATCCTGGGTCATGAGCCTGTCAGCCTTTGGAATGGAACTAACACCATAGGTTCTCCCAGCTGTCAGGCATTCTGACTCGTATTGGAACAAAATCATTGGCTTTCCTGGGTCCCTAGCTTGCCAGCTCACCCTGCATATCTTGGGACTTTTCAGCTTCCATAATTGCATGAGCCAATTCTTTATAATAATTCTCTTTGTATATACGAATATAAATATATACCTTCTACTGGTTCTGTTTCTCTGGAGAACCCTGACTAACACAGTTAGCATGGAGCATAGAAATTGGTAGAACAAAGAGGCAAAAGGTGGCTAGTATTCCCACAACTAATGAGAGTAAAGGGGGAGTTCTAGCCTGGTTCACAGGCTCCACCTTCCTGAAATCTATTCCAAGCATGATCTTATTATGGCAATTTTTCAGCTACCACAGCTCACCACAACTTAACCTCAAACCAACTATGGGTCTGTGTTCCAATTCCATACTCACCAAACAATCTCTGGTTTCAATTTAGCTTTTCATGAACAGCTTCTCACCTGGGAAAATCCCCTCCTCATGCTAAGTATTTCAGACTGTGTGACACACTGTATGGGCACCTATTCTTTTTGCCTAGTTGGCGTTCATTCAGACTTCTTTTGGTGAGAGCATTTTTATTTCCCTCAATCCATTTTTGTGGAAGGATGATTCAGCCTTCCAGATGTAGAACTAGGAATATGACTTAGGTCTAGATAAATCCAAGTTTCCGTGATTGGTTGAGTGATGGTAAGAGACCAAATCTAGACCAATGAGAATCAGCCCCCCCAAGACTTTTGCTAGAACCATTTGCAAATATGTGGAATGAGATGTGCTCATTCTGCTGGAGTTGCTAAACTGCTAGAACATAAGCCTGGAATTCTATAGCCAACTTAGCCATATTTACTTGCCTGAGAACAAAGCCAATGCAGAGGAAAACAATGCCAAGAGATAGGTTAATATCTATGCTACTTAATCTAAATTCTCTGCCTTATGCATTGGTCTCTGTGAAACTGGTTAGTAAGCCCACTCTTGGTGTGCTGACAGATCAGATTTTTGAGTGTACAGAACTGAGGACCAGACCCTGGACTAGGACAAATTCACCAATTCAGATGCTGGTCTTAGGGGGTGTATAGTGTAGGAGGTAAGAGCATGCCATAATAAAGACTTGCATTGCAATACATCTTCCCCATTTACTCAGTGAGAGTTCTTGGGCAGGCAAGTTATTTAACCTCTCTCAGTCTCAGTGCTCACATTTGTTAAGTGAAGCTAATAAAATTCCATTTAATTAATACTCATAATACATACTGAGAGGACTCAGTAAGAATATAGGTAAGAACAATAACTAACAGTTACTGATCACCCAATATGTGCAGCTCATTGCTGTAAGTCATATATGTGTGTGTGTGTGTGTGTGTGTGTGTATGTGTGTGTAAAACAAGCAAGAACTGCTTTTTAATCTTAGAGAGTCGTAATTCAATAAATACTTTTGTTTATTGGTTATTTGGGGTTTGGGATTTTCTTGACTTTTTGATCAGAATTAACAAGATACAAGAGAGTATTATTGCTTATCGCTTTTGGTTTTGGACCCTTCTATTCTCCTTGTATAAAAAAATAAAAAGAAAAATTCAAGTCCTTCCATATGATTAAAAGAGTTCATCTAGAAATAGAAAAAATGAAAATAAAATATCAAAAAAGAAAATATTTCAGCCCATCATCTTGCTAATTTAAAGTTATAATTTGTCCAATTTTAGCCAGTCTGAGAAACTGTATAATATTCTAAGCCTCCAAAACTCAGCAGCTAGTCATGAACAATAAAGAAAGCTCAGTCAAAATCCTTTTGTGGCGTCCCTGAACTCATGAACTCTAATCCCTTTTCTGGCTCTTTTTTGTGCAGTTCATCTTGTAACAAAGGTGACAGCTTTCAGAAAGAATGGTTCAATCAGTAACCAGAATGTGCAGCTTATGAGAACAGAGCTCTAGGTTCAATCAATTGGTTTCATGGACAAACTGGTTTCATGAAATGAAAAATCCAATTCCATAACTACTATCAACACTGCTATCTCAAACCAGCATTCTTCCAAATACTTGTACTTAATTGCAGCAGCAACCTGGTAAGAGAATATGAGTGTCTCAAAATCACCCATCAGAACTATGAGAAGAAACAATTGCAGCAAAGGACCTACAATTTACTTCCTACCTGCTTTGTATCAATTGTCCCATTTAGGGACATAGACCATATTGAACATCTACTTGAAGCTATAGGGATTTACATTCTAGTGTGGAACTTAAAACACTCGTGAAACAACTGTAGAACAGTTTTGCAGGTGAAAATGAATAATTAGACTTAATAGTCAGGCCGTATAAGAGTTTACTGTGTAGCCATCTGTTTCTAAGAGCTGGTCATTTAACTTGTAAGATGACACTGAGTTAAGGACTGAATAGATGAGGAAGCTGAAGCTCAAAGCACTTAAGAGATTTGACTGATATCACCCAGTTTAAAGTGAGAAGGCGGGATTTGACCGAGTTTTATGTAAGGTCAAAATCACTGCTCTTAACCACAGTGCTGTAGTGCTTTCCTAATAGAGCAGTACGAACAGTACAGAGAAAGCCAAGCAGCTAAGTCTTTTGGTGCAAATGGGATCTACTGAATGCGGCAGCGTAGTTAGGAGGCAGCCTTTCATGCTTAAGGGATTATCTGTGTCTTCGGCAAGCAATTGCTTCTGACCAGAGAATTAAACAGTAGACTTCCATAAGATTGATTGGAACAGAGTGATCATTACTTTTCCAAAACTGCCCATGGCACCTTGGCAGGTATTTATGTTTTTCTCAAACAGGAAAATGCCCAGAAGCACTGCCATGAATCTAAATGAACAGACCTTTTAGCAGGATTCTTAGGGAGCGACTTTATAAGTGCCTGAAATAATGGCTAAAGCAATTTTTTAAAATGTATTCAAATAACAATTGTGAGCACAGTCAGATTGTTCCATCTAAGAAGCAAAAGAAAGGTAATTACCTGTAAAACTCATAAAATGTATATTGTTTACTTATCATTAACTCTGAACACCTTTATGCTAATGGTAGACTAAGACGAGCTTCTAGCTATAAGGTAAAAGAAACAGCCAGAGTAAGTCAAAGGAACACAAAGACCTTCCCAGCTGAGTGAATGACATCCCAGTAACCTTGAAGAATCCCTGTAACCAGCCACAACCTTCAATCATCTGTGGAAACAGTAAATAATGGGAGAAAATCCAGTAGGCACTAGAGACCACTTTACAGACATGAGCTTGTCCTTACACAGTCTCTAAGGTGAGAACAAACCACATATTAGGCAAAGACCAGAGAAGCAAGGAAGAATATAAATGACAAGCTCCAACAGAAAAGTCAAAGTCTTAATTCTTTGAATCCCAAGAATCTTTAATTTTTTTTTTTTTTTTTTTTTTCAGTACGTGGGCCTCTCACTGTTGTGGCCTCTCCCGCTGCAGAGCACAGGCTCTGGACACGCAGGCTCAGCGGCCATGGCTCACGGGCCCAGCCGCTATGCGGCATGTGGGATCTTCCCGGACCGGGGCACGAACCCATGTCCCCTGCATCGGCAGGCGGATTCTCAACCACTGCGCCACCAGGGAAACCCTTAACTTTTTTAAAATTTAAGTATAGTTGATTTACAATATTGTGTTAGTTTCTGGTGTACAGCATACTGGGAAGCACATTTTAAGGGAATGCACAGAAGTTAATTAATGTTCACTGTGTTCCTGCATTGTACCAGGCAACTTATATACAATACATGCAGAAACACGTGTTCTCAGTAAACCTTTTGGTGCTTTTCTCCTTTCATAATTTATCTTTCCCTACTGGAAGCAGAAATTATCCAAGGAGCCATTGCAAAAATGTAAGCAGAATAATAGGACAGTACAAGTCATTCCTGATTTTGACATTTTTCTTTTTTATGTGGTAGCTTTGGTCAATTTTGAAAAGAATTTTGAGAACAAGAGTCTGATTTTTATCAAGCACTTTTACTTATCTTATGACGACTTCAGTAATAGAGAAAGAACTAGGTTGCCAATAACTAAAATAATTTCATTGAAATAATTTATAATGACAGATGGACAGATATGGATATACTGATAGATATAGATATATAATCTCCACTTTAGTCCCTTTCCTTTCTCTGTAAATCTCATAGCAAACACTATAGTGAGGCAAAGATTTCATCTTACAGAGGTATCAGTGGAAGGTTAAAACATAAAACTGAAACATATTTCTCCAGCAGAGTGATACAATTAGAACACTTCTAAGTGTCCAGTGCAAACTCAAGTGAGAAAGGACTTAATTTTCAATTTTTGAGCCACATCTAAAATGCGTCACATCTACACTCAAAAAAACTTCTTAATAACAAGGTCCTGGGACTTCCCTGGTGGTCCAGTGGTTAAGAATCTGCCTCCCAATGCAGGGGACGCAGGTTCGATCCCTGGTCGGGGAACTAAGATCCCACATGCCGTGGGGCAACTGAGCCCATGTGCTGCAACTACTGAGCCCACACACCACAAATACAGAGCCCATGCGCTCTGGAGCCTGCACACCACAAGTAGAGAGAAGCCCGAGAAGCCCATGTGCCACAGTGAAGAGCCCGCGTGCTGCAATGAAAGACGTGCTGCAACTAAGACCCAATGCAGCCAAAAATAAATAAATAAATAAATTTTTTAAAAAAAAACAAGGTCCTACTGTATAGCACAGGGAACTATATTCAATAGCTTGTAATAACCTATAATGGAAAAGAATCTGAAAAAGAGTATATATAACTGAATCACTTTGCTGTAGACCGGAAACAAACACAACATTGAAAATCAACTATACTTCAATTTAAAAAAACAAACTTGCCAAGTCAAAAACTATCTTTGATTCTAGTAACTATGTTTTGGGCTAATATGAGAGGCAATATATCATAATGTTTATGAACAGAAATGCTTGAATCAGTTGCCTAGGGTTTAACTCTTGGGTCTACCGTTCAGTAGCTCAGTGATTTAGCACAAGTTACCTAACCTTTCAAACCTCAGCATCCTCATCTATAAAATGAGTGTAATAGAAGTATATACTTCATGTGTTGTTGTAAGAATAAAATGAAGTACGAAAATAAAGAACCTTAGAACAGTGCCTGGTATATTCTATACACTCAACAGATGTCAGCTAATATGATTACCAAATTTCACAGTATTGCAATTGTGGCAGGATAATTTGAGATATTAATCTGTTTTATATTGTTCTGTTCTCATTGATGCAGAAGATTCAAAAGGCTGGGAGTGATTTTGTATATTTATATCTTTCCTCCTTCAAGAAAAGTATCAAGATTTTCAGTCCTAGCATGTAAGAATTTCTCTTGCCCCAGGAGAGAATTAGCAACTTCTGTTTTCTAAAACCTTTAATGAAGCAATAGGGCTGAATTTCATTTGGGAAGGAATAGGAGAGATGAAGGAGAAGAATGTGGCCTGGAAGAAATGAGAGGGTGAGCATCCCTCAGACCTAGAGCTAGATGGGGTTGGATTTGTGGCAAGTGGATGAGATCCGTGCCCCTGCTGCACACAGGTCTCCAGATGGGAGACAGAGAGGGATACCTGAGGTCAGCGTCTAGGGTCTAGGCCTGGAGAGAAGCATCTCTTGTGTGGGCCAGAAGGAGGATCACTCCAACAGTGATCTCTGGGCAGACCCAGAACAGTCCCGCCAGAAAAATGACAGAAGACCAATCTGTGTAAAAGCATCATGCAACAGAACAAACAACGGTAGTGACAAAGACAATACGGGCTATTGACCAGGTCACTTGCTCATCTCCACTTGCCCCAATTCAAGTCTTACAGAGCCATAAGAAAGAGAAGCCCCCAAATCAAGACTTATATTGTGTTTCTTACTGCCCTGGTAATTTGAACTAGACCCATAATTAATTTGTTTTAAAAAGATGACATTTGGGAATTCCCCGTGGTTAGGACTGGCGCTTTTGCTGCCAAGGGCCCGGGTTTGATCTCTGGTTGGGAAATAAGATCCCACAAGCTGCAGGGCGTGGCTAAAAAAAAAAAAAGATGAAGTTCTTCAACTTCAGCAATACAGAGCAGAGACGTATGAGTTTTGGAGTTATTTTGACCTCAGTTTAAATACTAGCTATGTGTGTAACCATGAGTAAAGGACTTAAAGTCACTAAAACTTAGTTACCTATTTATAAAATAATAACATATCAAAGCATATGTTTAAAAATTAATAATTCATAAGTTGATGGGTACATCATATGGCGCATTGTGGGTGCTCAGTAAATGGTAGCTATTATTATTATTATTATAAAAATGTGCTCCATTAGGCAGAAAAATAATTGTCACTGAAAGATGACCCTGCCATAAAAGGGTGCCTGTCAAAGGTACAGTTGTAAACAACTCAGATCCCCTTCAGGACCAAGGCACTCTTGAACTAGGCTACCTGAAATGTGAATCACATACCACATGCTTTAGCAGGATCTGGGAAAGCACATTTAGACCTGTATCTCCAGGTGCTGGAATGGGGGAATGGAACAGAAAGTTCAATAAGGGAGAATTTATCAGTATGGAAGCACTATCCTATGACACAGGATTTAACACTCTGCAAGGACCTAAGGAGATGGTGCTAGTGTGCTGCTCAGATAACCTTGGAAGCACAAATAAAGTGATCACCTATATTAGGTGAATTAGAAATACCAGAAATTCCTCATTTATGTATAGATTGGCTCAGTATGCGTGGGCAAGCTGAAAATTGCCAACTCCTGCATCTCACTCAGAGATTGATAGGGGCAGAGTAGAGAGACAAAGTAGGTAAGTAAATAGGTAATTCCACTAGGGGATTGTAAGTAAAGAAAAAAGTACAGTGCATGCTGCAACCAAAGGAGCCCGCATGCTGCAACAAAGATCTCACACGTGGCAACAAAGATCCCATGTGCCACGACTAAGGCCCAGTGCAGCCAAATAAATAAATATTTTTTAAAAAGAAAGAAAATAGTATGGGAGACCCCTGTACGTTAATGATCACTCAAGAAAGTAGGTTTGCTTAACCACAAAACCAAGCAGGCTTACCTAGGAACAAAACCATGAAACAGAAGCATGAGACATGACCCAAGACAATAAAACAGTGGTGTCATGAGACCCACATCCTGCCCAATGAGCTCAGTAAGTTCATTGTTATTGGCCTAAGAGTTATTGGTGTAATTAAGGTTATTTGTATAAGAATAAATCTTAGTACAGGGGGGTATCTTTCTTTTCCTTTCTTTTTATATTTTAACTTCCTTTCACCAGAGCTTAACAGAAATCTGAAATCATGTATATCCCAACAGATAGGGGGCCGGTGAGTTTGAGAGGATTTCAGGCAACGTGGTGATTCAAACTTCTCACTGCTCTTCGAATATGAAAATGTAATGAGAAGATTGCTCCATCTTCTGGGTAATATTCCTGAAGATGAATTATTACTATCTTTGTATTCCTCTAGAAAGTCTTTTTGTAGCATTTATTTAAAATGACTACTGTATCCCA
The DNA here is from genome assembly GCF_026419965.1 of Kogia breviceps. Classification (NCBI taxonomy): domain Eukaryota; kingdom Metazoa; phylum Chordata; class Mammalia; order Artiodactyla; family Physeteridae; genus Kogia; species Kogia breviceps. Next base: position 94,162,232 of record NC_081314.1, read on the forward strand.
TCACACACAATATTTTGTTATTCAGAGAAAGGAAGGAAGTTTCTCTATAAGTATATCTTAGATAGAGACTTCAGGGGTACCTCTGGAAATGGCACCATGTCACCTCTTCATGCTGCAGTTCAGAACTCCAGAATGAGATTTCCCCAGGCTCTTCTTGGATTCTACTTTTGTTTTCTCATTGTTCTGGATGAAAGTCATTCCTCCACTACCAGGGACCCCACCTAGCCTATGATAGTTGTGAGTCCCTCCTCAGCAGTTTTGTTCAATGATACAAAATTCTCTATTTCCCAAGAGACTACTACTTCAGGCAGGAAGAAAATTTTTATTGCCACATCTGGTTTGCTCTATTTTTAATAAGAATCCATACAACTAGGGCTTCCCTGGTGGCGCAGTGGTTGAGAGTCCGCCTGCCGATGCAGGGGACGCGGGTTCGCGCCCCGGTCCGGGAAGATCCCACGTGCCGCGGAGCGGCTGGGCCCGTGAGCCGTGGCCGCTGCGCCTGCGCGTCCGGAGCCTGTGCTCCGCAACGGGAGAGGCCCACGTACCACACACACACACACAAAAAAAAAAAACCAAAAAAAAAAAAAAAAAAAAGAATCCATACAACTAGAAAATCCTTTAAACTAGAACTATTTGACTAGATTAGAACAACTCAGCTTCTAGCTCACCAAACATAGATACTAAAGTAAGAAGTCAATCCAGCCAGTACCGCCTTTTCCCACAAAACAGACTTGGGAGTGAGAGTAAAACACGTAACAAAGAGCTGTAAACTTCTAGAATTAATGTAGGTTTAATCCATTGAGTCCTTGTAGTATTTTTTAAAGTCCTGGTGATGCCAGATGGTTGTCTTAATAAGATGATGCAGAAATCCGGTGTGTCAAATTCACGGCTACTTAACACTATTTAAATTAGCTATGTAAAGCATGCTGCACCTTTCCAAGTGGGGTTTGCATTGGGGAAACTGTGAGGGTCAGGATTTGAAGACTGTTCTGAATTTCATTAAAACTGAGTTACTGGTTCATTTGTGTATCCCTGGGCAAATCATTTCAGCAGTTAAAAAAAAATAATGCTCAAGACTAAAAGATTAAATCCCCTAATAAAAAATGAGCAAGGTAGGGCTTCCCTGGTGGTGCAGTGGTTGAGAATCCGCCTGCCGATGGAGGGGATACGGGTTCGTGCCCCGGTCTGGGAGGATACCATATGCCGCGGAGCAGCTGGGCCGCTGAGCCTGCGCGTCCGAAGCCTGTGCTCCGCAACGGGAAAGGCCGAAACAGTGAGAGGCCTGCGTACCGCAAAAAAAAAAAAAAAAAAAAAGAGCAAGGTAAATGATAATACTATTATGATAAACATTGTCATTTATTGTTATGGCTTTTGGGTCTAGCTTTCTCTAAGCTCTTACTACTATTATTATTAATCATTTTTAACTGTATACATTAGGAAAGGTGCAAGGACCACATACCTGGTGCTATGTATCACTCAGAGATGGTCTCTTACTGCCCTAGCTCATCAATGATACTCTCTTGAGTCTGGGGCAGGAAGACCCAGTGGAATAATGTTTTAAAAACTAAAGCAGGAACTCAGGAACCAGCTTTAATAGCACTCCTTCCAGGAACTCTGATAAAGCTAAGAGAGGACCCATTGCTGTAGGTGCCAGGTGCCGGTACAATAATGGTATGAGTTAATGCATCAGGCAAGGCCACAGTCTAATGAGATCTTCTTTCACTCACCCATTGACAGATTGAGGCAGAGATCTGCTAGTTTATTCATTCATTCATTTACCTGCTGTATGTATCACACCCTAATAAGCACTAAGAAAGATGCAACAGGGCTTCCCTGGTGGCGCAATGGTTGAGAATCCGCCTGCTGATGCAGGGGACACGGGTTCGTGCCCCGGTCCGGGAAGATTCCACATGCCGCAGAGCGGCTGGGCCCGTGAGCCATGGCCGCTGAGCCTGCTCGTCCGGAGCCTGTGCTCCGCAATGGGAGAGGCCACAACAGTGAGAGGCCTGCGTACCACAAAAAAAAAAAAAAAAAAAAAAGAAAGATGCAACAGAAATTAACCCATATTCAGGATACAGACGGTGCCTAATAAACATTCTTTCACTTCCAGAAGCTTAAAATATTTTACAGAGATAAGATACTGGAAAGATCTAAGTAAATGTGAAAAGTAGAATATCAAGGCACTGTTGCACAATAGAAAGAACACAGGTTTCTACCAATACCAAAATGTATTATTTAAAGTTATTTATTTATTATTTAAAGTTATAGGAATGAAAATAGTGTGTTATTCATGTAAGACTAGATAGATCAACGATAGAGAACAGAGGACAGTACCATAAATAACCATGTAAATGTAGATGAAAACAACAAAAAGATACCACTTTCAGCAACCAGATTAAATGTTTGACAACACCACCTGCTGGTAAGAGTGGTGGGAAAAGGGAAATCTTATATAGAAAGTAGGACAAATTAGAATAGCTACTCTAGCAAAGCAATTTGGCAATATTTAGATAAACCCCAAAATACTCAAACCCTCTAAACCAACAGTTCAACTTCTAAGTATTTTTTCTACATCAACTTTCACACAGTTTCTTACACAGAAACTCTGCCCAAAGAGACACATAAAAATATGCACCATGCATCACTGGGGAGAATGTAATGTCAATTAATCAAAGAACAGTGCTATGAAAAGAGAATCATAGATGTAGAACTTTAAACAAAACTTGATTATTTACTATGAATGGCATTGCAGGAAGGAAGGAGGGAAATGCTTAATATCCAGAGGCTAGGCAAACACCATACCTCAGTTCCTTAACATGTCAAAAATCGCAAACTTTCTTTAGTATATGGCACTTTCTTTAGTATATGGCACTTCCTAAAAAAGCCCTTCAAGAATTTTTGGGGGTTTTCAGAAGCCTTCTGACATACAGGTAGATCTCATGACACTCAGCAGGGAGGGGAGAGCAGACCAAATTATCACATGTGAGCAATCTTCAAAAGGTTATTAAAAAGATATGCTTGTAATACATGTTTGTAAGGGGATTAGAGTGTCTTTACAATAAAACACAAGTACTTATCATTCTGTTAATGGGTAAGACTTATTTAATGAAGAAGATTTTTTTTCATCAGTGGACGAGTAAAATATGGTATATTTATTCAATGTATTTATGTGAATGAAATTGATCTATATGTACCAGCATGGGGACACATCTAAGTAAAATAAATGGCTGCAAAAAGATATGTGTAGCATGATATTTACATGCATTAAAAAATAAGGAGGGCTTCCCTGGTGGCGCAGTGGTTGAGAATCCGCCTGCCGATGCAGGGGACACGGGTTCGTGCCCCGGTCCGGGAAGATCCCACATGCCCCGGAGCGGCTGGGCCCGTGAGCCATGGCCGCTGAGCCTGCTCGTCCGGAGCCTGTGCTCCGCAATGGGAGAGGCCACAACAGTGAGAGGCCCGCCTAGCACCAAAAAAAAAAAAAAAAAAATGAGTCTAAGGTTTTAGGCCACATACATATGTAGGAAAACAATGAACTAAAACGATATAAACTAAATTCTTCATAGAGGAGAGAAAGAAGAGGATAGGATTGAAGAGGGCAAATTTAAATTTATTTATAACAGTTTAGTTCTTTTATATTTTAAAAATCTGAACAAAATAAGAAAAGATTTTACATTTCATAATTATAGTGATAGATGTACATATGATTGCTGAATTGTTTATTTCTTCTTTCAACTCTGTCTTTGGATTCATGTACTGGAAGCTCTATTGTCAGATACATATTAATTTATAATTGTTATATCTTCCTGATGTAGTGATCTTTTAGCATTATGAAATGTCCCTCTTTGTCTCTAGTAATATTCCTTAAATTTTATTTTATGAATACAACCATTCTAGTTGTATTATGCTTAATGTTTATAATTATATATATATATTTTTCATCTTGCTATTTTCAATCTTTGTATATCTTTTAATCTAAAATATATCTCTTGGGGGCTTCCCTGGTGGCACAGCAGTTGAGAGTCCGCCTGCCGATGCAGGGGATGCGGGTTCGTGCCTCGGTCCGGGAAGATCCCACATGCCGAGGAGCGGCTGGGCCCGTGAGCCATGGCCGCTGAGCCTGTGCGTCCGGAGCCTGTGCTCCGCAACGGGAGAGGCCACAACAGTGAGAGGCCCGCGTACTGCAAAAAATAAATTAATTAACTAATTTAATTTAATTTAATATATCTCTTGGGACTTCCCTGGTGGCTCAGTGGTTAAGAATCTGCCTGCCAATACAGGTAACACGGGTTCAATTCCTGGTCCGGGAAGAACCCACATGCCGCAGAGCAACTAAGCCTGCGCTCTAGAGCCCGCGAGCCACAACTGCTGAAGCCCGCGTGCCTAGCGCCTGTGCTCTGCAACAAGAGAAGCCGCCACAATGAGTCTCCCGTGCACTGCAATGAATAGTCCCCGCTTGCTGCAACTAGAGAAAGCCCGCGCCCAGCAAAGAAGACCCAACGCAGCCAAAAATGAATAAATAAATAAGTTTATTTTTTAAAATAAATTAAATAAAATATATCTCTTACAGAAAGCATATAATTGAATTTTTCTTTGTCATCATGTTTGATAATCTGCTTTTCTTGATAATCTGCTTTCTGATGAACAGTTTAGTCTACTTACTTTGAGTTTAATTATTGATATGGTTATGTCTATCATTCTGCATTTGTTTTCTATATGACTCATGTCTAGTTTTTTTCCTCAGCTTCTCCTTAATTGACTTTGTTGTTAACCTCACAAATTAGAAAATTTTGTTGTGTTAGTTCAAGTCTTCAAGAAGCAGGATTAAATGAGTGAGGATTTTAATAGGGGAAACCTCTGTTAGAAAAAGTGGAGAGAGGCTGGGAAAGTCAGGCCATGAAACAAGTTTTATCCTAAATGAAGGAGAAAGGGGAAGTTGTTTGGGCTGTGGCATTCTAAATGCTATAGGAGTCTTCAAGGCAAAGATCATCTTGAAAGGAATCCTGTATTTCCTAGGAACAGACCTGCCTTAGTAACTCTGTGCACTCAGTCATTGGCTGGGAACAGCACATGGGAAAAGTGAGCTTGGAGCAACTAAGTGATAGATTTCAGAGTGTAGAGACTGGAGCTGTCAGTCAGTTATGCTCCCTTTTATTGGAGATCTGCAAGGTGTACTTTTATTACATTCTAGGGACAATTTTTACTTTACGTTCATCTACTGGGTTGGCCAAAGAGTTTGTTCGGGTTATTCTGTAAGATGTTATGCAAAACTCGAACGACCTTTTTGGCCAACCCAATACATGGTTGCCAGTGTCTTTGCCCATCATTTCTTCTTGCATATAGGACGTTTTTAAGGGTTCACTTTTCTTCTTGAAGTTCATTTTTTTAAGTCCCTTTTATGAATCTCTATGCTAATAAATTATCTTAGTTTTTGTTTGTTTAAAAAATTGTCTTGACCCTCATTCTTGAAAGTTAAACTTAATAAGGACGAAAAAGCAAGTTGAGAATTATTTTCCCTTGGTATTTTTAAAGTTATTCTTTTGTATATTATCATCCATTGTTTTAAAAATGATCAAGTGTTAGTTTAATTATCATTCCTCAGTAGGTAATCTGTCTTTTCCCTCCACTGTGTTTGAGATACTCTCTTTGTCTGTGGTGTACTGAAAAATCACCACAATATTGCGGGTGTGGATTTATTTTCATTTACCTTCATTGGTATACTTCGAGCTTTCTGTATTAGTGAATTAATTTACTTGATTATTTTTAGCAAACTGTCTGCTATTATTTCTTTGATATTGTCTTTTACATTCTCTCTTCTCAATTATGACAGACCTATTTATTCTATCTTTGATATCTTTTAGTCGCTCTTTTATAAATATTTTCTATCTTGTATTTTATATTTTCTATCCTTGTCTCTTGGTGCTTTACTGTGTAATTTCTTCAGGTCTATCTTCAATTCACTAATTTTTAAATATTTATTTATTTATTTTGGCTGCATTGGGTCTGTGTTGCTGTGCACAGGCTTTCTCTAGTTGTGGTGAGCGGGGGCTACTCTTTGTTGCAGTGTGCTGGCTTCTCATTGTGTGGCTTCTCGTGTTGCAGAGCACAGGCTCTAGGAGCACAGACTTCAGTAGTTGTGGCATGCAGGCTCAGTAGTTGTGGTGTTCAGGCTTAGCTGCTCCACGGCATGTGGGATCTTCCTGGACCAGGGCTCGAACCCATGTCCCCTGCATTGGCAGGCAGATTCTTAACCGCTGAGCCACCAGGGAAGTCCCCATTCACTAATTTTAAATTCATGTATGTGTCAGTTGCTATTTAATTCATCCTAGATGATAAGACCACTAGAAATGGTCATTTCTAAAACCATTTGGTCTATTTTTGTCTTATTTAAACTTTTTTTTTGCTTATTTAACAAATAGTTTTATTGTAATGTGAAAACCATTCAGATTATCTAAACCTCCATACAAACAGAGGCAAAAATACCAGATTTCAAAAGGCTAAATAAGCTTAAATAATATTGAATTTAATTATATTTACTGGTAAGTTTTGGGAATACTCATTAGCATTTAATTACCTTTATTCAAATCACTGAATAAATAATTATTTTTACAATTTACATTTTAGATTTTTATTATCCTCATCATTTAATTGTCCCTTAATTCTTTATTTCTTGATTTTATTTGCAAAAAATGTCATGTTTTGACATAGATTCATAATAAAACACTGCCTATATTTTCCAAGTGTTGTGTAGTTTAAAAATGTCTTATCTAAAATATTCAGTTGGAATTAAATCAAGTATATATCTGAAAAAGGCAAGTATTTTCAATATAGTTTTGAGGTAGTATCCTAAGAGATATGTTAAATTCGTGATTCAAAATAACATCTATTCAACATAGCAAAAGAAGACACTATTTTTCCTTTCAAGTACAATATTTATAAATGTTTTTAAATTATAGATTAAATGTTCAAATTGCAGCCTTAGCATTGTGATGTATGTATCCAAACCCATCATAAAAACTGCTTTTTAAAATTAAGTTATACATTCAAATATATCAAATTTCAATGGCTATAACTTCAACCTATAAATATTAAGCTACATGTCAATACACATTTAAAGGATGTGGAGAATTAAATTTATCTAGGACTTTGAAATAATCATGCAATATATATACTATATTTCTGAAGTCTAGATCATGCAATATATAAACTATATTTGTGAAGTCTGGATTATAGGATTATAGTGTTATGTACAGCTTTATAAAAATTTTTATATTTTAAATGAGTGATTTAAGAATATACATAGATTCTCTAAAAGTGTTAAAAATGTAATTGGGTTTTATTGTATATAAACCTAATCTTCAAAAATATGGACATTTTAGCACATGACCAGCAACCTTTAGATTGATATCTTGATGTTTGAGATGTACAGGTTTTCTACGCTATTTAATCAATATATTGGCATGTAGATTAATTTTATGTACTGAAGTGAAACAAATTTCAAGTTTGATATTTTTTAATATATACTTGCATCTAAAGGTTGTATACATAATGGCTTTGGCTTCTGTATGAGAATATCGTGCTAAAAGTTGCTAGAGTCATGTAAAGATCATGAGAGGAAGGCCATGAGAATCTCAGAGACTTGTGTCTGAGTCCTAACACTGTTGAGCCTGAACCATTTTGGAAAAACTTAACTCCAGACTTCTTGTATTATGAGGTAATGTCTGTCTTCGTTATTTAGTTCACTTTCAATTGGCTATTCTGTTATTTGCAGTCAAAAGCCTTCCTAAGTGGTATATAACCATATAATTTTTTCTTGGAATGTAAGAATTATTCTACTCAATCATCAATAGGTTAAAAGAGAAAATACCGAAAAGAAGTGACTGACAAAACTCAATACATATTCTTAAAGAAAATTCTTAGCCAACTATAAATAGAAAGAAATTTCTTTAAAGTTAGCTTCTAGAAAACCATTCTTAAAGAAAGATCAGAACTATACTTGTTTTAGTCAAAACCAAAGAGGAATATCCACTCTCACTAGTACTTGCAACATTGCACTGGAGATCCTAGCCTCTGCAGTTACATATACACACATACACACACAGAGAGACACACCAAAGAAATGAAGTATAAATAGTAGAAATAAATAGACCAAACTCTCATTATTTGCAGGTGATTTTACAAAATCAAATACTTAGAAAATTCTAGAATACCTGCCAAGACACTGCATGACCACAGGCCTTGCTAATTTAAATACTACATGCCTGACACATACTTTTTTTTCACTCCACAAATATTTATTGACTCTCTATCATGTGTCAGTTACTGTGTTAGATCATGGAGATTCAAGTCAAGCAACACAGCACATTCCCTGACAATTATAAAACTGTATCTACTATGAGAGATAAACAAACATTAATCAAATATTTACACTAACATAAATCACAGAGTGTGTTAAGTCCCCTTAATAAAATGTACAGTGATCTACAGGGAAACCTAACTTAATCTGGGGGACTGAAGAAAATTCATCAATATAAGAGATTCAAAGAATGATGAAACGTTAATTAGATGAGGCAGAGGAAGGAGAAGAAAATATTTCCAAAAGAAACACAGCACAAGCCGTGGCACCTGGAGGGAGCATAGCCCATTAGAGAGACTAAAAGATGGGCAGCATTATTTAAGGAAAATTCTCCATGGCATTTATGGACATCTTGTATCAGCATATCAGCTCTTATGCTGGACCATCTTTCCAAGGTTGTTTGTATAGCAACCATCTTGTAATATAGAGATAATATCTCTCTGTCTCTGGGGCAAAAGAGCATATTTTTTTCCTGACCAGAAAAATAAATATAATATCTTCCTCCAGGTCAAATGTTGGACAAGTTTGCTAACAATGTACTTATAAGATAGAGGGTTTCCTAAGCTCAGGGAAACCCTGTGACACAGACCCACTGCATGCGTGGCATTTAGCTGAGCCTATATCCACATCACCCTCATGGAACTTGGGAAGCAAGAAGAACCAACATGAAACTGAGCTATGCACAGTGATATCCTTTGTCTCTGACCCAGGAATCTTGTGTCTTCTGCTAGCATCTATGAAACTGCTACATTGTTACTTTGTTAGCAGGCTACATTGTTAGCTTTCAAGTACTGTAGCATAAAACCTAAGCCCCTTCACATTTCATGACAAGGGTGAGTGAAACAACTTGGAATGGCAAAGTATGAGTCTGGAAAGAAAAGCAGGATCTTATGAGACATGGTCAGGAGAAATATTGCAAATATTTAACACCATCTGGTATAGGCACTAGCCAGTCTGAATAAACTCAAGAGAATCAGAGGAGCCATTAATAAACCAATATAGATTTAGTGCAGCATACCAGCTAAATATCAGGTTTAGCTATGGATATTTTATTTTTATCAATGAGATATCACCTCACACTTGTTAGAATGGTGACTATCAACAAAACAAGAGATAACAAGTATTGTCAAGGATGTGGAGAAATAGGAACCCTCGTGCACTGTTGGTGGGAATGTAAATTGGTGTAGCCACTATGGAAAACTGTATGGAGGTTCCTGAAAAAATTAAAAATAGAACTACCATACAATCCAGCAATTCCACTCCTGGATATTTATCTGACGAAAACAAAAATGCTAATTCAGAAAGATCTAAGAACTCCCATGTTCATTGTAGCACAGTTCACAATAGCAAAGATATGGAAGCAACTTAAGTACCCATCAATATATGAATGGATAAAAGAAAATTTAGTATATATATACAATGGAATATCACTCAGCCATAAAAATAATGAAATCTTGCCATTTGGGGCAACCTGGATGGATCTAGAGGGTATCATGCTAAGTGAAATAAGTCAGACCAAAAACAAAATAAACAAAAAACTTCATGATTTCACTGATGATTTCACTTCACATGATTTCATGTGAAATATTAAAAAACAAAACAAATGAAGAAATGTAACAAAACATATACAGAGTTATAGATACAGAGAAAAATAACAGGTGTTTGCCAGAGGGGATGGGGGTAAGGAGAAGAAATAGGTGAAGGAGATTAAGAAGTACAAACTTCTAGTTGCAAAATAAATGAGACATGGATATGAAATGTACAGTGTGGGGAATACAGTCAATAACTATGTAATATCTTTGTATGGTGACATATTGTAACTAGACTTATCAAGATGATCAGTTTGAAATGTACAGAAATATTGAATCACTATGTTGTGTAACAGGAACTAACATGGTGTTGTAGGTCGATTATACATCAACAAACAAACAAACTCATAGAAAAAGAGATCAGATTTGTAGTTACCAGAGGTAGGGGTGAAGTAGAGGGAGAATTGGACAAATGTAGTCAAAAGATACAAACTTCTAGTTATAAGATAAATAAGTATTAGCAGTGTAATGTACAGCATGATAAATATGATTAACACTGCTGTATGTTATATATGAAGTTAAGAGAGTAAATCTTGAGCTCTCATCACAAAGGAAAAACTTTTTTTCTATTGCTTTAATTTTTATCTATATGAAATGATGGATGTTCAACTAAACTTATTGTGGCAATGATTTCATGATGTAAGTCAAATCTTTATGCTGTACGCCTTAAGGTGATGTATGTCAATTATATTTTAATAAAACTAGAAGAAAAAACCAATATGCTTATCTTATTTTCAATAATAAAAACAAACTCCTAATCTTAAAAAAAAAGACAATATTAAGTGCTTGCAAGTATGCAGAGTAACTGGAATTCTCACTCATTGCTGGTGGTAATGCAAATGGTACAAACACTTTGGAAAAAAATTGGCAAGTTTTAATAAAGTTAAACATATACTTAACACATAGTCCAGTAATTCCACTGCTAGTTATTTACACAAGGGAACTGGAAACTTTTGTTCACATAAAAACTTGTACACAAATGCCAATAACTGGAAGCAATCCAAACGTTCTTCGACTGGTGAATACATAAACAAACCGTAGTACATCCAAATAGTGGAATATTATTCAGAATGGAATAAAAGGGAACAAATTACTGGTTCATGTGACATGGATGAAGCTCAAATGCCTTGTGCTAAGTGAAAGAAGCCAGACTTAAAAGACTATGTTTTGTATGATTATAATTATATGACATTGTGGAAAATGCTAAATTATAGGAACATATCAGTGGTTGCCAGGAGGTGAATGTGGCTTGAGAGGCCAACTAGAAAAGGGCAGCTCAAGGAAATATTTGGGGGTGAGGGAACTGTTCTGTATGTTGATAATGGTGGTCTGACTGCATGCATTTGTCCTATCCATAGAAGTGTACACCAAAAACAGTGAATTTGACTGCATGTAAATTTAAAAGGTGAATTTTTAAAAAAGAAAAATTCAAAATCATCATAGGATGTTTAACCAGGTAGTGTTACTAACAGATCTGGTTTTTTAAAAGATTACTCTGATGACAACTAAACACAATTTAGTGAACATGGATTGGATTCTGAACCAGAGGAAAAAATTATTGTACCAAAGATATTAGTGGAAAAAATGGAAAATTTGATCAAAATCTGTAGACCAGATGATAGTATTATGTTATTATTAATCTCTGATTTTGATCATTGTACTGTGGTTATTTAAAATCATTTATAATTTTTAAGAAATATACACTGAGCTATTTAGAGGTAAAGAGGTACCATGAGTGCAGTTTACTTTCAAACCATTCCCCTCAAAAGGTATAAATATAAAAAGAGATAGAAAAGGGAGGGAAGGAAGGAAGGAAGGTGGGAGGTAGGAAGGACAAGAGAGAGAATGATAAATAAATGTGGTAAAATGTTAAGATTTGGGAAATCTTGATGAACATTACATGAGATGTTTTTCTTTTTGAAACTTTTTGTAAGTCTAAAATTATTTCAAAATAAAAACCTTAAAAAGAGATTACTTTGTTTACAATATGAGAAATGTTTTAGAGGGAGTTATATAGTAGGCAAGCAAAGCATATGTCTAAATAATAAATTAATATAATCTGACATGTAAATCAAGCACAGTGTTGCCTGATTTAGTTGACTTTTACCTTCCCAACACAAGATGTGATATAGTCATCTGCTTTTAGTTGATGTTTTATTATTCAAACATTCTAAATCATTTTCAGTAGTTTTATTCCAGCCTTATATCTAAAAGGGATAAAGATTTTTCCTTGCTCCTTTCTCAATTGTCACTGGAGAATTTTCCTAAAATCTTCATTTCTAAAAATTTATTCCACTTTGTCATTTAAATTTCCTAGCCTTCTCCCTACATGTTCTTTTATTTCACATTCATGATCTAGCCTGGTTTCCACACTTAGTGACAGTCTCATCTGCTTCTCCATTGCTTTGTGCAGTTACGAAATTAACTAACTTTATGTCTTGTTAGCTTGCGCAGCATAGTCCCATCTGCAGACTTAATGAGCAATCTCTCCATTCCATCACTGCGGAAGATGCTAATTATTAAATTATATGGTAGAGTATGAAAAATCAATCTCTCTCTCTCTCTCTCTCTCTCTCTCTCTCTCTCTCTCTCTCACACACACACACACACACACACACACACACACAAATACAGCTACATACAGACTAATTCTAAACTCTGGAAAGAATAAATGAGAGGAGAATCTCAATAACAGCATGTCTGCTTTCTGAATGCCTCTGTGTTATGCTATTTGTGGTTATTCCACAGAACAAACGATAACAACAATTTTATATATATACATATTTATGAGAATATATATTATATATGTGTGGACTCAGGACCTCCTGGAGCTATGGGAGAGTCTCGCTCACACTTGATCAACAAAGATATTGACATGTGCAGTCTATTTGCAGCTAGATTGTATCATGCTGAAAACCAGGCCAGCTGTCTAAGTGTCGGAGGCAAAGAGAGCTAAGCTGGCTTTTTTGGATCTCGTGGAGGTTGCAGAGATGCTGGAGGGCCCTGGGTCTTCAGCTCGCTTTCAGTATAACCCAGGAAACTTAAGTCTGGGTGATGTTTTTCTCAGAAAGAAAAAATGAAGTTGACTCCTAGCTCCACCTTTGCTTTTCTCCAATTTAAAAAGTATTATCAAGAGCACATTTTTACTGAAAGGAACCAAAAAGAAGGCTGTGAGGTCCAGAAGTCCAGGGTTCCAATTTCTTCCCCAGTCCCTGAGAATCCTTTATATATTGACAGGATACACTCGGCCTTAGGATGTTAGGAAAACTGAAGCAGAGAGGATTAGACAAAGGCCAAATGGATCTTTAGAAAGAAATCAGATAATTGTAGCATCTGACATTTCAATCACAAAACCAGATCATGTTCTATTAGATGACATTTCACCAGCAGTTATCAGTACTATCAGTGAAACAAATGTCGTGCTATAGAATTTGCAGCTGAGGGACAGAGGCAGGAAATGGCATACAACCAAGCTCATCAGAATAAGTATAATTAACACGAGTATTACATTTGGGTCACTCATGAACCGCACAGAGGTAGAGGGATAAAGTAGGTGACCTTTCACTCTGCCCTTCAGCCCTGTCATTTTCTGATTCTGCAGAATGAGTGACTTCTCAGAAATAAATCTGACTTGAGGCATTAAAATTTGACCTCCAGCTACCATCCCTCTTGTGTCAAGTCCACGTCTAAAGGTAATACTCAAGAAAAGTTCATATGAGAGGCCATGTGTCCACTGACATGTAAGTAACTACAGCCATACTTCATTTTATTGTGCTTCACTTTATTTCACTTAGCAGATATTGTTTTTTATAAATTAAGTTTGTGGCAACCCTATGTTCAGCAAGTATATAGACAACATTTTTCCTACAGCATTTGTTCACTTTGTGTTCCTGTGTCATATTTTGGTAATTCTCACAATATTTCAAACTTTTTCATTATTATATTTGTTATGGTGATCTGTAATCAGTGATCTTTGATATTACCATTGGAATTGTTTTGGGGCACCACAAACTGCGCCCATATAAGATGGCAAACTTAATCGATAAATGTTATGTGTGTTCTGACTGCTCCACTGACCAACTGTTCCTCCAGCTGTTTCACTCTCCTTCAGCCTCCCTATTTCCTGACACACAACAATATTGAGATTAGGCCAAATAATAATTAGGCCTACAATGGCCTCTAAGTATTCAAGTGAAAGGAAGAGTTGCACATCTCTCACTTTAAATCAAAAGCTAGAAATGATTAAGCTTAGTGAGGAAGGCAAGTCAAAAGCTGAGAGAGGACAAAAGCTAGGCCTCTTGTGCTAAACAGCCAAGTGGTGATTGCAAAGGAAAAGTTCTTGAAGGAAATTAAAAGTGCTACTCCAGGGACTTCCCTGGTGGCACAGTGGTTAAGAATCTGCCCTCCAATGCAGGGGACACCGGTTCAAGCACTGGTCTGGGAAGATCCCACATGCCGCAGAGCAACTAAGCCCATGCGCCACAACTACTGAGCCTGTGTGCTGCAACTACTGAAACCCATGTGCCTAGAGCCCATGCTCTTCAACAAGAGAAGCCACCGCAATGAGAAGCCTGCACACTGCAATGAAGAGTAGACCCCACTCGCCGCAACTAGAGAAAGCCCATGTGCAGCAACAAAGACCCAACAGATCCAAAAGTAAATAAATAAATTTAAAAAAATTTTTTTAAAGTGCTGCTCCAGTGAACACACAAATGATAAAAAAGAGAAGCAGCCTTATTGTTGATATGGAGAAAGTTTTAGTGATCTGGATAGAAGATCAAACCAGTCAAAACATTCTCTTAGTCCAAACCCTAATAAGAGCAAGGCCTTAATTCTCTTCAAGTCTATGAAGGCTGAGAAAAGTGAGGAAGCTGCAGAAGAAAAGTTTGAAGCTATCAGAGTTTGGTTCATAAGGTTTAAGGAAAGAAGCTATCTTCATAACATTGAAGTGCAAGGCAAAGCAGGCTTCAAAGCTTCAAAGGACAAGGCCACTCTCCTGTTAGTATGTAACTGATGACTTTAAGTTGAAGCCAATGCTCATTCACCATTCTGGAATTGCTAGGTTTCTTAAGAATTATGCTGAGACTTCTTGGTGGCACAGTGGTTAAGAATCCACCTGCCAGTGCAGGGGACACAGCTTCAATCCCTGGTCCGGGAAGATCCCACATGCCACGGAGCAACTAAGCCCGTGCACTGCACTACTGAGCCTGCACTCCAGAGTTCGTGAGCCACAACTACTGAAGCCTGTGGGTCACAACTACTGAAGTCCGCACACCTAGAGCCTGTGCTCCACAATAAGAGAAGCCACAGCAGTGAGACGCCCATGTACCACAATGAAGAGTAGCCCCCTCTCACCACAACTAGAGAAAGCCCGTGTGCAGCAACGAATACCCAATGGAGCCAATAAGTAAATAAACAAATAAATTTATTTTTTAAAAAAGAATTATGCTAACTCTACTCTGCTTGTGCTCTATAACAGGCCAATAAAACCTAGATGACAGCACATCAGTTTACAATATGGTTTAGTGAATATTTTAGCTGAATGTTGAGACTTACTGTTCAGAAAAAAATTCCTTTCAAAATATTACTTCTCATAGACAATGAACCTCATCAGCCAAGAGCTCTGATGGAGATGTACAATGAGATTAGTGTGTTTTTCATGTCTGCTAACACAGCATCCATTCTGAACCCCATAGATCAAGGAGTCATTTCAACTTTAAAGTCTTAGTTTTAAGAAATATATTTTGTAAGGCTGTAACTGCCATAGATAGTGATTCCTCTGCTGGGTCTGGGAAAAGTAAATTGAAAACCTTCTGGACAGGAGTCACCATTTTAGATGCCATTAAGAACACTTACGCTTCATTGGAAAAGGTGAAAACATCAGTATTGGGCTTCCCTGGTGGCGCAGTGGTTGAGAGACCGCCTGCTAATGCAGGGAACGTGGGTTCATGCACGTGGTTCATGCCCCGGTCTGGGAAGATCCCACATGCCGCGAAGCCGCTGGGCCCGTGAGCCATGGCCGCTGAGCCTGCGCGTCCGGAGCCCGTGCTCCGCAACGGGAGAGACCGCGGCAGTGAGAGGCCCGCGTACAAAAAAAAAAAAAAATCAGTATTAATAGGAGTTTGGAAGAGGTTGATTCCAGCCCTCATGGGTGCTTTTGAGCGGTTCAAGACTCCTGTGGAGGAAGTACCTGCAGATGTGGTGAAACAGAAAGAGAACTAGACTTAGAAGTGGAGCCTGAAGATGTGATTGAATTTCTTCAATCTCATGATTAAACTTGAATAGATGAGGAGTCACTTCCTATAGAGCAAAGAAAGTGGTTTCTTGAGATGGAATCTACTCCCTGTGAAGACGTTGTGAAGATTACTGAAATGACAACAAAGGATTTATAATATGCCATAAACTTAGTTGATAAAGGAGAAGCAGGGTTTGAGAGGATTGACTCCAATTCTGAAAGAAGATCAACTGTAGATAAAACACTATCAAACAGCATTACAAGCTACAAAGAAATCATTCATGAAAGGAAGAGTCAATCAATGTGGCAAACTTCGTTGCTGCCTTAAGAAATGGCCACGGCCACCCCAACCTTCAGCAACTACCACCCTGATCAGTCAGCAACCATCAACACTGAAGCAAAACTCTCCACCAGCAAAAAGATTGACTAGCTAAAGTTCAGATGATGGTTAGCATTTTTTAGCAATAAAATATTTTTAGTCAAGGTGTGTACATTGTTTATTAGAAATAATGCTATTGCCCATTTAATAGACTACAGCATAGCATAACTTTAATATGCACTAGGAAACTGAAGAATTTGTGTGACTTGCTTTATTGCCATACTTGCTCTATTGTGGTGGTCTGGAACTGAACCTGCAATATCTCTGAGGTATGCCTATACTTCTAATAGATTATTATTATTTGTGGGTAAAAACCTGTCTGTACCTGACAGCTGTTGGGCATTTAGTTAATTAATTAATTAATTAGAAGAGAGCTTCTGAGTATCTCAGATCTACCTTTGTTAGTTGGATATTTTAGCCAAGGGCCTAACCAGACAGCAGGGAGAACTTATGAAGCAGGAAAACTGATAAAATCTTGGGTTTTTGTTAGGATCCCAGAAATGTAAAAATTATTCCATAAAATATCTTACTTTTGGACCTTCGTGTTACCAGTGATGAGGAGGGGGTATTTTCTCCATGCTGCCAAGTTGTCCCACTCCCATTTACCCCATAGACTCCTTCTAGCCATAGGTAGAAGAATCATGTTCTAGGATTGTTTCCCTCGTCCCTTCTAACACTACAATTAACTACTGACCTCTGGTTTTCTAATCCTCTCTAACTAGATCAAGGGAAAATTGGAGTTCCAGGTACTGGACAACCTGGATTTCAAAAAGGCCATCATCTCTTCTTTTAAATTATTTTTGGCTGTGTTGGGTCTTCGTTGCTGCGCACAAGCTTTTCTCCGGTTGCAGTGAGCGGGGGCTACTCTTCGTTGCAGTGCATGGGGGTCTCATCGCGGTGGCTTCTTTTGTTGCAAAGCACAGGCTCTAGGCGCACAGGCTTAGCTGCTCGGTGGCATGTGGGGCCTTACTGGACCAGGGCTTGAACCTGTGTCCCCTGCATTGGCAGGTGAATCCTTAACTACTGCACCACCAGGGAAACCCCATCATCTCTTTTTTAAATTCAGGGCAGGCACTGATAAGCACAGTGGACATGGGAAAGTCACACGCAATCCCTGTTCCTAACTCATTTTGCCAGTGGTCAGTGTCTGGACACATCTGTGCAGAAAACCCATGGCTGGTACACAAGAAATAGGGATTTCCCACTTATACCTTCATTAAATAATTACAAATCAATTTTATTTATTTATTCATTCACTCATTCATTCATTCATTCATTTCTTTAAGCTGCACCCCACGATTTGCGGGATCTTAATTCCCCTACCAGGCATTGAACCTGGGCCCTCAGCAGTGAGAGCACAGGGTCCAACCATTGGACCACTAGGGAATTCCCCAAACCAATTTTAAATTGAAAAACATTGATCTCTGTTTGCAAGAAAATTACCATTCATCAAAGGAGTTCTCTGTCTCTCTGTTTAGATCCTTTTTCATTTTAACCTTTGTTTTCAATTTTTTTCCCCTCTACTTCTTGCTGACGTTTTTTCACATTTCCAGTCCCGATTTAGCCACATTTAGTGCCTCTAACCTGAGCAGCCCCAACCCACAGGCTGCTCTTCATTAACATCAATCATGTTCTCCAAGGCTTTCCTCTCAGCCTCCCCAATCTCACCTTTCTACTTCTGGCTGATTTTCCACTTACCTGGACCAGATGCTCCAACTCAGGGGCAGGTGTGGATTTAGGAAGCTTGATACCTTTTATATGTGAAGACTGAGAATACAACCAAATTCTCAAAGTCAGGGAAATTGCACTGAGGACTGTGCTAAGCTCTTTCCAACTATATCTTATTTGGCTCCCCAACAGTGCTATGAAGTAGGTGAAGATTATTCGTTTTGTTTTAAGATGAGAAAAAGTGCAGCTCGGAGAAGTTAAGTGTCTTCCTCTAAAGCACATGGCTAGTTAAGAGACAAATGTAGTTCCCAGATGCCAAACTGCATGCTTGCCTTATCTCACTAAGTTGTCAGTTTGTTTTATAGGATTGGAGATACCTCCCTTCAATAGTTAGGCCACAAATCAAAAGCTGTTTTCTAGAAGATTTTTGTGATTAACCAAGAATCGCTAACTATACTATTGAATCTCATTTCCAAAGCAGTTCACTCTCCACTATGTCAGCATTCATGAATTTGATCCTTCTCACTACACTATAAATCCTTTGGGAACAAAAATCTTATTTAAACTATAACAACTTCTGTGTCCTTCAAACAGGGCCCAGCTCAGGATAGCCAGTGACTCAATGGATAACAAGAATGTCACGTTCTCAAGCTGACTTTTCTGTCATTAGGTGTGTCAAGCACGTTTTCATGTTTATTTCAACTATAACATCAAATAAAAGGGTTCTCATTTTTTAATTGCTCTATAATTGGCAGTGGATTCCTAATTCTTTAATTTTCTCTGCCCTGTTTTCTCTGACAAATAGTTAATGATGTGTAAAATAAGCAGATGTACTTTTAGAGCTGGTTTTTGGAAACAATCCCTTGGCAAATCCATTCAGTAAACTAAAAATCACTTTTGAAAAAGAAATTATTCAACTTCTTTTTTGCATGTAGATTGTCTTATACCTGTTTTCATAAACCAGGGAACTCCCATGGTTTAGATAAACTTCGGTGCCCAGAAAGCATCACTTATCTTGTCAGCACAGAACTCAGTGGAAAATGAAAGAAAATGCAAATCTGAATTTCCACAAAGTCTAACAAAAACACTTCAGAAAATTAAATTCTGTTTACCTGGTGTTTTCCACTGCCATGGCAGATTATGGTGCTAGAAAAGTATCATCATTAAGTTATATTTACTTCATACAGTTGGTTTAGAACAAAGCAAGGTAAATAAGTAGGGAAAATGCTATGACACATTGACTACAGCAAAGGATATATCATATGTGCCAGAGAAGTATGAGAGAAACATTATCAAGATGGAACATAATAGTCAAAAAAGTACTTTGAGAGGAACCTTAAAGATGGCGGAGGAGTAAGAGGTGGAGATCACCTTCCTTCTCACAAATACATCAAAAATATATCTACAGGGGGCTTCCCTGGTGGAGCAGTGGTTGAGAGTCTGCCTGCTGATGCAGGGGACACAGGTTCATGCCCTGGTCTGGGAAGATTCCACATGCCGCAGAGCGGCTGGGCCCATCCGCCATGGCTGCTGAGCCTGCGCGTCCGGAGCCTGTGCTCCACAATGGGAGAGGCCACAACAGTGAGAGGCCCGCATACTGCAAAAAAAAACAAAACAACAACAACAATATATATATATATATATATATATATATATATATATATATATATATATATATATACACACACATGTGGAACATCCCCTACAGAACACATACTGAACTCTGGCAGAAGACCTCAGACTTCCCAAACGGCAAGAAACTCCCCACGTACCTGTGTAGGGCAAAAGAAAAAAGGAAAAACAGAGACAAAAGAATAGGGAAAGGATCTGCCCCTCTGGTAGGGAGCTGTGAGGGAGGAAAAGTTTCCACACACTAGGAAGCCCCTTCAATGGCAGAGACAGGGTGTGGGCAGCGGGGAAGCTTCAGAGCCACAGAGGAGAGCACAGGAACAGGGGTGTGAAGGGCAAAGAGGAGAGATTCCCGCAGAGAGGATCAGTGCCAACCAGCACTCACCAGCCCGAGAGACTTGTCTGCTCACCCGCTGGGGCGGGCGGGGTCTGGGAGTTGAGGCTCTGGCTTCGGAGGTCAGATCCCAGGGAGAGGACTGGGATTGGCTGTGTGAACACAGCCTGAAGGGGGCTAGTGCACCACAGCTAGCAGGGAGGGAGTCCAGATAAAAGTCTGGACCTGCAGAAGAGGCAAGAGACCATTGTTTCAGAGTGCGCAAGGATAGGGGATTAAGAGCACTGCCTAAACGAGCTCCAGAGATGGGAGCGAGCCTCAGCTATCAATGCAGACACCAGAGATGGGCATGAGAGGCCAAGGCTGCTAATGCAGCCATCAGGAAGCCTGTGTGCAAGCACAAGTCACTATCCACACCTCCCCTCCCAGGAGCCTGTGCAGCCTGCCACTGCCAGGGTCCTGTGATCCAGGGACAACTTCCTGGGAGAATGCACGGCGCACCTCAGGCTGGTGCAACATCACGCCAGCCTCTGCCGCCACAGGCTCACCCCCCATACCGTACCCTTCCCTCCCCCGGTCTGAGTGAGCCAGAGCCCCCGAATCAGCTGCTCCTTTAACCCCATCTTGTCTGAGCAAAGAAGAGATGCCCTCGGGCGACCTACATATAGAGGTGGGGCCAAGTCCAAAGCTGAACCCCAAGAGCTGTGCAAACAAAGAAGAGAAAGAGAAATACCTGGCAGTAGCCTCATCAGCAGCAGATTAAATCTCCACAATCACCTTGATGTACCCTGAAACTGTGGGATACCTGAATAGACAAGGAATCATCCCAAAATTGAGGCAGTAGACTTTGGGAGCAACTGTAGACTTGGGGTTTGCTTTCTGGATCTAATTTGTTTCTGGTTTTATGTTTATTTTAGTTTAGTATTTAGAGCTTATTATCATTGGTAGATTTGTTTATTGATTTGGTTGCTTGCTTCCTATTCTTTTTAATATATATATATTTTTCCTTTTTCTCTTTTTCTCTGTATGTATATGCTTCTTTGTCTGATTTTGTCTATATAGCCCTGCTTTTACCATTTGTCCTAGTGTTCTGTCTGTCCTTATTTATGTTCATTTTGTAAAACTTTCAGCTCTTGTTATCATTGGTGGATTTTTTTTTGGTTTGGTTATTCTTTCTCTTTTTTTATTACATTTTTATTTTTAATAATTTTTTTTAATTTTAATTTTTTTTCTTTCATTCTTTCTCTTTTTATCTCCATTTTATTCTGAGCTGAGTTGTTGACCGGGTCTTAGTGCTCTGGCCAGCTGTCAGGCATGGGCCTCTGAGGTGGGAGAGCCGAGTTCAGGACGTTGGTCCACAAGAGACCTCCCAGCCCCATGTTATACCAAACAGCGAAAGCTCTCACAGAGATCTCTATCTCAATTCTAAAACCCAGCTTCACTCAACAACCAGCAACCTACAATGCTGGACACCCTATGCCAAACAACTAGCAAGACAGGAACACAACCCCACCCATTACCAGAGATGCTGCCTAAAATCATAATAAGGTCACAGACACTGCAAAACACACCACCAGAGACGGTCCTGCACACCAGAAAGACAAGATCCAGTCTCAACCACCAGAACACAGGCACCAGTCCCCTCCAACAGGAAGCCTACACAACACACTGAACCAACCTTACCCACTGGGGGTAGACACCAAAAACAACAGGAACTACAAACCTGCAGCCAGCAAAAAGGAAACACTAAACACAATAAGTTAAGCAAAATAAGAAGACAGAGAAACACACAGCAGATGAAGGAGCAAGGTAAAAATCCACCACAATAAACAAATGAAGAGGAAATAGGCAGTCTACCTGAAAAAGAATTCAGAGTAATGATAGTAAAGATGATCCAAAATCTTGGAAATAGAATGGACAAAATAGAAGAAATGTTTGACAAGGACCTAGAAGAAATAAAGAGGAAGCAAAAAATGATGAGCAACACAATAAAATAAATTAAAAATTCTCTACAAGAAAACAATAGCAGAATAACTGAGGCAGAAAAATGGATAAGTGACCTGGAATATAAAATAGTGGAAATAACTACCACAGAGCTGATTAAAGAAAAAAGAATAAAAAGATTTGAGGACAGTCTCAGATACCTCTGGGACAACATTGAATGCACCAGCAGTCGAATTATAGGGGTTCCAGAAGAAGAAGAGAAAAAAGAAAGGTTCTGAGAAAATATTTGAAGAGATTATAGTTGAAAACTTCCCTAATATGGGAAAGGAAATAGTCAATCAAGTCCAGGAAGCACAGAGAGTCCCAAACAAGATAAACCTAAGGAGAAACATGCCAAGACACATATTAATCAAACTATCAAAAATTAAATACAAAGAAAAAATATTAAAGCAGCAAGGGAAAAACAACAAATAACATACAAGGGAATCCCCATAAGGTAAACAGCTGATCTTTCAGCAGAAGCTCTGCAAGCCAGAAAGCAGTGTCAGGACATATTTAAAGTGATGAAAGGGAAAATTCTACAACCAAGATTACTCTACCCAGCAAGGATGTCATTCAGATTTGATGGAGCAATTAAAACCCTTACAGACAAGCAAAAGCTAAGAGAATTCAGCATCACCAAACCAGCTTTACAACAAATGCTAAAGGAACTTCTCTAGGCAGGAAACACAGAGAAGGAAAAGACCTACAATAACAAACCCAAAACAATTAAGAAAACGGTAATAGGAACAAACATATTGATAACTACCTTAAATGCACATGGATTAAGTGCTCCAACCAAAAGACATAGACTAGCTGAATGCATACAAAAACAAGACCCATATATATGCTGTCTAAAAGGGACCCCCTTCAGACCTAGGGACACATACAGACTGAAAGTGAGGGGATGGAAAAAGATACTGCATGCAAATGGAAACCAAAAGAAAGCTGGAGTAGCAATTCTCTATCAGACAAAATAGACTGTAAAATAAAGGCTGTTACAAGAGAGTAAGAAGGACTAAAGGCAAATGCTAACAAACATAAAAGGGGAAATCGACAGTAACACAATCATAGTAGGGGACTTTAACACCCCACTTTCACCAATGGACAGATCATCCAAAAGGAAAATAAATAAGGAAATACAAGCTTTAAATGATACATTAAACAAGATGGGCTTAATTGATATTTATAGGACATTCCTTCCAATAACAACAGAATACACTTTCTTCTCAAGTGCTCATGGAACATTCTCCAGGATAGGTCATATCTTGGGTCACAAAGCAAGCCTGAGTAAATTTAAGAAAATTGAAATCATATCGAGTATCTTGCCTGACCACAATGCTATAAGACTAGATATCTATTACAGAAAAAGAATATGTTAAAAATACAAACACATGGAGGAAACAATACACTACTAAATAACCAAGATATCATGGAAGAAATAAAAGAGGAAATCAAAAAATACATAGAAACTAATGGCAATGAAAACACGATGACCCAAAAACTATGGGATGCAGCAAAAGCAGTTCTAAGAGGGAAGTTTATAGCAATAAATCCTACCTCAAGAAACAAGAAATATCTCAAGTAAACAACCTAACCTTACACCTAAAACAAGTAGAGAAAGAAGAACAAAACAACCCAAAGTTAGTAGAAGGAAAGAAATCATAAAGATCAGATCAGAAATAAATGAAAAAGACATGAAGGAAAAAAGAGCAAAGATCAAAAAAACTAAAACCTTGTCCTTTGAGAAGATAAACAAAATTGATAAACCATTAGCCAGACTTAACAAAAAACAAAAAGGGAGAAGACTCAAATAAATAGAATTAGTAATGAAAAAAGAGAAGTAACAAGTGACACTTCAGAAATACAAGGATCATGAGAGACTACTCCAAGCAACTATATGCCAATAAAATGGACAACCTGGAAGAAATGGACAAATAATTAGAAAAGCACAACCTTCTGAGACTGAACCAAGAAGAAATAGAAAATATAAACAGACCAATCACAAGCACTGAAATTGAGACTGTGAATAAAAATCTTGCAACAAACAAAAGTCCAGGACCAGATGACTTCACAGGCGAATTTTATCAAATATTTAGAGAAGATCTAACACCTATCCTTCTCAACCTCTTCCAAAATATAACAGAGGGAGGAATACTCCCAAACTCATTTTGCGAGGCCACCATCACCCTGATACCAAAACCAGACAAAGATATCACAATAAAGAAAACTACAGGCCAATATCACTGATGAACATAGATGCAAAAATCTTAAACAAAATACTAGCAAACAGAATCCAACAGCACATTAAAAGGATCATACACCATGATCAACTGGAGTTTATCCCAGGAATGCAAGGATTCTTCAATATATGCAAATCAATCAATGTGATACAACTTATCAACAAATTGAAGGATAAAAACCATATGATCATCTCAACAAATTCAGAAAAAGCTTTCAAGAAAATTCAACACCAATTTATGATAAAAACCCTCCAGAAAGTAGGCATAGAGGGAACTTACCTCAACATAATAAAGGTCATATATGACAAACCCACAGCCAGCATTGTTCTCAATGTTGAAAAACTGTAACCGTTTCCTCTAAGATCAGCAACAAGACAAGGTTGTCCACTCTCACCACTATTCAACATAGTTTTGGAAGTTTTAGCCACAGCAATCAGAGAAGAAAAAGAAATAAAAAGAATCCAAATCAGAAAAGAAGTAAAGCTGTCACTGTTTGCAGATGACATGATACTATACATAGAGAATCCTAAGATGTCACCAGAAAACTACTAGAGCTAATCAATGAATTTGGTAAAGTAGCAGGATACAAAATTAATGCACAGAAATCTCTTGCATTCCTATACACTAATGATGAACACTCTGAAAGAGAAATTAAGGAAACACTCCCATTTACCATTGCATCAAAAAGAATAAAATACCTAGGAATAAACCTACCTAAGGAGACAAAAGACTTGTATGCAGAAAATTATAAGACACTGATGAAAGAAATTAAAGAGGATACAAAAAGATGGAGAGATATATCATGTTCTTGGATTGGAAGAATCAACACTGTTAAAATGACTATACTCCCCAAAGGAAACTACAGATTCAGTGCAATCCCTATCAAACTACCAAGGGCATTTTTCACAGAACTAGGACAAAACATTTCACAATTTGAATGGAAACACAAAAGACCCCAAATAGCCAATGCAATCTTGAGAAAGAAAAACAGAGCTGGAGCAATCAGGCTCCCAGACTTCAGACTATACTGCAAAGCTACATAATCAAGACAGTATGGTACTGGCACAAAAATAGAAATATTGATCAATGGAACAGGATAGAAAGCCCAGAGATAAACCCACGCACATATGGTTATCTTATCTTTGATAAAGGAGGCAAGAAAATACAATGGAGAAAGACAGCCTCTTCAAAAAGTGGTGCTGGGGAAACTGGACAGCTACATGTAAAAGAATGAAATTAGAACAGTCCCTAACACCATACACAAAAATAAACTCAAAATGGTTTAAAGACCTAAATGTAAGGCCAGACACTATCAAACTCTTAGAGGAAAACATAGGCAGAACACTATATGACATAAATCACAGCAAGATCCTTTTTGACCCAACTCCTAGAGAAATGGAAATAAAAACAAAAATAAACAAATGGGACCTAATGAAACGTAAAAGCTTTTGTACAGCAAAGGAAAATAAACAAGATGAAAAGACAACCCTCAGAATGGGAGAACATATTTGCAAACAAAGCAACTGACAAAGGATTAATCTCCAAAATATATAAGCATCTCATGCAGCTCAATATTCAAAAAACAAACAACCCAATCCAAAAATGGGCAGAAGACCTAAGTACACATTTCTCCAAAGAATATATACAGATTGCCAACAGACACATAAATGGATGCTCAATATCACTGATCATTAGAGAAATGCAAATCAAAACTACAATGAGGTATCACCTCACATGGGTCAGAATGGCCGTCATCAAAAAATCTACAAACAACAAATGTGGGAGAGGGTGTGAAGAAAAGGGAACCATCTTGCATTGTTGATGGGAATGTAAATTGTTACAGCCACTATGGAGAACAGTATAGAGGTTCCTTCAAAAACTAAAAATAGTTTTAACCATATGACCCAGTAATCCCACTACTGGGCATATACCCAGAGAAAACCATAATTCCAAAAGACACATGCAGCCCAATGTTCATTGCAGCACCATTTACAATAGCCACATCAGGGAAGCAACCTAAACGCCCATCGACAAATGAATGGATAAAGAAGATGTAGCACATATATACAATGGAATATTACTCAGCCATAAAAAGGAATGAAATTGGGTCATTTGTAGATATGTGGATGAATCTAGAGACCATCATACAGAGTGAAGTAAATCAGAAAGAGAAAAACATATATTGTATATTAATGCATATATGTGGAACCTAGAAAAATGGTACAGATGAACTGGTTTGCAGGGCAGAAATTGAGACACAGTTGTAGAGAACAATCATATGGACACCAAGTGTGGAAAGTGGTGGGGGGTTGGGGTGGTGGTATGATGAATTGGGAGATTGAGATTGACTTATATACACTAATATATATATACAATGGATAACTAATAAGAACCTGCTGTATAAAAAAATAAATAAAATTTTTAAAAACCCAGGCAGACTCCAAGTATAATATTCATAATCTCATTACATTCACTATAAAGATAAACAGATTGTTAAGAAACTATTTCTTCCTTGAGGGATTCTGGTGGGGGTGGGAGGTAAGGGAGACAGACAGAAATACAAATAATTGCAGCAGCTTTGTAAATGGTAGAATAGAGATGGTTTAAAACTCTAGGGGAGACAAGAAAAACCATCTGGTGCCTGGGAAGGCACATCTGAATAAAGTCAGATGGATTGGAGTCTACCAAGTCAGCATGATTTGGAGGGGAGAGAAGGGAGAGAAGGTCAATCTAGGGAGAGCTAAAAGCATTGTGAAAAAAAAAATCTACAAACAATAAATGCTGGAGAGGGTGTGGAGGAAAGGGAACCCTCTTACACTGTTGGTGGGAATGTAAATTGATACTGCCACTATGGAGAACAGTACAGAGGTTCCTTGAAAAACTAAAAATAGAACTACCTTACGACCCAGCAATCCCACTGCTGGGCATATAACCAGAGAAAACCATAATTCAAAAAGAGTCATGTGTCACAATGTTCGTTGCAGCACTATTTACAATAGCCAGGACATGGAAGCAACCTAAGTGTCCATCGACAGATGAATGGATAAAGAAGATGTGGCACATATATACAATGGAATATTACTCAGCCATAAAAAGAAATGAAATTGAGTTATTTGCAGTGAGGTGGATGGACCTAGAGACTGTCATACAGAGTGAAGTAAGTCAGAAAGAGAAAAACAAATATGGTATGCTAACACATATATATGGAATCAAAAAAAATAGTTCTTAAGAACCTAGGGGCAGGACTGGAATAAAGAAGCAGATGTAGAGAATGGACCTGAGGACGCAACAAGGGGGTTAGGGTAAACTGGGACGAAGTGAGAGAGTAGCATTGACATATATACACTACCAAATATAAGTAGATAGCTAGTGGGAAGCAGCCGCGTGGCACAGGAGGATCAGCTCAGTGCTTTGTGTCTACCTAGAGGGATGGGATAGGGAGGGTAGGAGAGAGACGCAAGAGCGGGGAGAAATGGGGATAAATGTATATGTATAGCTGATTCACTTTGTTATACAGCAGAAACTAACATACCATTGTAAAGCAATTATACTCCAATAAAGATGTTAAAAAAAAAAAAAGAAAAGCAAGGGAATGGTATAACAAAAGTTATATAGTGTGTGCCTGTGGAAAGACAGGGGCTGTGATGGGAGGGGATACAGGAGGATTTCAATCACAGGCTCTGATCTGTTTCTTAACTTGGGTGGAGGTCTTCAGGGGTCAATTTTCTTCTTCTTCTTTAAATTGTATGTGTGTTTGTGTGTGTGTGTGTGTGTGTGTGTGTAGCCTCCAT